>NC_139251.1:25386174-26586174 GCF_977018435.1 Lepisma saccharinum | reverse complement strand
TGAAGATTGTGGGTTCAAAAAACGTGATTTTGAAGAAAATTGGTGGACCAAAAATATGAATTGGGTAGACTAATGTTTATTCTATCGATACATGTGTGTATCATGTTGAGTCGCTGACCGCTTCTTGAGAAATCGCGGCGCGAACATTGGCCTGCTTATCGAAAAAGTATTCTGTGATCTGAAGATTGTGGGTTCAAAAAACGTGATTTTGAAGAAAATTGGTGGACCAAAAATATGAATTGGGTAGATTAATGTTTATTCTATCGATACATGTGTGTATCATGTTGAGTCGCTGACCGCTTCTTGAGAAATCGCGGCGCGAACATTGGCCTGCTTATCGAAGAAGTATTCTGTGATCTGAAGATTGTGGGTTCAAAAAACGTGATTTTGAAGAAAATTGGTGGACCAAAAATATGAATTGGGTAGATTAATGTTTATTCTATCGATACATGTGTGTATCATATTGAGTCGCTGACCGCTTCTTGAGAAATCGCGGCGCGAACATTGGCCTGCTTATCGAAGAAGTATTCTGTGATCTGAAGATTGTGGGTTCAAAAAACGTGATTTTGAAGAAAATTGGTGGACCAAAAATATGAATTGGGTAGATTAATGTTTATTCTATCGATACATGTGTGTATCATGTTGAGTCGCTGACCGCTTCTTGAGAAATCGCGGCGCGAACATTGGCCTGCTTATCGAAAAAGTATTCTGTGATCTGAAGATTGTGGGTTCAAAAAACGTGATTTTGAAGAAAATTGGTGGACCAAAAATATGAATTGGGTAGATTAATGTTTATTCTATCGATACATGTGTGTATCATGTTGAGTCGCTGACCGCTTCTTGAGAAATCGCGGCGCGAACATTGGCCTGCTTATCGAAGAAGTATTCTGTGATCTGAAGATTGTGGGTTCAAAAAACGTGATTTTGAAGAAAATTGGTGGACCAAAAATATGAATTGGGTAGATTATTGTTTATTCTATCGATACATGTGTGTATCATGTTGAGTCGCTGACCGCTTCTTGAGAAATCGCGGCGCGAACATTGGCCTGCTTATCGAAGAAGTATTCTGTGATCTGAAGATTGTGGGTTCAAAAAACGTGATTTTGAAGAAAATTGGTGGACCAAAAATATGAATTGGGTTGATTAATGTTTATTCTATCGATACATGTGTGTATCATGTTGAGTCGCTGACCGCTTCTTGAGAAATCGCGGCGCGAACATTGGCCTGCTTATCGATGAAGTATTCTGTGATCTGAAGATTGTGGGTTCAAAAAACGTGATTTTGAAGATAATTGGTGGACCAAAAATATGAATTGGGTAGATTAATGTTTATTCTATCGATACATGTGTGTATCATATTGAGTCGCTGACCGCTTCTTGAGAAATCGCGGCGCGAACATTGGCCTGCTTATCGAAGACGTATTCTGTGATCTGAAGATTGTGGGTTCAAAAAACGTGATTTTGAAGAAAATTGGTTGACCAAAAATATGAATTGGGTAGGTTAATGTTTATTCTATCGATACATGTGTGTATCATGTTGAGTCGCTGACCGCTTCTTGAGAAATCGCGGCGCGAACATCGGCCTGCATCGAAGAAGTATTCTGTGATCTGAAGATTGTGGGTTCAAAAAACGTGATTTTGAAGAAAATTGGTGGACCAAAAATATGAATTGGGTAGATTAATGTTTATTCTATCGATACATGTGTGTATCATGTTGAGTCGCTGACCGCTTCTTGAGAAATCGCGGCGCGAACATTGGCCTGCTTATCGAAGAAGTATTCTGTGATCTGAAGATTGTGGGTTCAAAAAACGTGATTTTGAAGAAAATTGGTGGACCAAAAATATGAATTGGGTAGATTAATGTTTATTCTATCGATACATGTGTGTATCATGTTGAGTCGCTGACCGCTTATTGAGAAATCGCGGCGCGAACATTGGCCTGCTTATCGAAAAAGTATTCTGTGATCTGAAGATTGTGGGTTCAAAAAACGTGATTTTGAAGAAAATTGGTGGACCAAAAATATGAATTGGGTAGATTAATGTCTATTCTATCGATACATGTGTGTATCATGTTGAGTCGCTGACCGCTTCTTGAGAAATCGCGGCGCGAACATTGGCCTGCTTATCGAAGAAGTATTCTGTGATCTGAAGATTGTGGGTTCAAAAAACGTGATTTTGAAGAAAATTGGTGGACCAAAAATATGAATTGGGTAGATTAATGTTTATTCTATCGATACATGTGTGTATCATGTTGAGTCGCTGACCGCTTCTTGAGAAATCGCGGCGCGAACATTGGCCTGCTTATCGAAAAAGTATTCTGTGATCTGAAGATTGTGGGTTCAAAAAACGTGATTTTGAAGAAAATTGGTGGACCAAAAATATGAATTGGGTAGATTAATGTTTATTCTATCGATACATGTGTGTATCATGTTGAGTCGCTGACCGCTTCTTGAGAAATCGCGGCGCGAACATTGGCCTGCTTATCGAAGAAGTATTCTGTGATCTGAAGATTGTGGGTTCAAAAAACGTGATTTTGAAGAAAATTGGTGGACCAAAAATATGAATTGGGTAGATTAATGTTTATTCTATCGATACATGTGTGTATCATGTTGAGTCGCTGACCGCTTCTTGAGAAATCGCGGCGCGAACATTGGCCTGCTTATCGAAAAAGTATTCTGTGATCTGAAGATTGTGGGTTCAAAAAACGTGATTTTGAAGAAAATTGGTGGACCAAAAATATGAATTGGGTAGATTAATGTTTATTCTATCGATACATGTGTGTATCATGTTGAGTCGCTGACCGCTTCTTGAGAAATCGCGGCGCGAACATTGGCCTGCTTATCGAAGAAGTATTCTGTGATCTGAAGATTGTGGGTTCAAAAAACGTGATTTTGAAGAAAATTGGTGGACCAAAAATATGAATTGGGTAGATTAATGTTTATTCTATCGATACATGTGTGTATCATGTTGAGTCGCTGACCGCTTCTTGAGAAATCGCGGCGCGAACATTGGCCTGCTTATTGAAGAAGTATTCTGTGATCTGAAGATTGTGGGTTCAAAAAACGTGATTTTGAAGAAAATTGGTGGACCAAAAATATGAATTGGGTAGGTTAATGTTTATTCTATCGATACATGTGTGTATCATTTTGAGTCGCTGACCGCTTCTTGAGAAATCGCGGCGCGAACATCGGCCTGCATCGAAGCTTCAGAAATCGCCTTGAGGAAATATTTCAGTCAGGAAGCGGAAATATTTCATTCTTGAAGCAACATGTAGAAATGTTATGAAATTACGTATCAATAATACGTATTAATAATTACGCGTCACTAATTACACGTATTGATAATTACGCGTCACTAATTACACGTATTGCAAGCAAATGAATGGAAAAGCCCTCCCGCTATCCCTCTCGCTGGTTTTGAAAATCCCTCCCGCTATCCCTCTCGCTGGGTTGCAACACTGCGCAGTTGTATCGCTGTCGCGCTTTTCTATTTACTTCTCTAATTCCCTTATTTTCTTATTTTTCACATTGAAACTTACATATTCTGCATTCGTAAGGGTTCTTCTATTTCGCGTTTCGTTTTTTGCAGGCAAATAATCTCAATTTTCGAAATATGGAGTATTTTTATTTTCTTCGCTTTTGCTTGCGTTACACGCGATATGGCGGAGAAATCTTGACTAGCGTAGTCCATGATCAGTGGTTATGCAGTGTTGCGACCTTCTTCATAGCAAAATATCTAGGTACTAGTATGGAGAATACGTAAGTATGAATGTGGAAAATACGAAAATAAGGGAATTAGAGACGTTTGGTGGTTACTGAAATTTTAATGATATGGATAACAACATAGGCCTTTAGCCTAAAAATAAACTTCAGTCTGCTGACGTCAGAACGCAAGGTAGCAAGAGTGTTGTGCGATAAGTGATTGAAATAAAACAAAGCAACTGAAACCATTGGCGCGTGGATAGGTTAGTAGGGCCACGCAAAGGTTTCAATAGTGAAAAAGATAGCCCCACGAACCATTGGCGCTAGCCCCACGAACCATTGGCGCGTGGATAGGTTAGTAGGGCCACGCAAAGGTTTCAATAGTGAAAAAGATAGCCGCACGAACCATTGGCGCGTGGATAGGTTAGTAGGGCCACGCAAAGGTTTCAATAGTTAAAAATATAGCCCCACGAACCATTGGCGCTAGCCCCACGAACCATTGGCGCGTGGATAGGTTAGTAGGGCCACGCAAAGGTTTCAATAGTGAAAAAGATAGCCGCACGAACCATTGGCGCTAGCCCCACGAACGATTGGCGCGTGGATAGGTTAGTAGGGCCACGCAAAGGTTTCAATAGTGAAAAAGAGCCCCATGAACCATTCACAGATAGCCCCACGAACCATTCACGGATAGCCCCACGAACCATACATAAATAGCCCACGAACCATTCATAAATAGCCTTAGAGATACTGGGCGAAAGGGGGGGGTTATCACCCCCATCAACCTCACATTGAGCACGCCACTGATCCTGTGCACGTTATGTTGTCGCAAGTTCGTAATCAGAAATGATGAACAGTAACTCGCGTTTATTTACGTTCTAGAACTGTTACACAGTTACAAAACCGCGCGTTTGGAAACACTGACCGGTTGTTACGTCATGAGACGCTCGCAAATATTTGGTTCACGTAGTAGACGGACATCAAGGGAACAGCTTTCATGCATCGGAGCGACATTAATGTCGAAAATTACATGATTTATCGGCAAAAAAAATTCAACGAGTTGAAAGCAAACTTCCAAGACCTTCCTAAAGTATAAATAAACGCATTTCGGTAAGTAATTTCTCCTGTAAAATTGAAAAAAGACGTTTTGGGGAAACGTAAATTTTACCCATACCTCTAAAACACACCATTTCTTCAATGACTTCAAACTTCATGTCATTTTAATTTACAATTACTAGACATGGTTTCAACTTTGCACTTAATTCAAATTTTCCACCAGTAAGTTATTTAGCTGTGAAGTCAGCACCACAGGACTGGCGCACGAAAACATTAATTAATTAATTCTGGTATCTTGAATTTATAACATTATGTCAAGCCCAAGAGGTTCATATTAAAAACAGCCTGACTGTTAATGAAAGTATATTTTCATTGGTATTCTCACGGCGTTGCCAGTGGAGGAAACAGGGGCACTTACAAATTTCCCGCCTACCCTACATTTCTATGATACATTTCCAGATAAACGCAGTCGTGAGATTTAGCACACTCCACTTTATATGCGCACTAGCTGGCTAGGAAAAAAAATGGACTCTGCCCCACCCCCGAAATATTTGACAAATTCTCTGTCAGTGCTCGAAGTAAGAGGGTGGGGGACACGGTAGATGCTAAACCATTACTTAAGAAAACTTTAATCAAGAATCTCCTCAGCTAGGATAATTTGAATAAGCATCTCCTCGTCTGCTGGCGTATGCAGGGGGACCTGATATGGCTACATAATTTCTCCGAAATCTTGATTTTTTTCAAAATTTCCAACTGTAAGCAGTAAATAATTAGGGGGAAAGGAAAGTAATACATGCAAAACGTCCATAAAATAATCCCTGCTGATTACCATTTCCGCGGTCGTTGAGCAACTTTCAATACAAAGGTTCAAAATGATAATTAGGAAATACAGTGCGTTTCTAAAGTCCCCGAACTCCAATTTAAGAAAATGATAAACAATTATAAAATCTTCACATTTCAATTATTATAACATGAAAATATTTACATGTGACAAGAGTTTGTTCTTACATAAGGATGAACAACAAAGTTTAACATTTAGAGAAGATGTTGAAAATGTTTACCATCAACTTTTAGGCACAAGTTAACACGACGACACATATTGGAGGCCACTTTGTGCAGCGTTGTGACCGGGATGTTGCTCACTGCTTTGGTTATATTCTCCTGTAGGTCCTGGATTGTCCTTGGATTGTTTTTGTACACTATGTTCTTAAGATAGCCCCACAAATAAAAGTCTGGAGGGCTTAAGTCTGGCGAGCGAGGCGGCCACAAAGTTTTCGATATCAATCGATCCCCAAAGAAATGTCTGAGCATCTCCATTGACTCATTTGATGTATGTCCATAGAATATGGTATGGCTCGTTGCTCCATCCTGTTGGAACCAACAGTAACGTTCGGCTTCCTCAAGCAAAGCTACAAATTGAGTGATGATGTTACCATACACTTCTGAATCAACAGTCGTGTTGAAAAAAATTGGACCCACAATTCTTCTCCTTGAAATTGCGCACCATACCCCCACTTTCTCAGAATGAAGTGGAACTTCATGTAATGCATGAGGATTTTCTGTAGCCCATATCCGAGTATTCCGACTATTCACGTATCCACACAAATGGAACCAGGCCTCATCACTGAAAAATGTTTTGTTCAGTTTGTTGACCACATTGTTCCGCGTAAATCTATTAAACTACTGACAATAATTTCTGCGTTTCTCGAAATCCAACGGGCGTAGCTCTTGAACTACTCGCACCTTGTATGCTCGGAACTTCAGACGTTTTGCAGCCCTGTGACAGGATGACAAATATTTTCCTACCTCTTGTGAAAGCCGCCTCAGAGACTTCCTAGGGGAGTTCTGCAATTTTTCACCAACATCCACAAGAAAGTCTTCTGTGAAAATTGATGATCGTCCGCTCCTTGGCTTATCTACAACGTTTCCCGTTTCGCATGGCCGTAGGCAGGAAAAAATTTCGGGAGGGGTTCATTCATAATTGTTCCCATGGGCATCGCCAGAAATTTGAATAATAGAAATAATAACAATAATTGTACAATAATAATTAAAATTTCATAGTAAAACAATTTTATTCCATAATAATAATACTAATAATAATAAATATTATATTATTGTTATATCCTTGAGGGGGCTTACTCAATCCAGCAGATGAGTGAATATCCAGCACAAGTTTTTTTTTTTTTTTTTTTTTTTTTTTTTTTTTTTTTTTTTTTTTTTTTTTTTACGTTTCATACAGTGTGTACGGAAATGCACAATTATTATACTTCGTCATTAAACTTTAGATACCTTCAAGAGAAAAGCTTTAAAAGTTAGATGGAAATTTTAGTCATAAAGTTTTTGTTGTTGGACTTTAAAATTAAATTTTTGGAATTCTGAAAAGTGTGGAACCTGTTATTCTTTTTAAAAACTTAGCCTGGTGCATGGATTGTAACCTAAATCGCGAACGTAATGTGCTACAAAACTGGAGATCCTAGGTTTGAACTCCCATCTAGGGGGATTTTCGACTTTATCGGACAGGGAATTTAAAAGCTGGAAAGGGAATTTTGGGACAATCATAAGGGAATCTTCAGTCTATATTCCTTGTGATGCGGGAGCAACACTGGAAAGATGACAACAGAAGTGATAATGGTGGGGTCGCGGGTGGGCTACGATTCTGAGAATAAATCCTGTTTCACTCAAGTTCCAGAATTCCAAATGTATGAAAATTCTAGCTCGATCGTTTCAACATTGTCTCCATGTATTTTTGTGATGCTTCGGAAAAAAAATTGAAAATTTGTTACAGATTTTGGTTTCTGAACTTCCATTAATCCAACATGTCAGAAGTTTCGGGGGGGGTTGAACCCTAGAAACCCCCCCTCTAAATACGGCCATGCTGTTTCGCGAAACCTTTATATTAAATCATACACTGTTGTTTTTTCAGGTGAAGGAGCGTTGGGATATCTCCTATGAAAGATCTCTATACAGCGTTCGTATGATTTAACTTGAAAGTAAGCTTCCAAAACAGCAACCCTCTGCTCCCGTGTAAGACTCATGGTGAACTGAATTCGTGAGCGTTTTCAACTAGACATCTGGCTTTCATTCTTGCTGCCTACTGTACTGCGCATGCATCGTTGTTCATTGTCGTCTAGTGTTGATTTGTATGTTCCAACAACACCAACAAACAATCACAAGCAACAGTTTCTAAAAAAATTGCATTGTTGCTCAACAATGAATTTTTAGAGTCAGAGTTCGGAGACTTTAGAAACGCACTGTATTCTATTGTCTAACCCGCTTCCCCTAGAACGCAGCCGCCTCTGAAAGAAAATACTGTTCGTGCTAGTCCCCTACCTACAACAGTATCTCCATGTTAATCCACACAAGCGCCCTCCATATATCCTGAAAGTTGACAAGCATTCCCTCAGCTAAGAATTTTTACTTATCTCAACCTGTGCATCGTTCTTTGCATTCGCAAACAACCAACCAGAGTGAAAAATATTTATTTTCAAAATTCACATTTGTCATTACTGCTTTCCCTGTTATATGGGTACCGTAATTTGTAATGCGTTATTGATTTGATTGGTTGATTTGGTATTTTAAGTCCACTTTATGCACAGTGAGGCTAATTTGGACCGGCACCTACAGTTTAAAGTGGGATCCGAACCACTATGTGCCTCCACCGGGTATCGAACCCGGAACCCCTTGATTACAAGGCAACGACGCTTCCACTGCGCCATCGGGGAAGCCCTGAACAAGTTATTAAGTAGAGTTATTATTACAATTTGCAACAAGTATTTCTAATACAACGTCGTAAAAATAGAGAACGACATTTTAATACACACACGCAATACAACGAACGCCAGGACAAATTAGTATATTTAGTTGACCTTATAAATCAGCATTGAAAATATTTGGATGTTCATTTCTGTTTGAATTGTTGTTTTAAGTCCACTTTATGCACACGTAGGCTAATCGGACTGGACCTGCAGTTTAAAGTGGAATCCGAACTATACTGTCTCATGTACGTCCACCGTGCATCGAACTCGGGACCCCTTGATAACAAGGCGACGACGTTACTACTACGCCGTCAGAGAGGTCATTTCTATTTGTAGACAACAAATATAAATTTCTTGGTCTACGAAATTAATTGTTTTGCGAGTAAAGCGCAGAAAGCTTTTAGATGTATTTCTTTGCAAACACAATAATATTCACTGAATATGATGCCGATGCCTGGAGTGGCGATTTTTTCCAATTTCTTCACATTTTATTCTTCCGCCGACTTCTCTGCCTCCGATCGGTCTGATCAGGAAAAATATCAAAATCTAATGAAATAGTGGTGGTGGCATGGCATATACTTGCCAAAAATGGACAAGATGCATTGTTGTCCGCAGGGGCTGGGCGACTGCCCGGGGCGTCCCCTTAATTAGCAGCAACACCTTATTCCTGATTACATAAGCGTGGATATATGTTTGAGTTAGTTTTTAAGTCACTTTATACACAGAAAGGCTAATCGGGACTGGGCCAGGGGCGCCGACTTGTCAAAATTATTGGGGGGGGACTCTGATCACTGAAATAAATTAATGAATCACTCAATCTCTCTCCCTTTTTAAGTTTTGGCCCCAGTGTTCGAAATCTCATAAAAGCCAATGAATTCCTCAAAAATATCATTTCATTCACAGTTCGAATGCAGAATATTAATTGTCCACGGATGGATATGTCACAAGTTTCGTCAACCATAATAGCAAAATATTCCCGACTTTTAATATCTGCTACCACGGAGCGCAAAACAGATCTCCCTAATATATCAATGATCTCGTTCTGAATGTCATGTGAGAGCCATTTGTAGCCCGAACGTCCCATCCTCTATCCTACGTAGTTCATGCACATCGTCTTTTGAAACTCTTTTTAGTAAGCCCAACCCTGTGGCCGAGCGGTTAGCACATCGCGCTGCGACGCCAAGGGTCCCGGGTTCGAATCCCTTCGGGCTTGGTTGTTTGTGAATGTCCATTCATCAATTTCATCATTTCATCACTCATCCCCATCTTCGCAAATTAGCCAAGAGGCACAAAACGCGAAGTAAAATAAACTAAATCAATCAATCTTTTTAGTAAAAATTTTAACAATACTCATTATTACATATTTAGTATATAGTAATAAGTCATGTGTTTTGCTGTCTTTGGTCATAGCCCCCCCCCCCCCAAAGTTGATGGTCTAGAACATTTCAAATGTGTCTAAAGTTAAGTTCATGTGGCAAAATTCAGAGTAAACTTTACAAGAGAAGCAAGATAATACATTAGATCCTCTAAAGCAAAATTATTTGGGGGGCTCTGCCCCCACATCGTTAACATTGGTGGGAGGGGGCTCGAGCCCCCCAAGCCCCATGGAGTCGGCGCCTAAGTACTGGGCCTACAGTTTAAAGTGGGATTCAATTCACTACGTGCCTCGACCAGGTGCGTGACTATTTGTTTTAAAAGAATTGTTGTCAAGGATTAATTGAAGTTACTACTGCATAACATATTAAAAGTAGGAAATATATTGCAAAATCATGTAGCAATTTAAGCTAAGAGATTACTGTTATTTTGATGTCATTATGCAGGGCCAAAAGGGGGCGGTTATGATGCCCCCACCTAGTGGAGTGCCCAGGATTTTCGAAAGGGAGGGGTTATGTATACTTTTTCTTGGTAGTCAGCCCTTATTTTGTCATATTTTTCTACCTTTGACGTTCTTTTCTTAGGAATACTGGGCGAAAGGAGGGTTATAACCCCCATCAACCCCATTGGGCACGCCACTGCCCCCACCATCCCCGTCTTGGGCACGCAACTGATTGTTGCCATGTCTTGCTGTACCCTTTTGAAACTTCGGTCTCGTTTATTTCAGCATTAATTATTATGCTGGTTTCAAATGGAGGTGTATTTGTATTGCTGATGTAGGTTTCCTTTCTTTTCTTCCTTCCATTGTATTCGAATATGACGTAGTGGCAACTGCAGACGCGTCGCCATGGGGGTGCGAAGGGGTGCTTGCTAGGGTGACCATAATACTTTGACCCAAGAAGTGACATCGCAAGGAGGTCAGTTTACTCCCTTCCGCTCCAGAAAAATCGCTTAGGAGTAATTATAAAACTGTTATAATTAACGTATTGTTATTATTATTTATTAAAATATGGGTCACATAAATAATACATCAATAAAAAAATAAATGAAATGTGATCTCCCGTTGACAAAAGGAATTATTAAAATCTCGGTTCGACTTGCGCAGTGTTTCTCTTCCCCTTTTGATCAACCTTTGATGTTAGTCCTACTTTGAAGTTGAGGAATTCCAGAAGTACAGGGTGTCGAAAAAGTCACTCAACCGATACTTCGAATGTACATAATTTTTGTACAAAAAGCTATAGAGACTCGCTCGCGAACAAACTTAAACAGTAAACTGCTGTCTGCTCAAACATTATCGACGACAATGGAACATTTTCATTGTCATGAAGTGCTTGAGACGCAGTCCAGCTGTTTTGCCACTGTGTTGGCATGACGCAAGTTTAGAAATTCCATCAATTATTTTTAGCATGAACTGTCTCTCAATTTTAGATGTGGTTTTCAAGTTAACTCCTTAATTGTTATGAAACTGGACAATTAGTGTTTTTTAAAATAATATCGACGGGACGATCGGGACACCCCTCTGAAACGGTGATCCAGTAGCGACTCGTGGAATTTTTGGGGTGTAGGAAGTTATCGTAAACAGACCGAGGAAAGTTTTCGAAAATGCGTTCAATTACACAGTGACATGTATGGCCTGTACCTTGGATTAGCCATTGGATTTGTAATGTTCTCTAATGTGGATTAAGAACAGCTTTGCCAATAGCAACCTCCTGATAAGAAAAGGTGCTGTTTCAACTCATAAATTAATTAAAATGTTATAAAATTATGCTAGGGTTTATTATTATTATCCAATTATTATTAATTTATTATTATCATTTTCTGATGACTGTAGTAGTTTTTAAGTTCAATTTTATTTTGCTATTTTGGAGTTGTGAACTGCGTTATTGATTATTTATTGTAGTTAAGCAACGTTAGCAATTTCGACCATTGAACAAAAAAATGGGTTTAGCATAGTGCTTGAAAAAAGTTGAAGAAAATTCCATGACTGGTAACGGCGTCCATTTGTTTTATTTGTGACCTCCAACTCTCTACCGATTTCCTTTTATGAAATGTTCCTCCCTTGTTACTTCCTTTTGTTTTAAACAAGTCCGCTAGAGAAGTACAAACAAGATCTGGAGATTTTCTTAAAAACAAATATTTCCTCAAAATATCTTCATTAGAATTCAATTTCTCTGTTTTCCAAGGACGCCCGTTTTTGAGATGATGCTGGATTTCCCATTATGCCAAACACAGAGTGTTAGGTGCCAGAAGTTTAAATTTTGCTAGGTTAGGAACCATTATGCTAGAGTTGGCATGACTGTTGAGGAACCCACGGGCCCTTCCTCGCGGACCGTATAACTGGGCAGCCCCCCCGCGTACCCCCGCCCTCCCTTCCGCTATCCCTCACCCATCTGCCTGTAGGATAACGAGAAAGGTTCCTCAGCGGCAGGCAAAGACGGTCGTCCTCACGTCTTTGGGCAACAGATCTGGAACGAACGGGTGATAGCTAGCACATTGTCTCTTGACAGTCGAGTAGCGAGCCTTGATTGCCCTCAAAAATTTATAACGCTCATTAAACTCTTAAAAAGTAGAAAACTGGAAATAAGTATAAATGAAACTGTAGAAATTTCCTCACTTCCTCCATGGAGGAATCGCCACTGCGGTGATCTACAGAAATATCAGTATAATTTCCTCTGGAAGACAAGAATTATATTGGGATCATACGGCTTTGAAGGACAGGAAAGACGTATTTAGGGGGTCCGGACAACCTCCTTCCCGACCAAAAAGACTGATTAAGTACGAAAATTAAATGAAAATATATTTGTTTAGCATTTGTTGCATAATTTCCTCTGAACTTATTGGAAGACAAGGATTATATTGGAATCATACGGCTTTGAAGGACAGGAAGGGCGTATTTAGGGGGGTCCACTGGTCCGGACCCCTCGAAAGACTTACCAAGTACTCAAATTAAGTAATGAAAATATTAGCATTTGTTGCATAATCGATGGTTATTAATTTCATTACAAAGAAGATTTATGTACACTACTACTCAAAATAATATGCATAAAATATTAATCCGAAACTTGCTTTTCTCCAACTAATACATGTACCATCATTTTTGATATTCGATAAATATTCAATTATTCATCTATTTGTCATTAATTTCATTGCCAGGGCACTTGTTTTTATGCAAATTATTCCGATCTTAACTACAGGTAAGCTACGTAATGAATATGCGCTGTTATATCTCTATTCTTATATATATACACTCTTTTTACCTATTCGTATAATAATAATATAATATTAATTTATGTATTGTAATTAGTATTAATTTGATTTAATATAATTATTATTATTATTCCTGAGACCCTTGGTTCGGACCCCCCCCAAACATATTTCTATATACGTGCCTGATCCAGCACTATCTTAGTTTATCCGAGCATAAGATGGAAGTAAACCTTTTTTGACTTTTGAATGTGATCGCGCTTGCACAATAAATTAATGAATAAACGATTGAATAATATATTTCGGAAGCGCGAGGCCCTGAGCGCCCATGCAACACACACCGGGCCTGCACCACAGTAAAAATTGAAGAATTTGCATTGCTGCATAAAAGGAACCTCTTCCCTATGGGGTATTATTTTTTTTTATATAGTAGCAACGTCGTCGCCTTGTAATTAAGGGGCCCCAGTGGAAGCACTCAGTGCTTCAGGACTCAGGTCCCATTTTAAACTCTAAGGTCCATTTCAAATTGGCCTATCTGTGCATAAAGTGGACTTAATGGGTTCCCTGATATAGCCTTCCCATGATTAAATAATGTAAGATTTTTGACTACTGCCCTTTTGGCGACTGACCTCGAGAACAGTGGCGTACGCAAGGGGGGGTTACCGGGTTTAAACCCCCCCTTGAGGTCTTGAAATATTATGGAAAATGCTGTAGAAAAAATTAAAAATGGCTAATTTATCACAGTCAAAGATCTGCGACAGTAATAATAATAATAATAATAATAATAATAATAATAATTTGGATTATTATTCCCATGCAGCATGAAGAAAAACACAACATTCCAAACACAATCTAAGCGGCCGCAAAGTTCAATTTTGCAATTTTCTTTTGCAAAAAGTCGCGCAGTGACTCTTGCGAGAATTGTGAAAATTCCTTGCTTCGTCCTTATTGCAAACGTTCTTCCAGGTACTGATTTCACATCCCCTTGTGAACTCTCAAGTGATGCTGAGTCTACATCCACATCATTCAATAATGTCGAAGAAGTCTTTTGTGAATCACCTAGAAGGGATAAATGTGTTGGAATGTCTATAAACTTACTTTACAACGAAAACATAGACTCAGTGGAATTTAGCAACATGTATTCTCGCGCTTCATCATCACCCTGGGTGAGTTCCATAGGTAAAGGTAATGTAAATTCCCCCGTGTATATAGCACCGTGCCATGAAGTCACACATAGTGGTGTGGTGGGCCCCAAAGATTCTTGATCTCGAACTATTTTGCAGGTGATGTGATCAGCACCATGCTCCGGCAGCCTTCATCCCCCAAGGTTGCTCTCAGATACCCATAGGCTGGGTGCGGAGACAAGGCTGGATAAATTCCAACCAATTCCGGGAATCGAACCCGGATATCCCACGAAGTTGTCAGACTAGACCAGCGCGGCTCCTTGAATGAGTTTCATATTTCGATTATTTCAATAAATTTAATATATTTGCTTGTTTTTATGGATTTTCTTCACACTTAAAATGTCTCACTTATCATATACAAATAACCGTTGACTAGACAATTATTTTGAAACAAAAGAATTGTAATTTTGTTCTATTTCTTTCATAAATAGCAGCTGCATTAGTAGTAATTAAACTAATTAATTAATTATAAGAATTATTAATTAATTTTTTATTATTATTAATTAATTAAAGTATAATAAAACAATGGTAATGTGAATTTGTAAAAAGTTTTCGAGATAACACCCCCCTTGATGAAATCCTGCGTACGCTACTGCTCGAGAAAATATCCCCTTTTGCTTTCTCGCGTCGTTACTGCCACAGATCAAGTAGGTTTCTAATCTTTGGATTTTAATTTTATTTATAAAGACGAAAAGACATTTCAATTGAATTAGAAAAGTTATTTCAAAGGTGAAGCTGAATTCGTTTATTCATATCTCTTCCTTCATCCCTCTCTTTTTCTCTCACGCACGAACTTATTTTTATATTATGTTTTTTAGATATAGCTCTACATATACTTTCTGCGAATATTGCTGTAGAAACAATAATATTAATAACATAACACACAACGTCGTTAGCGCAGATTTGTATTTCAAAATCCAAACAGACAAGAATTCGATTTTACTGCTGAAGTGAAGAGAAAGACCTTCAGAAAACATATCACATCTGAATATTATATGGTCTCTGGTAGCGTTGTGGTGGTCGTAGTGGCATCTGGTGTTAAAATTCGGAAGTGTGGATGCTTCCGGTGGTAGAAGGTCAGTGGCACACGGTGTAGTTTTATGTAAAATAACAATATTTTCATGTGATTTGTTACATGTTCATGCAAAATTTTTATATTTATGGGTACAATTGAAGTCAAAGGTGTCATATTCACTTAATTTGTACGCGACGGAAAGCAAGTAAGTGTCCGAATCAATATTGAGTGGCTCTGTTGGATGTAAGCTGTCATGAAGAGAAGCTTGCCCAACCCCAACAAACGTAGTTTATAGATCAAATTATAGTTTAGAAATGTAAAATATTATTGTACTTACGTTGTCATTTATGTATTTTATAAGAACTGAGTGTAAACTTTTGTTAGTTGGTAGTTATACATCGAATATTCTTATTCGATAGCCTGGAATGATGGTTGTTCTTTCGGCTGTCGTAAGATAAGAAGTAGATTTTCCGTAAGACTATACCAATTTATCATTGTCAAGTGGAAGTATCATTAGAATAAAGTTAACATAATTTGTGGCTAGTGGACCCGTTCGTCAAATATAACACAAATGCGTAGTTTGAAGTGTTAGGAGATACAGGCAGGTTAGCCTTTACAGTTCCCTCCATTTTTTTAAAAAACACAGCAGTGCAAGGTACAATTGAGTGGATCATATGTTGACTTGCTGTAAATTTACGATTCTGTTATAAATGTGTGACGTGATCTAACTTGAGTATATATGCATATACAAAGTGGTTTCCAGAAAAATATTGTAGACGATAATGCAATAATTTCAGTCTGTCAAATTAATCTTACCATGATAATATTTTTTGTTGTCTGTTGTAGTTCACACTAAAATACGTGGATGACAATTAATTTTTACATCACTATTTCTCCTGAATGAACTTACAGCATTGAAAGTTATGGAATACAGCAAGAGTACATCTTAGTGTCCAAATTTTCACTTTGTTTACATTATATTTTGTGATTTTTACCAATCTTTTGTCAACAACAAATTATATATTATAGGGGTTGCCATTTATAAAATTTACTTACTGTCCTTTCTTTTCTTTTTTTGTAGGATGCCCATGCTGTCACCGGAGTTGTTCTCATGGATCTTTCCATAAATTTTTAGAGAAGTCACTTTACACAGAAGATTATTTAAAATGCTGTTTGGATTTTGTGACTGGCCAGGTGCAGTTTAATTTACCAGCATGGGTGATAAAGATACATTAGGTGAAGAAGCATTTGGGACACGAGGGGATGAAACTCCATTAGGGGTTGATAAAAATAGTGTGCAAGATTGTGTGTCAAAGGAAACACCAGTGCAAAATGCTTGCTGCAACAGTGTGGATGAGAACAGTGATGAAGGTTCAGTTGGGAAAAAGGAGATTGTGAATTGTGTGGATGCAAAGGATAGACCCACTCTTGTGCCAGACAGTTCTCTGCCCGAGGTTGATAACAAAATGAATGCCGGTGTTCATAAAAATGTAAATCACTTGCGAGGAGCGGATGACAAATTGTGTGACAGTGTGGAGGAAATGGACCAGTCAGTTTCAGCAGAAGTCAAAAGTGACCCAGATACAAAAGAAAAGGACCCTCCATTAGAGGAATCTGCCGACAAAACAACTCCAAATTTGCCAGACTCGGTTCATTCATCAAGTGTACAAAATGATGAGGATAGTAAGTGCAATACGAAAATGGAAGTTGACGAACCTAGTAATAATTCATGTGAAAATGAAGGTAGCGTGGATAGTTCTGTGTGTAAAAAATCAGTGAATTCTAATTGTTCATGTACTTCGTGCTCTGTGAGTACAATTACAAATGATGACGAGGATAAATTTCATGATATTCATGAGAGAACTGAAAATAGTGTTCACCGTGGCAGAAAGCGAAGAATAAATTCTTCAAGGACTCGAACTCCCACAAAGAGAAAGAAGTTGTCAGTTGTCTATCAAAGCCAGATTTCTCCCGACAAGAACTGCATCAAGATTAAAATAAAGAAATCTCCATCACAAGTGCAATCAAAGAAACACAGGAAGAAGGAAAAATCCAAGAAACACAAGAGGCGGGAGAATGGTGGTACACACACGTCCAGAAGAAGAAATAATGCAACAGAATTTGGCATGGATCCTCGCCAACCGTTTGAAGTGAGCAAAACTGTGAATGGAACTCCTCAGAGTGGTTGGGCATGCGATTTGGACCCTGAAATCCTGAAGAAGATATTTTCTATGGTGGCACAGGATGATGGGTGCTTGCCATTTTTATGCAGGTAAGTCACTGTTTATATGCTAGGATCTTGGTGCTTGTGATTCTAACCTTCTTTTGCAATTATTTATTATAAGGAATTAGCACCTGAAACATACATCATCTCCTGCATATTAATAATACAACATGCCATGAAGGTGTAGGGATGTGGAGGTGATGTGATCAACATCATACTCCAGCTCCCTTTACCCACCAGGTAGTCATTTATTAGTGCCTGGGTGAACTCCAGAGCTGCTCCATGCAGGGACATTCCCACCTGAAATAACTCGCCCTGGGTCTCCAGCATGGCTGTCTGATGCCCTACTGACTGGATACCACCAGGAACGGGTCACTTTAATCATTATTATGTCTTATATAAGCAAGATTGCTGGAAACTTTACCGATGTGATACCCTACAATCAGGGGTAGAGACATTTCAGGGCACCTGTCTGCCATGGTGTCTGAAAATTGAGGACCTGGTGCCTGAATTTTCAAATTCAGTTCTAAATTATATATTTATTTTTTTAATTTTAAAATTTCTTTATGGAATGAGTTTTTTTTTAAAGAACGAGTACTACAGTGTGTGATTTTTAATGTTTGTGGGTTTTCTCTATCATTAAATCAGAATAATATGGAATGTATTGCATAGTTATTCATGCTGGTACTGGTTGAATCTTCTGTGGAAGGCCAATCCGGTGAAAGAATGAATTACTTTCAATCCAGTCTTGTAGTAATTGATAAATTAAATGTTTTAAGATTACATTTGAAAATGTGTAGCTTTATCTTAGTTGAATTCATGGCTTGTTTTAGCCTAGCCTGCATTTGAAACCAAAATTACTAGATCCAGAGAAAAAGTGGCTGGTGCCTGAACTATTTTCAATTTGGACTACCCCTGCGTATAATTTATTTCAAAATTCCTCAATTTTGTTACTTTAATGTATCCAGAAGCGTAATTCGTGTACCCTGGTTTTTTTTATCTCTAAATGTCATTGGATTCACCTAGTTACATTCATTAATTAAGATGACAAACAATCCATTCAGGATCTTTGTAATTTTATAACAGATCAGTAGAATATTGGTTATTGGTATCAGTACATTTTATATTGGGACCTAAGTGGTATTGGCAGCAATTTAATGTAGTTCCAGCCATATTTAAATCTCTATTTTTTTTGATGGATTCAAAGTTTTGATAAATTTGCACCAAAGGTTTATTATTTTTTAAAAAAATGTTTTATTTTATTATGATACCCCCCCCCCCCACAGCATTGAGAGTAGTAGTTCAGAAGTGTGCTTTTTCTATTACAGGGCAGCTCGCGTGTGCAAGATGTGGAGAAATGTGTCGCTTGATCCATACCTGTGGCAAAATACTGATTTGAGTTCAAGGTGGATGAAGGGACGTTTCAGAACGGATAATAAGTTGATGTGGCTCTGCCAGCACCGCTTGAATCAAATACAAGAGCTAAGTTTAGGTGAGTACAAGGCTTCCTACTTGTGTTTTCGCAGAGGAAAAATGTTTTATTCTCCAGGTACTAGTAATAGTCCATATTCAACAGTGCTTTGACAATAACTTTGGATTTGCTTGTCTTAACAAATGTGTGAATATTATCATATCTCATATGATTTGTTTCGTTGACAACAATAGAAGATACTCATATTATGCTTACTGGATTCACATTCACATAAAATTCCTGTCAGATAATAGGATTACAAAAGGAAATACAACACAGTTTAAAGCAAAAATTGCAACTAAGTTTTAACTATTCCAGTTGCTTTGTTATTCTTTTACATCAGCAAAGAAGAGGGGAGGTGCTGAAATGTCTGAATGTTTACAGTTTGTATTTAACATGTTATCTTCAGCATGTGTCATTATAACAAGGTGTCTGCCTGTCAAGAAAAAGTCAAGAAATTATGCTTGTGGTGAAGAATTTTTGCTATTTTTTTTATGTTATAGTGAATTTATATTGTTACGTAAGTGTACTGGGATTTGATAAAATTGAATATTTGGAAATCAAAAATTGTATTGAGTTGTGGTTAACATTTGTTCACTTTGTCTCTTTAAGAATTACATCCTTGTATGCATGAAGTTTCGTAAAAAAATTAAAGTAATGTGGCCATTCACCAGGATGAAGTCTCAAACATTAATTTTTACATTCATTAATAATTAAAGCAAGTCTAAGTGTCTTGTTACAGTACAGCTTCAGATTTCATCTTAAGCCGCCTTATGGAAGGGATTTTTCATTGAATAAAAATGTCTATTTCCTTAATTTCTAGCTGTACAGTAGGGGGTTATTAAGTAAATATTAAGAAAAAGGGTTAAAAGGTCATAAAAAATTCCAGATTTTTTTTGATTTGTTATTTTGGTAGACACCCTGTTAGAGTTGCAAAAAAGCTGGCTTTTTTTGAATGATGGTTTTTTTTCCGATAAAAAGCCAGCTTTTTTTAGGAAAAAAATGGATTTTTTGGCTATTTACCAATTACAGCTAACCTATTTCACTTGAAGTTACTGTTATGTTTTTTAACAGATTTGTAGTGACATATTTTACAACTAGCTAAAAGAAATTGACAGGATGTAGCAGCCAAGAGACAGATATTGGCTAATCCCAGCGGACACATATTGCCTAATGGTTCAGGTAGCTTGCCGAGGGGCCGACCCTGTGGCCGAGTGGTTAGCACAACGCTGCAACGCCAAGGGTCCCGAGTTCAAATCCCGGTCGGGCTTGGTTGTTTGTGATTGTCCATTCATCAATTTCATCACTCATCCCCATCTTCGCAAATTAGCCAAGAGGCACAAAACGCGAAGTAAAATAAACTAAATCAAAAATCAAATCAAGCTTGCCGAGGGGGAGCGGGGGCCGTTCAGGCCCACCACCTCTATTTACTAGATTTTTCAACTGTTTGAAAATAAAATTACATTGTTTCCTAGGGTGTTCCCAATATTTCTTTATTACTTTCGTTCATAAAAATGAATGTAATGTAATTAGGAGACAAAATGCACTTGGTGCGCATATCATGCGCCATCTTTGAATGTGACTCATTCAAGACATTCATGCCAGTGACAGTGTACACTTGGTTGGTAATGATGGTAATTATTATATTTAATAGACAACCACACTTCTGCAAACTAAAAAGGATTAATAAAAAATATGGATTTTGTGAGTTTTAGTGAATGATAAAATATATGTGAGACACTCATGTAATAATTGGTTATTATTTTTTATTAATGATAGTAATTTTTGTATTATAATTAATAAATAACTGCACATATATAATCAGGAAAGGAAGCAGTGATTCAATAATAAAATGTTTTCTTGAATTTTAGTATAAAAAAAAGTATGGACCTATGAGCCACCCCCTGGTATATAAGTTTCTCGTACGGCATTGGCTAGCTAGGGTTAAAACTAAACATGTAGTCCTGATGAGCACATCCGAACATGAAATGAACTTAAAACAAGCTTTTACATGTTTGTGTCTCAATATAAATGTTTGTCATAAAATATGAAACAAATGTTAATATCAAAATATTCAATGTTTTGGTACAATTAAAAATCTTTACTGACAACACATATGCAGAAGCATACATATTACATAAATTTGTGTATATATCCTGTTTAACGGAGCTTTGAGACGGAAGCGACACTTTGCTCTTGGATAGCTACCCTTAGAAGTAAATGCAACCTTTCGAACCGAAGCAACATAAACTGCAAGTGTCG
Organism: Lepisma saccharinum; assembly: GCF_977018435.1. Classification (NCBI taxonomy): domain Eukaryota; kingdom Metazoa; phylum Arthropoda; class Insecta; order Zygentoma; family Lepismatidae; genus Lepisma; species Lepisma saccharinum. The sequence goes on along the minus strand of NC_139251.1, from coordinate 26,564,931 downwards.
ATTGTCACTTGGCCTGTACTGTTTTTTCAGGGAATTTTCAGACCGAAGCAACAAGTGACGTGTCCCTTGGAAGCGGACCCTCAGTAATCCATTCAAGCTTGTGATCTGAAGTACGACAACAAGCTAGACATGTCACTTGCATGTTGCTCGGACTATACTGTTTTCTGAATGGTGTGTATCGTGCCGCTTCGGTCTGTTATTCTTGCATGCACGGTGAATGTTTTGCTTTATACTGACGGAGACTGTGTCGCTTGTCATCTGTAACTTCAGTCTGAAAGTTCCTTCATTGGCATGCATCATGTATCCTCGGTCTTGTTTGTGCATGCATGGTGGATGTTTGCTTAGACTGAAGGGGTCCTTGTCACTACAATGTGACACCCTCCACTGTCATGTGTTGCTTCGTTCTGAATGTTCTCTACACTTAACAAGATTGTTAGCTACCTCATCAGAGATTAAGATCTAATTTAGCTTGTAAATCACAAGATAACAAATTGCAAGTACTGTTGATGGAAAAAGGCTAGCTTTTTGATATAAAGTTCCTTTTATAATCATGAATGACCCCCTGGAGTGGAATAAAGTAATGCTGTTGCCTTGTAATAAGAAGAGGTCTGAGGTTGAATCCTCTGTGGAGGCAGAGTGCTTCAAACTGTGAGTCCAGTCCATATATCTTTAATAGATTATTTTTCGCCGTTTGTGCCGTCTTATTTGCTTCTACTTCTACTTCAGTTTTAGTGCCAGTGTTTTTCAACCGCTGCGTCGCAAACGATCCGTTGCACCCAGGGGTTCACGACTTTCTTTTTTAAATCTAATTTTATATTTGACAGCAAGTCTATACATAATTGAACCATGATTATGCCATACTTGATATATTAATTAACGGTGCATATTAATTTCCGTATAAACTTTAATGATCAGAAATGTATTTATGAGTGAAATTGTTGAGATCAGGGAATCGACATGTAAGAAATAAATTTACTGGGCTGTGGTGTCACAAAGGTTGAGAACGACTGCAACAAGCAGCCAAAATACATCACTAGTTACTCCGTGACCAGGTTTAGCACCCATTTATCCAAATTACACATGATGTACTGGAAAGCCAGAATACAAATATATATTTTACTGAACACAAAATTTAATCTATAGAGATTTGATACTAGATTTTCAAAAGGTAGAGCAGTATTTTCTTTTTTGCTTCATGTACATGTTCGTATAACAAAATTCAAACATTGAAAATCATATACAATTAGGTTCTATTAAAAATGCACACAAAACTACTCTAGTTATGTGAATCTGTTTATACTACATAAGGCTACCGAAATATGAAGATAACACTCGGAAAGAACCGCCCATTCAAAAAAGCCAGCTTTCTTGAAAACATTGTTTATGTGTAGCTACGAATTTCATATTGTAAATTGTATTTTATATTTAGAAATGAGTGTGTGTGTGTGACAGTAGGGAGATAAACGAAAAACATGGAACGGGAAAAATACTGGCCACTCCTGTATTTTCATTGATTTGAGACACTTTTGTGAAAAGAGCCGAAAAAAGCCCAACCAAAAAAGCCGCTGTATAAAAAAATCTGTTTTTTCCCCAAAAAGCCAGATTTTTTCCGACCGACCTCTTCCAACTCTACACCCTGATTAGCTATTTATGTAAGTAATTAAATAATTAAAACATTACATGGACATAACAACAAATAATTAAAATACAAGAAACCAGACATTTTCCATAATAGCCAGTTCAACTTTCTCCCTTTGTCCACTTGATTTGTTCAGTTATATTGAGTAACACACCCACAAAGTGCAGCTACCAAGTCAGATAGATCTCCCTCTCATCCTTAATCTTAAGGATGTTACTATGGCAATCTACCAGATCTATTGCAACTGGATTCTTCAGAGGTGTATTCTGTGAATAACTAAATATGCTGAGATTAGTTTTTAAGAAATTAATTGTATTTTTGGTAAACACATACAATAATGTAGACTTCTTTTTATCATTTCAGGAGGTTGGAAAGTTGATAACATTACCTCTGTCCTGGAGAATATAACCAGTCACTGTCCAGAATTGAAGGGAATAAGCCTGGCTGGTTGGGTGAAGTTGACATCAGACCATTTGAAATTCCTTTTGGAAAAGTGTACAAAGTTATCACAGCTGGATTTATCAAGCATCACAGTAAGTTCGACTACATTACTTTTTTTTCAACTATATTTTTCCTATTTTAGTTTGTCCATTTTTAGAATGATGAATTAGCAGTAATTTTGTGGTAGTGCAGGCCATTCCCCCAACCTGATCACGAGGTTTTCCTTTACGTACCTTTCTAACCTGTTTAAAATATCACTTATTATATTTGATCTGTGTCTTATGAAGGGTCAAGGTACATCCAGAAATTAGTTCTCCTAAGAAAACAAAGATAGTGATTTAATTTGATTTTTGTTAGTTAGCATTGCTTTTCTACCACTTTCGGCTAATTGCAATGACGAGGATGAGGGATGAAATGAAATTGATGGTGAGAGATGGCATGATGAAATTGATGATGGGACACTCACAAAGATTATATTAATTACATTCTGCAATTCATTCATAGAACAATTAATTTTTGGCAGTACATACCTTAAATTTGTTTACGGTACATTTTTATCATGTATACAATTGCTAAATGTACTCCCCAGCTAGCTAGTTGAATACTGTATTTGTCGTAGCGAAAAAGATAACATTTTTGGTTGATGAATTTGCCTTTTGTGTACTGAGAATGGAGTTTTATGCTCAATCCATGCATTTCTCTTCCTATTCCAGACTGAAAGTATTAACCATCGAAGTGCTGTCTCTTTGATGTCATTGTGCAGCCTTGCCAAAGGAACGGGCAGCAGACTAACGCAGCTAGTCCTGGCCTACAACCATTTGTCTGGAATGTCTCAGATAGTATCAGCCATAGCCGTAAGTACAAGTGTATATCATATGTCATTCCTTATTTATACTTTCCCGCGAGCTTCAGTTCTAGTAATGATAGGGATTGAGAATTGGGAACCTGAAATGTTCTCAGAATATAAATATGCCTCTAAGAACAATTTTGGTACTGTACATTCATTGGGTATGGTGTGAAACACACATTTAAAGCTTGGCTCATGTCATGTACCAACATTGTAATATACCAAAACGTATTCACATTTCACGTTGTGAGGTTGTTTGTTTTTCTGTATTTTAACAAGTTGATTTGGTTTCTTCACAGATAGATTTTGAAACAGGAGTACCTATATGGTGGAGACAGCACCGGTAAAAGTATCGGTAAAAGTATAAAAGTAGGCATCCCATATATACACAGATAGGCTAATTAAGACTGGACCTATAGTTTAAAGTGGGATCTGAAGCACTGTGTAATGTTTCCACTGGGTATTGAACTTGGGATCTCTTGATTACAAGGCGATGACATTACCACTGTGCCTTAGAGAGGTCATATTGAAACACATTTATTTGTAATACTTTTAAGAACAAAAAACTCGTTTCCTGAAAAACAGAAATCTTCATGTTTAAAGTAGAGCTGATCCAATACCTGCTGGTACTTGACTGAGATCTATTAAGGGGGCCACGCAACACTTCGTTGGAGTTTATGTATCCTAGAAATTATGTCAAATGCACAAATTGATTTTATGATGAAGTGATTATCTCATGTGAAATTATGAATATTTTCAAGCAAAAATCATAATATTTTAACAGGATGTGTTTCCGATGGAATGATATACAGAAATTTTAAACATCCTGAAGTACGTTGTATCTAAAGATATCTGTTTGGCGGTTACGCAGAGATAAGTAATTTACTCTTACTTTTCATTTTTCCGTGCAAATTTTCTTTGGGATCGATTTTGCCACCCATCTGGTGACTTCGTCAGTACATGCCTGACGAAGCCACCAGACAGGTGGCGAAATAGATCGCAAAGAAAATTTGCACAGAAAGATTAAAAGTAATCTTATCAGAGTAAAATCCTGAAGTACTTTAAATTTTTACCAAGCTCAAGTATTGTAATTTGTAATAGTATCAGTGATAGTCCAAAGCAGTATGGGCTCAGCTCTTATATAAACTTCTATAGGACAAGTAAACTTTTTTGTCTATGATATTCTTTACATTGGAGTATTGTTTCATAATTGCAGATAAATTTGTCTTCCTTTATTTTCAGGAAAATTGTCCCAACTTGCAAGTTCTTGATGTGACCAACATAAGAACCAAGGCTCAATCATCCGTATCTATTAACATTGAAAAGCTTCAGAAAGGCTGCCAGAAACTCAGAGTTCTGCGCTTATCAAACAGTGAAATTGTACTGGCTCCATCTTCATTGAAGGAGCAGGTAGGTTTAATAATAACAAATTGTTGCTACTTGCTGGATTAGAATTAAAGCTGGATGTTTTCGTGATGTTACCAGTAGTGTTGGGCGATATAGTGTCCAGACAATATATCGCGATATTGAATAATATATCGTTCAGGTGATGTCAACTAGATGATATATATTGTGTCGGCGATATATCATCATGATATTTTGGTGAAATTGTTTGAGTTGGTGTTTTAAGTCCACTTTATGCACAGTAAGGCTACTCGAGGCTGGACCTACAGTTTAAAGTGGGATCCAAACCACTGTGCCATGTGCCTCCACCGAGTTATTTTGGTGAAATATATCGTCATATTTGGTGATGTATATCCTGTAGGTGATATATATCATGTTGGCAATATATAGTCATGATACTTGACTATATATATCATGTTAGCAATATATCATCATGATTAAAGCCTGGAAGTTCAGGCATTTATTTTCGTTAAAATAGGCAGGCAAAAAGGCATTTATAATGTGGAAAATAGGCACTAAAATGGGAAAAAAAGGCAAAATAAACTGAAAAAGGCACATTTGAAAGTCACTTACTTTCATCTATAATTTGTGGCAAAATGTTAATGAAGCATACATAAAACAAGCAAATGTAGCTGGACTCATTTCGTTAACAGCATTTTCACCTTTTAGAATATCACAAATTGTTTTCAATTGATTTAAGTCATCATTTGCACTTTTCCACAACAGCTGACCCTCGAGATTCCTCGAAGATTTTCATGGATGCTACAAGAGTCTCACCTCTTTTTTCTAGCTTTGTAATTGTCTCTGGCAATTCACCATAAGGTGCAAAAATAAACGACAGTTCATTCTTCAGTTCTGAATAGCATAGGAGTTTTTTCACTTCACGAATTGAAGTCGCTTCATTTTCTGGAAGAGCATCGATCACCTCACTGATTTTTTCATGGTGGTTAGCATAATATATAGCTGCTGATATCAAGGTTCCCCATCTCGTCAAGACTGGTTGCGGAGGTAAACTAAGCTCAGGTGCAACTTCCTGAAATGTTCGGGTTCGAGAGGGAGATTTCAGAAATATCTTCTTTGTGTTCGAAATCAACCTGTCCACTTCTGGGTGCAACACACTAACTTTTTCAGCGATTCTGTGCATTGCGTGGGCTATTCATGTGATATGAAGCATGTTCGGGAAGAGAATTTTCAATGCTATGGCAGCCTTCTTTATATAGGGATCTGCATCACTGATAAAAAGTAACATGTCATCATGATGTACACCATCTGGCCAGAGCAGAAGTAGGGAATTTGAGAATAATTGAGCTATTGACGAACCATTGGCTCTCTCTAGTTGTTCTGACGTGAGAAGAAATGACGAGGATTCTCCGCATGTTGGTTCCATAGTTCATATGATGACGTTGGCTATTCAGCGTCCCATAGCGTCAGTATCCAAACCTTCTTTCCACCAACTTCAGCACGAATTCTTTGCAGAGCTTCTTCGTAGCAGATGCTTAAATATGTTTTCCGCAGCGTAGATTCCGATGGCACCGTTTCTTTAGTGTATTTCTCCAGGAATTTCCTCAGTGACTTCTTTTCCACTTTCCAGAAAAGTATCCCTGCTTCCATGAAAGCTTTGCACAGTTCAAGAGAAAACTGAGATTGCCTGTTGGATGAAGTGCCCACTGTTGAAATTAGGGATATCTTCTTCTGTCCAACCTTTTTGGCAACTGCAGATGTCAAAAATGTGCTTTCACCAAATTCAAGCACGTAACCATGTAACTTACCACTTAATAGCACACTAAATATCGGCATGGTGACAACTACACGATCCTTTCCTTCCGAAGTGCAGAACTAAACTAAAGATAGAGAACTTGATTTTGGAATCCATGCAAAGGCCCTTGGGCATTAGTGCTGTTTCTTGTCAATAACCTCCTGACACGGACGCTGGACGTGATGATGTAATTGTGTAGGTGTTCTGCAACAGGTTTTCAGCAGTCAATCATCAGCATGAAATACTATTTTTTTTAAACACACTTTTCTCCTTCAGCAATGTTGAAACATACGTGAGTTCAATATTACTTAAATAAGGCGAAAATTATTCACATAATAAACGGAAGTAAAATAAATGCCAACAACGTTTTTTGGGAGAAAAATAATTTATTTACACATTTTTTTAAAAAAAATGTTCAAATTTCATTGAAAAAGGCAAAAAAAGGCATTATAATTAAAAATAGGCAGTGGGGTCCCAAATAGGCAAAATAGGCAAAGTGAAAAGGCTTCTAAAACATTCGAAACAACATAAAAAACGTATATTCGGAAAAATTTTATCAATATATGCAGTAGATAAAAAGAGGCATTTTGCCAAACTTCCGGGCTCTAATCATGATATTGGGTGATATATATTGTGAAGACGATATATTGCCGATATCACGATATGAAAAAATTTAGTATCGTATCATCTGTGACGATATTTTCTTGATATCAATTTTCTGATATCGTCCATCCCTAGTTACCAGTTATTAATCTCTGGACAAAAATTTATAATGCCTTGTACATTTTACACGCATCGATAGCTAGCATTTTATGTTCCTGCCTCTTTTTGGAAATAAAGCATTTTATTGAAAGTAAAAATGTAATATACACTCCTTACAAAAAGTTTGGAATATTGTTTTATTAGACAATAGGTGATAGACATGGCCTTGGAATGCAACAACACATGGTATCTGTCTGGAGGACGTTCTTGTCTTTTCGTCGACATATGCCACTGTGCCGATTACCTATTGCCTAATATAATAATATTAAAAACTTGTGCCTAATGTAGCAATATTCCAAACTTTTTGTGAGGAGTGTAAAATTGCATGGTTTTAGTTCAAAACCTCTTTGAAATATTTAACACATATTGCCAGATGGCTTGCTTAGGTTTGCCTAGAAAAAAACAGAAGCCATGTATTGAAACATAATTATTGCATGTAACAATATCCTCCTGCATGTGCCATAATTTGTTTCTGTTTGAATTAATTCCCTCACTTTCTGGGAGATGGCACTAAACCATTTGATCCAATGTGTTATGTTTCACACAGTAGTGATTGCTTGACAGTTGCTGTGCCAATTGGAAACTAGTTCGACTGCCTTCTATTCTTGTTATACTGCTTGCAGATGGAGGGAACCACTTCCTGACTCAGATTTTTACCTTTCAGGCTTTTATCATATTACGCAAAATCATTGAAGTTCGTAAAAATAAGTCTAGAGTTAGTGATTTCATGCTTTCATTAGTAAACATGCACAAGAAGTTAATTCCTCATGAAAAAAAGAGATGTTCAACTTGCATATACAAACTTACAAAACGCTTTCCCCCGAAGTTAACCACGGAATACTTCTCTCTCCTTTACATTTCTCTCTTTTATACAATGTAATTGTCAATTTAGCTTTTCTACACATGGCCAAAAAAGTTATAATTTATACATCGTGATTGAGATCGTGCATAGTTAATTTTTATACAACATTTTAGTACAACTCAACAACTTATGATGATCTGTCATACAAGCAAAATGTTATCTGCTAGGCAGCAAGGAGTGAATGAAAGCTATTCTTGTTTAATCCTTACTTTTTAATGTATTATTGAGACGTATCATTGTGCTCAGTTTTCATGGTTGTGGTTTGTATCTTCAAAATACATTTGTACATGTAGCTCAGCCACAGTGTGGCTTTTTCCCAATGTGAGTGCTGACTAGGGTGACCCATTCTCTCTTGTATTTCCTAGGAACTGTGTTAGAGCTATTTTTTTTTTTTTTATCCTCCCAGATCCTGTATATTTCATTAACAATCAAGATTGCGAAATTAAATGTCCATTCCGTAAACATTTACTGGAGTGACGCTTCACTGCTAAAAATGCGCAAAATTTGTCGTGCCTACATCTTCTGTAAATTGAGTGCCGAAAGTTGGAAATCTCCCTTAAATTCATCGCCGAAAGTTGGTCACCATAATGTTGACAGTACATAGTGCCACTTGTTTTCTGCTAGTAACAGCTGAGGTTAATGACAAGAGGAAATCGGTGCTTGACATGGATATAGTTTCTTGAGTCTTAATGCCTGTATGATCCAACATGGTCAATTAGACAACAGAGTCTGCATGTAATGTATCTTTAACCCACAGGTAGCCTCTCCTGGATTTCCCATGCTGGAAGAGCTGAGCATAGCAGTGGATGGTAAGAGCTACTGGGCTGGCATGGACGATAGCTCCGTGGAAAGAATCCTCAAGCTCTCCCATAAACTAAGGCTGCTGAATGTACGAGGATGCTCCAAGATATCGGATTCAAGTCTGGTGAGAGTACCAGCGTGGGATCTTGAGCATCTTTTCATGTCAGGTAAGCTCGGACTTGCATTACTTTCTGCCGCCTCTTTTCTCTCTCTTCCCCCCCTCCCCCTTCTGGACATTGCAATTCCTGGAACTGGTTTAGTTCTCAGATTAAACGTGAAATCTTCACCATTTTCTTTTGCATGTGAGAAAATATATCGATTCACAACAATACTAATATTGTAACACATCAAAAGTTTTAAGAATAATTATAAATTTTAATACATAAGTTTTCCACCTACACTGTACCGTATCAATCTACTGGAGTCTTGCTTTAAAATACTCATAATTGCATGTAAGATAATTATTTAATTGAAAAATTAAACTCTCCCGACAATTGTGTCTGTCCTTTCGTTCAAACTATTGGTTTCTCAGACACTTGATAAGAGCTATAAAGGTTTAATTTGGTGCATTAATGGACCTACCAGATAATAGCCCAACACAACATAAATTAACTTCATTGTCCCATGCATTTTGACTGTTCTATAGCTGCGACTGCCTAGGATCTGGCGCAGAGACTGCCTTTGTGGCCGTGACCCTCTGTTGCCACGTTTACCTATGAAGGATCTCGCACTCAAACAACCAATTAGGCCTACTGCTTTGGCAAGAAACTGCAATATTAAAATTACCCCTCTCCAAGACAGCCAGCAGGGGAACAGGATTTTGTCAAAATAACCATTCTGCGGTGTGAATGGACACCGGTTGGTACAGCGGCCAGAGAATAGTTAGCAACTGCTGCTTATTTGTTGCTGAAAAATTACTTGAATCAGGCAGCTAAGTTCTATGATAAAGGTGTACAAGCGGCACGTTCTAAGAAGTGCTTTAACAATGGTAGTATCTATATCGAGAACTAGTATATGGGGCGAGGAATCGCACCACAATAAACTTGAAACAAATGTATTTTTAAAACCATCTAACTTTTTGAAAAATCCTCTTATATTGGAGAATGAAAGGTGAAGGGTGTATTGCAGATGTTATGTATAAAATTATAGATTTCTTAAGCGTGAAATCTCAACTGGAGGGTTCTTTCACAGGTTGTTATGCAACACGGTTGTCCGGGAACGGGCTGGAGTTAATCGCCCAGAAGTGGAGCCACAGTTTGATCGAGGTGGATCTGGCATGGAGTTCTGCCACACAGGCCCTCGACATGGCTGTCAATGCCTTAGCTGAGAGGGGTGCAGAGTCTCCTCTGAGGTGAGTTACACTTCATTACAGATTATTTGCCTTAAAAATTTGTTTTAATACCCCTTGTGAGCTCTTAAGCCTCAACTGGACCTGTGGCCAATGCTCATAAAGTTCTTTTCAATATTTCCTCTCCATTTGAATAATACGTAGATTGATATTCCAAGTTCTGAAAAATTACATCTCCTTAGAATTCCTTCTGGAGCATTGATGTGAATCTTTGTATGGTTTTCGCTGATGGCTATGCAAGCTTATTAAACTATTCATTGTATGAGAACCAGAGCAATATAACTCCAAAAATGTGGTTTTCAGTTTTGTTTAACTTATCTCCGACTCTATTTCGATTCAGATCGACATATCGCCGCTTCTAATCCTTAACAGTACGGCGGAGCCACGTGTACCTTATTTACTGAATCTTTTTAAGAGTCGGACATATTTCTTTCTTTATTTGAAAAATCCTGAGTACAGAGAAAATCCATTTTATATCAAGATATGAACAGAGAAAAATGAAATTAACAAATGAAAGCACGCACGCTAATAATTTTTTAGGTGAGTAGTGCAAGTGCAGGAAGTAAGGAAATTGGACGATAAGAAGTAACATGACTTTTGTTTCCATGTTTGAGTATAGGAACTATATTTGCTTGCTTCCATGCAAGAGGAAACGCACCCTCGGAAAAACATTTGTTAAAGATTATGCTGATGGGTTTGGATAAATTATGGGCTAATCATAGAAATATGGCAGGGATATCATTAGGAGTGGTAGCTTTAGAACATGAAACAGATTTTAATAATTCATTTAGAGAGTGTATACTTCAGCGTGGTAGCGGCGTTCTTTGTAAAGTTATTGTGAAAATATCCTTAAGAATACATTATTTCCTCCCCTGTGAATTTTATAAGTCCCTCTGGTTCTCGCACGGTATATTGAGAATATGTAGACGACAGTAAAAGAAAACCACACGAAGGTTCACAGGAATGCTCTAGAATGAATTCTAAGCATATGTAATTTTTCAGATTTTGGAAAATCATAGCTGTGTAACTGTTATTTGTATGTTGCTCAGCAATTTATTTGAAGTACGCCAATATAGAAGAGCTAGAAAATACATTTATATTATTTTATAATTATTAGGATAACAAGTTTATTTCTACGTAAACAAAGCAGCAAAGTTATTCAGACCATGGATAGTGTTTTGCAGTAAATAAAATATTTCGTGTTAAAGTGTTTTCCACTTGTTTTCTTGGGAAGAACATAAAGAATGAACATTATGCAAAATCATAGAAAACTGCTCCTCATATTTTTACAGCAGAATTAATCAAACTAAATTACACTCGAATAACTTTATAAATGTTTATTTGTGTAATAAGTAGAGGCACATATTTTTGGTAAATAAAAAAGCAAAATTTCTGTACGAAAACAGAGTCAATATCGGGTTCAAAAGCGGTAAATAAAATAAAATTTTGCTGCTATAGTGGTGAAAAAGTGGTATATAAAAAGACATTTTGGTTTTAAAATTATGAATATAATCCTAAATTTTATTAAAAAACTGAACTTACTACATAAAATAAACATATCTCTTCTAATAGCACATTTATGTCGTTAACCAGAATATTAAGTTTCCCTGTATAAAGGGGTCCATTTTTGCTTCTCAAATATTTTAAGCACAATTAATCAATTTCTTTGAATTGCATAACTCACAGGATAATTCAGGCTTCAAAAAGTATCGCGTCGGTAAATAACATCTAAATTACATGTTTAAGAGTCTGTTTTGCAGTTCATTTTGCATTATTTCATGACAAAACAGGGTGGGAAAATGCACCTCGCCTCTTTCATAAACATGAAAAAATTAACATTACAATGTGTAGTTTCACATTTCGTGTTTTCGTCAGAAACAAAATATGCTTGCCATATAATAAGTATAGTCTTCAAATGAAATTTGGGGTTTTATTCACCATTTTAACACCAAAATGCCATTTTATATACATACCACTTTTGATCCCAAAATGTGCCAAGATTTTGTATTGATCTTTTATTCACGAAAATATGTGGCCTGCTTATCATTGATCTGTGCTTTTCACTAATGTAGTGCTTCTTCTAACAGGGTACTGAACCTGTGTGGTTCATCCGTAAGCTTTAGCCCAGTGAAGGCCGTGCTTTCTTGCTGCCCTCAATTGATATCCCTCAACCTGGCCTCCTGCCGTGCCCTGCCTCGTGGCATGAAAAGGCTGTACGAGGGGGTGGAGCTGGAAGAGCTACGGACCGCAATGGAAGGGGGGAAGTTCGAGAAAACAGAGGAACCGGAAGAGGAGGAAGAATCTCACGATAAGGAAACCTCGGCTGACAATGAGAAATAGTATATTTTCGTCAATGCAGATCTCTTGTTTGTTTTTTCCTTTTGTATAAAAAGAGAGAAAATATAATTATTGTGTTAGTATTTTTATGGTAAAGATGGAAGTTATCCAGTAATGAAAGTCCAGTGATTCGGAACACCGGAATATGTACCTGCGTTACATGTATAGAACTACCACCATCTAGAGGACTTGAACAAGATAATCAAGGTGAGTTATTTTAAAGGAAATGTTTCTCGGAGCTCCTTTTTACACATAAATTTGTTGTTTTGTGAAACATTGTTCAAAATATGTATTTAATTGTGTGTCAAAGAAATATATAGTATATGTAAGTTTTAAAACAAAAAAATGTGTATTGTCAAAAAGTTTACTTTTAGTATAGGGCATGCGTGTGTATGAGTGTGCGTGTGTGTGTGTGTGTCGTGAAGAATACATTTGTGATTTCACATGTATTGGGCCAATTCATTTTCAATTGGCCCGTTTCAACATTTTAAAAAAGGATCAATATTCTGTACAGACACTGTATTTAAACAAAAAAAATATTGTTGTGTGATTATGTTTTACGACATTTATTTTTTAAAAAGTAAAGTGGCTATTGACTTGCTAATTAGCACAAGAGCTTTGTATGTTGTATGTGTTGTCATTTTAAAATGTATAGAAAGTACAATATTGAGTAAAATTATGTTTGAATTTGTTTATTTTTTAATAAGTCATTTTTTAACTTGCTAGAGAAAAATTCTAGATAACTTGTTATGTGTTTATATCAAAGGCAATTTTTATTAGGTCATTCCAGGAAAAGAAATGAAAATAATTGATTATATAAAAAATGCATATATAAGCGCTTGGAAATTTCCAAGTTGAATTAGATAATCTGTTGACTTTGTATTAATAAAATGCAGAGATATATAAATATATATCTGGTCAGTAGACTATATTTTACTTATGCCAATAAGTAAATTAACTGAACCTTGTAGTGAATTCACTGCCAAATATAGATCATGAATTTTAAATATCTATACATATAAATACTAAAAAAATTATATATATCAAGTTGTTCTTTATTTTCAAGACAAAAAAGTACTTGTATTAGTATAACTAATACAAAAACAAAGTTTCAGTACATAAAAATAACCAACAACCCCTTTTTTTGCTGTGAACAGATTAAATATTTTACTAAATTCCTACTTTAGGAATAATGTTATTGTGCAGTAAAACCTTGTTAAAATGCTAAGGTTTTTAAGTGTATAATTTGTAATTGGTTATGCTTTGTTAAGTCACTGCTTAGAAATAGAGGAGGCATTGTGAATAAGAATTGTGTGTCGTACATAGGCCTGTAGAAAATGAAATAATATGTGAACAAGTGTTTATGTCGAGTTAAATTTGCACAAGCTCAAAAGTGTATATAGTACAGAAGATATGTGGGAGTGTGTAATAAGTTGCCATGTGCTCATGCGAGCAACAATCTACTTAAATGTGTTGTTAAAGTTAATCCTAAAACTCTTTAGCTTTAGGAGTATGGAGTGCTTGTTGAGCCCAGTGATAATGTTTAAGCACAGGAAATAAATATAGTGATAAGAGATGTCGCAGTATGGTGCACATGAAAGAAAATAACTCGTGTCCCCAGGTAGGAGTGTACTGTTTCTTCCCCCCTCCCCCATGAAGGTTGTTTTGTGCGAGAATATACACTGTAAGCATAGAACTTGCAGATGCCCGAGGACATACTGATTTATTTAAATGCTATTTTCACAGTCTTTTTTTGTACACCTGGTGCATTCATCATTATGTTTGATTTAATAAGCATACTGCACTGAATGCTCCTGATAACAGTAGTAATTACAATCTTACACAATGTTCCACCGTGGACAATTGCAAAGTTTTAGATGCGATAAACGTGAAGGTTAACTCAAGTAAAATATCTCTCTGTCCATTGGACATTTGCCTTTCATTTATAACACCATTAAGCCTTGTTTCCATGATTATGAAAAACTAAATATGCTGACCAAGGCAGTAATTTATTTTATTAAAAACCTAAACTAAACGTAACGTTTCAACCTTCTAGCAAGGTCTTCTTCAGACTCTGTATCAAGTACAAAAGTAACAAGATACAAAAACAGGGCATTATATATACACAAAGATTACTCCCTCCAGACTATTTAGAAAGTTGTTTGGAACTTTCTAGCAGGGGACTTTCACTTTCCAACTTTACTTTCACCCCATTTCTTCAAATTTGCTTCAGATGTTGACTCTGCTTACATTTCTTCCAGTCATTGTTTCAGTATATTATATTGTTATCCTTGAAATATCGATCTCTATATATTTTGTCACTTTCCACCTCTTGAGTTGAGACAATGGGAATGAATGGTAAAGTGGTAACAAACACCCAGGATTCAAACCTGGAACCTTGGTCTTCAAAGTACGTTGCATTCTGCCACAGAGGCTAGTCTCAATATGAATCTCATATCTCCATAAGCATGTATTGGTTACCATATCGGATTGCTGATGAAACTGTAGGTCAGTCCCCAGCATCTCTTGTAATAATACCTGTTGATCCTTCCATTATTCTCCTTTCATAGCGTCACATTTTAAGTCCACTTTGTACAGTCACTGACGGCTTGTAATGATTGTATTTCATTACAAGCCGGCAGTGTCCGTGACTGTACATAGACTAATACGGACTAAACCCAACATTTAAGATGGGATCCAAAACAGTGAAATACAACCCTACCTGGGACCGTGTAATAACAAGCTGACGTAACAGGTTACTGACTAAAATTTATTTTCATGCATTCTCAGTGCAAATTTACCTATCATACAACACGTATCTCTTTGGCACCAAAGTAAATCAAGATGTGAACAAAATTGTAATTGAACATGAATGTTATATGCTCCTACAGACCCTTTCCATTCCCTAAAAAAAGTATGTGGAAACAGTTATTTTGTTTGAATCTTACATTGCATAGCAGAAATCAAGAGATGTTGACTAATGCTTTGTCTAACGAAAGACCATAAGTTGTTTTTGCATATCTGAACAGACGACTGTAATACAGACATGATACTTGAACTTGACATGATGTGTGGGAACCATTAATCGTGGCTTTTATTATTGTTTTAATACTGTTCGACAAATGACAGTTCTATGTTAATGATAGGTTAGGTTCTGTCATGTATTGATTGCTTTTGCTAATTGAGCCACTTGGGAGTAAAACTTGATAACCCACAAAAGTATGAAACCGAAAGAAACAAGTGAAAGTTCATCCATTGCATTGTGGCTTATGGGCTACCCACATTTTCCCACATGTTTCTGGCTACCAGCAGCTACTGAACGGAACTTAATTCACTATTGTACAGCAACTGCATCCAATGTTAACTCAATTTTGAATATAGTGTGGATTATCAAGTTTTTCTTCTGAGTGGGTAAATTATCACAGTATTAATTTATAATTATTAAACATTGACAGAATATGACAAACGTAGGAAGCAAATACGCAACATCAAAAGTACAGATTAACTGTGAAGAAGAAATGGAGAAGCAGGTAAATGAAGCAGTCTAGAAGTACTAGAATAGAGAGTTCAACTTGAGATGAAACTCGACTCTTACTAGGAGAGTATTCCAAGAACAGCAGAGAAATTTCGTATTAGTAACAGTTTGTCAGTAGATGCAAATTTAATATGATCTGATCTAGTAGGTGTATAGATCTCAAAAACATATTTTGTAAAATTTCACATTTATATTTTATATGCATATGACTCATGTTCATATTTCTGTAGTTCAATTCTGGCTTTGTGCAGTGTTCTAAATATCTGTAATTGAAATTTGATATTTTCCCTTCGGCATGTAATTATAAATTGTAACTGTTTTGCATTGAGTTTGGGTTCTTATGTATAAGAGATAGTGATGAAAATAAGATTTTTCAGAGAAGAGTTAACATTCTAGTGTTTTTCTTATTGATTGTGCATGTTTTTATTGTGGACATGCTGGTGAAAACAGACGAGTGACTGATGTAAATAATGTTTGTTTTAACCCCAGTTGATGCTCGGATAGGGTAATCGTGACTGGACCTACAGTGTAAAGTAGAACCTGAAGCATTGTGTTTCATACAGGAATTGAAACAAGGTTTAATTAGGAAAGGAATACATTAATTCATCCTACGAGAGCCAGAGGAACTCCAAAAATGCAGTTTTCAGTTTAAATAAACTCCTGTGAAGAACTATTTGGTGCCAGTTCGACATATCTCCACTTATAATCCTTAGCAGTAACGTGGAGTCACGTATCTCCAATTTACTGACTCTTTTTAAAAGTCAGCCATATTCCTAAGAATACATTATAGTGGCCGCGGTGGCTCAGTCGGTAACGTGTCTGACTACCATGCTAAAGGTCACGGGTTCGATCCCCGGCCGGTTTAAATCCGGGAACTTTTCTAACAATGGAAGCAGCCCCGGCGCCCACCCAGCGTCAAATAACATGGGTACCTGGGGGGTAAAGGTGGTCAGGGGCGTGATGCTGATCACATCACCCCCACTCACGACTGGATCAAGTGTGGGGCGTTACCCCCACACACCCTATATGCCTTCATGGCGTGGTGCTATGCACAGGGGAGCATTTTACTTTTACTTTTTTACATTATTTCCTCTCCCCTGTAAATTTGATAAATTGGAGTTAATAGTGATCACTTCATGGTTCTTTTAAATGGAGCTCCTCCTTAGACAGACAAATGCTTAGCTCTCTAGCTTTTGGTGTGAGCACTCTTAGCGTTGATTTCCAGTGAAGGCTGCCTTCAAAATTTCATTGTCGACCCAGCATCATGGAGGCAACTGGTGCTCTACTTGAAAAGAAAAAAGTAGCAAATTCCAGTCTCAAAAGCCACAAAAAAGTGGAGACAAGGCTCAAAGTGCTAACCATACGTGAGACAATGAAAATGCGGCTTGCTAACTCTGACGGTCAGAGTGCTGTTGCACCATGGAATTAGGTTGGATCAGTCTGCTATATAATTCCAGAACAAAATAAATTTGTACCAATGAGTGTTTTAGAACAACATCCGTATTTTGTGAAGCTATTAAGTTAAAGCTCCCTCCATTAGTACTTCTCAAGCAAAATTGTATTTTGCATCACTTTGTTACGGGCTAACTATAACTAATCAAGTGCTGTGTTATTTGCTTGCTACTAATCCAGTCTTTAAGTTTTACGTATAACGGCTTATGCAATTAAGGCGAGAAAACTAGCAATAATCAAATATATATATTACAACCGAGCCAATGCTGATATATCGGTATCTGCCAATACCAGTGGTATCAGCGCTTCAATTTGTTTACCAATACTGGTCAATACTTTTTCTGACATTTCTGTTTTTTACGGGACCTGCAAAAATTCTATGCAGCAATTTTACAGACTAAAGTTACCAAAATTTTGTTTCCATTTATTTTCCACCAGTATTGTATGAAAAACTGGATCTTGTGATTACTTAACAGGTATTTTAATGTTCTGATGTAATTGAATATTTCAAAGCAAAGCTCTTAGTCAATTTATGCATATAATAATTAAGTGGAATACTTGGATAATAATATTAATCAATATTGTGAACAAATTGCATTACAATTTTCAGGGATCAGTATTGGTGGACATCATTGAGTATATGTTGGCTCTGCTATGTAATATATTATGCTCGTCAAAGTTTTATGGAATGATTTATGTATTTTTTTATGTCTAAAGTTTATTTAGTAAGCAGAATATGAACTAACTGTTGTAATTTCAATGCAATAAAATAGATAATGATATATATATTGTACTTTATGTAACAAATTATAATTAAAAAAATTGCTGGCTTTTTAAGAGTTTAAACCAGGTTTCTTGCTATTCTGTGGTAGTGATACAATAAACTGGTTTACCAAATCTACATCGTAGCTCGGTTGGTTAGAAGAATTGCATGGAATTTCAGATTCCCAGGTTCAACCTCCCCCCTCCCTCACCCAAGTCAATTCTATTCTTTTTCGATGTTTCTAGACCCACAACTTTTGTAATATCATTGCAATAAATACAAGTTTTCTTGTCAGGTAACGAAATGTGCAAAATGACACCAGTTAAATGTAGTAACTATTATAATTATGTAATATGTTGTCTTACTATTTCAATAATTCCTCGGACGTTCGCTTTTAGATGTGTATGTGTGTGTGTGTGCAATATTAATACATATGTATAATACAACAAGGTTTTACTGTGCAATACAAAGAGTTCTTGGTTTGTTATTGCCTGTGTACAGCTTCAAAACAAGTGCGTGTAACCTACCTCATTTTGCATACTGTGAAAAAAAAACAAATATTGGCTAAATAGGAAACGGTCCATGATCCCCACCTGAAAATGTTAATTGTACAGAAGTATCTTTTTTTATGACATAATATTCAATATGTGTAGAATGTGAAGATCTGCTAATTTTATGTACAGTACTAAACATTTTTAAGAGCTGATATTATTGGAGTTTTCTTGTAAATGCACATAATATAATAAAAAAAAAATGTACTGTTCACATTTTGTTGTTTTAATTTCCATACACTGTAGCGATTTTGTATGCTGAGAAAATATGTTTTTATTATTATCTTTCAGGAATGGGACAAATTAATGGGTATTCTGTCAATATCGGCCGATATACACATATCGGTGTATCTGTAAAATTACCGATAAATTTTACCAATCTATCTATAAATATCTTAGTTTAGTGCAATATTTTGCCATTTTGTTATAATGGTTATGGATATAAACAATCTCCAGTCCATACTTTTTTTTTCATTAAATATCTAAATTGCTAAAGGCTTCTTTTGCATTGCAAAAACTTGTTCATCTGGTAACATACATTTATTAAGGAGGTGAGTGAATCATTTGGAATGTTATATTGGATTTTGCCCATTCCTATTATTATTAAATATTTTTATTTTTTGCTACCCGCAACCAAACTTCACTGTGAATTTAATAAAATAAGCTATTTTGAAAGGTAGCCTACTATATTTGGAGGTTTATCCAGAATTTTCAGTCAAGAGGTTAAACATTTTTTTTAAAAAAAGGTTGTGCAGTAAAAAAATAGGGGTAATGGAATAAGTCACACCAGCATTTCCAGGAAACATGCCTTAATTACTTACATTTAAGGAGAGTGGTATTTAAGTAATTTCCAAAGGGGGAAATCCTATAGAGAGGGTGGGGGGGGGGGTGAGGTTGAGATCAGGGGGTAACTCTATAATTTTAAATGGTAAATGGGGTCACTCACTCCACACTTCTTTTTATGTCACTCAACTTTAATAAAAAAAAACCTTGGACAAAACATATTTTTTAACAATTGCTGAAAAATTGCAATTAAAATTTGTATCTTGACAGAGAAAATGCCAAGTCCACTTTATGATCAGAACAGCTAGTCGGGACTGGACCTACAGTTTTTAAACAGATTTTGACACCCACCCCCAGAAATTTAATCTGTGACCTGAATCAAACTTTTGTATATAACTGTGTGTCCGTGGGTGGGGGAGGGGGCAGAACCAAAACATTTTCTACCCCATAAAAATAGCACCCAAGACTATTTTGCTAAATTACTGTTACGTTTGTGAAATCATAAAAATTACTCTAACTTGCTTCTCAGGTACAGTCACGGACAGTTCTGGGTTGTAATGAATGCATTGACTTTCAATGGAATCGTTACAACCCAGCAGTGTCCGTGACTGTACAGCAGCTTTACACAAGTTCCATTAGCTTCTTAGTTCTGACAATTTGTTAGGTGGGCAAGTGCCCCCACCAAGTTACGCCTAATTAGTCTGGGACTAGTTGAATACAAGACAATAGCAAGTACCACTACTGTATACGAGGGTCACTATTTATATTTTGAGCCTAACAATGAAAAAACAGGAATTTGGCATTGAAAACTGCTTTATTGTTTTTCGAAGTATTCTCCTTTATGGTCAATACAATTTTACATTCGTTCGAACCATTTGTCAAAGCAGTTTTTCCAATCTTCTTGAGACACCTCCATAATATGGTTTTTGAACGCATCAACGGCGTCTTCCGCCGACGAAAATCGTTGTCCACGCAAATTTATTCTTGACATTCGGGAACAAGAAGAATTCATTGGGTGCCAAATCAGGACTGTACGGCGGATGACCCATCAATTCGATTTTTTTGACTGTTCATAAAGTCGGTTGTTAGACGAGATGTGTGACAGCTGGCATTGTCTTGATGAAGAATGATCCGACGGCGTTTGTTTGTTTTCCGTATTTGACCGAAGACCTCTGGCAAACAAATTGTTGTGTACCATTCAGAGTTGACCGTTCTACGTTCCTCTAAAGGCACAGTTGCCACATGACCAGTTTTCCCGAAAAAACAGGCGACCATTTGTTTCGATGTGCTTCGAGCGCGAACAACTTTTGTTGGATTGGGTTCATCTTGAAACACCCATACAGTCGACTGCTGTTTACGTTCCGGCTCATATGCATATATCCATGATTCGTCACCTGTTACAATCTTATATACGTCTTTTGAAGCACCACGATTGTATTTATTGAGCATTTGTTTTCACCAATTGACGCGAGCGTCTTTTTGAGTTTTTGTCAAATTGTGTGGGATCCAACGAGAACATACCTTTCTCAGAGCTAACAGTTGGGCTGAAAAGTTCGTAGGCTGACTCATAGATGGCGTTACTAGAATTAAATCCATGTGATTTTTACTTAGTACTAACCTTCAAAAGATACGTGTATAAATTTCACAGCTGCCGGATAATTAGTTCGTGAGATATAGCATTGTGAGTGAAGCAGCTTTTGTTATTGTGAAAAAATGGATAAAAAAAGAATTTCGTGTGTTAATAAAGCATTGCTTTTTGGCGAAAAAAAATACTGTTGAAGCCAAGGCTTGGCTTGATAAACATTATTCTGACTCTGCACCAGGAAAATCAACCGTTGAGAAGTGGTTTGCTAAATTTCAACGAGGCGAAATGAGAATCTAAGACGATGCACGCAGTGGACGCCCCAAAGAGGCTGTTACCGACGAAAACATCAAAAAAGTCCACAAAATAATTTTAAATGATCGTAAAGTGAAGTTGATCGAGATAGCTGAGACTTTAAAAATATCAAAGGAACGTGTTGGACATATTGTGCATGAATATTTGAACATGCGAAAGCTGTGTGCAAAATGGGTGCGATGCGTGCTCACAATCGACAATGCACCGTGTCACAAATCAATGAAAACGATGGCAAAATTATATGAATTAGACTACGAATTGCTTCCCCATCCACCATATTCTCCAGATCTGGCCCCCAGTGACTTTTTCCTGTTTGCAGACCTTAAAAGAATGCTCGCTGGAAAGAAATTTAGCACTGATGAAGAGGTAATCGCCGAAACTGAGGCCTATTTTGAGGCTAAAGAGAAATCGTACTATAAAAATGGCATCGAAAAATTGTATGACTGCTATAATCGTTGTATCGCCCTCGAAGGCAACTATATTGAATAATAACATCGAATTTTGTCAAAAAAATATTTTTTACTATATTAGCCTACGAACTTTTCAGCCCAACTGTTAAATGATCATGTAATATTTTATATATGCTGGTGGAACTAATGCCTATGGTTGCCTCAATCTCACAGTATGTCACATGACGATCTTGCAGTATTAGCTTTTGCACAGCATCAATTTTTTCTTGAACAACAACTGATTTTGGACGACCTTCGTGAATCTCGTCGGTGAGCGAATGGCGGCCACGATTAAATTCGTTATACCAGCATTTCACAGTGGCAAAGGATGGGGCTTCATCGCCAAATGTGGAAGTAAGTTGATCGATGCACTCTTCTCTTGATAATCCACGTCGAAAATGTTCACGAGTTAATTCCATTTTATTGTTGTCGCGCAATCTCCAAGGCAACATAAATAACACAAATGAAGCTATTGACAAAACATTTGAAGTACGTTATGGTCAATAATGCCAGACGATTCCGTGCCTAACTTCAATCAGTGTTGCCAAGGCTCAAAATATAAATAGTGACCCTCGTATCTAACGCCCATCATTGTGCACGTAATTTCATGATCAACTATTGTTAAGGTACTGATCAACAGAATGAATTCAATAGTGATTCTTCTGTACTTTCAGTCATGATATTTTATAAATATGTTTAGCTTGCTGCAAAATTACAAAACTACCAACTTGACAATGGATGCTGAAACAGAAAAATATTTCCAACAAAGGTTACCATCTTCGAACTTGCCCATGTTTGAAAGATTATATGTGTGTAACTTCATCACTAGATACATCAAGCCATGGCTGTGCAATTTTCCAATTATTAAATTTTTCATGGTCAATGAACAACCAAAGGAACTCACCACTTTACTACTACTGCCGTCTTCTGTAGATGCACTTGCAAATTTTCAGAACAGATCCTTTGATCACCACACTCTTTCTTCAGTGCCACCAGCTGTATCAAATTTCGTTCGTTTTGAAGGCAGATTCCCGATATTGCAGAGTCTGGAACTCATAATGCACACTTTTTTCACTAACATTCTAGCTTCACAAAAAAACCTAGCTCATTGTTCTAAAAAAAAGCCAGAATTCCTGGTGGCCGTGCCTCCACTTATATGGAAAGCTGTATAGAATGGTTTTGGTAAAAATGTATTACCTCAAAAATTATTGTACGGGCTGGTTCAAAATTATGGTAGAGATTTTCATGGCTTATAATTAAAAGAACTAAATGCCTACAGAATATGAAAGGTTAACTAAAAAAAATTGTGACATTGTTCTAGCTGCATTGATGTCTGGGATAATTATGACGTCTTACTTCAAATTGTCTGCTGTTCAAAAGAAAGACTGTGTCTGCTTGGGTTTCTCCAAATCCTGCAGAACTGATGTTGGTTAAAGCAATTCCAAGAGAATGCAAGGACATTTATGTGCTATGAAAGTTGCACATGTTTAGCATTCTTCAGTGTTGGTATATATTTTTAAAGGTCAATTTCTCATATTCTGTAGGCAGTTGTACATTGTTGATTCAAGTTTCAAAATTACATGCTGTGGAAACCCCATCAATACTTTTGAGTCACCCTGTTTTCTATTTCAGCTACTTTACATCGCTTTTCTACCAGTCAAGGTTAACTATGATGACAGGGATGATGAAATAGATGATTAGACAAACAACATATCCATGCTTTATGCTGGATATGGCCCTTGGGTCCCTGACTTTGTAGCATGTTACACTAGCCATTTCATACAAGCGGTTGGCCTGTACGAGGGTCACTATTTATATTTTGAACCTTGGCAACACTGATTGAAGTTAGGCACGATTTGACGTTTGCACGGAATCGTCTGGCATTATTGACCATAACGTACTTCAAATGTTTTGTCAATAGCTTCATTTGTGTTGTTTATGTTGCCTTGGAGATTGCGCGACAACAATAAAATGGAATTAACTCGTGAACATTTTCGTGCGATGATTTTTTACGATTTTCGACGTGGATTATCAAGACAAGAGTGCATCGATCAACTTACTTCCACATTTGGCGATGAAGCCCCATCCTTTGCCACTGTGAAACGCTGGTATAACGAATTTAATCGTGGCCGCCATTCGCTCACCGACGAGATTCGCGAAGGTCGTCCAAAATCAGTTGTTGTTCAAGAAAACATTGATGCTGTGCAAAACCTAATACTGCAAGATCGTCATGTGACATACTGTGAGATTGAGGCAACCATAGGCATTAGTTCCACCAGCATATATAAAATATTACATGATCATTTAGCTGTGAGAAAGGTATGTTCTCGTTGGATCCCACACAATTTGACAAAAACTCAAAAAGACGCTCGCATCAATTGGTGCAAACAAATGCTCAATAAATACAATCGTGGTGCTTCAAAAGACGTATATAAGATTGTAACAGGTGACGAATCATGGATATATGCATATGAGCCGGAACGTAAACAGAAGTCGACTGTATGGGTGTTTCAAGATGAACCCAATCCAACAAAAGTTGTTCGCGCTCGAAGCACATCGAAACAAATGGTCGCCTGTTTTTTCGGGAAAACTGGTCATGTGGCAACTGTGCCTTTAGAGGAACGTAGAACGGTCAACTCTGAATGGTACACAACAATTTATTTGCCAGAGGTCTTCGGTAAAATACGGAAAACAAACAAACGCCGTCGGATCATTCTTCATCAAGACAATGCCAGCTGTCACACATCTCGTCTAACAACCGACTTTATGAACAGTCAAAAAATCGAATTGATGGGTCATCCACCATACAGTCCTGATTTGGCACCCAATGACTTCTTCTTGCTCCCGAATGTCAAGAATAAATTGCGTGGACAACGATTTTCGTCGGCGGAAGACGCCGTTGATGCGTTCAAAAACCATATTATGGAGGTGTCTCAAGAAGATTGGAAAACTGCTTTGACAAATGGTTCGAACGAATGCAAAAGTGTATTGACCATAAAGGAGAATACTTCGAAAAACAATAAAGCAGTTTTCAATGCCAAATTCCTGTTTTTTCATTGTTAGGCTCAAAATATAAATAGTGACCCTCGTAGATATAGAGTTAGGCAAAAGTCAGGTCACATAGATGATATTGCTGAATGGCCACCATGGTCACCAGACCTGACAGCCATTGCTTTTTCTTTGTGGGGACACGTATAGGCCATTATGCACCTGCCACACTAGCAACTGGGAGCGTTGAACCATGCATTCAAGCAGATTGTGCACATATTTGGCATTTACTGTTACTGTAACCATTACATATCAATCATGGGAATGTTTGCATACACTAATTTTTTTTATTATTATTAGGCTTAGATGGAGCTTGTGCCTTTTTCACAAATGCCACTCTCTTCAAATAACCACAATTATATTCTAAATTCATTAAAAATGTTATAAATTATTACAAGTATCTAGGAAACATGTTCACAGGATAAGCGTGGTTTAAAGTTACTAAAACAAAACACATGGATTTAGAATGAGAAAAACTCCCCCTTCCCTCCCCAAGGCAGACTATTGTTTTAACCACTACTCTGATATATCGGGAACAAATCATTTTTCAAGAAAAAAGTATCTGAAAACATTTCATAAACTATTTATTCCTTTTGGACAATTATTTAATAAAAATAACAGTGATCATTTCTAAAAGACTTGCCAATAACCATTTCAAGAAATGCTTAATAGGCAAATATGTGTCATTATCCATAACTTCCCATGTTGATTTTTACGTGACTTTCCACCAAACAGAAAATATCAGAGTAAAAGAACAACATGGAGTGTCAGGCATGCTTACAACATTTACTTTATGTCGCACAATAAAGCAACACCTCTGAGTGTCCAGTGTCGTGGATTGTTGTCAGTTTCAAAATCAATCGAACCAACATATTTCTGATCCGTTCGCTGAGGTTTTCTGTAGATTGGGCATTCATAGAGTTTTGGGTCTTTACCTGCAGTCGTGTTAATGGCGTAGATGTATATGACGGGCATTTGTTCATAGAGAACCTTCGGCTTGCTCTCAATCAGTCGCCCTGATTTACGATCGAGGCTTGCTCCTTCCAGAAAGAGTCCGTGCACATAGACTCCCTCTGGAGGTGAATCCTGAAGATCCTCCTTATTGTAGCGAGTTATCAGGTTCTGCAGCACAACCGAATCGAGTGCCCAGCCTTTGTGTGCCCTAGTGACTTCCTGAAATAACCGACGTATAGTGTTAGTCATTATTCAAGTTCAAAGTAGAATGAAAACAGCACGTACCTTGTTTGTCCTCATAGCAGCTTTATAATTATTTGGAAGAAAAATGTAAAATTTGCATTTACAAGCAGCATTCAAATCTTTAATAAATTTGTGTGACAACTAGGGCTGTGCGGGATGGAATCGAGATGGAAAATAGAGAAAGTGTGTGGGATGTAAAATGTTTGTCATGTCCCAAGAAACTGGGAAAATTTTCAGCATCCTGATGCTGTAAATCTCAAATTCTAAACACTATTTTCCCCTGAAATGACTATTTTTGTATTTGTGGAATGAAAACTGTCATTTCCAACATTATGCATTTTTATTAGATATACTTTTCACACAAATAAAAGTCGAAAGCCTATAGAATGCAAGAAAAACAAACCAATTATTATTTGATACATAGGTGTAACTTGGCGGGGGCTATGGGAGGCATTTGTTCCCCCCCCCCAAATTTTCAGTTTGATAAAAGATTTCAAGTTAATAGTACCTGGGACCACAGGAGCAAAATAGTTAAGAGTAATATTTGTTATATTGCAAATATCACAGTTACATCATATTATTTATTTATTTATTTAGTTTGGAAAACTTTGAGCCTGTCCCCTTAAAGTTGAACTCCAAGTTCGATTCTGCCCCCCTCAAAATTAGGCCCCAAGTTACGCCCATGATTTGGTTGATTCATTGAGTTGGTGTTTTAAGTTCACTTTATGCACAGTAAGACTAATCGAGACTGGACCTACAGTTTAAAGTGGGATGATCCACTGTGTGCCTCCACCGGGTATCGAACCTGGGAACCCTTGATTACAAGGCGATGTCCATGATTTGATATCATCCTCAAACAGGTTCAGTTCACTGCTCCTTCACAAAATCACCTTACAATCAACTAAAGATTGTAATGATCACAAAATATTTATCCAAAAATTAACGCACTGATGAACTGATGAAATGGATGATACATCCATGCCTTCATCAGGGTTCGAACCCGGGACTTATGGCTTTATAGCACACTACACTGACCACTCTGCAATGGAGGCCAGCTACAATGTTACGAGGGTCACTATTTATATTTTGAGCCTTGGCAACACTGATTGGAGTTAGGTGCGATTTGACGTTTGCACGGAATCGTCTGGCATTATTCACCATAACGTACTTCAAATGTTTTGTCAATAGCTTGATTTGTGTTGTTTATGTTGCCTTGGAGATTGCGCGACAACAATAAAATGGAATTAACTCGTGAACATTTTCGTGCGATGATTTTTTACGATTTTCGACGTGGATTATCAAGACAAGAGTGCATCGATCAACTTACTTCCACATTTGGCGATGAAGCCCCATCCTTTGCCACTGTGAAACGGTGGTATAACGAATTTAATCGTGGCCACCATTCGCTCACCGACGAGATTCGCGAAGGTCGTCCAAAATCAGTTGTTGTTCAAGACAACATTGATGCTGTGCAAAAGCTAATACTGCAAGATCGTCATGTGACATACTGTGAGATTGAGGCAACCATAGGCATTAGTTCCA
The DNA here is from genome assembly GCF_977018435.1 of Lepisma saccharinum. Lineage (NCBI taxonomy): Eukaryota > Metazoa > Arthropoda > Insecta > Zygentoma > Lepismatidae > Lepisma > Lepisma saccharinum. The sequence goes on along the minus strand of NC_139251.1, from coordinate 26,537,517 downwards.
CCAGCATATATAAAATATTACATGATCATTTAGCTGTGAGAAAGGTATGTTCTCGTTGGATCCCACACAATTTGACAAAAACTCAAAAAGACGCTCACGTCAATTGGTGCAAACAAATGCTCAATAAATACAATCGTGGTGCTTCAAAAGACGTACATAAGATTGTAACAGGTGACGAATCATGGATATATGCATATGAGCCGGAACGTAAACAGAAGTCGACTGTATGGGTGTTTCAAGATGAACCCAATCCAACAAAAGTTGTTCGCGCACGAAGCACATCGAAACAAATGGTCGCCTGTTTTTTTCGGGAAAACTGGTCATGTGGCAACTGTGCCTTTAGAGGAACGTATAACGGTCAACTCTGAATGGTACACAACAATTTGTTTGCCAGAGGTCTTCGGTCAAATACGGAAAACAAACAAACGCCGTCGGATCATTCTTCATCAAGACAATGCCAGCTGTCACACATCTCGTCTAACAACCGACTTTATGAACAGTCAAAAAATCGAATTGATGGGTCATCCGCCGGACAGTCCTGATTTGGCACCCAATGAATTCTTCTTGTTCCCGAATGTCAAGAATAAATTGCGTGGACAACGATTTTCGTCGGCAGAAGACGCCGTTGATGCGTTCAAAAACCATATTATGGAGGTGTCTCAAGAAGATTGGAAAAACTGCTTTGACAAATGGTTCGAACGAATGCAAAAGTGTATTGACCATAAAGGAGAATACTTCGAAAAACAATAAAGCAGTTTTCAATGCCAAATTCCTGTTTTTTCATTGTTAGGCTCAAAATATAAATAGTGACCCTCGTATCAGCAAGTTCGATAACTTTCAAAAGCAAATGTCATCTTAGTACTTGGAATTTTACAATGTAATTCTGAACAGGATTCAAGCCTACCTGTCTCATAGCTGTGAGAAATCCCTGTGGATTGAAGAAGCCAGTCATCCAGAACACCTTGGGTCTCCCTGTTTGATACCATCTTCGGAACTGTGCATCACGTTCCAGAAGTTCAGTGTACCAGAAGCCAAGTGTGGCTGACTCCCATGAAATCTGTAAGGGAGCGATCATATATATAAATATATGGTATTTACATACAATATACCACAATGTAATGGGCCTAAAACCTTACACAGAAATCTAAATTGTGAAGCCCAACTTCTATTCAAAAGTGCTATGGCCTGTATGGACCTAGTGTGTTAAAGAAATGTTCTTGTAGAGAGGTCTATGTAAAACAGGTTTTAATACAAAGAATTCTAATTCTCAATTTTCCCTATCCTTGGTTCAGATATTTGCAGATTGTTTTTGCAAAAAAATTATTTTTTATTTGTTCAGTGTTTCGACGCAAAAACATGTGTCTTGGTCAAGAGCAACGAATGGTTTAGGCAATGTAAAAATGAATAACTTGTATAACTATCAGGATTGGAACAACAGTAGTTCCACAAGTTCCAGTAATAATGGAAGCTGAAAATCAGTTCGAATGTTTAATTTTAAATTGATTTTTCTTTCTTTCTTCTTCATCCATGTCATATACAGAGTGAAACAAAAGTAGGTGGACAGTAGGGTTATACTATAACAATGGTGTTCATTATAAGTACATTGTATAAACCTCTACTGTAGAGGTTTGTGAAATGCTCAATTCTGCTGAGGCTCTTCTTGTAGACTTTTGGGGACTGTGAACAAATGCTTCGGCAACAAATTGCTTATGATTCTCTGTGCAAACTGTTTTGAGTCGACTAGTTTTTGGGGCATTAAGAATTGAACCAGGGGTATCAAATTTGTCATGAATGCGATAAATGGTTTGTCTCTTTGGGGCTTGAGTACCAAATGTTATAGTATAACCCTAACAGAAACCCTATTCCACCTACTGTCCACCTACTCTTGGTTCACTCTGTATTTTTAATATAATACAGTGTGTCTCAAATTGAATATTGAGGTTTCATAGTCATTCAATTTCCTTTATATGTGGAGTACATGGACAAAGCTTATATGGGAGTAAACAACAACTCAACATGTTTACATAATGTGCTTTATGAATGTTCAATGTGAGCACCTTTCGTGACACTACACACATCCATCTGATAGTCCAATTCTTCCCAAACACGAGTCAGCAGGTCTGGAGTGATAGACTGAACAGCTGCAACAATCCTGTTTCTCAAAGTCTGGCAGGTAGCGGTGGTACGTACACTAATCTTTCACATAGCCCACACAAGAAGAACATTGCGAATTCAATGACACACAAGGACTTCTGCACGGGAGTCGCCACTATGCCACTGTGACTTATGGGAAACAAATGATAAGCTCCCAGGGTAGCAAACTTCCACAGCGGTTCTTATTGTACATGCACTATATAAACATTCACCTTTGTCTGTTGCAATATACCAACTACTTAAAACTCCAATATTCATTTTGGGACATGCTGTATAATAATAAAAAACTACCGCTGACACACTTTCCAATTCCCACCAATACTGATACTTGAACATTGAAACAATTCAGAGTGGTTCAGAATATTTATAAATTTTAATGTGCACGTTTTGCATTGGAACTTGATATGATCCATATTTTTATGTGACGTCACAACTTTAAAATATGTCACTGATATATTATACTTTTATGAAAGGACACGTAAATGTTGTGTTATTATATGTAATATTGCACCCTGTTTATAATATATATCTTTTGTTTAATATTTATTGTATTTTATGCTCTGTTATGAGTAGTTTAATGTATCTTCATGTTTGCAAGAGTGCACTATACGAATTTGTATTTGTAAAGATGTATAGATGTCAGTTTTGTTGATAGTATCCTTTTGTAGATAGTGAGTGATTCATCTGTACTTTAATCTGTGTTCTCGAAAATAGTATAAAAGCGAGGATATCGCGTAAGAAACATCACACTTTTTTGCCACGGATCGACAAAGCTTTTAAAGTTAAAAAGAACTCCTCGGTGTTGTGCATACATCTTGGTATGGTAGTTCGGGGCGCAAGCTAGGCCTATGTGAACATAGGTACGCCGATAGCCATGCATTGATGATATGCACAATACTGCAACCATTCTATGTTAAATAATAAAGCTAGCCTAAAGATTAATTTGGAAATAAAAGGCTAAAGAGCAAATATTGGCTCAGTTATCATTGCATCTCTCTTGGTGTGGTAGTTCGGGATGCAAGCTAGGTCTATGTGATCATAGGCATGCCGATAGCCACGCATTGAGTTTATGACTTTTAGTTGAGTCAATTCATCGACAAAGCGAAGTCCTCGCCTTCGTCTCAAGTATATTTGCATTATAATTGCAATAAATAAAGAATAAAACCTTTCAGTTTATACATACTGCAGTAATGTGGTTTTATTTCTCTGTGCTGTGAATATTGTCTTTGCGTAACACTATCCATGTACCTGAGAGGAGTCTGTGTACTTCACCAAGTCTCATCGTTCACCGCTGAGTATTATTAAGTTAATATTAATAGTATAATAATACGACGCATCTAATTGCAAGAACGTTTCAAACTATAGTATAGCAATCTACTGAAATTTTGTTTTAAAGTATTCATCATTTCTAATGAGAATTATTTAATAAAAAAATCCATTTCTCCCCACAGTTACAGTCGGTAACGCGTCTGACTACCATGCTAAAGGTCCCGGGTTCGATCCCTGGCCGGTTCAAATCCGGGAACTTTTCTAACGGTGGAAGCGGCCCCGGCGTCTACCCAGCGTCGAATAACATGGGTACCTGGGGGAAACCCTGGGGGGTAAAGACGGTCAGGGGCGTGATGCTGATCACATCACCCCCACTCACGACCGGATCAAGAAAGTGTGGGGCGTTACCCCCACACCCCCTATATGCCTTCATGGCATGGTGCTATGCACAGGGGAACACTTTACCTTTTTATTTCTCCCCACAATGCTGTTGCAAATATTAAGAAAATTTGCATAATTTCCAGACTCTGCGAAAGTGTCATATTTCATTTTTGTAGCTTTTTTTACAGACACAAACTTCGGTATACTTTGCTAGTAATTAAATTCCAATCAACATTTTCCTATACCAACACCACTCAGCCCTAATAATTTAATTAGCAGCCTATATTTAAGATCCCGTTGCTTACTGTATTTCTTGAACTATTGTTCTTCATATCCTCATTATTTATGCAATGCCAATGTGCATTTGGGTCAAACAATTTTGAAAACGCAACCACAAAAAGCACACTTTAAATTAGTATTGAACATAAAATATATTATCTTCCTTTCCAAGAATTTTAATTGTTTATCACATACATGCAAAACTCTCTATGTATATTGTGTCTATTTTTTCATCATGATGAGTAGTTGACAATTAAGTGAAATAATAACCTTTTTCCACTTTTCTGGAATCCTCGCATCATACATAGCATCCAGTGCTGCTCGGAGTGGCTGACTCATGACAATTGTTCCGTCAATTGCTAACTTGAGATCAGAAAGCGTTTGTTGAACCTCAAGAAGCACCCTCTGAATGCGGTCCACTTCTTGCCGTAAAAAGATATTCATTGGTAGCAAAGGTCCCATCTGTCTCAAAGCCTCTCGTACCTACAATGAACAAAATAATAATAAAAAATAACTTAAATTCTTTGTGGGCAGGATAAGGGTGGAAGAGGGCAAGACAAGGGTTGCATCAATACCCCAAACTTACAAAGAAATAAAGGAAAAAGATCTATAAAACAATTTTATTCATAGTATGGATTATGACACTATTAAGCCTTGTTTCCATGATATGAAAATTCCTGACCAAGGCAGAAATTTATTTTATTTTAAAACATAAACGAAACGTAACGTTTCAACTTTCTAGCAAGGTCTTCTTCAGATTCTGTACCAACTACAAATGAAGCAAGGTACAAAACAGGAAAATATATATACACAAAAATCACTCCCCTCCAGACGCAAGATTATTAGAAAGTTGTTTTTTTCTGGAAAATTCCAGCAGGTGGCCTTCCCTTGTCAACTGTACTTTCACCTGACAGGCGATTTAGCTAAACATTTCCTATCATCTGGAAAGTGGTTGGACTCTTTATCTCACGCTCTTTTTCCTTTCTTTCTTCATTCCTCATCCTTCTTCTCTCCTCTTTCACTCTTGTCCTTTCCACTCTTTCTAACACCTTCTTCCATTCTTTGTTTATCTTCAGTCCCCCATTCCAGTTCATTGTGTCTTCTTCTCCTTTCTTCTCTATTTCCTTGGCCTCCTTCCATTTTATCACTAGTTCTCCTTTCCTATCTGCTTAGCATCGTCCCACTCTATGTCATGTCCTGTTTCTCTCGTGTGTTTAAATATCGCATTTCTCTCTCTCTCTCAAGTCGTACATCATCCCTATGTTGTTTCAACCAGTCTTTCAGACTCTTTTTCGTTTCTCCTATGTACACACTCTGACATTCTTTACACTTCAATTTGTAGATAATCCCTTCCTCTTCCACTTGTCTGTTTTCCTCTTTCTTGTTTGCATTCTTCACTATTCTTAAGATGCTTCTCCCTCCTTTCCTGTAAGTTTTGATTCCCGCTTTCCTAAGCACTTTGCATATCTTTCCTGTGGTCTTCCCCATACTCCTTATTCCAAACCACCTCTCTTTTTCTCTCTCTTCCTCTTCCCCTATGCCACTTTTCTTCCTTCTTCTGTTTTATGTCCAGTCTATCCTCCTTCTCGGAGCCATTCTTTTCGAGTTGTTTCCATAGGCTATTTATTTTGCCTTCTTTTTCACATTCTTTCGTGCATATTTTCTTGATTCTGTCCTCCATATTCTTTATAAAATTTATTTTTGTCACCTCACTTACATCACTTCTTTTGTGGCAGAATACCCCTGCTGCACACTTCTTCTGATGCCAAGCGGTTTCAATTTCTTTTCCTCTCTTCCTTTTCATCAATATATCTAGGTAGCTTATCTTGTCTTCTTCTTCTATTTTGAGTTCCAACAATGTCCCTCTTTCTTCATCTTGTATTTCTTTGCCAAATATGTTGAGCTGCCTCTTCGTTCCCTTCCATATGCCAAAACAATCCTGTACATATTTGCAAGACAGAATTATTTTGTCACCTTTTTCGACCACTTTCTCTTCCCATTCATTCATAACCAATTCAGCCAATGCTGGGCTTAGGCTAGAACCTATATTCTGTCCTTCACTCATTAACATTATTTTATCCCCTACTTTACTGTAACCGTTATTCCAAATTGTTTCCAGCACCTTCACTACCCTTTCACTATCCCATTCTCCTATAATTTCTTGTCCCATTCTCTTTTTAAGAATGTCCAAAACGTGTCCCCTCTTGATGCTTGGGAACATACTTTTTACGTCTAAGCTAAACATTGTCGTCTTCATCTCATTCAACTTAAGTTCTTTTATGAGGTCCACCACTTGTTCACTGTTCCTCACTGCTCTGCCTTCTTGCTGTGTTACTAACACTTCAATAACTTTCTTTAATTTCTTTTCCAAGGGTTCCAAAATATTGTTTCTGCAGTCCATTACCGGTCTCAACTTTATCTCCTCTTTGTGTATCTTTGGAAAGCCTTTCAATCTTGGCAGTCTTCCTGTCTCCTTTATGCACTTCTTGAATCCTCTCCTCCTACAGTCTTGTATGACCCTTTCTCTTATAGTTTCTTCTTCTTCTGTTCCACAAATCTCCTCATATCCATTCTCTTTTAGGTCTTCATACTTCCTCTCATACCATTCTCTTTCCATCACCACAATTGCTCCTCCTTTATCTGCCTGCTCTATCACCACATCATTTCTTGTCTTGATTTTCTTCATCCCTTCCCTTTATTTTTGACTCAAATTATCTACTTTTCTTTGTTTTTCCATTTCTTTCTTCAGTTCTTCTAATCTTGTCTCTTTCTGGTTCTTCTTTTATATGGAGCACTGCTTCTTCAATGTCATATATGACATCTTCATAATGTACATTTCTTTCTTTAACTTTGAAACCTCTTCCTAGTTTTAAAAAAGCTTCCACTTCTTTTGATAGGTCTACATTCCCTATTACCACAACTCTTCTTCTGGTATCCTCCTCTTCTTCCTCTTCTCTTCTTTCCATCCTAGTCCCTCTCCTTTCTTCTTCAACTTTATTTTTATTTTCTCTCTAAACTTCTTCTGCCAGCTTTTCATTTCGTAAAATGTGTATTCTCTCGTAAAAATGGTGAGCCCATCTTCAATAGATTTTTCAATTCTTGTCAGGTCCTCCTTTATTATTTTTATCTCCTTTCTTCTTGCCCTTATTTCATTCCATATCAGTTCTTTTTCCATTTCCATCTTCCATCTCCTGGTGTTGCAAACCACTCCCTTCTTACTTATTTTTAATCCTTTCGGCGCTGTGCCTCTCTCCAAACATTTTCTCATAAACTTCTCTTGTACTCAATATGCTGACCAAGGCAGGAGGAGGATCGACTGGACATAAACAGAAGATGGAAGAAACGTGGCAGAGGAGAAGAGGAAGAGAAAGAAAAAGAGGTGGTTTGGAATAAGGAGTATGGGGAAGACCACAAAAAAGATATGCAATGTGATTAGGAAAGTGGGCATTAAAACTTACAGGAAGGAAGGGAGAAGCATCTTAAGAATAGTGAAGAATACAAACAAGAAAAAGGAAAACAGAGAAGAGGAAGAGGAAGGGATTATCTACGAAGTGAAATGTAAAGAATGTCAGAGTGTGTACATAGGAGAAACGAAAAAGAGGCTGAAAGACAGGTTAAAACAACATAGGGATGATGTACGACTTAAGAGAGAGAGAGAGAGAGAGATATTTAAACACACAAGAGAAACAGAACATGACATAGAGTGGGATGAGGCTATGCAGATAGGAAGGGAGAACTAGTGATAAAATGGAAGGAGGCCAAGGAAATAGAGAAGAAAGGAGAAGAAGACACAATGAACTGCAATGTGGGACTGAAGATAAACAAAGAATGGAAGAAGGTGTTAGAGTGGAAAGGACAAGAGCGAAAGAGGAGAGAAGAAGGAAGAGGAATGAAGAAATAAAGGAAAAAGAGCGCGAGATAAAGAGTCCAACCACTTTCCAGATGATAGGAAATGTTTAGCTACATCGCCTTGTACCTTGCTTCATTTGTACTTGGTACAGAGTCTGAAGAAGACCTTGCTAGAAGGTTGAAACATTACGTTTAGTTTATGTTTTAAAATAAAATAAATTTCTGCCTTGGTCAGCATATTGAGTCTTTCATAGTATGGATGTATTTACTTGATTTTTTACTGATGGCAGAAAGTAACATAATCGTTATGTTCTTTCTTGTCTGTGTTTGGAAGGTTACTTTAATTAACTGAGTTACAGTATAGCTACTTTGTTTGAAAAGTAACTGGTTACTGTTACTTGAAAGCTAACTAAGTTACTTTTACAATTACTTTCTGTTGGAAATTGTAAACAACTTACATTGGAAACTCGGTTTTGAATGTTTCAGAGGACGAAGCTGAAAACACTTAAAATGCACGAAAATGTAAAAATTAGGATCATTTTATAACATTTTGCTGTTGGGACCATCAAAAATGAGTGTAAAAGTCCTGGAATATAAAATCGGGGTTCCACTGTATATGAAGACTTCCATATGTTTTATTTATGTGTCATATTGTGGCTGGGTGCGTATTACTCACTATATAATATAAACAATACTAAAATAGTATAAAATTAGTTTAAAGAACTACTTACGTAAGTGAGTGTGCAATTGTTGAAACACGACGTTTCAGGGTACAACTGCCCCCTTCATCTGGTTCATAATTCTTTCTAAGGACTAAAACATAATCAAGCCCAGGACTGCTTGCACCAAAGGTGAGAGTGCTAACCATTTGGCTATGTATATAACTATTGGATAGGTGCAATTATTGAAAATTTTACTAGTACACTAACATACTGATATTGATTGATGTATATTCAGATTACTTCTCCGCATGTGACATGAAAACATATCTCAAATTTAATTTTCCTTGAAGAAACTCACATCAAAATTATTATGAGGCTTTGGAAGCTTTTCCAACATATCTTCAGCCAACTTATAGACGACAGACTCTCTCGACTCTCCTCCCTGGCTTCCTCCTTCCTTTGGCTGCACACTTAGTATTGTGTCCAATATTCCTTTGGCAGTTTGTATCTGGTAGCTGAAAAAGGCATAGGCAAACATCTAATTCTTTGCATACAATGCGTGCAAACATATTTCAATGTCATAAATTCAGACTGACCATATGCGGAAACTATGACTCTAACACTTAGTAATTTAAATTTAAATTTAAAATCCCTTTCCACAGTATCACTATGACCAATAATCAGTGTTCTTTTTTTGAAAGAGAATCTCAAGTTAAAATGGCAACTATTATTTTCAAAATAATTATTTCACATATTTCTCTTTTGCTATTTAAATTAGGTCAATGTAATAAAATCTTCAAGAAATACATAAGAATGTTGCATTTCTTCCTATGAATGTCTTGTAGAAATATATTAATTGTATTAGGTGGTAAAAACTATGAGTAGTGAACTAGAAACACTAGTGGTCTATGAAATTAAAGAGCATTACTAAGATGTCAACATACATCGAATTGATTGAATTACAATTCTTTACCTTTTTCCTTTAAAGGTTATTTTTAGGGCTGAGCCGATACTGATACCAATGTATCGGTATCGGTAAGTATCGGTTTCATTTTTTCCACTGATACCATCCAATAACAAAGATTCTGAGTGGCCAAAAGCAACAAGTCGTTTCAACATTTGTTCTCTTCAAAGGTTCGTTTACCCTTCCTTGTGACAGGTTGGGAACCCAGCACAAGGAGTTCCACAAATATTCCTAGAAGCGCTAGATATCCCCCCCTCCCCCCCCTGGAAGCAGATGACAAGATCAAAGGCAAGGTACAAGTGAAAGCAGAACCAAAATGTGACCGTGAAGACATGTAACTGCCTGGTCAACGCTGTGGAAATAAAATAAGCCCTTCATTGCTAATTGCTTGAAAACTCCTGGGAGTAAGATAGGTGGACGTTTTCGAACAACACGCCACGCTAAGGTCGGCTCAGGTGGTTCCAGAGTTCTTGGGAAAGAGGGATGAAGGCTGCTGTGAATTGGGACCATACGGTTTTGAATAACAGTACTAAAGAAGAATTATGTATGCTACTACTTAAATAATATACATAATATATTAATTTGAAACTTAATTTCATCAACTGGACCTAACATTTTTTTGATATTCAATAAACATTTAATTTTTACTTTCTTGACATTAATTTTCTTGCCAGGACGGTTGCTTTTTTAGAAATTTTAGTAGTCTTATCTACACATAAGCTAGATGATGAATATTTGCTGTTATATATCTTAATTTTATGGCATCCTTTCACTATTCACATAATAACAACAATATTTGTTATTTTTAATTTACATATTATGATGAATAGACATATGTATTTATTAATGTATTAATTATAAACACCATTATTATTAGATCGCTCTACAAATTATATTACATTGTGTCTGGTGATGTTATGAGTTAGTATGACTTAGTTACTTGTTATTTTATACTAGAATTATACAAGTATCGATAGAAATCGGTCAGAGTATCGGTATCAGCAAATGGTGGTATCAGCTCAGCCCTAGTTATTCTACATTGCATTTCAGCCACATTTGGCTAATCACAATGATATGGATGAGTAGTGACGATATCATAACAATCTATAAAATCAATGAAAATATGAAGTACAAAGTACTCCAAATCCCAGATATTTAGCCATCACTCTTCCAGATACGAAATATCTGGAAACATCTGAGGAATGCCTTGTCAGACATTGCCGAGCTTCCTTGATCGCCATCCTTGTAAACAAGTGTAAACAATTGTAATCAAGGAAGAGACTACAGGTAACTGATTCGGCATTGTTTAGTAAATTCGATCGGAATAATTGTTTGGGAGGATGGGTGTGAGAAGTGAGTTACGAGCATTGCGGAGAGAGATGCAGAAGTATGATTTGGCCAAGGAAGTGTTGGAGCGAGTTGCAAGTCAGACTCTTTTGTAGTCATGACCATAACCATTCTTTGCAAAACCTCAGCTACTATCAAGAGACAGGTATACCGATTTCCATTAGCCATGCTGATCCAGTCTTTAGGGGTTTAAAACTCAAGTGTTGTGTTTTGCCCTTCAAATGTGTGTAGTTATCACCTCTCGCACCTTACCATCAAGCTTACCATGAGTAGCAAGTTGCTCCATAATCAAGGATGAGTGATAAGTCAGCTACACCCACTAGTTCGATCCCACATACCGAAGGGTATGTTACGATATGAAATTCATGAAGGGACAGGGACACTCACAAAGAATACCCATGCCAGGATTCAAACGTGGGACCCCTGCCATCATAGCATGTGCTAACCACTCTGCCACAGAGGTCTGCTAAGATATCAACATGCAAACAAATAAAAATATATTAATCGTAACAAATTTCAACTTTCATCAACTGATCTTTAAAAAAAGTAAGTGCAGTTCACGTTTTCTTGTTTCAAAGCCAGTAAAAGTTTACTTGTGCATGCTCTCCCCTCCCCATACCTCCAGCATTCTCACTGCTAAGAGTAACAACAATAATGCACAGAATCCTTACGTAATATCTGCATTGCCGTGGAGGCCGAACACCTCTGGAGAGTCTGTGAGAGGAAGGCTGTTGATATAATCCAGATATCCTTGGATGTTCTTCATCGTGGGGACTTTGTATCCTTTGTAGAACTCGAAGCCAGGTCTCAGCAAAGCATCGCAGAACCAGACGTGAGTGAATGTTACTAGCAGTCTTTTGTCGAAGTCATCTGTGACTCTTCCTCCATATTGTACTTCACCCAGCATGTAACAGACTGTAGGCCACGACACTCCCTGTTAAAATAAATTAACAGAACAAAAATATAAAGATGCATAGTATAGTTCTCATGCATGAAAAGTAGAGCAGATATAAGTAAGTTTCATTGACATCGAAATACATACACCGTGATTCAAAAAGAATATACGTATTACAAACCAGTATGCTGTTGAAACTGCTCATCGGATTACAGTCCAGAGCTTCTGAATGGAAGGTAACATCATTTAGTTTCATTCAATTGCCGCTAGATCGCGAGTGCAACACTTGTGCTCTCGCAATCCCGCTATTTCATTTCGAGTCGAAATGGCGACGCAGCACAGCAAAAGGCATTCTGTGTTGTCGAGTTCAGTAAGTGTAACTCTGTGATTACAGTGCAAAGACGTTTCCGCTTGTGTTACCAAGTGAGTGGAACATTCGCAGGTGGTAGAGACAGTTCATAAACACTGGTTGCATATGTAAAGGGAAGAGCACTGGGAGGCCGCGGGTGTCGGAAGAAAATGTCCCGAGAATCAAAGCGTCTTTTCAATGTAGCCCTTCCAAATCAACACGTCGTGCAAGTCAGGAGTTGCAACTGCCTCAGACAACTGTGTGGAGAGTTTTGCGGCATTGTTTGGTGATGAAGCCATACAAGTTACAGTTTTTACAGGCGCTGAAGCATGAGGACAAGGGAAAAAGAGTGGAATTTGCTGGCAAGATACTGGAAGCTGTTGAAGAGGATAACAGTTTCACGGGAAGACTTGTGTTTAGTGACGAGGCTACTTTCCACCTTAGTGGTAAGGTTAATAAACAGAATGTAAGAATTTGGGGCATACAAAATTCGTCCATACTTCTTCAATGAACAAACAGTTAATGGTGAGAACTATCTTCCTATGTTACAAAATTGGTTGTTTCCAAGGCTGCATGAAGAAAGTTTTGACAACATAATTTTCCAACAAGGGCATTTCCCCTCACTGGCATCGTCAAGTGCGCACTTTTCTCAATGAAACTCTTCCAAGACGTTGGATTGGTCATCATGCAGTTAACGACTTGGCACTTTTCATCTGGCCTTTAAGGTCACCGGACTTGTCTGCATGTGACTTCTTCTTCTGGGGGTACATTAAGAAAACAGTTTATGTACCACCACTACCAAATAACCTGAACGAGCTGAAAAATCGAGTCAGTGCTGCGGTTGCTTCAGTTACGAAAGACATGCTTGCCCAAGTTTGGGACGAATTTGATTGCTGCTGTGATAGTGTTCGTGCCGCTGGTGGAGGACATATTGAAAAACTGTAGATAAAACTTGTAGTGTTTGTGAGTCTATGTACAAAGTTTCACACATTTACTATTTACGGTTCCTAAAATATACCTCTATAGTCTTTTTGAATCACTTTTTGAGCCTACTACACAAACATATGCAACCTAATGTTGGAGCGGGGAAGATTTAAATGCAATGGTCCTTTGTGCGATGATCAGTTGGTCAAATAGCTCCTGCTTGTCATTTAAATCTCTGAATATCCATGTACTCTTTTATTACCAAATCTGGATGTATGAGAACTCAAGAATTGTTGACAAGAGGTGCTCGCTATGGCACCTCATGATGAACCAAACAAAAATTAACAAGTGCAACTTTTTTCCAAGTGCTCCATAGCAAAATTATTTCTAGTACACTAGAGTTCAGTTGAGTTGTTGTTATTTTAAGTCCACTTTATGTACAGATTGGCTAATCGGGGCTGGACCTACAGTTTAAAGTCGAATCCGAAGCACTATGGGCCTCCACCGGGCATCGAATACAAGACACCTTAATTAGAAGGCAACTACGCCACAGGGGATAGTAGACTAGAGTCCTTACGTGCATGCACCCCTCATATATAATATATATATATATATATATATATATATATATATATATATATATATAATGTTATTAAAAAAATAAAATCATATCATTAAGAGGTTTTCTCAGACAATCAGCCAGGTGATTTCCGGATAGGCTTCCAAGCTTTCGAGACCTAACGTCACTCTCATTTTCAGGGATTGACATTAGCTCTCAAAAGCTCGGAAGCCTATCCGGAAATCACCTGGATGATTGCCTGAGAAAATCTCTTCAATATTCGCCACCAGGAAAGTTTCAAGAATTAAAATCATATCTCGTTTACCTTCTTAGGGTCAATATCATCAAGATGGTTCTGTATGAACTGAACACATGCAGTGAAATCAGCTTGGTTGAATTCATACGGCACATTCCATCCAAGAGGACCAAATTTTCTTCTTTCTTGCACGACCGTGTGCAGAAATGCAACAGCATACAGCAATGGGGGCCACTGAGGTTGAGAAGTATAATCCAATGTATCCTGCAGAGCAGAAGTATAATAAAGTAATGATTACAAAATTTTCCACAATTCTTCAAACTGATTACTTATTGGTTTTGAAAGTTACAACTGTTATACTTGCACATAAATATTATTTGCTGTTTTAAACGCAATTTACATGTTAAAAAGGTTAGAACGCAAATAAAATGTTAACATGAAAATAATCTCTGTGAAGATGTGCTTCTCACTATTAGAAACAGATGCCCACTGTATTCACAATAACTGTTTTCCACAAATTTGTAAAATCAAATTATTTCAGTTTCAAAAATTTAAATAAATGAACTTTGCACCTATGAAATTTCATACTGGTCTTAAGAGTGGAATCTGTAATATAATCGCTGGAGAAAGTAAAAGCAAGTTGTTAATCTATATCTATCTATCTATCTATCTATATATATATATATATATATATATATATATATATATACACCGTGCGTTCATTTCGATCTTCGGCCGAGAGATCGGGAGAAGCGTGGCGGGCGGCGCTGACGGAGATGCCGACATTTGCGGCCTGTTATGCCCGCTTATTTTTATGGACATATGCAGACATTTATATAAATATTGCATAACGAGCACTAACCTTTGTTATAAGAGTACGGTTTTAATTTTTGTACCTTAGTGGCTGTATGTGCTGATGATTTTGACATGCCCATCTCCTGTGAAACACGGCGTAGAGGTTTGTTTGGAGAACGTTCTAACGCTGCACCAATTTCATTGAGTTTTGCTTCGGTTAGAATCACTCGTTTTTGCTTAGGTGTTTTAAAATTTAACGATCCAGTTTATCGTAATTTAAGGACAAGATGTCTAACCGTATCTCTATGTGGAGGTGAAACACTTGGGAATTTATGTACAAATTGCCTACACACTTCCCGACACGAGTCTGTTTTCACGTAAGTGTCATACATAAAAATTCTTTGTTCTAAAGTGAAACTTGAGCTGGCATTCCAATCGTCTCACTGACACAACACACACTGCAATAACACAAGTAACGACAAGTAACCAAGAATAACACTCTTGCGCAAAGTACGAAATTAACACGCTCTTGATATACATCTGCTCGCCACTATATTCACAGCTCTGTCTTAATCTAGTCGTGAAGGAACAAAAACTCGAGCTCGGAGATTTCGGATTGCAAGGAAGCTCACGAAAACCATTGACTTTTGACGGTTTCGTCTGCAGCGTAATCTTGATACAGTGTTGCACATTCGAAACCTCCAAACGATCCCCATCGATACAAAACTTTTTCAAGGATATAAACTTAAGCAGGATGTTACTGGTCAAAACTATGATTAAAATGTTTTATTATCTGTGGCTCTTAACATCGTTTCTAAAGCGTATTTATTTGTGTGATGAATTACAGAAGAACTTTTGCGTGTTATAACACAGGTTAGTGCTCGTTTTGCAATATTTATATAAATGTCTGCATTAGTCCATAAAAATAAGCGGGCATTACAGGCCGCAAATGTCGGCATCTCCGTGAGCGCCGCCCGCCACGCTTCTCCCGATCTCTCGGCTGCAGATCGAAATGAACGCACGGTATATATATATATAAATGGATGTATGTGTGTATGTTTGTTCCGGCATAACTCTCGAACGCCTGGAGCGATTTCAACCAAACTTGGTACAAATATCACTTGCAATATGGAAAGAATTAATGTGGGGGTAAGACACTACTGGCACACCTAGGGGTGGGGGTGGGAAGGGGGTGACGTAAAAATAACTGAAAACGACCAATTTTAGTGTGGAATCCATAGTTTTCGGGGTCGCTAAGATGAATAGTGACACTCCCAATGCCGTTGAACTCCAAGTTCATTTTACACTATAGTTAGAATTCATTATTTCCCTTTCTAATAGAAGATTGGGATAAATAAATACCCAGGCAATGCCGGGCAATTAGCTAGTACAGATTATAAAATTGTATTTTTATAATTGTACCAATATGTCGACTGCATAGATCAAACTCATATCTGCATACTGCTGTTCAATTTTCATGTTTAAGTGAGAAATTTTATTTAACAAAACCACAGTACTTTTAGTGTGTCAAACATTTACGTCTAAGTATCTTACCTGAGTGATATTCTGATAAGTTCTTTTCATGCTAGCCCTGATTCCTTGAGGTGGTTCATTGGTAAATTTAATAGCCATCTGAAAAACATATGTACATACATATAAATCACTATTACATAATGCAATAAGAAATATAATTATAATGAAATAAATAGCATATATTAAAACTTGCACATCAAAGCATTATCTATTTAATAACTCAATTTTAAATATTGACATTAAATAGGTGGGGCATTCCACAAAAAAATATTTTGTTTGTTTGTTTATTAAAATTTGGAATGGGTGCATCAGCACTTGAGGCTATTTGCACCCGTCACAAGATTTGCTCCAAGACAGTGGAATCATCTCCGAACAGGGAGGGCAAGTCATTCGGGAGCTGAAGTCTACGCCGCAGGGCTAAAAAATTAACACATTCCAGCAGAATGTGTTTGAAACTTTAAATGAAGCTGCACAACAAACACAACGGTGGATCCATGTTAAGAAAATAGGTGGGAATCTGTGAAACGGCAGTGGCCGATCCGCATATACATGAGAGAGACCTCCTCGTGCCCTGGGAGGGATGCGAGGAGGACTTCCACAGTTGTATGGTTGGCTTGACGGCATGAAGTTTGTTTCTGGTCTCCAAGTCCCATGAGGACTGCCATTGCTGGAAAATGCTCCGTACATCTGTATGCGGGACTCTTACGGGTTGCATGATGGCATGTACATGATCTTTCGCATCTGCAAGAGAGTTTCCACAAATACACAATAAAATATTTAGTGCTCAACATTTTCAGCAAATACAAACGCTGTTTTACTATATCTGCAAGTAATGTGTTATGCATTAATAGAAAAGGAAAGGTATTTTTAAGACTGAGCAGGTACCACTTTCAACCGATACACATTCTCATAGTGATAGTCTTACCGATTCCCACTGATACAGATACTGATGCTTGAAAACCGTAAAAATATTGAATAATATTCATGAGTGAGTATTCCACTCCAATTAGAAGCATCAATTTACCCGAGTGTAAAATATTAAAAAATATTCAATAAAATATTAAAAAAATAATCATAATATTGAAATACCTGCTATGTAATAAAATACAGTTTTTCACATATTACTGGTGCAAAATCAAAGGAAATTTCGAATTTTGTTCAACTTCTAGAATAATTAGACCATGCAAAATGCCGCACTGATTTTTTGCAGAACCTGCAAGTGATCAAAATGCTGGAAAAGTATCTATCATTATTAGTATATAAAATCTACCAATACTTTCTGATACCAATACCACTGGTATCAGCTAATACCTACAGATCGGATCATTCTAGTTGCATTTTCCTTATTCATTATCACCTTTGTCACTTTTGACCTATCCTACAATCAGGACAAGTAATGACTAGATTGGATTGATCCGGGACACAAGGGAGTAAACATATCCAGGCCAGAACACAAACTCAGTATCTATGGTGGCAAGGCTGAGTCAAATACTAAAAGTGCTTGCCCCTCAAAAGACTACTAAAAGGAGGGACTAGAAATCTGTGAATATTACCTGTAAGAGACTTATAGGAAACTCTGTATGTATTTCAGTTGTTGTCCACAAACGAAATGTATCTTTCACGGTTTCAGTCTCCACGAGCGCATCCATAATCTCACTGCAGAAGGGCAAGGATAAGTGAATGTTCTGCAGAAGAACCCAGCCACCGTTTGCCATGGAATCTGATATCAGTTGGCGAGCGTGGTTTTCTTGTCCTTGACCCATAGAGACAGCCTTCAGACCTAGAAAAAAAAATGAAATCATGTGAACCTTAAATGTATATATTCATCTCCATAAGGCAATGATAATAGTCATGGAGAAAAGTATGTGGGTATAAGCATATTCAAAAGTTGTTTGTACTCGTTGACATCCATGACGAAAATGGTCAACTAAATGGTTAACTGTTAAGGCTCAGCTGCACCTTTGGCATGCGAATGGGCGAATTTTTTCAAATTTTCCTCTCCATTCGAAAAACCTCTTGGATATTTCAAAATATGAAAAATTACATACACTTAGAATTCCTTCTAGAGTTTAATAGACTTACGTAATCATGAAACTATTGATAATATCTAGACAACAGTGAAAGAAAACTACACGAAAATTAACGTCAATGCTCTAGAAGGAATTCTAAGCATATGAAATTTTTCATATTTTGAAATATCCAAGAGGTTTTTCAAATGGAGAGGAAAATTTGAAAAAAAAATCGCATGCCAGCTGAGCCTTAATATATTTCTCGCAATTGGGTATTATTTGCCCAACTTCTTTTTTCCTAAATTTTTTTTTAAAGTATTACGATTCTCATGATGATTCATATCTTAACTATAAAACACATTCTGTATTTTTTTAAAAAAATACAGGATTCTGAAACAGGAAGAGGGGAATGGATAAAATCAATCAAAATGTATTTTTATATTTCAATGGTTTGGAATTTTTTTCAGTTCAGCTTGCTTCTTTCTTTTCTCGATTTTTTGTTTTCAGCTGTCAGCTAATCGGGTCTGTCACAGCCTACACCTGGGTGGTGGGGCTGCTACCTGTGGGTTTCCAGGTATACCCTTGTATTCTGTTAGGGTTCCAACTCCCTTAGCCTTTCTAGATCCCTCCAGGTACAAAGGCAGTGGAGGCAAAAAGTTTCATGGCGATGTTTATTCGTCATGACACAAGGCTGTCGATGGGTATCTGTGGTATTTGCTGAGGATGTCCATGCAACTGGACACCCTCCACACCCTGATAGTCTTGCCCGCCTCGGTCTGGGACTGCATATTTGCATTTCACCTTATTTGCAGCTTCCCCTCATATCTGGGGGACATTTCACTATCTGCCACTTGTGACCCATCCAGTTGCTGAGGCTCGCACCAGAAGAGGACAAGATTGGAACACCGTGGAAAGAGAGGAGTGGTGAAAGACCAGGAAAACTGGAGGTTTGACTTCTATGCTGATCCAGTCAGAGGCAGGAAATTGTGAAGGATGATGATGATGACATGAGATGAATGAAGAAACGCACACATATATAGACAGAACATAAAATCCACAGAGTCCAGGTGGCAGACCCTCATTTGCTTGCAAGGATGCAGTTTCCAGTGTAGTACATGGAAGCGAGGTTAATATTTGGGTGCCCTCCAAAAAGATGCCCCCTTACACCCTGTATAATATTGATGTATCATATGCTATGACCCCTCTCCCCCATAATTCAAGGTGAAGGATACATTATGTTTAGAACATTTGTTAGTGGTTGACACATTCAAAGAATCAGAAGCACTGTACTGACTGCTGTGAATTCTATTAACACAAATTTACTTACTTTTGTACAAAATTTAAACAGCAGTCCAATTGGTTGAGTGCCTGACTGCCATGCACAGTGGAAACACAAAGCAAAACAACCTGCACAGACCCGCGACTCCTGTGCACTGTACTCCCAGGACAAGGGGAGGGAAAGAGTGGACCATGCTTCCTTATGGCCCAAGCTGAAGGGAAGAAAGGAAAGTTGCGTGGGGACTTTTCGTCCAAGGTTTTTTTTCCTTGTGGTCAATCTATAGGGGACGCAGGCTGGAATATTTTTGGCCTTGCCACTGCATAAAGTGCCTCTGGGGTCTACCTAGCCTATAATAAATGGGTAAAGTGCATATATCACACATATATCATATCACCCTGTCATGAAGGTACATTTAAGGGGACGTGAGGTAGGGCCCAACACATTCTCTATCTCAGCCATTTTGGAGGTGATGTGATCAGCCCCATGCTCCGACTGCCTTTACCCCCCAGGGTTTCCCCAGTTACCCATTGATTTGAGGCTGGGTGAGCCCAGAGCCACTTTATGTGGGAGCAAGGCGAGAAAAATCCCGACCTTAGATATCCCACCACGAATCGAATCTGGGTCTCCCATGTGGCAGTCAGATGCCTTACCGACTAGAGCACCATGGCTCAATATAATAAGAGGGTACCTGGGGAAAACCCTGGAGAAGGGGCTTCAGGCAGCTATAGCATGGTGCTAATCATATCAGCTGCTAAAAAAAAAAGCCACAATCGTGAATGTGTGGAGCTCTACTTCCACATCCCCTGGCGCCATCGGGAAGGCTTCATATGAGAATCAAATTTTGGTTTGAGTTGGTGTCTTAAGTCTACTTTGTGCACAGTAAGGCTAATTTGGACTAGACCAACAGTTTAAAGTGGAATCCAAACCACTATGTGCCTCCACCAGGTATCGAACTCGGGACCCCTTGATTACAAGGTGATGACGCTACCACTGCACCATTGGGGAAGCCCTCTTACAATAGTAAAAACAATTACAACACTTGGGAGTTGTAAATGGGGGAGGCTTATTGTTCAGATGACAGAAAACTTGTAATTAAAGCAATTGGCGAGTATAAGAAAGGTCGTAAAATTTTGCTTGTTTAACGTCGCTTCAGACTGTCAGTTATTTGCAAGAAATTCACCCAACCCAACATGGGGACATGTAGTGATTGCAATAATATGGAGTATATGTGGAGAAATGTCCTGAAATATGGAAATAGTATGTAAAAATAACAAATATGTAAAATATGAGCCCAATCTAATATATGTACAAATATGGAAAATATAAATCGAATTTTTCGAGTCTACATGCCATGATGCGCAAAGATAACATGAAATATAACATATTTCAGCTTCATGCATAAATATGTATTTACATATAAATCCGTTCCCTGGTTATTATTAATTAATTTTTGCATACATCAGTCATTCCACTCCTTTTTTATTGTGTAATTCATTAAAAATAAATACAATATGATTTATTCATTCGCCAAATCGAGCCTTAACATTTACATTGGTGGCTTACGACAATGTAAGAGTACAACAATACTCACGTGATAATCGTTTCCGTAGTGCATATCTTACAAAAATAGATATTTATACAAATAAAATAAGTGTGTCCCTGAAAAGCAGATTAAGTAATTTTTGACTATATACAATTTTCAAAAGCCTATATTGGCCACCAAGAACAAGAAGGTAAGTGTTGTTTGTGTATGTAATAAGTTTTGTGCTCTCATTCAAACTTTAACAATTCACAATTTACAGTGGGATGCACAAGTATAACACTAATTCAAAGACTCGACAAATTTTCAGTAACTATTTTCATTAAGAATATTAATAATTTAAAAAATATATTTAAAAATACCAAAATATAGTTTACCACTACTAAGTGAGTAATTCGCACATGCGTAAGATATGAGAATTTTCATTAATTTTTCTCTTGCATCTTGTTTTATGGAATATATTTTTTAGTATGCTGTTTCACAGGCTGTTAGAAGCTTATCTGGCATTTTGTTTTAATTTTTGAGACTCTCATTGGGTAAAAACAAAGTACATGAACATGGCGATGTAGAATTTCCTGGTAATACTTATGCATCCCACTGTACTGGAATTGATGATTAGCAGAAAGTCTTAGTTATAACAGTGGCTCTCAACCTTTTTCAGTTCGGGACACACCTTGAAGGATATTACACCATGAAACCCATAAACAAAGGCACTGGCAAAATTACTTGTAGGGTGTGCAACCAGTTTATAATCATATTTTTGCTAACGTCAAGTACTTTAAGAAGTCCTCTTTTATGCCTGCTGAAACAAATTACACATACTTCATTCTAGAAAAGTAAATATGTAATTTGAAAGTCTATTTTACTCTAGTCTAACATCTAATGAAACATGCATACTGAAAAAAAAAATGTTTTACTCACCGAACTAATGTGCTCAATGGAAGAGCACCAATAACAGAAATGTAGAGTTTAGACTATGTACAACACGGGTTGAATTTAAATTGTTAAAACAATATAATCTTAGTAATTTAAATGTAATAGGTTTTAAGACAAAGTAAATACATTTTCGAGCAAGACTTCGCAACCCACCAAACACCTCCTCGAGATCCAGCAGTGGGTTGAAATAAATTCACCCACAAAACATGCACATGATGCTGGATATCATTAGAAATGTGTGTGTATGTTCATGAACATTTGTAAAAATTATAATCTACTGTGTTGTTGCAGTCAGAAAATAAATAATTTTCATAGTAAGAGAAGTATAATAGCAATTTTAGCTTACCAAACATTTTTGTTGTTATTTTAACGTTCATGTATGGTTTGAATGTTGTTGCAAGAAACACATAAGTATTATTTCTCACTTAACAATTATTGGGAAGGTGTTGTAATACATATATAACACTAATTCAAAGGCTTGAACAGATCCTTATATACTGTTGTCTACATTTGAAATAATGTTTTTTACTAGTTTTCTTGTAGTTTTGTTGTCAAAATCTACTTTAGCAACTCAGGAATTTTGTTTATACATCTATATAAGGCATTGTCCAATCTTAAATTGCATAACAATGGAGTGTTATTAAATAATACAAATCCTGTGTTCGTGTGAAACACTCGCGTGCACACACACATCTACCAAGAATCAAATCCTAGGCCAAGAATTAAATCCTGATGAATGAAGAGGCCTCCAAGAACACTGGATCTCAATCTGCTTGATTGTTATTTGTGGGGCAACTTGAAAGATGTGATGGACTCAGAGCATTCTCAGTCTTAAAAAATGCATTGCTCAGGCGTGGCAGCAAATTTCTGCCACTATGATCCATCAAGTGTTGCAGGAGGCAAGATTTCACCTTCAACTGCGTATGCAATATAATGGCAAACACTTTGAACAGACTCTCTAATTCTATGTGCTCTTCTCCTATGGGTCCAGATTTATGAGACACCCTGTATATATTTTTTAGGAGTTCATTGACATAGCATACTCACAGAGAGGTTGCTCTGTTCTCTTTTCAAATGCACAGAGGCCGTACAAAGCTTGTGGTTTCAAAAGCGTAAAATGTATATACATAGCAATATCAACTATTTACTACTAATTTTACCAATGTTCCACCATTCAGTTTGTCATGCATTTTCTATACAAAGATAGGAATGCTTGTGCTCCGTTCCATAATTTTGGATGCGAGAGATTGGTATTTATCAGAAAAAAGCCAAATGTGTAATTCTTGCTTTTGTTACACCCTTGCACAATTTAAACTTGTGTAAAACAAAATTTAGGAATTGGTAATTTTGATACGGCAGGAATTTTGACATAACGGTAATTTTCATATAATGCTTTTATTACTTAAATTGTTTTATCGTAATTACCTTATGTTATCCACTCATGGACGCCAGTTTAAAAATTGTTACACACTTGCATAATATCCAAGTGTAAAAAAAAAAAAAATAGAAATTGGGAATTATGTCATTGTACAAAAAAACTTAAATATGATGGTAATTTGTTTTCAATAATTTGTCAAGTTTATCTTTTGTATATCCACATAATTTGATTGTATAATTTTGAAAGATGAATGCAATATTGGAAAAATTAAAAAGGGGTAAACTAACTAACTAATTCTCTAGGTTTCTTAAACCCGAAGGTTGATGGCTGCAGCAACACAAGCCTTCCATCTGTTCCTATTCTGGGCAAGATCAATCCAATCTTTTCCATCCTTACCAATTTTCTTTAGGTCCATCTCAATGTTATCTCCCATCTTCGTCTTGGCCTTCCTACAGGTCTCTTACCATCAGGTTTCCCGACAAGAATCATGTAAACTCTTCTTTCCTCTCTTATTCATTCCGCATGGCCTGCCCATCTAAGTCTTCTTGATTTAATCATTCTAATAATATCTGGTCATGGATACAAATAATGTAATTTTAAATTATGTAACCTTCTCCGCTCAGGAGACAGGTTAAATAACATAGGGATGATGTACGACTTAAGAGAGAGAGAAATGCGGTATTTAAGCACACAAAAGAAACAGGACATGACATAGAGTGGGATGAGGCTAAGCAGATAGGAAGGGAGAAGAGAATGCTAGTGAGAAAATGGAAGGAGGCCAAGGAAATAGAGAAGAAAGGTGAAGAACACACAATGAACTGGAATGGGGGACTGAAGATAAACAAAGAATGGAAGAAGGTGTTAGAAAAAGTGAAAAGCACAAAAGCAAAGGAGGAGAAAAGAAGGATGAAGAAAGAAAAGATAAGGAAAAAGAGTGTGAGTTAAGGAGTCCAACTACGTTCCAGATGAAAGGAAATATTTATCTAAATCGCCTGTCAGATGAAACAACAATTGACAGGAGAAGGCTACATGATGGAACCAGGGTTGTTAAAGGTCCAGGAACTCGTAAATTCTAATGGGTTCTGCTGCAGGACCGGAATCTTTTTTCTCGCACAATTTAAATTCGGTCCAAGTTGCATATTGTTACATTGAAAAAAAGGTTCCTGGAACGTATTTTAATTGTTCCTGAAAAAAAGATTCCTGGACCGAATTGAAATTCATTCTGGAAAAAAGGTTCCTGGACCTTTGAAATGCTTTAAATATGAAAAGGTTATACACTGTCAAGAACTCATTTACGTTTGCTGACTTTCTCTCCCAGTCCGGAATTGAAATTATTTACAATTCCTGGGCCAGGATTGACCGATTAAAAGTTGCCTTCTAAAAGTGTCCGCGAGTACGTTTTCCATTGGAATGTCACGCTGCTGTTGTAGAAAGCGTAGCACAGAATAAATAATAACGCTGTTGTTCTCTCGTGGGCCAGGTTCAAAAACTCCCTTGTCGAAGATTTACTGTACATAACGCAATGGACTATATTAGCGTGATGTCACATTGAGCTCAAACAAACTCGTTACGTGTTGCTCCGGCATCCGATCCAGGAACTGCAGCCAATAGGAGTCGCCCAGCAGATATCACAACAGGGACAGGTAGTGTTGCCAGAGGTGTTGCTACAACCAAGTGAAGGAACACGTGCGAGAGAATGGGGCTAAATTGAGAGGGGTAACGTAACTGCAGCGTTTGCGTTTCGCCCATTTCTACCTTGTACCTTAGATTCTCGAGGCAGCCAGCACCTGGATTAGTCTTTCATGCTCACAAGTGGATAATTGTTTATCGTCAGGTACGTAATCGATCCAAGTTGCGTATTGTTTCATTTCAATACTTGGACCCTATTTAAACTGATTCGGGAAAAAAGGTTCCTGGACTGTATTGAAATTGAACCTAGAATAAAGGTGCACGGACCGAATTTAAATTGGTTTGGGAAAAAAGTTCCTGTACCGTATTTAAATTCATTCAGAAAAAAGGGTTCCTGGACCATATTTAAATTGATCCGGAAAAAGGGTTCCTGGACCGAATTGAAATATGTTACAAATAAAAATGTTCTTCACAGTCCAGAACCCATTTACGCTTGCTGATTTTCTAATTGAATTTATTTAAAATTCCTGGACCTTTAAACAACCCTGGCTGGAACACCTGGAAAGGAATGTTCCAGATAACAACTTTCTAATATTCTTGTGTCTGGAGGGGACTGATTTTTGTATATATATATATATATATATATATATATATATATATATATATATATATATATATATATATATATATATATATATATATATATATATATATATATATATATATATATATATATCTTCCTGTTTTGTACCTTATTTCATTTGTATTTGGTACAGAGGTTGAAGAAGACCTTGCTAGAAGGTTGAAACGTAACATTTAGTTTATGTTTTAAAATAAAATAAATTCTGCCTTAGTCAGCATATTACAGTTTACAGGATTCTTATGGAAACCTGATGGTAAGAGACCTGTAGAAAGACAAAGACTGATAGATAAAGTTGAGATGGACCTAAAGGAAATTGGTAAGGATGGAAGGCTTGTGTTACTGCAGCCATATACATATATACCATGCGTTCATTTCGATCTTCAGCCGAGAGATTGGGAGAAGCATGGCGGGCGGAGCTAATGGAGATGCCGACATCTGCGACCTGTAATGCCCGCTTATTTTTATGGACATATGCAGACATTTATATAAATATTGCAAAACGAGCACAAACCTGTGTTATAACATGCAAAAGTTATTCTGTAATTCATCCATGTTCTGCCCTTATATACACAAATAAATAGAAACAATGTTAACAGCCACAGATAATAAAACATTTTAATCATAGTTTTAACCAGTAACGTCCTGCTTAAGTTAATATCCTTGATAGTTTTGTGTCGATGGGAATTGGAGGTTTTGAATGTGCAACACTGTACCAAGATTATGCTGCAGACGAAACCGTTAAAAGTCAATGGTTTTCATGACCTTCCTTGCAATCTGAAATCTCCGAGCTCGAGTTTTTTGTTCCTTCGCGACTAGATGAAGACAGAGCTGTGAATATAGTGGCGAGCAGATGCAAACCAAGAGCGTGTTAATTTTGTACTGTGCGCAAGAGTGTTATTCTTGGTTACTTGTTTGTGTTATTGCAGTGTGTATGTGTGTTGTGTCAGTGAGACGATTGGAATGCCAGCCGCAAGGTTCACGTTAGAACAAAGAATTCTTATGTATGACACTTACGTGAAAACAGACTCGTGTCGAGACATGTGTAGGCAATTTGTACAGAAATTCCCAGGCGTTTCACCTCCACATAGAGATACGGTTAGACATCTTGTCCTTAAATTACGAGAAACTGGATCATTAAATTTCAAAACACCTAAGCAAAAACGACGGATTCTAACTGAAGCAAAAGTCAATGAAATTGGTGCAGCGTTAGAACGTTCTCCAAACAAACCTCTATGCCGTGTTTTACAGGAGATGGGCGTGTCAAAATCATCAGCACATACAGCCACTAAGCTACTAACATTAAAACCGTACTCTTATAACACAGATTAGTGCTTGTTTTGCAATATTTATATAAATGTCTGCATATGTCCATAAACATAAGCGGGCATTACAGGCTGCAAATGTCGGCATCTCCGTCAGCGCCGCCCGCCACGCTTCTCCCGATCTCTAGGCTGAAGATCAAAATGTACGCACGGTGTGTGTGTGTGTGTATATATATATATATATATATATATATATATATATATATATATATATCTTCGGGTATAAGAAGGCTGGAGAGTTAGTTAGTTAGTTAGTTACTTTCACATTGAAAATCTCGGTGCTGCTTAACAGCCCAACTGGCATATAGTTAACAGAAATTTTAACCAGACATTGAAAAATCTGTTTTAAAAATATCAAATGTAACACAATGATTTTGAACTGTTCTGGAAGTAACAATCACTTAGTAATTAAATCGTCAGAAGGTGCAGTAGACCAATTAACAGAAAATGTTTAACCCCTTTAGTGTGCTATTTTTCTCAACAAGTCACTACTGGAAAAATTTAGGCCTTCTAAGGACAATTTCGCTTCATCACTCCCTTCTTCTTCTTCTTCTTCTTCTTCAGTAATCAATTCACATTCATTGTCCTAGTGGTAATGTCGTCGCATTGTAATCAAGTGGTCTTTGGTTTGGTACCTGATAAAGGCACATTGTACAGTCGTTCAGATCCCATTTTCAACCGTAGGTTCAGTCCCAAAGAGCCTATATGTGCATAAAGTGCACTTAAAACTTCAAACAAGTGCAACTCAATGTTCAAATCATGCAAATTTAGTTTTTGAGCCATAGTTCAGTTTTCTATTATGCACGAACTGCAGACAACTTTTCTTACGTCTAACTTATATTCTTTCTTCTTCTTCTACTTCATCTCTTAGTCTTCTGCTACTGTTTTTGTTTTTGCTACAGCTAGCATAATCTCACATAACGTGGTTGTTATGTTCTCAACGTCTGGGTGTATAAATATAATAATAATAATATGTAATAATAATAAACAACAATAATAATAAATTCTTTATTTCCATACACCCATAACCAATGGTGTGGAAAAAATATACCATCCGTAGTTGAATATAGTCAAAAGAAACACAAGCGTATGAAAATGCAATATGCACTTAAGGGTTTAAAGATTGCAATTGTATAAACCTTTGTCATGTAAAACATAGGGACTTTATTCCTTAAAATATCAAACACTTTAATATAGTACACTTTGTATTAATTTGCCAGAAAAAAAATGCTCTCAATCCAGATTTTTGCAGTTCTTAACGTATTATGTATATTTATAACAGCGTTGTGATTAATTATTTTCTGTACCATTATTGAACAACTTAAAGGCCATAGTGGAAAAAAAAAATGTATGTGTCCATAATATGGCAGGCACTGAAGAGAAAGCATGTGCTCCAGAGATTTGAATATGCAATCTACCATGTTAACAAGTATAATGACAATAATAATAATCATAATAATAATTGTCAAATTATTAGGTGAACTCGAGCCTCATGTGCTCATGTTAAATTCACTCCAACAGCGAATTTAACACAAACGCAGTCTGTAGCGATTATTCTAGCATGAATTGTCTAATCCCTGATTTTAAACAATAAAGCAATATGCAGTGTTGAGAGTCCAACAATGCTTGTGTGCTAACTGTTACCATGGAGCATTTCTTCAATAGAAATTAAAATAAGATAGCCCTAGACTCACAGTAACAGAATGGCATTTGAAACTACAACTTGAATTAAAGTAAGTAAACTTCATGTCTGTTACACTCGCAAAACCTTTTCCTGTTTTAAGACTGCATATACATTTTTCACGCATCCAAGATGTTCAGTTGTTGTAAAGGCCTATTCTGGAAATGTAAATTCCTAGATAAGGAGACCTGTAGGCAATTTATCTTAGCTGGGAGATGCTTTACACAAATGTTCTTGCCTGGAAGGGGGCTTCGCCCATGTTGAATGCTGGCTGAGGATATATTCCTTACAAACAATGGATTTATTAAATTTTCAGAAATTTTGTTAGTGGTCTGGCTGAAAGTACTTTCGTATTGAAGCCTAATGCAGATTAAAATTAACAAATTCAGAAAAAACTGCTTTTACGCTTCCCTAACAATCTTATGGAGTCTCAATTCTATTTTTAAATTTGCCAATGCAAAGACATTCCCCATGACTCTTAAATCCTCACTTGTTATTACTTGTGAAAAAATTCTAAAAAAATAGACTAATGAAATTCACATCCCATTACTACAACGCCTTGAATAACGTAGTGTGGAAAACGACCCAAGAAACTGGTTCCCCGAGACGATGACAAGTAGATGGCAGTGCGATCGACCCAGGTGCTAATTTTGTTATGAAAGTAATGCGGCTTAGTTAGTTTTTGGAATATATTGTGTAGATTTGTTTCTCTAGAAAGGCGGTAAGTGAATTGATGGAAACAGTTATATTTGTGGAGTGATTTGCAGTCACTAAATGGCATTAATTTACACAGAAAAGTAACATAAATACGTTTTATGTGCAACGCAACACGAGCATCAACATATCGCATGTGACGCTGGACGTCAAACGTTGGATTGTGTACACAAGTTTATTTTTGTATACTAATAAAATTGAAATAGTGTCATGAAGGAAAAAAAAATGTTTTGTGGCGTACATATTATGAAGTCATTTTCCCGAAATGCAGATATTCGAAATAATTTAATTTCATATTCTATGGAGTTCAAATAGCCGATTAGGATGTACCTTGTCATCTCCATCAACAAATTGCTTTACATTCGTGTCGATTGGTAAGTAGAACATTGGTGTTAAGGACTGTGCATAATCTCTGATAATGTATTGTTCATCGAAATGCAATTCACAAACACCAGCTGTGTCATGGAGTTCCTTGTCAGCTCTGGGAATTGCACGATTCCACTTGGCTAATTTATCTTTTTGTTTGGGAACACTAAATATACAAATACCCTTTTCTTTACTTGAACGATATCCACTAGAACAACCAGGCACAAAACAGCGGCGATAGTTTCCAGACATGGTGAAAATATAACTCAACCAACGCGTTGTTTACATTTTTCCAGTAAGCGGGAAACGAAAAGTGTCATATTTCACGCTTGCGAGTTTTTGGGCGGTAAGTTGGACAACACACGAGTGGATGTAAAACAATCTTTGAAAAATAAACGAGTATTGTCTGTGTGAATTTCCATAAAAATAATATTTGTGTCAATGACAATATTAATGAACCTTTCAGGATAATGCATACACAATACTAATTCTCGCAACAATTGTCATGTTACGTGTTACAATCCATACCTATGTTTTCTTCCGTACTGTTAATAAAAAACTCAAGGACAGGTCATGATCGACGGTTCAGAATGTTCTTTAATATTTTTGCGACTACTGTACCAAATATCATAACAATTTTCTGATACAAAGAAATGTTACAAGGAAAAGAATCAGACGTTGCAGCAAAAACCCCATTTATTTCCATTGTAAGCAGTCGAACACCAAGCACCGGGGTCAACACCAGCGCCTCTAGCGGATCATTTTCCAGTGGAACCAGCCAGAGAGCGCAGAACCATGCCGTTTTCCACACTACGTTATTCTAGGTGCTGTACCATTACATAACATTGCACAATATGGCTCTCCCAATTTCCTCATGCCTTACCAATCTGACTGCAATGTAATCCTAAGCTATAATAAGACCTTATTAATTGTTTATCACCAACTTACAAAAAAAATTGTACATAAGTAATTCTATTCTGAAACAGAGCTCCGTTTTTTTCTTTCTACTGTTTTGTTTTTTATCCTAGACTACAATTATTTCTTTCCTGTTTAAAATGGACTCTACTGTAATTTAAAATGGACTCTACTGTACTGGAAATGTCAAAAATAAAATAAATAAAATACTTTCAAAACTCAATGCAGGATTAGTTTGAGAGCCAAATGAAAAAAAATGAGGAAACTTTGCACTGGAATGAGTTTTCAGTTCTTTGAATGATTTTCAAAATTTAGACCATGCAGATTTCGAATCTGCTTGAGCATTCTGAGATATCCAAGATGGCAGCCAAAATGCACAGGGTAAAATGATTAACAGGCTACATGGTGGTGGTTTGTCTTATATTTTTGGAATCATGGAATTCTAAACGATGGTGAATTAATTCGAAGAAGTGATATTTACCCTTCTGTTAATTTAAAGTTAACATCTTGAGGTTCATGCACATTTTATTTGTACATTTTAATACATCTAAGATGGAATTAGGATAAGTTTGAAGAACCAACATTCATATCGTAAAACTTCTGGAATGTGGTATTATTTATGGCATTAAATTAATTGTTTCCTTTGTAGAGTTATTTAGCATGAAAAGAATATTGTAATTGACATTACTTTGTTTAAATATACCTAATCAAACTCCTGAAAATTAACAAATTATAAACGACCTTCTTTTATTTATTTATTTATTGCAATTTCCAGTATAGCAGAAGCCATTTTAAACCGGAAAGACAACAGTAAAAACAGTACCCTAGTGTTAAAAGAACACACGAAACACGATAAAATAAAATAAAATAAAATAAACATAAACAAGCCAAGACAGTACCAAGGTAAACAGATTACTTTCATAATGCATTAAGCTAGGAGTCCTAAATCTGAAAACTTATTTCAGTGTTAGATACTCCCATTTCCTTGCACACAGACTAAACAATGGAGGTAGATAAGATTATTATATACATATATGAGGTCAGTTTTCCAATTTTGAAATCCTATTCAGGAAGTGTTCAGAGCTGTTTCTGTTGTAAGTCTAGATAGCTCTGCTTAAGAACAGTTGAGATCATTTTGTAAAAATTACAAACAGCTTTAATTTTAAACTTTTTAAACATTTAGATATGCACTGAAGATGCGGTAAAACAGTACGAATATACATTTTTTTCCACAGGGAAAGAAAGTTGTTCCACATCTCGAATACATTTTTCTTCTGGAGAGAAGCCTCAGCACTCTTCGAGGCTTCCACAAGACTGCCTGTGGAAACGGAGAGAAGTTCACTACTAAACTGGACTTCATGGCGTCTCCTAAGAAGCCAATGAAATGGAAGAAGTGTGGTGTATATGGTCCTGATTAACATCGTACAGAAGGAACTGCAGGCTACAGCACCTGGCAAGAGGAGTACTGTACAAGCAGTAGGTGAGAATTTCTTCTTATATTCATGAAATTCATTCATTCAAACAGCAAAGAAGACAATGAACAAAGTCTCCGTACACTTCTGATAATAAGAGCTTCGGCAAGACCTGGACAACCTTTAAAAAATATTTTCCCATGTTACTTTCAGACTTGAGAAGATGCCAAGATGATAATTGTGCTACATGGAGGCGAGACAGGCATTTGTGTTTGTAGCTTAAAATAGGGATTTGAACACTGAAATGTTTCCCTAGCAAGAATCAACCCTGGGAGATAGAAAAGGGTGTGCCTAGGATTGGATCAAAGCAATTTTTTTAACTTAAGTTTAATAAACAACATTACAACATGGGTTATCTGTGTCTTACCTTGTACCTTTCAGAGGCAACCCAGTGATCCAGGGACAGACCCAAAATGCTGCAAGTCCAAAACGGAACACTCGTAGACGATTGGTGAGTACTATTCTTTCACATTCTACGTCTCTTTCTGATAGAAATAAATCTTGACAAACTTTTCTGTAATCGCTGAAACTTCAACTTGCAGTTCCAGTTCCAATGAAATATACAATTAGTAAATTTGGATATCGATTTTGGGCTAGCTCCTTCTAAATCTCAACTTCCTGCTTTTACAGTAAAACTTACAAGGGTTAAATTTAATTAGTATCAAAATTTGTAATTACCTGGCAAAGTAAAACAGATTTAAAGGCGAATTGAGAACATCCAACATAATTTTGTGTTGAAAATAGGAAACACCCTATTTTGGATAGGCTATTTTATGTTCCTATTCTTCCTGTCTACGTTACAACAAGCACGAATAAGAAAGCGAATGCTGAGACAAGGCATTCAAGGCCCTTGCTCAAGTCTGGAACCTAAATCACCTGACTTCACATCGCGTTAAGTTAACCATTCTACCATTGCAGACACGGGCACGAAGAACATTCAAAGAATTAATTTATTCAGCATTTTGTAACATAGGCTGAAAGGAGGTTTTTGGGGGTAAGATTAACACGATTAACACTTGTTTTTATATGTGTGGGATATGGGAATGTTGGAAGTGGCCCAAGGTTCGATTCCTGGTGGGAGTTCAAAATATCTCTGTGTTGACCAAACATCGTGAGGATAATAGGGGAGCTACTTGAAAAGAAGAAGTAGCGTACTCCGGTCTCAAAAGCCAGAAAAACAGCGGCGATGGGACTGGATGCGAAAACCAGCTGGAAAACCTTTGTTCTCAAAGAACAGTTGCGCCAAGGAGTTTGGTTGTAGTTGCTTCAATCACTGACACAACAAGCTTGTGTACACTTCGGAACAACAGTCTACATATGAATACATAAAACAACATTTACACATTTCTTGTCTTCCAAGCTTACTTTAGTAATCAATGCCTTTTAGATACCTAAGACAGGCTCAAAGTCTATTAATATTCCTTCCACATGAACAATATTCCTCCTAGACCTAAAACTCTTCTAACAGTCTAATTTTCTCTCCTACTTATGGACATTGTA
This sequence comes from Lepisma saccharinum, assembly GCF_977018435.1. Taxonomy (NCBI): domain Eukaryota; kingdom Metazoa; phylum Arthropoda; class Insecta; order Zygentoma; family Lepismatidae; genus Lepisma; species Lepisma saccharinum. The sequence goes on along the minus strand of NC_139251.1, from coordinate 26,503,917 downwards.
TTTCTAGCTGTTAGTCTTTCATAATGAAAATATTATACCCTAATAATTATTATCTAACAACAGAAAGTTTTCACTGAAACTATTTCTATGTACATTTCCCCCCAGGACAATACTTCTGAAGTATATTTTCGAATCACTCATTGTAATGGCTCCCAAATAAGGCGGAAGTAACATTGTAAATGCTTCTTTGCACAAAAATGTCCCCCCCCCAAAGCTTCTGAATAGATTTCAAGCTGCTACTAATAACAATATTATCACGAATTATCAATAACACACACACACAGATGTTTAGGGTCAATTTACGTTAAAGGCATATTATCATTGACAGTTATACCTAGAGTTGAGTTGAGTTTGTGTTTTAAGTCCGCTTTATGCACAGTATGGCTAATCGGGACTGGACCTACAGTTTAAAGTGGGATCCAAACCACTTGCGCCTCCACCGGGTATCAAACCCGGGACCCCTTGATTACAAGGTAATGACACTACCACTGCGCCATGGGGGAGGCCCCAGTTATACCTAGAGATAGTTTGGAATTCTGTTCTAGTACTTGGCAAATTTCTTTAGTTTCTTCATCTCTCTATGTTAATTGCAACAATGGGGACGGATGATAATTATGTGAAATTGACGACTTTTCCTTTAATTTCTAAGTTCACTTTATGGACAAATAGGCTAATTGGGACTGGACCTACAGTTTAAAGTGGGATCCTAACCACTGACTATGCATCTTCTAGGGGTATCGAACCCAAGAGTCCTTGATTGCAATGAAGGAACGTATAATTAGATGAAATTGATGAAGAACACATACACATTTCTAAAGTACCAAGTCCATACTAGAATGCTGATGTCCAGATCATTAGTACCCCATTCAAAATGTTCGGGTACTGTCCATTCAAAAGATATAGTTAACTTGTTACAATACAGGTGCAATGGGGTTTAAGTATTACGGAAGTCCTTGGCTGCATTTAACATATTTATATACTTTTTTTTTAGCGATTTCCATTCTGTGATTTGCTGTTTCGTAGGAGGACCGTACAGAAAATGCTCTGATTCGGCCTCCACAATAGAATTCAAGAAATGTTTATTCCCGCAAGTAGTTTTCAGAATGTATTTGAGGAAACTTGTTCACTCGCTGCTCCATAGTGTTTAAGGAGCGACACCCTTACACCTCGCTCAAAAAATAGTGCTATAATTCCCAGCATGCCCATCGCAAGTTCATGAGGTGTTTCCAGGTTGTAGATTATGGACCACACTACACGTTACTTCATAGATAGAATGCACATGTGGGCAACATAAAATAAGGCTCATTATTTAAGTGTCGGACAGTGTATATCTTTACACATTTTGAACTTTCAAAATGAAATGCCTTAGGAGATGCCCTGGCACCCTCCGTGTGCATCCATATGTCTTACCTCTCCACGTTAATCTCTACGATGAGGATGAGTGATAAATTTATGAAACAGATTGGGAATAAGCTCAATGTTCATGCCTTATGTAGGATTCGAACTCAGGATGTAGATATCCAAAAGCAACTGGCTACTGAATGTGACACACCACGAGCCACTGGACCACATACTTTTTCTTCTTCCCTTTTCTTTCCTATTTTGTCCATTTACTTGACTATTTAATTTAATACAGTTCCTCTCTTTAGTTTGTTCTGTATATGTGCATGTGTTTGTTAACCTGTTTCAGATGAAGCATTTTCTGCAACTGAAGAAATCTTGTAGCATATAGCAGAACCAAGGGCAAAAGATCCTGCAAAGGCCTACGACTCCTGTGCACCATACTTCCTCTGAAAGGGAGGGGCAGAATGGAGAATGCCTCCTTATGGCCAGAGGGGAAGGTGCACAGAGACTTTTAGCGGAAGGCTCTTTTCCTTGTGGTCACTCTATACCACAGCATATTTCACCGATAAGCTCTTTGGTACACATCAATAGCGTTACTTAAATCCATACTTTATAGTGCAAACAAAACACGTTTGAAAGAATACAGTATTTGCTTCAATTGTAAACAACGGGCACTGGCTCATGGTTACTTAATATTGAAAGAAACATATGTAGAGCTTCAGTTTGTTTACACGATATCTCAGAAACTATATAAACATTTCCTCTCTAAAATTGCATCTCTTCCTCTTTAAATTTATTAGTTGTTAAATGAAAAGCGAGTAACTCAGTATACCTTTCATGCTGTATATATTGTTTTATGTTTTCTGCGTGTTTCACATCGCAATCACAAATACTAACCACAATTTTACGCGAAATGCTTCCGTGTTAGGTACTATAAAAATATGAGTTTTTTGGAAGTATTTATGCTATCAAGAAATGTTAAAGGAAATGCTTTTGTCTAAAGGGGGTTTATTGTGATGATGATTTTATTTCTTGTTATTTAACTTTTTGTTGCTGTCGTATCTCTCTATGCTAAACGCGATGATAAAATGGAGTTATAAACTTAACATTAATAGGATATACTTATAATGGAACATCTATGCTTATCCAGGCTTCAAAACTAGAACCCCTTGCTTCTTGAGATAGATGCTAACCGCAGACAGGCCTATCGTAAACAGATTTAGAGATCGAAGATTTTCTTGTGTGTGCCTCGATGCCACTTAAATATAGGTATATTTATTTTATTTGTTAATTTGTCCATCGGAAGTCACCTTCATGTCATTTATCGTTGTTCCTATCCTCTTTCTCTTCCACCATAGTTTCTTCATGTCACTTCCCTCATCCCCGATTGTTGCATTTCCTTCTTGAGCTAGAATTCCATTATTTTACATCTCTTTTCTACCTTGTTACATTAATCATGTCGATGAGGATGAATGGGGAACTAACGAATCATGCAGGTCCTATTCAGGAAGCGAACCTGCGACCTGTAGTTATATTTTCGGTGGTTATATTTTGTTCTACATCTCTAGATTCATGGTGATGAAGAGGATGGATGATCAGTTCAATGAAATATCCATGTCTTACCCGGATTTCGAACATATGACCTACCTTCTTGGCATGCTATGTAACCACTGTGCCATGACACACTGCGGATGACATTCCCTTCTCTTAACAAACCCTTGGAAAAGGAGATCGAGCTGCCTCTATGTTCCTCCTCTGTCTCTTCTTGCCATGCCTTCAGTCTTCCACTAGATTACTCTCTTTGTGAATTGTCCATGTTTCGAATGCCATACTTCTTGAGTTCATAACTAAAGCATTCTTCATTATGGCGTCACACCTTCCACAATCAATTTCCAGCATTATTCAACAATTAAACTCTTTGTTATACAACTAGGAATTAATTGTAACTCAATCCAAACATCTCTAAGTGAGAGTCAAACAATATTACTAGTTAACTAAGGATTACTGTGTATAAAATAGGATATATGTGGATATAAGTTGCTAGCTGGACGAAAACTGGCATATATAGAATGCCAAGGTTTAGATAGGTTGGTAAATATGAATAAGATATATAGAAATATGCATGCAAAGAAAGATATAGACATAAACTTTACTTAAGGTTAGACATGAAAGTTAGGGATAACTGGGTGTGCTGGTTACACTCTAAAAACCTTAGCTGTGCAATATAGAGAGTTAAGTGAATACTATATAATCAGTGGCGAAGCGTCCTATGAGGCCAGGAGGCCGGGCCTACCCACGCATTACTCTTTTAAAGGTGTATTTACTTATTTCGTCAAACATATGTAATGCAATGGAAAAGTTTGGAATTTTCATTTATGATAATTACAAAGAAATTCTAACCCTGTCCAGTATACGAACTTTCCACGGAGTGAGGCACATTTGCTGGGGCCTCTTCTCTTCACATTCCGTCCTACGGTCGTATATGCGGGAAGTCTAATCTTACGAGTAATGTACGTATGCTTATTACGTGCTCCTGAGGCCGGCCTCGCGGTGTTACCCACTAGGACGAACAGAATATCAGCAACACTGCATTTCCGCCAGGGTTGGAAATTTGTGGTGTACCAGCATTTTTTATAAACATTAGCCTGTGTTCGTGCAGAGAGACTTCTATTTCATTGTACATTCTCCATATTTTGTACGAAACTTAGGTTTTCCTTCCTTTCATCGACAAGTGTAAGTGAAATTGAAAATTACGGAGTACTGTAGTTCTGACTTCGTTTTCTGGTCAGAGTGCTGATGGTCTTGTCGATTCACCCAACACCGTAGCGTAAACAAAAAGACTAAAGAACTTATATTTGTAAAGTAAGTCTTTAAACCAAATTACGTAAATTAAAATGATAGTTACGCCTTATATTTACAAAGTAGTTTTACTTTCACTGGGAATAGAATAATTTATTTTTAACGTGAATGGGGATTCCCTCGCTCGTTCCCTCTTTGTGAAAACTTGCCTCCTGCTCACGACGCTACAAGGGAGCTTGGCTCGGAGCGCGAGGTTCGTGGCGGTAGAGCTTTGTTTGTGATTCGTGTCGTGTGCAGCGATCAGATTTATGCAAGAAGTGCCGGACTGAAATGCAAGAACAATCGAGTTCTTAATTGAGTGAAGATGTAATCATCGGTAAGGTAGGACCCACTTTTGGTCTTTCACGTTTCATTCTTATAAGAATCATTTCTAAAATGTTTTCAACTATATTTTCCTTTGCAAGTAGCAGTGGCAAGTGGCAGCAAAATTTTTAAAAAAAATATTAAAAGTTGTTGAAATGTTATTTAATGCGTTGACACTGTCGTCGAATAGATATAACAAGCAGACATTTTTTTATGCAGCCGACACAAGCGAAGAGGTAGGCAGTTTCGTTTACCCTGAAGGTATAACAAGAGTAGAGGGCGGGGAATTAGAGTACAATGCAAGGGAAGACTTTTGGGGGGGGGGGGGGGTTAGGACAAAGTGTGTTATGGGGTTATTGCGCGGGCCATGTCTGTTTCAGGTCTGGCAGAACAGGCCAGTGTTGTCACATTGGATTGGCAGAAAAGAGCTACATTGCGCCTAAAAATTTGGATTCTATTCTCTCAAGCAACTACATTTATTATAACCTGTTTATATGTTACATAGTAACCTGTCGTGTTGCCGGGTCCCAAACAAGGATCCTATGTTCTATTATCACGTAAAGGTGTCTACTATCACAACGGGTAGAACAAACTAGGATGCGAAGTATACACACTGAATGAGAGAGGTCACCTTTACTTATGTTTTTTCTTGAAAGCCCCGTGGTGGTCATCCTAACACGTTACGAAGTCAGGTGACCTAATTGTGGTCATGTCAATGTTTCCTGATCATCTTTAATACATTCTCCATACATTCTCATCGTCACGATTAGCATAGATCAGAACAAATGAGACGAAAATATTCAAAATTTAAATTATGTTTACTTGCACATACAGGTGTCAGAAATTCATTTATCTAGAAAGCCAAGACTGGAATTAACTACAACCATTCCTTTAGTTAGACAACAGATAAAAATGATGTTTTCCTCGGTGCGAGGAAGTCTTGCTAAAAAAAACCTAAGTTGGCAGCAATAGAACATACCAAACTGACAGTCGCTGAAAGTGCGGAATTCTGTCGTCTGCTCATGGCACAAACGTCAGACTGAACCGAAAATTATGGGGTTCTTCTAGCCCTTTTCACCTCAATTGCAAAATAAATAAATAAATTTAGAAAAAAGTGATGAAGAATTGACAACAGGGCTCGAGCACTATTCGTTGGATTTTCGCGATGTCTCATGATTGGTAGTTCTTTCTGGAGGTGTGTGCATAAATCAGGGGTTGTAAAAATACAAACAAATAAAAAAACAGAAGTGAACAAAAATCTAGATCGATGACATCTGGTGGGTGGGAGGAGAACGTCTAAGACATAATTATCGTACTGATGGCCGGTAACAACACTTTTGAAAACGTCACGCCATTTGCAAGACATTGAACCACTCTCCATGACATAGCCCCCCCTTCTCTTTCTTTTAACAGATTTAAGCAACATGGAAATTATCGCACTTCTGTGCCTACCCTGCTAGGAACTCTACGCTTCGCCACTGTATATAATGTAAGTGATACATACATCTCACTTAGGTTAAGGACATGAAACTTAAGGATAACAGAATGTGCTGGTCGCACTCTAAAAAGCGTAGCTGTGCAATATAGAGTTAAGTGAATACTATTTAATGTAAGTGAGACACAGGCACGTCGCCTGATAATGTTCGCATGAGCACGTGAACACTCATGTATATGTTCTAAATTACGTACATATTAAATGCACACAACTATATTTCTTCGAAATAATACTTTTTTGATGTTCGAGTATACACACACACAATTCAGTCTGATACGACGTCTTTCAAGTCTGATAACTTTTTTAGATAGTTGGTAACACTGACTCCCATTGTGTTCCACGGTTGCGATGAACACAATGGCTGTGTTGTGTGTTGTGAACTGGCAGCTAAGGGGCTGTTGGCCACTATACCCCGAAAGTGTTCACTGCCCTGTGCGAACATTGTGGTGCGAACCCTGATCCAAGCGGCAATACTTCTTACATTCGGCACCAGGGCGCAGCATATACAGGCACGTGTAGTAGGACTCGAAAAGATCGGCGCTACATAGTTGCAATCTTTAGTGAGAAGTCTCTAAACCTGGCGGATTTTAAATTCCAGTGGGCGCTAAAATTCACGGAATAGTGACGAGCGACTTTTCTTTAGAAACTAGTCTGCAGGAGTTATAAACTTTGAAAGATATTATGTATGATTTGCGCATGTGCGTCTAAGGGCAATTCAGACTGTGCAACTTCCTTTAGTAATAGACGTTTTTCATGGCAAGGAAATAACTCTCACCAACTTAAATTGCAAAGGAAAGTGCTGACTACATTTACATCAATTCAACGTGCATTTTTCTGGTAACCATACTCAGAATAGTATGGGGTCGTATGGCCTAAATAGTTGTTACCGAAAAAAGTTATCAATTGATGTTAGTAAATCATTTTTACTATTCTCTACGTTATTAGAATATGCTTATTGTAAAAAACAAAATATAACTTTCAGAAAAGTAGAGATGTATTTTTGCTACACATACATTTTCTTTTTTGAAGTTAGAAAGTTGAAATATTATATGCATTTAAATTGTCACAATTGAAATTAAATGCATTTTTAATGTGCATATAAATGCACATACATTCAATAAACCTGGTGTAAGTTGTTCCGCACAGCATTTTTTAAAAATACATTTTGTATTTTTCACCAGCAAATTTGATTCTGCGATTTTTAATTAGCGCATGTTGAAGATTTAGAAACTTCTGCGTTTCAATTGTTGGCAACACTGCTGCTGTGGAAGAACTTCAAAGGGGAACATTTGTTTTGGAAAGATCAAGTACTGTTAGTTTTTCGGGGCAACAAAAAAGCCTATGCTCTTTGGCGGCAACGGGTGAAGGGCGGTTAGTGTCGATGTCGAGAGCAAGATATCTATTGACAAGCGGTTCGGTTAATTTATTTGCACTGGCTTTCAGACGTGCGTGTGTGTGTGTAGTGTAGTGTTGTGTTGTGTTTTGTACACTATGAATACTGTTAGGAGTTTGAGAGAAAAGTCATTTTCGCGATTGAGCGAAGCAGAACGAACTCAAGTAAAAAGGATGGGCCCTCACCAGCCGACCTCTACATTGTACAAGAGGTAAGTACTCCCAAATGCGTTATTAAAAGAACATTAAAAAATTACTGGTACACGAAGTACAATTGGTTATGTGGGTGCAACGTTGTGAATGCGCAATTTTGTTTTCCTTGTTTATTATTATTACCGAGTGTACAAGGCAAAACGTAAACCCTTCCTTTCCATGTTGAACAAAGGTAATCGACTACGGTGGGCACGAATGTACTGGGGATGGACATTTCAGCAGTGGAACAGGGTTTTGTGGACGGACGAATCCATTTTCCATGTTCTGTACGGGAAAATACGGAAAACAGTCATTTGTCGGAAGGAGGAACAGAATGAAGCAAAATGTTATGCACGTCGGGTACAGAAACCTGCGTCAGTGATGGTATGGGGATGCATGACGGCATCTGGGGTTGGCCCACTACACGTCTGTGAGGGCATTGTGAATGCACACACCTATACACGCATACTGGAGCGGCATCTTCCCACAGTGCGAAGGCACCTGTTCCACAGGCGGCGTCTCATCTTTCAACACGACAATGCCAAGCCTCATACAGTGCGGCTGACAAGAGAATGGTTGACTCGCCATCACGTGCGAACTCTGCCATGGCCACCATCGAGTCCCGACCTCTCGCCCATTGAGAATGTGTGGCGTGTTCTTAAGCGACGTGTGCAACAGAGGGGACCCACGACAGTGGCTGCTCTTATCGCCTGCCTGCAGGAGGAATGGCACTGCATCGATGTGGAATACCTTGAACGACTCGTCCGCAGCATGCCCCGACGCATTGCCACAGTTATTCGCCGACGGGGTGGCATCACACCATGGTAAACAGGATCCCCTCTAACAGTGGTCGAACTTCAATGTCACGTGTAGATGGACGAAAATGATTTATTTTGTGTGGACACCATACATTGCTGCGTTGCAGCGGAAATTTATGTTTTCCTTTGTTCCATGTAGCCTGTTGAACAAAATATGTTCAGCATATGCATGTGTTCTCCTTCTTTCACAACGCACTCCTATATTTGTGACTGGTCGAACTTCATTGTCACTAAGGTTGTACTTTGTGCAGTTCAATGTAATATAATGTAACCCATGTAAAATATGTACCCCTTGAGAAGTTAAACAGTTTGCACATAGAAACAAAAGTAGTCCCATTGAATGTTAATTAAGGATTCAAGAACATGCACATTACAGTTCTATTTTAGAGAAACATTATTTCTTAGTTTACAAATATATTTTATACTTGCATGATTTGAATCACCAAAATTAAATTCCATTTTGCAGTATTTGTTACCAAATTTTAAGGTTTAAAAATTCGTAACCAAAATGTAGTATACAATTCTATGTAAAGAGCACCGAGAGTGATGTAATTTGGCTAGAAATTACAAAGAGAATAGATAATTTTAAACTAGAAGCCGTTTTACGTGAGTAGAGTGTAGTTCTTTCAGCTTGCATTTTTCAGTAAAGCATGCATTGAAAATAATTTGCAGTTTTACTTCCAGAGTCAAGAGAGAAAGATCCTGCCAGAAGAAAACCACTGAAAACTAAGACCACCTCGTCCAATTCCAGGTGCTACTGTACACGTCAAGGGAAAAATAAATGTTTAATACCTTCAATATTTATTGTTAGAGTATTTTTGTAAGATTAGAAGAAAACGTGCGCATGGATTCAAGCAGCAGTGCTGGCCTACAGCACCATTGGCATACATGGGATTTCTTTTTTCGGGAGGGGATGGAATTGTAAAGATTGACAGTACAATGCTGCTTTCTAGGGGGGTTGGAATACACAATAATATATTTTGTATATTTAGAACTTTGCCGGTGACTGTACACTGGCCCTCAACAAGTACTCCGGCAGTTTGTTTCATTATACTTGACCCTGTACAGTACATATTATTATTAGACCACTCGCCTCTTTCGCTCTATGGAAGATGTCCCCGATCGGAATAAACTAATGGCGAATAAGGAGACTATAAATAGCTCACGGCCAGTTGTATCTTAATTGAAATCAACCAGAATAAACATCTGGTGTAGAAACAAGTTGTATGGGGATTATCTGGAAGAGGATTTGACTGGTGATGAAGCAGCCGAGTCAAACAGAATATCTATCTATTGCTCTCTCCACGAAAATAGACCAGTCAAGGTCAGAGCTTCCCCTTGCCTCCTCCACACCCCTGGCTCTCCAGGGTGGCCACACTTCTTCTAAGCTGCTCAGTCAACATTTTGCATGTTGTACAGGGTCAGTGAAGTTAGTAATAAAGTTTTTTTACACAGCATATATTAATACACTTGTAGGTTGAATTGTATCTTCTGCAAATATGATGTATGAAGAAACAAACTGCCGGAGTACTAAGTGAGCTGAGTGTACCTGAACGCATGTGGTTGATTTAGTTGGTTGAAATTGTTGCATATTGGCAACACTGTAAGTGGGTGGTGTGACCTTGACTGGACTATTTTCATGGCTTTAGCTTTAGAAGCATTTAAGGCAAAGTTTTTATCATTAGAATATTTTAAAAATGCTTGTAGCATGATACTATACACTTGCATTTTAAGACTATATATTTCATTTAACTAATTCCATATTTGACTCCTTATATAATTTAGAAAAGTAAAGTACATAAAGGAAAGGCTAAAATATAACACATTAATTTATTTGATTTGATTTTTGTTATTTAGCGTCACTTTTCTGTCACTTTTGGCCATTCGACAAAATGAAATAGCTTCTATTATAAATAACATGTTCTTGTTTCAGTGTTGTATAATTAGCTAACAAATAAAGATTCTGATTTGTCCCCCTTTTCTCTATTCTTTCTCGTCAGTCAGTTTAGGATGATGTCGATCAAACATTTTCGTTAGTTCCTGTACAACTATTTGTATATTCGTGTATTTTTTTTTCCTGTTGCTTTGATTTATCTGAAATTTATTCTACACACATTGTAGTAAGCAATACTGGTTTCACGAAGAGCATTTATTAATTTCTTTGAAGCATGAAAACCGATGCAAGTTTTTCTCCTAATTTCTTTTGGCTACTCAGGTTTCAGTGGCGGCTGTAGGTTCAGGCACAGAGCCTCGTTTGCCTGCAGACATGTAGTAGTTACCATGGTGTACAATGTGGAAGAAATTCTGAAAGTAATCTATGCATTCATACTTATTCGTATCAATCATTTTTATGGATTGTCTCATATTGTGGCCGCGGTGGCTCAGTCGGTAACGCATCTGACTACCATGCTAAAGGTCCCGGGTTGGATCCCGGAACTTTTCTAACGTTGGAACTGGCCCCGGTGACCACTCAGCGTCGAATGACATGGGTACCTGGGGGAGACCCTGGGGGGGGGGGGGTAAAGGCAGTCAGGGGCATGATGCTGATCACATCACCCCCACTCACGACCGGATCAAGAAAGTGTGGGGCGTTACCCCCACACCCCTATATGCCTTCATGGCTTGGTGCTAAGCACAGGGGAGCACTTTACCTTTATATATATATAATATTCATATTAAACATAGATCAACATGATCCATCTACATAGCTCACTTGGGAAAGAATCCTGTAAGATCCAAGAAACTGCATACAGCGCCACCACCCTTGGGTACATCAGTTCCAAGAAAACCAATCGATGGTCATATACCCATCCCCACGGAAAATCACTAGATCCTGTACTTGCTTCTCTGCAAGGTGGTGGTAGAAATTGCCACTGAGTGGTAGAAATTGCCATTGAAACTGATATTAAAACCTCATATCACAGTAGAATTGGGCAGCACCAGAAGGCCTTGCAGGGAAGCAAGCATTTCAGGTTTTAAATGTCCCATTTTTATTGCAGGTGACTGTACATAGAAGTCTTTCCTTTTGTAAATAGTAGGCAAGTTCAACAATAATGAATAGGTTTTCTCTGGATATCAACCAGGTGATTTCCGAAATAGGCTTCCGAGTTACTTCAATCCCTGAAGATGAGAGTGACGTTAGCTCTCGAAAGCTTGCAAGACTATTTGGAAATCACCTGGTTGATATTCCGAGAAAACATCTTCATCATTCGACGCCAGGAAAGCTTCAAGAATAAGTTCAACAATATTTGCAAGTAAGAGTTACGGTTTTTCGCATAAAACAAGTGTAATTTGTTATTTTTTTAAATGCACCTTCAAGGCAGTGTAATGAACAGAGGGAACTTCATCTTTACCCACCTAATATACATTAAAAATTACTCACTGAGGTCCTTTTGCTTAGCTAGTGATGCTATCTGTGGTGACGGGTCAGAACCAATCGATAGCAAACAGATGAGCGGAGTTCTAGGTTCCGATTCTGCCCAGGTCTGTTCAAGATCCAATATAGTAGCTTCCCCATACTCTGGCCCAAGAGATTCTGTGAAAGCATGCATACAGGATATGTATTGATAAATTATTCACTTGAGGATTATGCCAAATAAACATGCTATACTTAACCCAATAAATCAGAGCTTTTCAAAACTCTAGCCTATGGCAGAACATCCAAAAATTTTCATTTGTGAGAAATTTACGAGGCTTATTTTTTAATTAGGGGCTGTTTTGAAATAAAACGAAAACAAGAAATTTAATTACCTCTGTGGCTGTTCATACGTACATTCAGCTACTTCTCAATGTAATTCCCACAGTTATTGAGACACTTATCATAGTGGTAGATGAGCTTTTGTAGACCCTCATCAAAGAAATCTGCCGCCAGGTCAGACAGTCAATCCGTCACGGTCTGTTTGGCTTCATCAGCGCTGTTGAATCTCTTCTTAGCAAGGAAAGTCTTCAAGTGGAGGAATAGGTGATAATCGCTAGGGGCAAGATCCAGACTGTACCGTAGCGCAGCTTCATCACATAACGCAATGTTACTTCTGTGTTTGGGATCGAACCAAGAACCTTTAGATTGTATTGGGTGATGTAGTTATTCCTCATTCATTTTTTAGATGGTTATCACTCGCATGGCCTAAATGTGATAAATGCGAGAGGTTACCTTTAAAGGAATGGTGATAAAAATTAACTCAAGTGGCCGCAGTGGCTCAGTCGGTAACGCGTCTGACTACCATGCTAAAGGTCCCGGGTTCGATCCCCGGCTGGTTCAAATCCGGGAACTTTTCTAACGATGGAAGCGGCCCCGGCACCCACCCAGCATCGAATAACATGGGTACCTGGGGGAAACCCTGGGGGGTAAAGGCAGTCAGGGGCATGATGCTGATCACATCACCCCCACTCACGACCGGATCAAGAAAGTGTGGGGCGTTACCCCCACACACCTATATGCCTTCATGGCATGGTGCTATGCACATGGGAGCACTTTACCTTTTTTTTAGATTTGGGGTTTTGTACTCTCCATGACTGAACCGATATGGATTGGTTTAGAAAAGGATATTACTTGCCTAACAATTAGATGAAGATTATTCCCATTCCCACACTTGTGCTCTCAAATGTCACTTGTCTGACCTCCCTGTCAGACATCAATCTCATCACACACCATTGCTCAAATAGTTCTCCACTTCGCTTCTCTCTCACAATCTGCCATTCTTACTCTCTCTCGTATTCTCACCAACTGATCTCATTCCCTGTCAATTCCAACACCCCAAGCCTCCTCGTCTCCCAAGTCAATCACCTAACATTTGCCTAATTGCTTATTCCGCATTCCTTTCTCTGCTTCCTGCTATGCTAAGACTTTATACTTCTTACCCAATATCTTGGGTATGATAAGGTACGGAGGGTGGTCCATCCGCTCCCAGCCAAATGAGTCAATGAGCGACTGGGTGGCAGCTGCAGTGTGTGGCCATGTGATGTCATGCAGCAACATGATACTGGAAGACAGCATTCCTCATCATTTATTCTGTATTGCTCAGCAAAGTTTTTTGAGTGTGTTGCAATACACAGCTGCATTAACTGTTTGTCCATTCGACAGAAACTCAATCAGAAGCATCCCAAACCTGCCCCAGAAGACAGTTTCTTGGTGGAGGTTGCTTGCTTGATTTTCACCTTTGTGGTGGGATGATGTGTGCCGCCATTCCTTGAATAGTTGTTTTGCTTTGGGGGTAGAGAGACAGACTGGCAATAAATGTCTGCCGCTTTCACATTTTTTGCAGTCAAAAACCTGATCACTGATCATATCTCACACTCAGCGGGATTTTCAATCACCTGCACCACTTCAAGTGTCCACCACAACCACACCAAGCGTTTTACAACATGTAAATGGCATCTGTTTACGTGCAAGGCATGTTGGAAACTAACGCACATATGCAAAACACCAAGCACGCAATGTTGCAAATGTAAGCGCAAAACAGCCCCTAATTAAAAAATAAACCTCGTACATGTAAAAATGAACTCTGAAAATTCATGGTTAGCAATAATACTGTATATTTAGCTTTTCCCCCCCTAGTAATAAAAAATAAATACACTGCATTTCAAAATTTTATTTAAATTTGCAATTGTTTGTTGCAGGTAAATTACCAAACTTACATTGGTGAAACCAGTACTGAACAAAGTAGAACTCAAAACAGTTTTTCACCTTGTATTGTTCATCTTATGACAATAAAAATAATACATTGTCATAACAACATTTGAAAATGGTTAGGCTAAGTTCAAAGTTCCATATTTGTGCAATATTTATAATAATTTAGTCATAACAGTTATTTTTGACTGGCAATATGAAAAACAAATATCTTCAATCATATGTGTTCTTTCAGACAAGAAAGATATGATACATTCAAATTTATAATTAAATTTATTGAAATTGTGTACATTTGCATTGGCATCAAGGTTTATATACAAAGGTCAACTCTTTAAAATTGTTCAATGTATAATATGATGTCATACTTGGTATTTTGTATCAACATTCAAAAAATGTTAATTGTAATCATTAGATAAGTATATTGTGATATACATAGTAAAATAGCTGTAACAGAGCAAATATGTACATTTACTACACAAACATTCAAGCTGTTAAGCACTTATTGACAAAAATATAAAACAAAAACAATTGAAGATAACACATACTAAAAAATCTGGCTTGAACTAGTTGCTCTAATACTAGTTGTCTGGACTTTTGAGGAATCTCATGATGGATGGAAGATAAGTAAAAATGTGGCTATTGGTGAAGGATTGATATTTGTATAAATCTTGATATTTTGAAAGATTATACTTTGCAAGTTAATCTTTAATAGTTTGTTTAAACTATATAGAGACATTTTGTTCATAACAGAATCTTGAAAATGCTTTTATAATGGCATAATCTTTAAAAAAGATTTGGAACTTGTGAAAAGTGCCAAGTTTAAAAATTGGAAGCAGGAAATTATTATCTGCTTGCATCTGCATTATCAAGCTAGTAGATGAATAATGCATTACCTGAAATGAATGTTTTGAGAAATAAGACAAAAGTGAGAGAAATATCTTCTGCATTTTGGATGTGAATTAACCATATGTGGAGTTTTAAAAATTGAAGAATGTAAGCCATCTTGTAAACCTGGTTGAAGAAATTGACATATTGAGTATACTCAGATGTAGAACTGATGCATGCCAAGATATTAAGAAAAATACTTACTCTACCTCACAAGGAGATAATATAGAAATATTTTCTTCATATAAATAACATTTATATGTAATAAATGTTCTTCTAAACAAATGCATAATTGATGCTCTTGTAACTTTTGTTATCTCTAGTTTTTTATCAATATAATAATTATAAAAATATTTATTATTGTTTGAACATAAACACTATTCATCAGCATATGTAAATTGAAATTTCCTTTTCAATATAACACCATAGCTACCTATTGTGCTAATACTGAGTTTGAATTCTGACGCGTAGTTAAAATCTGTAGTTCACATTCTTGCCACTATGTGGCAGTACTGAGGTTAGTGGGTGCAATTGCTAATACACACATGGATAAATCATTCACTGTGCTGGAATGTCATGCTACTAGGTCCATTATCACTGCACAAATGCATTTCATGTACAGTTCAATAAGAACCCACCTAGTGACAATTCTATTTGTGCATAGTACAAACAGTTTATAGAAAAAGGTTGTCTGTGCAAGGGAAAATCAACTGGTCCTCAGAAGTCGACAGTGGATTTTTCCCTTGCAAGTCTATAGATATGTACAAATAATGGAAGTAATTTGAGCAA
Source organism: Lepisma saccharinum (assembly GCF_977018435.1). NCBI lineage: Eukaryota > Metazoa > Arthropoda > Insecta > Zygentoma > Lepismatidae > Lepisma > Lepisma saccharinum. Next base: position 26,488,214 of record NC_139251.1, on the reverse strand, counting down.
ATAGTAAAAGTACCAGAAAACTACACATGACACCACACAGCACCACAGAGGATTATTCTCTGGGCAGAGACAGGCACCAGAGCCTCACTAGCTTTCACAAATGCATCTATGCATGGGATAGCTGATATCTTCCACTACAGGGTGTCTACCAAAATAACAAACAAATCCAAAATTATTGACTTTTCCTGACCTTTCTTTCACTTCTTTCTTTTTACCGTTTCCTTTTTTCTTAATATTTAACCGTTCCCTACTGTGGTATAGTTGGAAATTAAGAAAATAGTAGGGCTGAGCCGATACCACTTTGAACCGATACCCTCACTGATTCCCACCGATACCGATACTGATACTTCAAAATTATAATAATTTATAGGTGTTCAAAATATTGATCAATATTAGTGTGTAAATATTCTACTCCAATTGTATGCATCAATGTACCAAGAATTTTGATTTAAAATATGAAAGAATTAAAATATTAAAATACATGTTATGTAATCACAAAATCCAGTTCTTTTACCTCAAAATTGGTACAAAATAAAACCAAAGTTTGAATTTTGCAAAATTATCAGGATAATTGGACTCTGCGAAAGTGCCGTGCAATATTTTTGCGGACACCATGAAAGACCAAAATGGCAGAAAGTATTGGTAAATAAATTCCAACCGATACTTTCTGATACTGATACCACTAGTATCAGCCGATACTGATACATCGGCATCGACTCAGCCCTAGAAAATGGATATTCTCTCTTCAATGAAAAATCCCTACCACAAGGCTGGTTGAGATGAAAACTGAAGCTGTACTTTAACAAGAGATTTACACTTGCTATAATTTCTAATGCATGTAAAAATTAATGCTTCAGACTTCATCCTGGATGGGGAATGGCCACATTGTATTGATATTTTTACGAAACTTCATGTACAAGAATGTAATTCCTAAAAAACAAAGTGAACAAATCAATACAATTTTAGATATCCAAATATTCAATTTTATCAAATCCCAGTACAGGTATGTAACAATGTAAATTCACTATACTGTAAAAAATAGCAAAAATTCTTGACCACAAGCATGATTTCTTGACTTTTCCTTGACTTTCTTGACCTACCTGCTGATTTCGTGACTTGTAGACACCCTGCATTATGATTTATTATAAGGGTAGACCGATATAGAATTTATGATGTTACTGATAAACTACAGATATAAATTTTACAAGCACCAATAACCAATATTCTGCCTGTACCGTGTCCATTAGATCTAAGGCATCAGGCTTTGGGCTCAGGTTACAGGATGCACCCTGGTTTGTCTCCTGGGGGGAGACCATTCGTCACCATTGTGAGGAAATTGGGGATCTACGAATGAGTACCGTATAACCCAGTCATAGAAATCTGCAACAAACGATTGGGGGTTCGACCTGCTGACTGGTTGCATGATCTCCCACCTCTGTTGAGGAACATGGAAGTGAAGCTTGCAGTCTGTAGGTAGGCCGTGACCTTCTAGGGCTGTTGCACCATGGGTTATTTATTTATTCATCATCATCATCCTTTGCAGTTCCCTGCCTCTGGCTGGGTCGGCATAGAAGTCAAGCCTCTCCAGTTTTTCCTGGTCTTCCACCACTCCTCTCTTTCCAAGGTGTTCCAATCTTGTCCTCTTCTCCTAACACACTCCACTACCTGCTCTTTCCACCGACATCTTGGTCTCCACCTCGGCCTTATTCCCACTCCTTGTTCATTTTAAGCTCTTACTGGTAGTCTTTCTGCATCCATCCTCTTCATGTGTCCGAACCATTTCATCTGTGCCTGATCTATCCTGTGCTGAATCTTCACCACACCCACTGTCTGTCGGATCTCCTCTTTCCTTATTCTATCCCTTCAAGTCTTCCCCAATATACTCCTTAAAAATTTCATCTCCACTGCCTGCATCTTTCTCTTGTCTCTCTGTCATTGTCCAAGTCTCTGCTCCTTACGTTAATTATTGGCACATAGTATGTGTTATATATTACCTTCTTGCATTACATAGGTACATCCCTGTTCCATGTTAATCTTCGAACACCCTGATATACGTAGTCCACCACCCATTTGTCCTCTTCTGTTTACCTCCTCATCTAATCTTCCACTTCTCTCAATTATGCTTCCTAGATATTTGAAGCTCTCTACTACCCTCAACTCTTCCGTGCCCATCTTTATTCTTGGTTCATTTGTTTATTTATTTATTAATAACCAATATTCTACTAATCCAATATGAAATTGTGAATATTCCTTGAGAAACACACATGAGTTGTTTATTAACCTCCTTAATTAATGTTAGTAACTATCTGATTGCAATGTGAGTAACTATCTGATTGCAATGGGTTCTATCTTTGAAAAGAATATGTGCATTTATAGATTACTTTAGAAAACCAGGTCAAATGAATTATGTGCTTATATTCATAAAATTAACTTTAAAATGGCGGAATTTTGTACTAAACTACAGGTTGTCTATAGATATATATCAGATCGATAAAAATTGGCAATTTTACCATTAAACTGATTCTCCAATATATCTATATATGTACCAATTAATCTGTCTCATCCTTAACTTAATCTAAAATACCCTGATAAGTTTCATGATGCTACCTACCCATAATGTATTCCCTTGCTTGGGAGAGTGTTCGATCAGGGCTCCATGAACGAATCAGCAGAAGTTTCCTGAACACGTCCAGAGACTTGCTGTAGCCACAGGGGATTTCTTCTTTCTCAGGTTTCTCCCGTTCATACCAAAACTTCCACTCTTTCTCACTTTGTTCAATCTACAAAAGAAATAGAAAAAAAAAATTATTTTGTTTTCAATAACTTGATTACATGGGAATGTGTGTGCAGTTAATGCACACATGTGAAACCAGCTTCCGTTAAGGAGGGGTTAGCATGCTACAAAGTCATGAATCTAATTCTAGGCAAGTCATGAACATTTCATTGTATTTGCGACCTCTTCTATTTCAACAAATCACCATTAATATTCAATGGTACGATTAAACTAGAGATATAAAAAGTGCCATAATATAAGCATAATATATAGAGAAACACACATTTGCAACATTTGTTCACTAAATTATTACTACTTACAGATATATGAGATTTGCAAAAGTATCAGTACAACAATACTGATAAGTCCTCAATTGTAATAATTACTTTCAATTTCACCTAATCCTCATTTTTGAGTGATGAACATTTCGATTAAGTACAGAATATAATATTTTCTTCTCTAAAAGATGGAAATATCAATGACTGTAGTAGCTTCAATTAAGTTTTGATTAGAAGTTATTTCTAATTTACTGAATATGAGATTAAATTGCCTAATTAATATATTACCCTTTCTAGCACATCAGAAAATGTGCTGAGCTTGCTGATTTCCACCAAATTCAGCCATGTGATATCCAGTATCCACTTAAAGGGTTTTGGGCGAACAGCATTTAGATCCAGGGATGCACCACCTGTAATAATTTTTTTTATAAAAAAACGTTGTCAATACATTACATTGTTTTAAAATAGTTTCCAGTATACACGGATATAAATTTCATCTAACATTCATCCATACAAAGGAATATCCCTTTCAAAGAACTCAGATAAAGTATTTGTAGGTAGTTTCACCCAGTGGCGGCTGGCAGCTAGTATGATGGGTAGTGCCAACGTGATCAAGAAATCGAAAAATTTTCGCTAGCATATGTCATAGAAATCTAATGAAAGAGGTAATTTTAATGGAACTTTGTTTACTAAAATTGCAGACAAAAATTCAGAGTTCCTAAGATTGTTTTATTTTACTTCGCATTTGTACTACTTTTTAGTGATGGGACCGATTAATCGGTACTCTATTGGTATCGGAAGATATAGACATATCGTTGTATCGGTTTATCGGTAAAATTACCGATTATTTTACCGATTCGATATATCGATAAATATCTGATAATTTAGTGCAAAATTTTGTCATTTTGTTGTATTTTTTATGGATATTCTCCATGCCCTACTTTCAGAAAAGTGAATGTCTAAATATGTAACTTCTTTTCCACTGCAGTCACCTGGAAACACACGTTTATTAAGGAGATCAATGAACATTTCTGGTTCCTCAAGGACCATTTCTAATTTTATATCGGATCGGTAGAATATCGGTTATCGGTATCGGTAAATTTTATATCGGTACTTTATCAGTATCGGTCAAAATTTCATATCGACCCATCCCTACTACTTTTGGCTAATCGCGAAGATAAGGATGAGTGAACACTCACAAAGAACACCGATGCCCAGGCCGAGATTCGAACCTGCAATCCCTGGCATCGAAGCATGCTGTGCGGAGGTCGGCCAGAGTTTCTAAGCAATAAATGCGACTATTAAAATTTCGACGCCTGTCACCTTTATCATTTTTTTGATATTTTTAAATAGAATTGATGTTTAAATCTGGCGTGGGACAGCCAAGTTGTTTAACTTTTAATTTAATATCGTATAGTTCCTTGGAAAACTGTTTATGTAATAGTGCTCTAATCTGACTCATCTTTACTAACTATCCTTCCTTTCACACACCATCGGACACTTTCACTTCATTAAAAGAAAAACACTGGACAATTAGACACACAATTAGAGTCGATCACGGTGTTCTCGCCTTGCTTTGTTTATAATTTGCAACCCCAGCACGGTAGACGTACATCAACGATCGGTGTTACTAACAACTGAAATATGATTATCTGCTAAATGAACTGTAGATCTACAATTTTTAGAATTCAATGCAAGAAATTGAATTATATCTCCAAGTGAAATTCTTATACTGATAGATTTACATGTGATTTTTTATGAATATTAAAGTAAAAAATCCCCTGGTGATGCGAATTCCCTTTGATATTTAGGCAATTCTTTTGTACTTACAGTAAATGTCTTCAATGTTGTCAACATCAGTTGCAACACATGAGTGTCTGTGTGCGTGAGAGCAAGGGATATATCTTCTCTTAAGGAAGAAATCGATAACAAAAAAGTCTGGATGGCTCTTTAGACGCATCTATCTAAATGGTTATATAAATTTGGGGAAGAGATTACGTTCGTTCTTGCCAAGTATGGAGGAAAGTATCTTTCTCGTGAATTACTTCTCCAACAAGTATTACAAATCGGTCAGGATTAGTCACTTCTCTGTGAAGTTTGCAACTATGTCAACATAATGCTAAAGCTCTCTCATTGTGCCACGATGCGACCTGGCACGGCTGATTGTCTTATGGCTGCCACTGGGCTACCACCCCACCTCCTCGCTTGTTAACTGCGGAGACTTTTTCATGCCTCTGTGCAGGCCTCTACGCTTAGGCCAGATTATGCTGGCCCAGAGCAAGTGAGAGAACAGCTGGGGATGCGGTGAAGGAATTGAGGCGGCCGTAAGCTGGAACGCTTATGAGATTCGAATCTCCTCGTTCATAAATGTATTAATTTAACTATATTTTGGCAAAGCAAGTTCTATTTCTATTTCTGAGGGTAGAGCCATGACACGACGGCTCTCCCCTTAGAGCCGATGCTGGTTTCACCTCATATTGATGTTAAAATTTTCATATTTCTAGATTTTCGAATTCTTAAGTTGAAAATGGTTGTGAGGTTGTTTTTGCTTTGCTTCAGCTTCTTGTTTCAATTATTTTTTATTGTTATTGGAAGATTTTAGGTAATGAACATTGATAGTTACATAATAAACTAAAATAATTACAGTAGAACATCCGATTTCAGATTTTTAAAATGAAAAATTTTAAAATATGAGATAGAGTGAAATCTGGGAACATAAAATCAAGGTTTCATTGTATTCTCACCTTTTATAAAAGACATAAATTCTTCATGTGAAATCTTCCCCGCAAAGCAGTCTATCTTCATGGCTAACATCAGAGTGAAGAGAGATTTATGTTTTTCATACAGACTGCGCATCGTGAACGCCCACACTTCATGAGTTAGATATTTAAGAATATTGTCAATTCTGTCAATGGTAGACGAACTCTTTTCTGACCTGCAATTAGAAAACACAGTAATGTATTTCCATAATTAATTAAAAGTAGCTCACAATAACATGTAGTGCATATTACATTATTGTTGTTATGATCAAGATATTCCAGAAAGCTGTACTATTCTACAGAGTGAGGCAAAAGTCCGGCACCATGCTTTTAATTTGAAAACGACTTGATGGAGGGCGATGAAATTTCGGATATGGGTAATTGGGGTGGGGTCACATCAGATGGGGCTAGTGTGTAACGTGGCAGCCATCTTGAAAGCCGCCATCTTGGAATTACATCCAGATTTTCAAATGGGAAGGGGGTCATGTGTGTTATCTGGTGTGCCTCCACCCCAATTACCCATATCCGAAATTTCATCGCCCTACGTTGAGTTGTTTTCAAATGAAAAGGGTGGTGCTGGACTTTTGCTTCACTCTGTATTTTTTTTTTTGCATGTAAGGTTTTCAACATCATCCACAGATAAACATAGCAGACAAATAGGTACAATGAATTGATTTAATTTATTTTACTTTGCTTTTCTGCAACTTTTGGCTTATTGCGACAATGAGGATGAGTGATGATGGAATTGATGAAGAGATACTCATAAAGAACATGCACGTCGAGGCAGGCATTCAAGCCCAGGACCCCTGGCATCATAGCATGTTGTGCTAACCACTCCACCACGGAGGTTGGCTTAGGAGCTCAATAATAGAGCACTGGCACGAGATGCCAAAGCCCGAGATTCTATTCCTGATTAAACCTCTAATTTCCATCAACTTTTCAGTAAGTTAAGGATAAAAACAAACAGGTTTTCAGAACTTAGTACTGCAAACAAAACTTATTCTAGTTCACTTTGGAAACTACTGATTTCCACTTACTTTGTTATGGAGTTGTCAAATATTGTAAGGAACTGCTTGAGAGAATTCTGATACATGACATTCACATTGCTCATTTCCACAATGAGGAAATACAAGATGGATCCCCTGGCAGCCACTGCCCGGTACTCCTCTCGTGCTATGTTGATCTTCTTCTCTGTATGTGCAGCCACCTTAAGCTTCTGGTTCACCTCCTCGGCTGTTGTCTTCGTCACTTGGAGCACCTCAATCAAGGCCTCGTCATCCACAAGAGAGCCCTAAAAAAATACAATTTTTTGTTAACAATATGCAAAATCAGAAATAAGCAAAATATAATATGGTTATCATATGTTTACACAAGCAAATTTGAGATGAATCACTTATTTTATTCTACAATAAAGTAGGAAATAGCTTTCACCACAGCTGTTCTATTTTTGAATATGGAATATGAGAAATGTTGAATTATTATTCCTGATGATGTATGGTTCTTTCTAGAGAAGGTGCACGCAACTAATTATATTTAAATTAAACTAACATATAAAATTTAAATTTAAATGCTGAATTATGAAACAGCATGGTGACATACACACACTGTCACATTTAAATAGATATGGAGACATACTGAATAACATACCAATATCTTTCATAGGAAGTAAGTCTTGATGCTTTCCTGGCAATGAATGATGAAAATTATCTCTCGGGCTATCAACCAGGTGTGCTGTGGAAAAGATTCCAAGTTTTCGAGATCTAACGTCACACCCATCCTCTACTCTGAAGATGAGAGTGACGTTAGCTCCCAAAAGCCTCGAATCGTTTCCACCACTCACCTGGTCAATAGCCCGAGAGAATCTATTCATCAATATTTTTCACGTTATATTTTTTTATGTACTCTTCCACTCAAGACCTGGACTTCACTGTTATCGTTCATTCCAACAGTCAGAATAATCCTTTCAATGCCTGCTTCCGAGTAGTGAACATCTACACATCACCACAATTTACAAACACTTCTGTACAGAAAAAAATGGGAAAGGGCCTACGTATCAGCAATAACTGCAACCACCCTATGGCCTGAATAAATGGCCACTCAGAAACTTTTCCAACTAAATCCATCTCCAACCCTTGTCTCCGTTTGCAACCTTCCCTTCTCCTTTGTGCCTCTTGTCTAATTTGCGAAGATGGGGATGAGTGATGAAAGGATGAAATTGATGAATGGACATTCACAAACAACCAAGCCCGACCGGGATTCGAACCTGGGACCCTTGGCGTCGCAGCGTGATGTGCTAAAAAGAACTTGGAGTTGAACGGCATTAGGAGTGTCATTATTCATCTTAGTGATCCCGAAAACTATGGATTCCACACTAATATCAGTAGTTTTCGGTAGGGGTGCCAGGTGTGCCTTACACACAGTTTTTCTTTTCAGATTGTAAGTGATACATGTACCAAGTTTGGTTGAAATTGCTCCAGGCATTCGACACTTATGCCGGAACAAATATATATACTCTCTCTCTCTCTCTCTCTCACACACACACACACAGACATCCATTTTATATATATATATATATATATATATATATATATATATATATATATATATATATATATATATAATATAAGATAGACATATGATTTGGAAGTAGTTGGCTAATCATGACAATATAGATAGAAAGACAAATTTGCTGCTCCTGTTGACCCCATTTCAGAGAGTCTTGCAACATGTACTACAGTAAAAAATAAAAAAAATTGCATATAATAAGCAACCACCAGTACCTTAATGGAAGTTAGTCGACACAAGAGATTAGTTTCCAGTTCTTTCATGCTTCTCTGGTTTTGCATAACTGATTCAAACAATGCCACTCTCTCAGCTTCTAAATCTGACTTCTCCATTAGAATTACTCGTCCTGCAAATAAGACCATTTTCTCTTCATTAAAGTTCAAGTAATTATTTCTTAAAGGTTCACATAACCACAGCTTGTAAATTATTAAATAAAAACACAATGTTCCTTTCTAAAACCTACATTTCAAATCCGTTGCCAGGTTCTTCTTCAGGGTAGTCCAATAACATCACATAAATAAAAAAAAAAGATAAATTGTTAAAATGTGTAACCGTCACTTGGGTTTCACCCCCAAAGCCTACTGTTAGGGAAGGGAAACGTACCTCAGATGGTTGGGGTTTGAGATGTAAGAGAAGACACTGATTATTTTGGAAGAGCCTTAATGCTGGGTGGGTAAAACCTGTAGGGTGTAGACACAATTAGACACAGATATAAAAATAACAGGGTTAATTATAAGAGAGAAGTAACTTTTCATATGTAAAAATCATCTCAACCTAAGGGAGTTAAAGGTAACGGAACTGCTTCGAAAGAAGGGTAAGTAAGAATACTTATGCACTTGTAAGAGATGATCCATGTCCATCTTCTAAGTGCCTGAAGACAGCTTGGACGTGGTTGGGGGTGGTCTTTTAACTTGGGTCGCACCTCCAGCAGCTCTTCAGATCTATTAGTCGACTTCCACAACTCTAGTTTTGTGACTTTGGTATATATACTTCGGGTGTGGCCTTAGCAGCCACACACTGAGTTATTTTTGTCGTCACGTTCTCAGGAAGTTTAGAAGGTCAGGGATATGTGGATATGAAGGCTGATAGTATGTGATGCCGTGTGCAGTGTTAGTAAATTAACAGATTCATTCAGAAATTGGAGTAATTTGCATGTGGTGTCTTCACATGTGGTATGGCTGATCATAATCAGGGCCAAGTAACCAACACAGTGATCACAGGTATTGATACAATCCACAGCACCATGAATGCTTCCTATTGTGAACCACACCAAAAAAACAAGTTTGCAGCAAAGTCATGTACATGCAAAAAATTGCATGTTACAAAAGATAAAATCCAAAATAATGAGAAGACAGCCTCAATTACATCAGCTATTTTGCATTAGTAATGCACATTGTATTTTTACTTTTTAATGTGATCTTATTAGAAAACCCTGAAGAAGAATCCAGCAAGAACAGATGGAACCTTTTATTAAACCACACGTAGACTTGAGTTTTTATTTAATAATTTTGATTAAAGCCACTGTTATCTCAATATTTGCTGCAACTTGCTTCAATGAATTAAATTTAATAGGAAGCTTGGTCACAAACTTAAACTTTGTATCAATCTTTTATTTATCAGTAAATAAATCACAACTGATATTACTGATATTGGACAATACTGACACATCACCATTGGCTCAGCCTAGTTATCAGATATTTCAGTGATAAACTGACATGCTATTATCAATTGAATATCATTATCAACTGTCCTCATCCAAATTTTCTTCACATGACGAAGTTGTGAGTGAACTTACCCAATAACTGATCCTCAAGGCCTTGCATAGTGACGGTAAAATCAATGATAGCTGTTTTAGCACTAACTTCTGGTGAGTATGCTGGATTCGGTAGCTTTGTGGTTACATATAGCATGAATCCAGGCATCACATCACATTCTTTGTCTCCAACCACAACCTGCAATTGAAAAAATATATATTATAAAACAGGAACATGTTAGCTTTCAAAATTAATTTACAAAGACAGTAACTGTTAGCACTTTCTGTAAACCCAAAAATATTTTCTAATTAATTTATTTAGAAATTATAATAATAGGGTTACAAACCCCTTAGTCAATACTGGATTTATGGTGGAGGTTTAAGTAGCTACAGCCCCTTAGGCCTCCACCTGCAAAGAGGCAACATAATAAGAGAAAAGTGCTTTGAATTGGACCGAAAATGAAATTTAAAGAAACAAGGTACTTGAAAAGTGGTAAAACTGTAAAAAATATAACTTAGCCTAAAAGTTAAACAGAAATACCTAAAAGTTACAACAGAAATTGTATGTAAGGGGAGGGGGTTACATGATGATGTTTATCCTGGGCCTCCGTATGTAGATACAGGCTTGCCCATTGCAAAATCAGGACTAATTTAAGTCATTGTCATTGACTATATATTGATACACAGCACACTTATTTCATAACAATTAAGGTTGCGCAAACTTTTCCTTTGCATCATCAAACCCTATGGAAATAAAACACTTTGTTGATTGATTTGGTTATATTTTACTTCAATCTTCTGCCACTTGTGGCTAATCACAAAGATGAAGATGAGTGATGATGTGATATAATTAATAAAAGGGCACTCACAAAGAGCACCAATGCCCAGGTTGGGCTTCGAACTTGGGATCACGGGCATCATAGCACACTATGCTAACCACCATGCCACAGAGGTTTAGCGAATGAAAACACTTGCATTGTATTATCTTGCCACTGATGCAACAAACTGTATAATATATAGGGTGGCTACAAAGTGGGCATACACCTGGTTTTTTGTCGGAAAGTATGTTAAATTGTTCATGGGCGTCACCAGAAATTTTTGCAGGCGGGGTCGGGCAAATGATAAAAGTTGAATAGTAGAAAGATAATAAGTATTATCATCACTGTTATAAATACTATTATACAATAATAAATATTATAAACTAACAAAAATAAATTTTATTCAAAATGATACTAATAATATTAATAACTATTATTATTATTATTATTATTATTATATAAATGGGGAGACTCGATCCACAAACAAGTGAATACCAGCACAACTATTTTCTATTATTTCTTTTGCATTTTATGCAGTTAGTAACTGAAATGCATTTTAATATTAACTTTTAGAATTAGAATTAGAATTAGAATTTCTTTATTCATGGGAACGTCTCGTTCAAGAAAAGGCTTTAATTATTAGGGGGATTCTTTTTCATTATGTTTGTTGTGACCTCTCACCTACAACTGTAATTATTATAATTTTGAAAACTGTGGAACTATTTGTTCTATGGATGAAATGGTAGAATATAACCTTGTTGCAGTATTTTTCACTCAATGTTTTCAATCCAATGCATTTTTACTTTGATTTTTCTGTTTGAATACTAACTAAATGAACTTTATTTCTGTTCTTAACAATAAGAGTAACAAACTTTCGGCTATTTTGTATCTTTAAATGAATGATGTCAATTTCCAGGAGAGGTTCACTGACCCGTTCAAGCCCCCTTCCCAATGCCCATGTAATTGTTGTGGATTTGCAATCATTTGACCATGATGAAACACATGAAACTTGATATAAAGTGCAAGCACCTGTACCATCATTGTCACATTAATGAACTCTCAGATGCTGATAGGACGTGACACCAGAATATCTCAGCAAAACATCTGCCAGGGCATGACGCAGAATTCAGCTGTGCGACGATCATGATGGTCTCCATTCCAATGTCCTGGACAAGTGAACTATCAGGTACATGATCACATCGCTATAACAACAACTACCCCTGTAGTATTGGGAAAAAAAGGGGGTACGCCCACTTTGTGACCACCCTGTACAAATGTATTTATTTCTACTCGATTAGGTCTAATGAAGCAAACAAAAAGTTTGTGAAATTTTACCTTTTATAAAATAATTAAGATGCTGTTATAAATATACAGTTTAAAATAATATATTTTCAACACATGGCGCAAGACAGTTTCTTTTGCCCAAGTTAAGTGGATTAATTAACAGAAATATTTTCTTCAAAACAAATATAATGGAGATGAAATCCTTATCAAGAACAATTTACAGCCATATTTGAAGCCAAGTGCATTAAGTTCCATTGTTCGAGTCCCAGCTAGGCACGAGTGTTCTTTGTGCATGCCCCTTCATCAGTTTCATCCAATCAACACTCATCTACTTTGCAGTGTCCAGGGCTGGAATAGATGGTCATTGTGTGAAAAGAGAAAAACTGATTGTAAAAACTAGATTAAGTCTATACTAATTCATTGAACAAGGGTATTTTTCTAGAGCATAAATATTTATTTTTTGAACTTGTTTGGATGGGCAATAGAGAGCTATTCTCTCAAGGGATTCCATTTTAAGGCACATTGCACCATTGTTCGGATGCAAATTTAAACTCTAGGTCCAGTTGCGATTGACCTATCTGAGGATAAAGTTGATTTAAATCAAGCTTTGGAAAATATTCTTGAATTAAACGTGGTGATAAAAGAACATTGAAGCCTTCAAAAACATTAGGTGTAATAACTAGAGCTAGGAATTTTAGGTGCTGCACCTTAAATTTGTTTGTGTGAAAATGTGTAAAAAAGTTACTCATCTCCAAAATAAGCACGTATTGAACTCTACTCATGGTGTTTCGGTTGCACCTTTTTGCACCTTTTTCACAATCTCAGAACCTTTTCCACCTTTTTCACAATCTCAGAACCTTTTGCACCTTTTCACCCTTTTTGCATCTTTATCATTTTTTAATACAACTCGCGCACTGTTTAACCCCACCCACATTCGAGGCACGGCTTCTTGGCACGCGATTCTTGTTTACCGCACAACAATCGGCTTTCTTCAGTTCTTGGACGATAATGTAGTAAGTGTGCGGACTTTAAACAGTGCCAACAATGACGCGTTACAATTGCTAGAAGTTGTCCTATGCTGTATTGTTTACGAATTGTTGTAGGAGAGCTGTTTTGTTTTCGTATCCTTCTCCCGTCTCAGCGAGCAAGGTACCTGCAGTCTGTGATCGACTGATCGATGCATCGGATTTGCTTGTTCACCATGCCAAAACATAAAGTAAATGTTGGGAAACTGCAGTACATTGTTAAACAGTTTAGCGGTGAAGGCATTCAGAGTGATGGATCTGTTCTGAGGTGTGACGTGTGTGATATTTCTATTGCTGTTGATGACAAACACCAACACACTCGGGTTGTGCACCATCTACAAAGTGGGAAGCACGTCAGGAATAAAGAACTACGAGATGGTAAAGGTGGGAAGCGACAGCAATTCATTGGTGAGGCACTTGCATCTTCGAGTTCCAGAACTACAAATGAATTTTTCAGTGAGACAGCAAGGACATTTATAGCGTGTGGAATTCCTCTTCTCGAAGCTTAACAATCCTGTCATGAAATCATATTTGCAAAAATATACTGGGAAGTCAGTTCCAGATGAGAGCACCTTAAGGCAACCTCGTTATGAAGCTAAAATCTCTCAGATCAGGCAAGTAGTAGCTGACCATCCAGTCTATTTTATACTAGATGAAACCACAGATAGGCAAAACAATTACGTTTTGAACATTTTAGTAGCATCTTTCAATGGACATCAAGTGAAACCCATGCTTTTAAAACCTTTCAGCAAAACAGATAATGCAAGTTTCAATGATGCATGTTTTGTATTGTGGCCGGAGGGCGTAAAATATGATAGTGTGTGGTTAGTTCTTACAGACCAAGCATCTTACATGTTAGCTGCATTTTCCAATCTGAAGAATATGTATCCTAACTTAAAACATGTGACCTGCATTGTTCATGCTTTGCATCGAGTTTGTGAAGCTCTTAAAGGTGAATATACATACTGAAAAAGGCTCCTTCTAGAATACAGAAGTATGTAGAAATTACAAAACTAACACTACCACCCTATCCCATCCTCACTAGATGGGGTACATAGTTAAAATATGCAGTGTGCAATCATTTCCATACAATATCGAAATTTTTAGATGCTTTGCCTAGTGATTGATTCCTCAGCTGTAGAAAAAGCCAAGAAACTTGCACTTAAACAGGAATTGCAAGATGAACTCTACATGGCTTCTCTTTCCTCACTACTGCAATATCAAAACTGGAGGAGCAGTGTCCTGAAAAGGAAGCACAGTGGGCTGTGTTGATGGATGTGCAACAAGAGCTGCAAGGGGTCGGGAAAGAGAAGTTAGAACAAAGTTTAGCCAAAAACCCTGATGTTCAAGAAGTCGCAACCAACAAGGATGTGGATTATCAGTTGAAAACAAAATACGCATCACTTGTGTCTGTTGACGTTGAACGTTCTTTTTCAACTTACAAGTATCTGCTTAGTGACCGCAGATGTAGCCTCACTCAGAAGAACATAGAAATTTTGAATGTAATCTATTTTAACAGTTTTCTAGATGACTAATTCTAAGCAAGTAAGAAGAAGCATGTTTTACTTTATGTCGCTTTCTAATGTATCAGAAAATTTTCTTTGCTTAGTTATATTAAACGATTTAAAACCAGAGAATACTATATGTGTTTATCCAGACAAGTTGAATCATATATGTATGCACTGCTCACAATAAATTTTACATCTGAAAATTAGCACCTATTTTAGCACCTTTTTTGTACAAAAGTTGACACCTTTCTTTGCACCTTTATTGGCAAATTTTTGCACCTAAAATTCCCAGCTCTGGTAATAACATATCCAAATACCTGCCAGTTGGGAGGGGTGATCACCCCTACTGCCCTCCCTGTGGATCTGCGTCTGCTACATTGTCAGGAGTAGTCAAATGTGGCTTGGTTGATTTGGTGTTTTGAGTCCACTTTATGCACAGTAAGGCTAATCGGGACTGGACCTACCATTTATAGTGAAATCCGAACCACTATGTACCTCCACTGGGTATCGAACCGGGAATCCCTTGACTACAAGGCGACGACGCTACCACTGCACCATCAGGGAGGCCCTAGTCAAACGTGTCAAAAAAAATGTAAATATAATGAAAATATGAATCTAACTAACTCTCTAGCCTTCATAAACCCAAGGTTTATGGCTGCAGCAACACTATCTTTCCATCTGCCCCTCTCCTGGGCAAGATCAATCCAATCTTCTCCATCCTTAGCGATTTCCTTTAGGTCCATTTCAACGTTATCCCTCCATATTTATCTTGGCCTTCCTACAGGTCTCTTACCATCAGTTTTCCCAAGAATTGTGTAAACTCTTCTATCCTTTCCCATTTGTGACACATGGTCTGCTCACCTAAGTAAGTCTTCTTGAGAGAAAAAAAAAGTTGAACAGCCTATTGATAAAACCTGAAGCTTCAATGGGGCACTCAGTATGCAGATGAAGAAGAGATAATTGATTGATTAGGTATATATTACTTTGCGTTTCTGCCACGTTTGGCTGATCGCTTGGCTAACATGAAGATGAGGATGCATCATAGCATGCTGTGCTAACCACTTCACCATGGAGGCTGACTGAAGAAGTGATGACAATACACAACCCCACCAAGGATTATACAGGGTCCAAGCTTTGGAGCTTCATTTATCTACAAGAATATAGTTTCTGAGATGATCTATCTACAAGAGGGGTCAACTGAGTGCCCTTCAAGAAGGACACCCCCTACACTCCATGCTTATCTTACATGCCCTAGTTGACACATACCTTTTCTATGCTTCCTGACTTGATGAAATTCTTCTCCAGAACATTGTCAATAACAGGATCCAGTTCTTCCCCAACATCTTCAATAAGTAAAGGTCGACCTAAGGACAGGCTGTCTTCTAAATGTGTGCGGAAATACTTGTGGTTTAAGGACGTTATCTGAAAAAACAGATGCTAAAATTAGTCATTTAAACCTTTGCAATTTCTATTATTACAATAACTATGACAGCAGCAATAACAAATATAATAGTGAAATCACAGTAGTTATAGGAAAACATGGGATACAATCACACAAATTTGCATATATATAAAATTTGTTACCAGATAAAAATATATTGTAAAAAAGTAAAGTGCTCCCCTGTGCTTAGCACCACGCCATGAAGGCGTATAGGGGGTGTGGGGGTAACTTTCTTGATCCGGTCGTGAGTGGGGGTGATGTGATCAGCATCACACCCCTGACTACCTTTACCCCCAGGGTTTCCCCCCAGGTACCCATGTCATTTGATGATGGGTGGGTGCCGGGGCCCCTTCCAACGTTAGAAAAGTTCCCGGATTTGAACCGGCCGGGGATCGAACCCGGGACCTTTAGCATGGTAGTCAGACACGTTACTGACTGAGCCACCGCGGCCACAAAAATATACTGTATATAAAAATATTATTAACACAACTGATCATAAAATTATTAATAATTTCAAACCTAAACCCAATTTCAATAACTATAAAATAACATACAGCATGCAAATCGAATCATTCTATATCTACACTCTATTCTTTATAATGAAAATAATAATAATCACAATCAGTTTTGTTATCATTACCTGCAGTTCATTACTTAGTTCCTTGTTCTTAATCCACATTTTCCCTTGGTTTTGTGGATCTATTAGGAGCGGATAAGAACTAGACTTGGTTACTATCAAGGCATTTTGGACTGACAACTCATCATTTGGTAGACCTTGTAGTGTCCATTCGGAGACCTGAAGTGTAAAATTATATCAATGTTTGCACAGAATTTTTTTAATGTTCTTAAAGGTAATGTTTATGCATGTCGTTAGGATCATGGGTATCTTTCTGGTTAAGTTGTTTTATGTGGCTTTTCAACTTCTTCAGTCAATCACGACAATGAGGATGAATGATGAAATGAATGATGTTTTAACTGGGGTACGAATCTGGGACATATGGCTTCATGGCACACCTCTCTGCCATGGTGGTCATTTCTAAGATTATTAATACCAAAAGGTAATTCAATAGTAGGTTGGTATGATGGTTGAAATGTAGTTACCAATACCAGTTGATATTTTTCTGGAGTCTGGTATCACATGAGCACGGAGCAGATTTATATGTAAATACATATTTATGCATGAAGCTGAAACCTGTTATATTTTGTATTATCTTTGTGCATCATGGCATGTAGACTCGAAAAATACAGTCTATAATTTCCATATTTCTACATATATTAGATTTTGGCTCATATTTTACATATTTTGGTTATTTTTACATATTATTTCCATATTTTAGAACATTTCTCAACATATACTCCATATTCACGCAACAACTACAGTTCCAGTGTGACCGAAATAGTTAGATGAATTTCTTGCAAATAACTGACAAAGTCAGAAGAAATGT
Organism: Lepisma saccharinum; assembly: GCF_977018435.1. Lineage (NCBI taxonomy): Eukaryota > Metazoa > Arthropoda > Insecta > Zygentoma > Lepismatidae > Lepisma > Lepisma saccharinum. The sequence goes on along the minus strand of NC_139251.1, from coordinate 26,470,565 downwards.
TAAAGAAATGAAAGGTTACGGCCTTTTTTTATACCCTCCAATTGCGTCAAATTACAAGTTTTCTGTCATTCAAACATTTTTATTTTTTAAATTTTGTACCTCCCAACTGTTTGCTTTTGCTATTGTATGACATTTGAAATTCCTGTGTATTTACAATTGTTGCCAAGAATGACGGGTCAAGCATTGACTTCTGGTTATTACAAATGTAATTTTGGCAAGAGAGTGCCTCCCAAGTCGAGCACCCAAATGCTAACCCCATCCTCGCTACTAGTTGTGTGCCTGACAGCAGTGCCAGAAGCAACTATTTTGTGACACATGTACGGGATTTGCTTCTGGATTCCTCTTCAAGACAGTGACGGTAATAGTTACAATGTCAAGAGAAGTGCAATCATATATTATTAAAAAGGTAAATTTAAAAAAAATTAAGTCCATATTTAACTCCATATTTTGATGAAAATAACTAAATATGTATTTACATATTTAGCACATTTTTACATCATATAAATCCGTTCCCTGCTCATGAGGTCTGCAAAAAATGTCACGTGACAACTTACATGGAGTCTACATCATGTGACTTTTGCAAATATTTCATTATTTTTACAACAATTTTGTGAGGAGAAATTAAGAATATTTTATGAACATGGATTATGAATATTTTAAAGCAAAACTTGTAGATTGTTATGATATAGTTACAATGGAAAACTTATATCTTAAAATTTATATGTATTCTGAACTTCTTTGCATTGTTACAGTTTTCAAGTATTGGTATTATAGTGCAGTAGGCCTTAGAAAGAGCGTTTCGTGGGCTAACAGCAGACGTTGCTCACACACTATTGCCAATACTCTCGTGTCGTCTGCTCCTCAGCCGAACAAACAGGCCGAGGTAGCAAGAGGCAGAGGTCACTCTTCCAGAAGGGTGAAGCAAGCTAGCTGTGGCAACCGGGTTCGCTCATTCGTGGCCTGATTTGTTCTCACAGACACCCCCCATATTGTCATCTGCTGCAAGCCCACGAAGCGATCTTTCTAAGGCCTCATGGAGTATAGTATCAGTGGTAATCAATAAGATATATCAGTTCAAAGTGGTATTGGGTCAGCCATATTCAAAGTTTTCATGATTCAAGATCATTAATTGCTAACTGATTTTATTGTTTTAAAAAATTATACTCAAATGGTGAAACGAAGGTTCCAAAGTACACAAAAGTGTTACATCACTACACTGTTTCACAGATAACACAGCTATTATTTTTCTGTTTCTCAAAACTTCTAAAAGACATAAGCATATTCTTTTCTCAATTAGTTTCACATATACGATGATGCAAATGGTATTTTGAGACCTAGGCATTTGACTCTACACATTAAACTATCTATTATTAATTGCAAGATATGATCCAAGTCTTTTCCAGAGAGGAAAACAAATTTTCAAAATAAAGGTGCAAAATATATATCATCATCATTGCTGATAATCTACCTTGATCCTACTGACATGTATTAGCTCTAAAATCTTAAATAATAAAAAGCTCAAAATTAAACAAAGACTCTGGATATAATAACAGTAACTTCAACAACAACAGTCTGGACAATTGTTAATAAAGTGAAATAAAATTGATATAAGAGTAAAAATTTACAGGATTAATAAAAAGTAACAATAATACAAACACTGAAGATGTTACCTGTAACACCAATAATGATCTTATTTTGTGGTAACAAGAAATTACAATATGAATTAGAATGCAGCATATAATAATTATAACAATAATAATAATGCTAATAAAAATTAAGAGAAAATAATGAAAAATTACACGTTTATGAATGACCCTGATTATTTTATGATTATAAGATATTTTAAAGAACTTACCGTTGAACTTTCCACCAACATGTTGGTAATATTTAATTCAATAGTGTATGGAATTTTTCTTGTTTTCAGAATATCCATCCAACTCTTACATAATCCCCCACGAAATTCCTGGTTGTATGGCCCACAATATGATAAGAAAGCAGTAGCCAGAAGAACATCCCCAACGAGCCTTCGAAGAAAAATTACATTACATGTGATAAATTTAACTTTTGTAAAATGACATTAAATATTCATATATTTGTTTTGTGCGAATTACTCACTGATGACAAATATTAAAAAAAATATGTATTTTTATTATATAAATAAATAAAAATATAAGGTAAAAGTCAATTACTTACTTTCCTTGATTGATAAACTTGACGCAGCTTGGTGGTGATTGATGCCTAGATAGTGCCTGAAGAGAAGAAGGGGGCAGTTGACCCCCGAAACATAGCATATATCGACGGAGATTCACGTTGGTGTAAGTAATTGACTTTTACCTTATACTTTTATTTATTTATATAATAAAAATATATATTTCTTTAATATTTGACATTAAAGAGCCATGTTGTTCTAATCGGTAGGATTCCGACTACTAAGCTTGATTCCTAGGATGAGTTGGAATTTTTCTATCAATGTCCATGAATGGAGCAGCTCTGGGGTTCACCCAGTCTCTCACATATAGCTACCTGGGAGGTAAATGGGGATGGAGCCTAGTACTGTTCACATCACCTTCACAAATGTCAGAGACTCTACATTCTCTCATATGCCCTCCCAACATGTTGCAATATACAGGGAGGCCTCCCCAATGGCATAGTGGTAACATCATTGTCATGTAATCAAGGCACACCAGGTTTGATACCCAGTGGAGGTACATAGTGGTTTGGATCCTACTTTAAACTGTAGGTCCAGTCCCAACTAGCCTTTCTGTGCATACAGTGGATTGCCAGTCAATCAGTCAATGTGCAGAGGTTATCTGTACTTTTTCACTTTAAAAATGGAATTTTTTAACGGCTGAAAAGTTAGTTCAAGTTAGAAACATTATTTCTCTTGTAGTCGCGAATGTGTGAGCCACCAGCTCCACACTCCTCTATGCACCTTCATGAACAGGGGTGGCCGGTCATAAGGACGATACGGACGCCGCACTGCCGTGTGCAACCGCAAGTGAACAAACATTACATTAACATTTATATGTTAGCTTTTACATTGTTTAAATTGCAAATATTCCATTGCTTATAGATCGTTGGTTAGTCGGTTCTGTATTCATTCTTCCGCGACAATTGTGAAGTTTGCGCGCCACCGTGCGGGGGAATACGGAACTTCGAGAGAAATCTGGCGGGGCGCCGTCCTCCCACTTTACGAGACGTAGAGCATTCTCAGGCGCGGCCGCGAGGGGAAAGAGGCGAGGGAACTGTGGGAATAACACGCGCGGGATCTGTGGCTGGGAGTACGGAGGGTTTGTCGTCCGAAACCCACCCCCTAGGCGAAACTGGCCCTCTCTCCGGAGAACGGTAAACAATGAAGAGTTGCCAGAAGCAATGAAGTTAACGTAAGAAAGAAAATTACCAACCATTGAAAAAAATTATTCTGTATTCCATAATCTTATTCATTTATGACAAGAATAGAGCAATAAATAACGCAATTTCGAACGAGGAAAGAAAATGTTGCTAACTGAAAAAGTACGGACTCTTGCATGATGTTTGTTATTTATCGTCGCTTTTTGCTACTTTTCGGTAATCACGACGATGAGGATGAGTGATGGTATAATGAAATTGATGGAGGGGCACTCACAAAGAACACACATACCCATGCCGGGATTTGAACCCAGTAGCCCTGGCTTTGTAATGCGGTATGCTAGCCACGGAAGTCGGCTATAGATTCTTGTTACATGCAAAACTATCGTGTAGCTATATGCGTTGTATTTTTTCTGAATTTAGTGAAAAGTACATTTGGATTACAATGATGTGGAGTACATCATGTAGATTTAAATACATGTTTTGATTAGCACGTTTGAAAAAATTCCTGATAATCTCACAAAGTTCTCCAATTTCTTTTCAAGGCGGATGTTAAATAAATTAAAAACTCGTCATCTAAAGTCACCAAGAGTTGCTACAGGAACCTGTAAACTACAAATTTCTTAAAATTTGGCAAAATTGTCTGGGAACCCCGAAACAATAAAACGACTCTTCGTTTTCCATGGAAAAGTGAAGTGAAGCTTTTTCAGTAGTTGTGCATTTGTCGCGATGAACAGTGTGGAGAAATTGTTGCTGCGAAGTTTTTCTACCAGAAGTCTGGAAGTCTGGATGAAAAAATAAACAAAAAATCTAGTCCGAATTTGAATCTAGACAAGTGTCAAAGAAGGGAGGTCGTGAGTTCACTCGCAAATTTCGCGTTCAAGGACAGAAGGATAAATTTCAGTTACAAGCATGTCTGAAGATTTCTGGTAAGTTTGAAGTTTTTACTTTAGAGCTTCTGGTAACGCAGATATCACCTTTCCAGTGAGATATTTATTTTGGTGCCCTATTTCACATATCAATTACTTATGTTGGACAGGAGACATTTTCTGTGTAACTTTTTACTAGAAATTTTCACGATTAATGCACGTAAATATTCGTCACTGTGCTTATCAAGTTGTGTAAAAATTAATATCCCTTCTTCTGAATTTTCCCCTCTGTTAAACGACTAAATCTGTTAAAATTATATTTCTTCTTCCATCTTCTTCGCATTACTGTTAAATAATTATTAATTTAAAACGTGTAAAACATGATATTCGGTAAACACGAACGTATCAATTTCTTATCACGTTGGCTGTTATACGAAATTCATCATTTAAACTCGCATTACTAGTAGAGCAATTTGTGCCGGCCCCCGTGGCGGGGTGGTTAGCACATCGCCCTGCGATGCCAGGGATCCCGTGTTCAAATCCCGGCCTGGGCATGGATTTTGCGAGTGTCCATTCATCAATTTAATCATATCACTCATCCCCATCTTCGCAAATTAGCCAAATGTGACACAAAAGGCGAAGTAAAATAAAGCAAATCAATAGAGCAAATTTGTGAGCTATCGCCCCTCCACTTTGGATCACCACGAGCTGCCACTGTTCATGAATATGATACAATGAACACGATGAACCTTATGCCGACCTTCCTGGTGGAGTGGTTAGCATGGTGCACTACAATGCAGGATTTAAGGTTCAAATTCTGGGTGTTCTTTATGAGTGTTCCTACACAAATTTCATCATTACTCAACCTCACAATTTGCCAAAAGTGGCAGAAAAGCAAAGTACAATAAACCAAATAAACAAAAAAATGAGCTATATCTACCTACCTTATCTACTAGAGTGCTGCAGTGAGGGGGAGTTCACACAGAGGATGCTAGATAGTGCACAGAATGGAGAGCTTTTTCACTTGAGCAAATAATGCTCAACAGGCGAAATGAGCAGAATATGCTCGAACCAAGTAGTACATGTACCGTGCATCCATTTCGATCTGCAGCCGAGAGATCGGGAGAAGCGTGGCGGGCGGCACTGACGGAGATGCCGACATTTGCGGCCTGAAATGCCCGCTTATTTTTATGGACATATGCAGACATTTATATAAATATTGCAAAACGAGCACTAACCTGTGTTATAAGAGTATGGTTTTAATTTTAGTAGCTTAGTGACTGTATGTGCCGATGATTTTGACACGCCCACCTCTTGTGAAACACGGCGTAGAGGTTTGTTTGGAGAACGTTCTAACGCTGCACCAATATCATCGAGTTTTGCTTCGGTTAGAATCCGTCGTTTTTGCTTAGGTGTTTTAAAATTTAACGATACAGTTTCTCGTAATTTAAGGACAAGATGTCTAACCGTATCTCTGTGTGGAGTTGAAACGCCTGGGAATTTCTGTACAAATTACCTACACACGTCTCGACACGAGTTTGTTTTCACGTAGGTACGTGTCATGCATAAAAAAATCTTTGTTCTAACGTGAATCTTGCGGCTGGCATTCCAATCGTCTCACTGACACGTCACACATACACACTACAATAACACAAACAAGTAACTGCAAGTAACCAAGAATAACACTCTTGCGCACAGTACGAAATTAACACGCTCTTGGTTTACATTGCTCGCCACTATATTTACAACTCTGTCTTCATCTAGTCGCGAAGGAACAAAAAACTCGAGCTCGGATATTTCGGATTGCAAGGAAGCTCACGAAAACCATTCACTTTTATCGGTTTCGTCTGCAGTGTAATCCTGATACAGTGTTGCACATTCGAAACCTCCAAACGATTCCCATCGCCACAAAACTCTTTCAAGGATATAAACTTAAACAGGACGTTACTGGTCAAAACTATGATTAAAATGCTTTATTATCTGTGGCTCTTAACATCGTTTCTATAGCGTATTTATTTGTGTATATAAGAGCAGAACTTGGATGAATTACAGAAGAACTTTTGCGTGTTATAACACAGGTTAGTGATCGTTTTGCAATATTTATATAAATGTCTGCATATGTCTATAAAAATAAGCGGGCATTACAGGCCGCAAATGTCGGCATCTCCGTCAGCGCCGCCCGCCACGCTTCTCCCGATCTCTCGGCTGCAGATCGAAATGGACACACGGTATATAGCTGTAATTTGTCTGTGGTAGTTGGTCCTTAAATATGGATTGTGAAGTGATAGATAAAGTGAAATTGAAACTTAAGCGAACATCATCATCATCTTCATTTTAAAATGTAGTTTAGTCTATTATACCAATACAGTGATATATGAAAATGAAACATGATTGTGGGCTGAAACTACCACACTGGATATTTTACATATGAGCCATTCAATGTAAAAGTGGACAAACAAGGTTAATTCATCTTTATTGAAAATATCACTGATCATACATGAAATTAATGAAAGAAACTATGCAGAATTTGGAATTATTAATACAAACATTAGTTTCATGGCTTTTAAATAACATATTACTTCAAACCTATTAATTTTTATAGTAGAAATTCGATTTTATGTGTGGTGTTTCCACTTAATATAGTTTCAATGATAAAGTATTATACCATAAGAAAACTAAAATAATTCAAATTGCGTTCTAATTGTCTCATTTATTGTTTATATTTCTTAAGGTCTGAAGTATCCTACTTCATTTCTGATACAAAACTTAGTTTGAAGAATCTATTTATTATAATTTTAATAGCCTTTACATTGTTCCATACTCCTACATGTGCATGATGTCACACCCATCACAAAATTTGTCACACCAGTCACAGGCAAAAAATGTTTATAAAAATAGTATGTAGTAATATTTTTAGAAACTAAAAGCATCTAAATGTCGAGTAAAGTTTGCTTTATGAAAATATAATGAAATTCTTTCAGTAAACTCATACATTTCACAGAGTTTTCTGAAAGACTGAGGAAGGTTATGAAGTCAAGTCTCAGAAGTGCCGCACCTGTCACAAGTACAAAAAATGTATTTTCTGTAGCTGAGGATTGAGATGGGAGAGAAATATTCTGCATCAAGAAAATGAAATTACATGAATTGATCAAGTTACACATCTGAAGGTGCTGAGAAAATAATTTTAAAATGAATGTAAATTTGTCTGAATGGCTCACCCATCACAATGAAATTGCCCATATATGTTTCTATGATTATTGCAGCAGCGTATACTCTGGGTCATCTAGGTAACCGCAGATGACCCGGCTGTATTTTTTTTTTTTTTAAAAAAAATATATATACACATTTCTTCGCAATATTGTTCCAAACCAATTTCGATGCATACATTCTTTGCTTCCAGTGCGCGAATGCTTCCAACCGTTTGCCGCTGAATGTTCGGGAACCTTTCTCCAGCCGGTGGAATGACTTCAGGGAATTTCACCCTGACGTCATTCCTCCCGCTTCTCTTACAACCCTTGGCAAGGAAGGAGGAGAGAGGAAAGAGGGGGAGGAAACGCTGCTTCTCAGGCACGGTGATTCCGTGCCCAGGGTAACCTCCTTCTTGTGAGAGTCCACCGGTCGCACTCTCAACCTTCAGAGCCTGTTCCGTTCCCTCCGCTGAACTAGGGAAAACATACCCGGTAGAGTGCAAAGAACAGGAAAATTGAATAACATGGGCAAACCAATGCTACGCTAATTTTCACTTTACATTTGCTTCTGTCTTGCTGATTTCTGTTACTTGAACATAAATTTATCAAAAGAAAAAGGTTAAATATTGAGGATGAAGCAAACAAAATTCAAATTCAAAGCTTAAGCAATTAAAGCACCTATATGCTGACTCCCCTCATCCTTATATTTACAAAAATAGTGATTGTTTCTCCTCTCTAATTTTCAAAAGCAGCGATTGGTTGATCTGTTGTTTTAAGTTTACTTTATGCACAGTAAGGCTAATTGGGACTGGACCTACAGTTTAAAGTGGGATCCGAACCACTTGTGCCCCCACCGGGACCCTCAAAAGCAGCGAGAATACTTCTTTCACGGAACTGAATATTTTTTAAAGGGAAAGATATCAAAAATAAATTATATATATATATATATATATATATATATATATATTAGTTAATTTAAGTTGCTATATTCCGCCTCTTTAGATTAATAGTGATGAAGATGAACGAATTAAACCTAAAATGAAAAAAACACATCAGGCCGTTGTCAGGTGGAGGACGCGGGGGGCTGAAACCCCCTCCCCGAAATCCTACAAATATCTAATTTAAAAAGTGTATAGTGGTAATTAATTTTACTTCATTAGCAGGATTAAACACCTTGCATAATACGTTGTAATAATCTGAGATTCATCTTCGGGACTTCTAACCCCACTGTTTCAACTTTATGTGGCGGCTGCTAATAAGGGATGATCCCCATCTCGAAATAAAATTCTGGTTCTGGCCTGCAATGATTCGAACTTTAAAACCTGTCATTTTGAGCTCTGAAAGGGATTTTTTTTTTATCATTCATAGGGAATTTCATTCTGAGCCAGGAACACAACAAAAGAAGTTTGGCGCGTGAAACTGAATGCGTGTAGTCGTTGGCTTCGTGTTTATTATTTATTTAGGTGTTAGTGTTTGTCGTGATAGTGCTGTGTTAAAGGGTAATGGATGTGATACAAGATTTGCTGGTGAAACCTTTTGGAACAAGATCTTTTCAGGAGAAGTTGCAAATTGTTAATACAGGTAGTCCAGTGTCATCGCTTGAACTTATTTCTACACAAAAAGACAAAAATCGGGAATATGTGAGGCATTTTCGCAAGCAAATTATGACAAAACACCATGGTTGACAGGAAGTATAAGTGTTAATAAGCTTTGCTTTTTTGTTGGCCGTGCTTACTTTTCGGGGCTGAAAATAATGTATGGACGCGTGGCGGATACTGTAATCTTTGCAAAGCTTGTGCCAAACATGAAAAATCCAAAAGTCACATAACTTTCTTCGTTAAGCTGCAATCTTTCGCACAGACATGTATTGACGTGCAACTGGACAAACAGCGTGCTTTGGATGTGGTACAGCACAAGTAATCGGGTCCTGGAGTAAGTTGAATTTTGCACTTAAATTAATATTGCGGGTTTTTATTTCACTAGTGCACGTCTTTCATTTTATATTTCACAGGTTGTTTCTTTATAGCTTTATAATACTGTCTTGTTTTATTATTTAAAATTCTACACATATATTAAACTGCAATAACGAGAATTAATTGATTGTGGTCGTAGCAATAAGACAAACATTCCGACACAATATTCCTAAATCCAATATGGATCCTGACATAAATTACACGGAAACTTTTGGAGTTTGAGGATCAAGGGTCGGAGATTACCCACTCGTTAGAACCAGCATACGCCACTGGATTATTGCCACATTAAAAATTATGTTCAAATGTATATGATTGAGCGTAGCACACACATGGGAGACTAAGAAGTACAAGTAAGCGAAAGTGATCTTTGCAGTACTCTACTATCTTAAATCTAATATAAATGAGCTTGATATTAAAGTTTACCTTCCAAGTTGTTCCTTAAAGTCTTTGCTCTGCTGAGTCCAGCGAATCTTTTCTCCTCCAAGTCCATTTATAAGTGCCGTGGCTGCGGTCATTTTTCGTAAGCAAACATTTGCTGCATCGGTGAGTCTCTGCTTCTCCCCCACTGCTGCATCGTACTGCTCCTTCACCTCCTGCAAAGCATTCTCCCTCTCCTCCAGCTCCCTTTCCGCTTGAGCAAGATCCGCCATTGCCTGCTTCAGACGCGCCTCTTGCAGTGCCAAGTTAGCCTACAAAAAAAATCAACATGTATCATAGCTTCCATTGATTTGAACTTGACTAACTTAATATTATGACTTTTTGTAAGGCTACATCACAATTGAGGCTCAATCACGGATCGAACCTAAGTGTTCAGTATTAGATAAGCCTCTCCATGCTGAAAATTTTGTCTATGTTTTCAGATCAATAGGTGTTTTGAAACCTCTACTGTGTTCATATTTTCATACAGACATAAATTGACATTGTTAATCAGGAGGGATGGAAACTTATGTTTACAGCCACCGTGTTAAGCCAAACACACTACATAACATATTAAATATAATATTAAAGATAATATTTGCACTTGTAGTCTCACTACTGTACATGTACCGTAGCTGTACATTAGAGCTACTAAAAGTGTTCAGCAGATAACCATTGGGTTTCAGTAGATTTTCGATAACAGTGTAGGGTACAATTGATAACAGTAGATTTTTCTACTATAAACAGAGGAATTTCCAGCAGGGTTGCCATTGATTTATAAAACCTCCATTATGATCTCTGAGGTTTTACTTACTTTTGTATTGCATTTTGAGTACACACTTCAGTCAAAGGGCACTTGCCCCCCTCCAAAATTTTCTTTCAAGTTTATTAAAATTTACAAGTTAGTGGTACTCTTGTTAATCTCCTGAGACTTAAGAAGGAACATAATTAGTAATTTTTATGATCTTGCAAATATAACACCTATTCAGCAAAATAGTATTAGGAGCTATTCTTATTGAGAAGCCACAGTAGCTCAGTCATTAGGGCGTCTGACTACCATGCGAGGAACCCAGGAAATTTCCCACCTGTTCAAGAGGCTCCAGCGCTCACCCAGCATCGTATAAAGTGGGTACCTGGAGGAAACTCTGGGGGCTAAAGGTGGCCAGGGGCATGGTGCTGATCACACCACTCCCACCTTCGGCTGTGATCAAGAAAGTGTTGGACCCTAACTCCACACCCCTATACACCTTCATGCTGTGGTGCAAAGCACAGGGGAGCCTTTTTATTACTTTTGCTATTCTTATTGGATAGAAAACTTTTTGACTTTGCACCCCAAAAGTAAATCCCTAAGTTCGATGTTACCCCCTCCCCCCAAAAAAAAGTTAGGCCTCAAGTTACGCCCATGTGACCTGTTGAGACACTCTTTCAATATGGCAAAAAAATTGTTAATTCCATATTTTTTAAGATGACTATATTCTTCTGTAACCTACATTTTTCTCAATTTTTGGCTGAAGCATTAAGGACGTGAGAAAGGGGGATCGGGGCTGCAGCCAAATAAGATACTTTTTTGTATGCCTTTGGCTTCGTTAAGTATACACAGAAAGACATCAGAAAATGGTAGCAGCTGAAAAACCACAAGACAGAATGAGGTACGAATGTATGAGAATAATGGAAAACAGGCCTACCAATAAAATACAGATGAAACAAAAGAGATATAGGGACTACCATAGACAAGTTGTAACAGTGGCATGCACTAAAATTTTTGAAAGGGGGATGGTGTTACATGTATTTTGTTTAGTAGTCAGTCATCATTTTGCCATTTTTTCCTGCATTTTTTTAGGAATACTGGACAAATGGGTAGGGGGTATGACCCCCCACACACCCCCAACATGCCACTGAGTTGGAAAGAGTATTTTTGGAAAGAAGTGGAAAAGAGCAAAAATGAAAACTGCAGTGATGTCACCTCATTACCAAATATACCAGGGTCAGGGAATAGAAATTGCAAGACGGAGTTGATGAAAGTGCACGACTTACCTTCAATGGAAGCACCTCTTTGTTGACACTGAAGAAGAAAGCCATAGCTTTCGTCCAGGAGAGTAGCCCAGCTACGTCCCCACACACTCTCTTAGCCATGTCCATGTTGTAATCCTCCATCTCAAAGTATGGTGTGAGCAGCTCGATCATTTCATCATTTATAATGTCCTTGGGGTAATTCTGCAGTTGCAGAAGGAAAGTTGTGCTTGCCATCATCTAGAAAGAATCAACATTGTTTATACAAAACATCCTGACAAAATATTACTAATTGATAAATCCTATATTTCTATAATGAACCAAATCTCTAACTTCTAGCTCAGATAAGTTTATAGTTTAGCTATAACAATGTAATGAGCGGTGTTCAGAAAGTCTCTCTTTAAAAGTAACAGAGTTAGTTTCAGTTGCTCATTTTAAAAAGTAACTCAGTTACAGTTACTTGTACTTGAAAAGTAACTAAAATTGACCACCACATTACAGCAGCAATCTACCCAAAACACTGAAGTCTCCAAGTACAATTAAAAATGATGAATTGCAATAAAGCATGGATATTCTAAAGTCAGCATGCCTTAGGCGAGATTCCATGAAAAAGACTACCACCTTAGCATACAGAGAAGACACATAGTGGGAACAGAGTTGCCAAATTTAGTTTCTCCATCACGTTACAAATATTGAAGTTAACAATTTTAGTGCCATAAAGTAACTGTAAAAGTTACTGTTGATAATGTTACTTCTATTACAAAAGTAACTGTTACAGTTTGATCTACTTACTTTTAAAAGTAGCTAGTTACAAATACAATTCTTCAAACTGCATTACAAGTAAAAACTTGCTTTCAAACACTGATATTGAGTATAACTTAATCAATGGTATCTCTCACTATGTGAAAATTAGATTACCTACAGAGCACAGCACAGCAAACGACATAAGCCAAGAAACGCAGACCAGCACCGCCAGATGGAAGAAAATGGAACTACGACCACTCGGGAGAAAAATAAGTGACACACTACCATCTCTGTCCCAGGTGCTGTAGCCTCAGTGAATGAAGGTAGTGAGCCTTCGAAACTAATTGAGAAAAAGCTATCTAATTTGCAATGCAGAAATATGAAATTTCACGTACAAAATATTAAAACTGTGTTTACCGCATCCATCATGAATAGATTACTCACCTTTAACGACTCAGCCCAAGATGGTTTCGGACATGGTGCAGATGTGTCAGCAATTATAGGATGGAGCTTTCTTTGGAAGAGAATGAGCACACAATCCATGATGCGCATAATTAGATGAGGAGGTCTTCCTAATTTCCTCACGGTAGCTGCAAGTCAGGATGAACCACATAAATATGTAACATATTTGGAGAATAAACTGTAGGAGTAATACATCTTAATTTGCATTCAACATACTATATCATCATAAGGGTTTCAGTTTTAGAGCCTGTGACACTTTGAATTAAAATAAAGTTTAAAGATTCCCACTAGTGAGGCTTTAACACTAATGATTTACAGAATTACGGGCCTGTTGGGCTTGAGCCTGCCCAATAATTTGACCGTTTGTATATTTAATTTTAGATAGAAAGTCTCCGGGCTTAAGAAAACAAAATGTTTCATCATTATACACTTAACAAATTCTCACAACTTAATTACTGCCAATGTCATCAATATAGTTCATAATGATTTGCTACATCTTTAATATGATACTTTTCAGTGCCATATATTATTTTCACTATCTACGATCGGTCCCGGGTTTGATACCGGCTGGAGGCTCATAGTGGGTCGGATCCCACTTTAAACTGTAGGTCCAGTCCCAATTAGCCTTATTGTGCATAAATTAGACTTAAAACACCAAATCAACCAACCAACCATCTATGGTCATGTCGTTATTAGAAAATTAAGGGAGGATAAGGGCTTATAAAAAGGACGATGATTGATAGGCACTAAAAATTCTCAAAATAGGCAGGAAAAAGGACTGAAAATACAAAATACGCACTAAAGTTGATGAATAATAACAGATTTTTCATTTTCCTGGATTAGGCACTCAAAAATCTTCAAAATAGGCGAAAACAGACACTATAAAATTCAGAAATGGCCTGTTTTTTAACATAAAAGCCTACATTTTCTGGCCAAAGGGCAAATAAAAGGCATTTTAGAGCAAATTATCAACCTGCTTACAACATATATTATTGCATAAAATTATACAAATCTCCGAGTTCACCCCAAACAATGTTTTTTAAAAGTTGAGTCTTTGAAGGTTTTCCCTTGACTTTCTTTCCCTTGTATTCCATCGCAACTATACTGTATCAATCCATCAACTTGCATGTGGCTGAAGGCACCCATCATTGTGACCTCCAATGTCCTCACCTATGTGAGCAGGTTTGATGGTATTAAGGGCTGCCTCCGCTTCCTCGAGGGCTGGTTTAGCTGCTTCCAGCTTTACCTCTGCTTTGGCCTTCTCCTCCGCGATGCACTCCACAAGCACTTCAGCCTTCTCCTTCACCTTCTGAACCTGGTCTTTCACTTTCTCTGCCTGGCTAGCTCTTTCCGTCACTTCTTGCAAAACCTTAGTTTACATGAATAATAATAAAAATGGCAGTTACTACATAAAAGTTGGCAATACAAACAAATTTTTCATACCTATAAAGTGGCAAGAAATAATAATTGTAAGGAATTGCATTACAATTTATAAATTAAAACATGAGAAATTCTTGACCCAAATTTAAAAAATGAATGTTTTCAGATTATGTGCGTGTATGCAAGCAATAAGGTTTATTGAATTTATATAATTTTGTTTATGTCGAAATAAAAAATACTGCTTTATACCTGTGTTATTACATAACAATATGAGTTTTTCTTACTGATTCAGATAGTGCAGAGTGGTTAGCACAGCATGCTACAGCACAAGGAATTTCAGGTTCGAAACCCATCCTGAATATTCTTTGTGAGTATCCATTCATCAATCCCATCATATCATCATTCATCTTCATCATTATGATTAGCTAAAAGTGGCAGAAAAGCAACACTAAATGACAGAAATCAAGCCATTGAAGATCAAAACCAAGGATCACTTGCACGAAAGGTAAGAGCACTATCCATTTAACTATCATTCATCTTATACATTTAAGTACAAATATTATGAAATCGCTTATCAATTAGTTTTCCGTACCCGTTCTGCTCTTTCGGATGCCTGTGCTAATTCTTTCTCCATGACAGCCAGTTCTTGCTTGAGTATTTCCACTGATTCAGAAGCCTCGTCCAACTTAGCCAATCCGGTGTCCATCCTTTCAGCACCTTCCCCTAATTCCTGCTGTTTCTGTTGGTAGATGTTCTTGTAGCTCCCAATGAAGTTCAAGTATGACTTAGGCGTTACATGAGTTGCTCGGCGGAATCTGCAAAGGACGTTAATAGAAACATACTTTCAGAATAATGTACTTCTTTGAATCTTCATAAACATTTTCACAAAATATTGCAGTCATGGGCATTGAGAGGGGTGTCACACTGGTTCTTTGACCTTCCTGGAAATTGACATTAGTACTTTTAATTAAGGCCCACATGATCAAAGAACCTATCCAGATTTTTCATCTCCAGATGTAGGAGTTTTGAAGTGCAAAAAGCAGTGTTGCCACATGCCTGATTTTTGCTCAGTCATAAATGATGCCTTCTGCTGTCAACATGAACCCTTTGCTTGCACTTCAGGGAGGGAGGGGGAGGGAAAGGGGAGAGAGAGAGAGAGAGAGAGAGAGAGAGAGAGAGAGAGAGAGAGAGAGAGAGAGAGAGAGAGAGAGAGAGAGAGAAAATCAAAGACCTATTCATTTGCTACCCTGTGGTAACCGTTAGGCTTAACCACATCTTGGCCTTGTTGCGTGGTGTCTTTGCCATCTGAAAACTTTTGCTGTCAGGCATAAAGTTGGCAATGCAGAATACCACAATAATTTTTCCTCAGCTGGACTCAACCGGTCAGTTAAGGCTTCATGCGACCCTCCCTGTCTTTTGACAAAAAAAAGAAAAAAGAGAATTTAAAGTTGATTCCTTGATTGCTTGGGCTTTAGAAGAGAAAAGGCTTATTATTATTATAGTAAATAACAGAAATATAGTTCAGTTAATTAGTATGTTACAAGAATATTGAAAATAATTAGATGAAGAAACAATGTAAAAGACATGAAGCAGATCAGAAATTCATGTTTTTATATTACCACTGAATCTAAGTACTAAATGGATCCATGAGTTTTCAAAAATTGTAAAAATAAGAGTTTATGTTAAGAGGTTATAAAACACAAATAAACTTTATATTAATCAGTATGTTTCAGGAGTGGTTAGCACATCGTGCTACAACACCAGGGGTCCTGGGTCCAAATCCCGGCCTGGGCAAGGATGTTTGCGAGTCCATTCATCGATTTCATCATATCATCACTCATCCCCATCTTAGCAAATTAGCCAAAAGTGGCACAAAAAGTGAAGTAAAACAAAGCAAATCAATCGGTATGTTTCAGAGATTATTAATTATGCTCTTACAAAAATATTTTGGTATGTGGCATGAGTTTATGTTCTATGGGCACTATTAGCAGCACCTTAAGTGGAAAATGTTAGGGGAGGCAAAGTTTGGTCGAGTCTTGCGGTTAGCTGGGGTGGAAGCTTTGTGAAGATTTTGCTAGCGAGAGGATACCACTCCCCTGCATTACCCCCCTCACTTCAAGCACTGATTATTAGGCTGAGAATGTTTGCCCAACCCTTGAGAAATAGGCAGATTTGATTGACTGATTTTCATTCACGATCATAAAAGTACAAATTGCACCATGGTAACGGATAAGTCAATTAAAAGGACCATTTTTCTTGTAGTGGCAACACTGTTGGTATGCGCTTGTCAGTTGTCTGTGGGGCAAAAGATGATCGGGTCCTGTTTAGTCTTGTGCTACGGTATCGTGTCAAGGTGTTTGGTGCTCAATAGTACTGTTGCGTGGTAGTTAGAAGACCTACATTAATGTCTTAATACAAATGAATTAACACTTACTCATATCTATTAAAATAGTAAAACAATAATGGAAGAAAATGTGAAAAGAATACTTAAGGAAAGTTACATATGTAATATGTAATATAATACTAAAAAAGTGTTTTAAAGTAAATGTCCATTAATGGAAAATGTGACATGAATAATTATTTAATTACATAATCTTCTGTGCCACAAAACAAATGTTTCATTAGCAAGCTCTTTCAATGTGGTTTTAAATTTAGATGGATTTTGATTCTTGAAATCCCCTGGCAACTTATTATGTAATTTTACACCTTGAAATCCTAGACCATTTTGTTTTTTGGATGTGTGGACAGTTGGAAGGTGGGGGGAGTTATGTATACAAGTGTTGTACTTGTATATATATCTATATTTTTAGATTGATTTGAGTCCACTTTATGCACAGTAAGGCTAATCAGGACTGGACCTATAGTTTTAAAGTGGGATCCAAACCACTATGTGCTTCCACCGGGTATCGAACCTGGCACCCCTGGATTACAAGGTGACGACGATACCACTGCACCATCCGGAGGCCCTTATATATATTTTTAGAACATTTGAGAATAGATGCTGGTACAGTGTAATATCACAGCAATAAAATAGATGGAAGAAACTGCATATACATTTTCATAACACCCACTGTAATCTCATATTTCATGCACTGCTAACTATGAAATTACATAGCATGATTACCGCTGAAAATATTCCACAGATGTTCCAGCCACGACATCTTGAATATAACCAAGAGCAGATACCAGTTGTTTCTTAACTTTTTTAGTACAAGCAATCTCAAAATCGGCCAGAAAGTGCTCTGCAACTGACACTAGCGCATCCCGTGGCCAAGGCTGGAACCAATCAATTGTGCAGCCAGAGACTAGAGCAGGGAATCGAAGTGCTCTGCTTCTGAACTTCTCACCTACCTGAAATGACAAAAATAAAAGGTACAAATACAAATTCATAACACAAACATGGTTGAAATTCACCTCTTATAATAATATATATATTAATTTAGTGTTACCTGCACCTCACTGCCAGCATACATGAGAGGTTGTTTATTTTGGGTCTAAATTTGCCATAAGTCAAGGATGTCTGGAAGGGTACAAGGGTGCATCATGTAACCGCTGGAAATAAATGTCAACCTAAAATTATATATTTAACATACATAAAATTTAATTTTAATCACAGTTATTTACGTTAATTATTAGAAGGGCATTGCAGGAACATGATAACTTCAAACTGATTACTATCCCTCATTTGTCCCCCCTGAAAAAAATACCTTGCTTGCCCCTCCTTGGAAAAAAATTCTGTCGACTCCCATGTATATAGTAGGGTCAATCCATTAGTACGGGTGTGACAATCACACACTTCAAATCCAAAGATTTTGTGAACAAAGACATTGAGCTCATCCATATCATCATTATAGTTTCAGAATGGTAACATTGTTACTGTACTGAAGAGTGAGGTCTGTGAACAACATTGCTTTTGGGCAATTCAAGAATAACGAGAGTCTGGTTGTGATGGTAAAAGCTTCACCTACCACCACAAAACTTGAAAAAACTGTATTTTTACAATTTTTTTATCCATCATATTTTTTGGGGCAAAATGTAGATTGCAACCTCTCATCGCATGTCAGTGAAAACATTTTTATTTTTACTGTTACTAATTTTTAAAGAAAGTTCCAGGTGTGACCTATGTGAATACCTCATTAATTAACTCCATTTAATACCATGTTACTCACCTATTACTTTAACTGAACAATATCAAAGGGGAAAAGAACCTCCTCAACTCATAAATTTTAATAATAACCAAATTTATTTGTGAAAATTACAAATTTATTGAGCATTGCTTATACACTCAATTGTTAATGTAAAAAGACAACCTTCATCACATTTTTCACTTCTCTTTGTTAATCTGAATTCTTAAAGCCATTCAAGGACATGTAAATATCAAATTAGTAACTATTTAGTGTCCCGCACTAAACTAAAGCTTAATGCTGTTTAAATAGTATTAGGACTAATTTTACTTTTTGAGTGGTAGGATCACTTTGTCATGGATTGGCCCAGTATGCACACATGTGCACAAACACACAGATAATCCTCAGTTGCTACAGTGGTAATCAATAGACTAGGCCCAAAATAAACAGCCTTTTGGGAATGCCCTCTCCAATCAGTGATGTACCCAGGATTTTTCAAAGGGAGGTGTTACGTATAATTTTTGTAGTGATCAGATCTCAATTTGCTATCTTTTCTCGCCTTTGATGTTCTTTTTTCTTAGTAATATTGGGCCAAGGGGGGAGGGGTGAAGGTTATGACCTGACCAACCACCACTTGGGTATGCCACTGTCTCCAATGGTGGTAATTCTGTCACCTTGTAATCAAGGGGTCTCAGGTTAGATTCCAGGTGAAGGCACACTGCAAAGTAATTCACATCTCACTTCAAACTGTAGGTCCAGTCCTGATTAGCCTGTCTGAACATCAAGTAGACTCAATACAAGCTTTGCCAAACTGTGTAGAAATTTCAGCAAAAAATGCAGGCTGGATCAGAATTCACAGCTTGGTCTCTGGTGTACATTTCATTAACAAGCTATCAAGCCTGGCTTTGCTTGATTTTTCACTGATGTTATTCTACCTTTGTTTATCATAATAGCAGCAGTGGGTTACTGTAACCAATAGGCATTTTTTTTTGCAAGTAATATTTACAAAATTCATTTATTTATACTTATAAGTGTGAAAATATACTTTCCTGAAACAAACATTACAAACTTACTGGGGAAAAGCAGAGTACTACATGCAGATTCTGACATGTCCGTTGCAGAAAGAATTCCATCACTGTTTCATGGGTGGGATTTTTCTTGGGCTGCTCCCTCCTCATGATTGGTGTCAACTCAGATATCACCTCTTGCTGCTCGTCCTTTGTGAACAGATTTGAGATCACACCTGAAGAGAAAAAATATTTTTAAGTCTCTGGATGAACAAATAAAACTGTATCTGTTTATTTAGCCATACCTATCACATATAAGTACGTACATAAGAAATGTTTGAAAACATTAATGTGTAGATATGTAACAAATTTCATAATCGTCCATGATGAAATAACATTATCTACAGTTTATGGCTGTGTGCAGTGGCGGCGATTAGGGGGGGGGGGCAGTTGCTCCCACTTTTTGCCATATTTGCCCCCGCACTATGCTAAACCTTATCCTCAAAGGGAAATATACTGTATTTGTTCCCCCCTTTTTTGGATCCCAATTGCCGCCACTAGCTGTGTGTGTAATTTGGAAAGGTTCAAACTTCATTGGCTCATAATTAGTGTATGTGTGTGAAAGAGAGAGAAAGATACAAACACACTCACAGGGGGGAGAGAGGGAGAGGGAGAGAAAGAGATAGAGAGAGAAAGGGAGAGAGAGAGAGAAGAAAGAGAAAGAGAGAGAGGGAGAGAGAGAAAGAGATAGAGGGAGGGAGAGAAAGAGATAGAGGGAGGGAGAGAAAGAGATAGAGGGAGGGAGAGAAAGAGAAAGTGAGAGAAAGAGAGAGAGGGGGGGTTGTTTTTCATGTAATTTAAGATTACAACCAAACTTTGAAACAAACAGCTCCTAAAATAAACCAAATATTAAAAATATCTATTGCACCCATAATTAGTACTATATTTTTGTCTAGAACCACTCCAGACTATCACGCATGTTAACACATTGACATGGCTCTCGTTTTACTAGAAGAACTTACCAATGACATATGTTCAGTCTAAACTAATTTAAAGCCTGAACACATCATTTTCAAATTACCAGAGTGATATTTGTACTGGGGGATAAAGGAGAATTCCTCTCTCTGTTTGCAATTCCTTTTTATCCCTGGGATTATACTATGTATAAAATCTATATGATTTAAAATAAATTACTTGAACCCCTTTACTGGAAATTTGTCAAATATTACACTGCATTCTTCTTTATTTGCTAACGAAATTTATATATGTTAAAATTAATGAAGTTCATGTTACAATGTAGCATCTCCTAATATCAATCAGAAGCATCTGATTAATTGCCGCAGGAATTAATATCATTATTAAATAAAAAATGTAATGAATAGAAAAGTGCCAGGACTTTCATTTCAGGGTGTTAACATCCATGATAATCTGGAGGGTGCCTTTCCTTAATATTAAAAAACACATAAAATTATTTGCAGACTTAAGTATTAATATTTTACCTGAAGAAAGTACATTGTTCAGGTACTCCAAAAAACCTTCCTCTTTAATATCTAAATCTGTAAAAATGAAAGTTGTCCCTTTTCCCTGGACACCACATGTACGATAAAGAGTTTTCAAATCTTCCAAGAAGTTTCCTACGTTGTACGATCTACAATAGATACAATGAAATCAGTATAATGAACATATGTCTACGTACAATGGAATATCGATTTTATGTTTTTTCAGGAGACCAAGCTAGAAAATTTTGTAACATTTCGTTATGTTGGGACTATCGAGACTGAATGTATAATGTTGAAAAATATATTATCTGAGAATGTAAAATCAGAGATCCAGTCTATTTTTTAAAAAGTTGCTTTAAAATATTAAAAATATGAGACATTGGTCCACTTTCCAGGGTGGGTTCCAGAGGCGATTCCTCCATGTAAGAAGTGAGGAACTTCCTACAGTTCATTTTTACTTATTTCAGGTAGAAATTATGTATCAAAGTCCCTGCATAAGCAGTTCTGGAGTCCATCCATTCTCTTGTCAATGGAATCTTGGGGCATGCTATTTGAATGTTACATGCACTATGTTGGAATGTACATACATATTTTTCAGAGTCAATAATACAATAAGATGAAATGTAAATTACAACAGATAAAGGCAAGAATATTATAACAAAGAAAAATATATTTCTTAAGCAACCAATTCTTATTAATTGTAATTATAAGATGAATGTAGCTACATGGACATTTCTGTAAATTTCTGGAAGTTGTATTAAATGTAACTCCAGCTTATAGTTCACTCATCCCTGAATGAATACTTAAATAAATGAAGATTCAATTTACAGACCTGGTGAGAGCTATCTGAAATGTTCTGTAGCCAGCAATGAAAGAGGCTAACTTGGTGAGTGACTGCTTTCCTGAGCCTCCCACACCCACTAACATCACATTTCCTCTGGGGTGTCGTATCACTCGAGATACCTGCAATGAAAACGTAACATGTTAGTTCTTGAAAGGTTTGAACTGACATTGCTGATATCCCATTTTCTGTTACTTTTGACTAAGCTGGACAATGAGGATGAGGTTGAGTGATTGATTGATTTGTTGTTTTAAGTCCACTTTATGCACAGTAAGGCTAATCGGGACTAGACCTACAGTTTAAAGTGGGATCCGAACCACTTGTGCCTCCACCGTGTATCAAACCTGGGACCCCCTTGATTACAAGGCAACAACGCAACCACTGCACTATCAGATGCGGATGAGTGATGATTAGATGAAACTGACAAAGATACACTCGCAAAGAAAACTTATGTCCAGCCTGGGAACTTCAGTGGTGAGTTTGCATTTCAACTACTTAAAGTGCTGAGCTGGCTAACATAATGTACTGACATGTAACACCATCACACATACTGGAAACTTCATAGTCTTATAATTCGTAATGATCTGTAAAATCTTTGAAATGTAACATACAACAAACTCCAAATCTCAGACATTTAGCAATCACCTTTCCAGACAGGAAACATTACAACCATCTAAGGAATGTCTTGTCAGACATTGCCAAGCTTCCTTGATCACCATCATTGCAAACAGGTGTAAACGATCGCAATCAAGGAAGAGTCGACAGATAACTGAGTAAATTCGATTGGAATAAATGTCTGGGAGCATGGAGGTGAGTGGTCAGTTTTAACCTATAACCTATCGGGCAATTTGAATCCATCGGTCAGTCAGTCAGTTACGAACGTAGGGGGAGGAATGTGAGAAGCACGACTTGGAAAGGATATGTTGAGAGAGTCGCAAGTCAGATTCAATTATATAGTCACAACCATAACCACTCTTTGCAGAACTTCAGCTACCATACAGAGACAGGTATACCGTAATTCCATTAGCCGTATTGATCCAGTCTGTAGGGATTTAAACTCAAGTGTTGTGTTTTGCCATCAAGTGTGTAATTGTTACCTCTCACACCTTACCATCAAGACTACTATAAACAGCGAGTATGCCAATAGTCAGGATGAATGATGAATGAGCTACATCACCCAAGTGTTTGATCCCACATACCGTAGGGTATGTTACGAATTAGAGCTCGGAAGTTTGGCAAAATGCCTGTTTTTTTCCTTGTTGCATTTATTGATGTTGTTGGCAATGTTTTAGAAGCTTTTCATTTTTGTACCCTACTGCTTATTTTAAATTTCAATGCCCTCTTTTTTGAAATTTTTAGAATGCGACTTTAAAAAATTGTATATAACTTATTTTTCTTTCAAAAACATTCTTTATTAGCACATTATGGTGTTGCCAGAGACAATTACAAAGCTGGAAAAATGTGTGAAACTCTTATAGCGTCCATGAAAGTTTTTGAGAAATCAGAGCAGCAGCTGATTGAAGTGCCAGGAGAGAAAGGCTGTGTGGAAAACTGCAAACGTGTAATTGGAAAAAGTGAAAACAATTTGTGATATTCATGAAGATGAAAATTCTTTTCTTGATTACATGAATCTGGTTACAATAGCCTGTATCATATATGGTCCAATTACTTCTATTCAAGTGGAGAGATCATTTTCTGTTATGAAAAGCATTCTATCTGACAGATGGCTATCTATGATTGTCAAAAAAAACTAGTGGTTACGTGCAATCAAGGAAACAAAGGAAAGTAAAAATGTTGATTGTTTGATTAATTGATTGATTTGCTTTATTTTACTTCACTTTGTGCAACTTTTGGCTAATTTGCGAAGATGAAGATGAGTGATGATGTGATGAAATTGATGAATGGACACTCACAAACATCCACGCCCAGGCTGGGATTCGAACTCAGGACCCCTGACGTTGTAGCGCGATGTGCTAACCACTCCGTCACGGGGTTTGGCAGTAGAAATGTTGATTCCATGTAGATTTTAACTTGTAAAATGAAATTAAAGATATAAGTGACTTGAAATTTGCCATATTTTTTGGTTTATTGTGCCTATTTTTTATTTTGGTACCTATTTTCCACATTATAAATGCCTTTTTGCTGCCTATTTTAACCAAAAATAAATGCCTGAACTTCCGAGCTCTACTTACTATAATAGAAACAGCACGACTAATTTCTCATGGACATTGATTCTGCGAGATGTTAAATTGAAATAACATCATAGTAACAAACTACTTACTTTCACCAAGTGCAGCATTGCATCTGGGAAAAATACAAGGTCCATGCCTGCACCACGAACCATCTCGTTATACTGAGCAAGGAACATTTCTAGCCGTTCTTTTAGCACATCCAGTTCATACACAGGCTCATACACTTTCGGAAGTTCCATGTCGGCATCTTCTCCTTCCTCACCTGTAGGCTCTGGTGCATCCCTGGGGAAAAGTAACGGTTACTTTTATGTAAGATATTTACTTTATATTCATGTAAAGTAGGGTGGATAAAACTCATGATTTTTATTTAAAAATCAATTCTAATGATTTTCTTTTTATTTAAATCTATTTTTTATTTTTAAAAAAACTGCTTAAAATTCCGTGTGGTTTTTGACACCATACATATAGATATATTTTTTATAGAAATTTGTATTTATATAAAGCAGGGTGAATAAAAACCATAATTTGTATCTAAAAAAATATCTTTGATGTTTTTTTTTATTTTAATCTATTTTTTTTATTTAAAAAATGCTTAAAATTCCGTGTGGTTTCTGACACTATATATATTTATAGAAAGGCCTTTTCTGGCAAACAACCTTGTAAAATGTTCGAACAGTTTGGTTAAAGCAAATAAAAAAAATACATGTAAATATACATTTTTCTCTATCTGATACCTACCATGGAAATGTTCGTTGACTGTGTTAATGAAATTATAATAATTTCAGCAACTTTTTTGCAGTGAAAATAAAACAAAACTTCAATATGCTGACCAAGGCAGAATTTATTTTATTTTAAAACATAAACTAAACGTTAAGTTTCAACCTTCTAGCAAGGTCTTCTTCAGACTATGTACCAAATACATGTTTATGTTTCAAGATAATAAATTCTGCCTTGGTCAGCATATTGAGTTTTTGGTTATCATGGAAACAAGGCTTACTGGTGTTAAAATAAAACAGTCTGAATGTACTACATAATTGTAATTTAAAATATTTTTTACAGTCCTTGTAGCTGAATTTTGGCAATTTTAATGATACTTTACAAAATATCAGCTTACAGTTTAATGATAATGACACTATTTAAGGTTTAACATGATTAGTATTTTGCATATTATTCTACACAAAATATTTGCTATTTTTGCCTATAAAAATTATTGAATTTTAAATCAAGAGAAATTTAAGTGTATCCTTCAGATGACATATTACATTTCCTTTCATACGAGCTTCACCCCATCAGTACATATATTTTGTTTCCTTTCTTTTCCTTTCTTAGAGCGTAATAAACACCATTCAATGATTACGAGAATGTACTTTCACCAAAAGTGATTCTCATGTCTACAAAATCCTTATGTACATTATTCTATACATTATTTATTTAAAGTTATTTAAATCAATCCACCTTGATGTAAAGTCATCACAATATCCCATAAGATCAAAAAATTATAGTAAATTTACTGTGTTGGTTCCTTATTAGAGAAGCATGTCGACAGGGGGTGGGTTCTAGCCTTACTTGAATAGCCTTAACCCATAATCCTATCAACCGAAATCGCCTAAATGGGAAATTTTCAAGCAATGTTAATAAGCATTTTTAATTATTTGCACTGGTGATATAATTCAGGGTGGCTACTCTAGGACAATGATAAAATTCAAGTATAATTCCCGGTTTTCAAAGCGAATTTTACAAAAATTCAAGCAGATGTTCTCTATATTTCAACCTTACGTATTACAGTCTCTCAACACCTACACACACAAATATAAAAACAATATAAAGGGTCTGCGTGATTCAAATGTATCCAAAAATTCTAATTCAATTCAATTAAATGGTACATTTAAAACATTTAATTTGAGGTCCGTAGTTTACATTTGCCATTTCACATACCCAGACTCTAAATACATCTACAAACACAAGTCAAAAATGTTATGAGATACTCTCATCTTCGAAAAATTGTTAACTGTGTAAGAATTTCAAACTCAAATCTACCTAATAATCTTCAACATATCTTGCAACAATTACTCTACAAAGGACACTAACAAAGTAAACGGATCGAGAGAATTCTGTTTTATTTTTCGCACAGCATTATTTTCCTTCCTAGATAAAAATTAAAACTAAACTGTCAAAAACTCGCCTCAGGCCTAGTTTATAAATATGTATAAATTCAATAGGATTTGGATTAATAACAGTGGCAATTTTTCACGTCTACTGATAAAAATTCAAGCAGAATTCACGCATAATTTCCAGAGCCAATAATTCACGCAGAATTCTCAGAATTCCCGGTGAGTAGCCACCCTGTGATTACATACAAAGAGAGAGAAAGGAAAGGGAAAAAGAGAGAGAGAGAGAGAGAGACAGAGAGAGAGAGAGAGACACACACACACACAGGTAGATAGAAAACAAAAAGAGACAGAAAGCGAAAAGTAGAAAGGAAGAAGTAAAGAAATTATTTTTGATCATATTTCAATTTTTTGAGAGAAGTATATTGGATTCAACACACTTTCATATATCATATTTTGTATTAGTTTCCTAAGATGCATTGTATAGAGACTCATTAAATTTATAAGTATAATAAAACAAAATGGAGTTCTTACCTCATAAAATCCACAAATGCACTGCTCTCTTTACACATTTTCACATACTTTGGTCCAAGAATATCTTTCACTGAATTTATGAGCTCTTTATCAAACCATTTCATATCTGCTTCTAATGTGAATCTTAAAGAAAAACAATTGAAAATTGTTACTAACAAATGAGAAAAAGACTCAATAGCACACCAAGCTTTTGCATGTTGTGAATAGCAACAGGCACATCTGAAATATAATATGCATAGATTTCCTAGTAATGTGATTTTTCTGTTTTCCAAATCCTATCCTGAATGCTTGAAGATTTGTTATGTATAGAATGTATTCGATTGAGGTTTTAAAGCAATTTTCTAAATAACAGGTTGGGGTTCATAATTTTCCTGACACCCACTTTATGTACAAATGAATATTGTACTTCAAACATATATTCTTATTGTATCCTTTTGAATATTTTAAAATACAGAATTTTTATGTAATAAAATAGACAAACAACTGCCAGCTTGACAAACAACAATAACAACACAAACACATACATATACATATTGTCTAGACAGGAAATTACAATAATAAATACTTAATCATGTATTAGAGATAACATGATTTTACCTGTCTGAAAATACTCTTGTACACTCATTCTTCCAGAGAAGCATCATGACCTTTTCTGCATCTATTACAGTGCTCAGAGTTCCAACCATTCCTTGCCATATCCTTGATAAATCCCTCAAGTTAAACACATAGTGAAACTTGGCTGGAGTTGGCAACAATGTAGCCTGAAACAAAAAAATATATATATATATATTACAGCCTGAATAAAAAACAAAAAAAATATTTTACAATTTTTAGGATATCACTGGAATAATTGTTAAAATATTGCTAAAGAATATAAATAAGATGTAAATTATACTATAGGTATAGAATATAATTTCTTTAAAATGAAATTGAAATTAGGATTTAGCTGGAAGTTAAAAAATATCAATGCACTTGAATTGTTTTTCATTGCTTACTATAAAATCAGTAAGAGTAACTAGGAAAATAAGCACAATGCTGACTAGACTACATTCCTCAGCTTGTGTTTTCAGGAGAAAATGAAAATTCAAATTTAACGTAAAGAATAGAGCTGAGCTGATACCAATAACAATGTGATGCTCTTATAGATTCCCACCAATATATTGGTGTTGCACACCACTCTACCATAGAGGATGGGAGTCAGTTTATCAGTAAAATTGCTAATAATTATAATCTAATCATGTGATATTTCTAAAATTAATCTGCAAAAAATGTCCTTAATTTTTCCATTTATTTTCAACATTACATTATTTGTTTCGTTTGATTCAATATTGAATTTAAATATTCAGGAACACAATCAGTGGATGATTTTGTTAAGTGGTTGACTTGCCACCAAAGGTCTCAGGTTTGAATCCCGACATGGGCATGTGTGTTCTTTGCGAGTGTCACATCATGAATTTAATCTAATCCACACTCATCCTCATTGTCATGATGAGTCAAAACTGACACCAAAGCATCGCTATACACATTCAACATATGAAGTGAAGAAATGTGTTGGTTAATACAATTGTGTGTCTAGAATGGTTAATACAACATAAAATCCTCACTCACCCTAGTACGCTGCCACAAGTTCCTTGTGAGAGGCACCAGCTTCTTCACCAGTTCTCGTACCTCAGGAATAAATCCTCTCTTTGCATTGTAATGCCCAATACCTATAACACTGAATATCTTGTCAATCGACTCATCGGTTGGTATAGTACAGTTGAAAATACAAAAGTGACGCTTTAATCGAGAAGGAATGTCATTTCGACCTCCACCTGAAACAAAAATACAACTTGAAAAACACAACGGACTTTTAGTTGTATTAATAATTTTAATTCCAATATTGTGGGTTAAAAAAAAAATGTTTAAGTGTTTAGAATTAAAAATAATATTTCACTTGTAGTTTATGGTTTTTACAAGTACATAAACACAATTTTTGATATAACATTTAGTTATTCTTAGTTTGATTAAATAATAATAAATGCCTGATGAAGGGAGCATGTGTTCTCCTGAAACATTACAACCAGAGGTGTGGCGTGTATGTAGCCGGTGTTACCGCAGGTAACAGCAAAATGTAAAGAATTAAAAAGTTGTTTCAATAAAATTACAACATTGTTAAATACATTAATGAACACCGTTGTAGGACATCTTTTCTGCAGCCGACAGAAGCGAAGGGGGAGGCCGTTCCGCTACCCTGAAGAGGCAACAAGGGAGAAGAGGGTGCCAATGCAAGGAAAGAGCGAGGAAGGACTTTGGAGCATAGTGTGCTATGGGGTTATTCATATGCCTGTTAAGGGGCCCTGTTGCCGTTCAGACCTACCAGCCAGTGTTGTCACATCGGATTGGCAGAAAAGAGCTAAATCCCGCCTAAAATAGCAATACCATTTCTGTGAAGCAACTAGAGGGAGACTGCAGAGCCAAGGCTGGATTGAACTACAACTGAGACCAGTTAGGTAATAGACGAAAATATAGTTTCTTGGTGTGATTCGTGATTTGGACAAACCTTTCTCCAAAATACTAAGTCGGCAACAGTAGTACGTACAGCTGGGCTTCACTTCCACAAAGGAGCGGAATTCTGTCATCTGCTCAGTGCTCACCACACAAACGTCAAACTGACCCGAGAAAAGTGTGGTTCTTCTTCTTCCCCTTCGCACCTCATTGCAAAGGAACAGAAACAGATGAAGAATTGACAAGGGTCTACCACTATTCATTGAATTTTCATGGTTACTGTCTCATGAGTGGTAGTTCTTTCTAGGAGTGTTTCCACCTGGGAGGATGTAAATTTGTTTTTAGAGCCTGAATGACCAAAAATTGGGCTTTTGTGAAAAAGTTTAGGGGGCTGTTGAGAAAATTTGGGCAGGTGTTAGGGGAGTGAGGATAAATCCCTGAATGCTACTGATGTCATCAGTGTCAAAGTCAACAGTTCCCATTGCAGTAGCACTGACAGTGACAACTCACAGATAAAACAGCAGAAGCAAGAAATCTGGCAAACCAGTGTAGTAATGGCATGGTATGCCAGAGACTCAGGTTTGAGTACTTATTTTGCTCTTAAATTTTTATGCTGTTTGATGTCAATATTGCAACTTTTTTCAAAAATAACATTAAGAGCACATTTACATCATCTGCAAATTACTCCCGACATTGATTAGGACTACATACGCTTATCTCTTACCACACGCGTCAAAAAATTACAATACAAGGAAAAAGGTTAGAATACTCAAAAAGTTACACAATAGAATGTAGGGATACATGTGAGCAAAATATAGATTATCTTAAATACCTGTTACATCAGGAAAATTGAATAAACCTTTACCAACTAACTGACACGAATGATATCTGGGAATTGCTAATAAGCCACTTAACATATTATTTAAATGTAGCTTGTCCCAAAACAACAAAAAAGAATATACCCTAATAAGAAGAAAGTGCCACTAACAGAAGAAATTATACTTTTGAAAAGAAATATGAAAATAGAATATGAAAAATTTAGAATTACAAAAGACACTAAGCACCAGTAAAAGTACAAAAATGTAAAAAAAAAACTATTCAAGAAAGCTATAAGGAAACAAAAATTAAATATTTTTAGTAAACAAATAAAAAAGTCTGTTAATAAACAAAAAGCCATTTGGAAAATTGTAAACAATCACCGTGTATCAAACACAAACAATGATAAAGCAAACATAAAAGTCATTAAGGATGACACTGAAGTAATTGACCCGAATACCATATGTAACTTATTTAACGAATATTTTATAAACTTAACCAACACAAACAGAGAGAATGAAAATAATGACAAAACACTAGAGATCCAAATGGACAAAGATTGGCCAAACAGTATATATATCCCAGAAGTAAGTGCTAATGATCTAAAAAAAGTCATACAAGGTTTAAAAAACAAAACATCTCAGGGACCTGATGAATGCTCAGCTGAACTTATTAAATCCTGCTCAGAATCTATTTTAGAACCCCTGCTGTATGCAGTCAACAATTCAATAAAAGATGGTACATTCCCTAAATTTCTAAAAAACAGCACAGTGATACCCATATTCAAAAAAGGAGCTGCAACAGACATTGAGAACTACAGACCTATCTCCCTAACATCTGCTTTTTCAAAGATACTGAAAGTTTTGTTACAAATATAACATAATAAACAGAAACCAGCATGGATTCCAGAAAGGGAAGTCAATAAACACAGCTGTAGCACAGTTAATAGATTATGTAACCGAAACATTAGAGAAACACGAAGCTGCAAACACTATATATCTACATCTTTCCAAGGCATTCGATAGGGTAAAACATGACTTGCTTATGGTCAAACTAAGCAACATAGGAATAACATAGGAATAAGAGGGATAGCTTATGAGCTTATCCAATTTTACCTAGAGGACAGAATGCAAATTACTCAAATAAGCTACAACATGCATGGTATAATCACTAACTTTAAATCATGAAGTAGGAAAGTGTTAATGGGGGTACCCCAAGGATCAATCCTGGGGCCCCTGCTCTTTTTTCTGTACATAAACAATGTACCACAATACCCAAACACAAAAATTGTCACCTATGCAGATGACACAACCATTCTTGGCAGAATATCGACCCTAAGAAACTTGAAATAAACACTCTTATCACCATAAACCAACTGGCACAATACTTAACTTCACACGGATTAATAATAAACAACAATAAAACAAAATTTATGATATTCAATACAATCCGAAACATGGATTTTGAGTCACAAACAATATGCATAGACAATGTGCTCATAGAAACTGTATCTTCAGTAAAGTTTTTGGGAATAACACTAGATCAAAAATTAACGTGGGAAGAACAAATTAACATCTGCAGTAAACTATCATCTAATCTATACCTGCTAAAACAAATGGCTGAATATAATTTAACAGAAATTAACAAATGCATATATTATGGACTAATTTAACCCTATGTTGAATATGGCATAATAGTTTGGGGTGGATCATTTTATAATAATGCTGTCAGAATACTGTGACTTCAAAAGAGAGCACTTAGAATAATGTACAAACTAGACTGTAGGGAATTTTGCAAAGAGTTATTCAGGGAGAAACAAATAATGACAATATACTCCCTATACATCTATAAGGCTATAACGTTTGTTCCAAATACTGGAAGCATGACTAACAATAACCAATTACACAACCACAATACAAGGGGGAAAGATAATTATTACCAGAACCAACACAGACTCAATATCTCAAAACAATCACCAATGAATGCCGGGAAAATATTCTACAACCAGCTGCCTCATGACATAAAACTGATATCTCCAAAAAATAAACAAATACAAACAATAAAAAAATATTTGACAGAGAGCTCTCTACAGTATCAGAGAATTCATGGAACAAGACAATACAAGGCCAATGTACTAAACAATATGTATTTTAATTGTATTCTTATTTCAATCATGCAACAATGATAATGTGTTTTTATTTTTATTGTAGTGTAATGAAGTGTATTTTTCAATTTTTACTTTGGTGTAGTGATGAAATGTACTACACAATGTTTCTTCTTTTTTGTTATGATGTACTAAACTAATTATTATTTCATTATGTATCTTTAATCAAGGGTCAACGGAAGAAAATAAAATTCAAATTCAAATAAAAATTGTCATTCAACAAGGAAGTACCAATTACATCCCACCTGGTTGTCCCATTGCCCCAACAAACAAGACGTCAATGATTGAAGTAAATTCTCCAGGCTTTTCAAGGCTGTAGAACCCATTCATGTCCATGGTTTGTCGAACAATCTCATTGGTAACCTGGTCTCCCCATTCGTTTATTTTAGGTAAGTTTATATCATCGATGAAGACGATCATTTTCCTTCCAGTGGGAGGACCAAAAGTGCTTCCCAGTCTTTTCTCAACGTAACTTTCAATCGTTTTCTGAAAAAAGCATATGGGATGATCACAGCGTATGATTATATAATAATAATAATATAGATCTTTATTTAGCGGCGAGGTTCAGCATATACATGTTTACGCTTCATAGATTTATTTTCCTTTTATGATTATCCAAATATTGTTTCTCTTTGGTCTTTTTTTCATTTCTACTATGTCTTATTTCCATTTTTATACTTTATAATTGTATATTTATATTGCTTGTAGGAAATATATGACACGTTGCAGATACAAAGGGCAAATTCAACAAAAGTACATTTTGAGGAAAATGTGTTTCAAGTTGTGAGGCACAGGGCAAACTCAACAAAAAACTTTGGAAATCACGCAGGAAAACTTTCTAATCTACTGATACCAAGTTTTTGTGGAGTTTGCACTGTTCCTGACAACTTGAAACGCATTTCCCTCACAATGTACATTTGTTGAATTTGCCCTTCGTATCCGCAACGCCTCATATGTAAACTGTGAACTGTATCCTAACAAGGGTTAGGTGAACAGCATATGCTAAACCTTGCCTGCTGAATATTATTATTAATTAGTAGTAGTATTAGTGTTATTATTATAGAACAGAGTTACACAAACATTGTCACATTTTTACCCAATTTCTTTTCAGCATGATAAAACCAATATATCCAGAGGATTGATGGGTTTATATTTTAACAAGAAAAATGTAACGTTATTTTTACAGAAGTTAAAATAAATTGTTTGAAGCAAATGTTTCACAAAAATGATCAATTCTGTGGACACAACTATCAGGAAAAGCAATCGCACAACCATGGAACCATGAAATGAAACAAATTTTTCATGAACAATACCATTGACACATGTATATACGTACAATAATGTGCATGTTATTTAAAAAATCTTGTAATGAGTTCTTGCTTTCTATTCCTGGGTAACAAAGATGCAACTATTCTCTTCAAACATTCTTAATCAATTCCAATGAACATTTCCTTGACAATTTTCATCGAACATTAATTTTACATCTGATGAGCAATTTTTTTTGTTTTGATATGTCTCCTTCTCTATGGAGAAGGCTCAGTTTGAAACAAGTACAAAAGTCTTCTTCAAATAGTTTTTCCTGATTTTAGAACATTTTTTTCTTTTGTTTTGAATCAATGTTTTGTTTTGATTTGTGGGCAAGAAGCCAATCCTTACTCTTACAACATGACCAATTAAAAAAATAATGCAGTTATTTCTAGAAAAATGTTACTAACTTGAAACTGGCAGGGAGATGTAGCAGAAGAGAAGTTGAAAGTTCGATGCATATGGGTTTCTGGATTCCCTTTCTTCATGTAAGCATTCATCATCAAGGTCTTACCTGAACCTTGCTCTCCTATGAGTAGAACAGCCTGGAAAGAATTATGTGAATAAGAAAAACTTATACAACAGTTTATTTGATTCCAGCAAACATTCTTTACAGACATTGTGTATTCACATGATATAAAGCTCTCCAAATTCATTGTCATTTTAAGTTATTTCTTGTTTTCCTAATTCCTTCTTGAAAATTGTTTCTAATTTATTATTAGCTAGTACAACAAAAACATGTTGTTTCTACTGTGAACTAAGTATAAACCTTCTAGAAAATTAAAAAAAAAAATGATGGTACAGTAAAACCTCATTAATCCAGACTAATGGGGGGAGAAATTGACTGGTTTAACGAAAGTCCGGATTAACTGAAATAACCTAAAAGAACAGTTGAAAGTGCATTAAAACTCAGTTTATAGCAACAAAACACGTTTATTATGGTGTATTTAAAGGGCATAGGCCTAAATACACTATACAGTACAGTAAAATGTAAAGCGATACTCAGGGTGGCTACAAACAAGTAGAAATGAAATTACCTGACTTTTCCAGGTTTTCCAGGACAAAATTTACATTTTTCCCTGACAATTACAAACTAAACTAAAGCAATGTTTTTCCAAATGGAAATAATAAACTCATACAGATCCAGGTATGGATTTGTTAAGTACCAATATTATATTCTATGAAATTGACTTAATTTCTCTATGATTTGAATTCAACTGCAAAATAGTGAATTTGGAAAATTATTACAATTCACAAGCTAGGGAAGGATTACGCAATTTTATCATACGCAGTAAGTTTAAAATAAAATACTTGGTTATTTTTAAAGTTACGACTAAATGAGATTAGAGTGAACAGTGATTGATTAAGAAATACAAGTGTAGTTTGTCAGTCTCCTTATCCATTCTCGGTATTATATGTTGATATTTCCATTGAGGTTTGGAACCCTCTACTTGCAAGAACCTTGAGTGTGGAATCATTTTTTGATGCATAAAGCTACTTCTCTCTTCTTTGTAAAGCAAACAACTTAACTCTTGCATATAAGTGAAACAATTGAATTGTACAAAAGAAAGTGTCATATTTTCTTACATTATCAATGGGATTTGTTGGGAGCATGCACTTGCTAAATTTTTATAACGTTCACCAATGGAGATTTATGTTTCACTTTTTCGTGATATTATTTAACCCGTTTTGTTGGATTCTTCTTGATATCTAAGAAAAGTGCAATGTAATTGTAAATATATGTTAACTTATGTGAAACCAGTAATACATCAGGATGATGAAAGAAAACCTTCGTAAGCACTGCTATATTAAATAAGGTGAAGTGAGCCAGAAGAGTAATAAAATTCCAGCAGCATATTTGCAGTCTAAAGCTCTTGTTTATGCATGCGATTTTTGTTGGATGTTGCAGTCCAAAGACATCCAACAAAAATCGATTCCATAAGAGTGCCATGCATGCAATTTCTGTCGGATGTTGTAATGAGACACTTTGTCGGGTGGCCATATTCGACAAAAATCGTATGTATCAATGGAGCCTATTTGTTTCCATGTTCTCTCAGTTTGTCCAACAAAATGCCACCCTGAATACTGTGCATACAATGCAGTACGTACATACGCGATACCCATATTCTGCTTTTTTTTGGCCTTTTGCCTGTCTGGATTAAGCGAAGTCTGTCTTATCGAGGTTTTACTGTAGTTGGTAAAAACAGCTTTTTATAAAATGCTCAAGAATCGTGCTTAAAATAAGAGGATGCCAAATCCCCTAGTTAAGAAAGTTAAGCATCTTCTCATCTGCTTCTTTGTCAATCACACATGAAACCATACAAGCATCACCCCTACATCCAAAACTTGAACAAATACACCCCCTCCTCCCCCCAAGCTAGGAACTGCCACTTTGGAGATCGAGTATAATGATAAGTTCCCATAAGTTAGTTACAATTGTCTGAAATTTCAAAACAACGAAAGAAATTAAGAGCTAAACAATGAGACAAGAGTTAAAGATATTTTTACGCAAAGACTTATATCAACAAGCATACTATACCTTGTCCTGTTTTATGACAGTGTTAATGAGATAATCTATCTTGACACTGTCCACTGTGGGTACAAGAATGGAGCTGTAGTCTGGTGTAGTGTTTTCTGGGTATGTATATGTTGTTACCAGTGTATTCCAGTGGTGCCAATAGCCTAAAATTTCAAAAATGAAAAAGATTATATTATAAGAATCAAGAGTAAAGTTTAAAATTTGTTATGTAAACAGTGCAGATATAAATTATTACAACAACAATAATAATATTAACCATTCCTATAACTATTATAAACTAATAGAAATAAACCAGTTTTAATCGACATTATTATTATTACATCTCTGAGAAGGCTCTTCTACTTGACCTATTAGATTAATGATTATCTAGCACAACTGTTCCTCATTTTATTACAATTTATACAGTTAGTGAACTGAAATGAATAGTTATTCCATTTTGTTATAAATATTTACACACAATTAGGGGAAAATTTCAGCCGTAAAATTTATGATGTGTGACTTCTCATATAAAATACTAATTTTTGGAATGTTGAAAACTGTGGAACTATTTAATTCTTTGAATAAGTGGTAGAATATTGAAATATAAACCGCTTGCTGTATTTTACACTAATTTTTTTGATCTGACAGTTTTTTTTCCTTTGGTTATTCTGTTTGAATACAAACTAACAACTTTATTTATGTTATTAACAATAAAAATAACAAGCTTTCTTCTTCATTTGTAACTTGAAATGAAGGATGCCAATTTCCAGGGGGGGTCAATGGACCAGGTTGATCCTCCCTCCCAATGTCAATGGATCCACTGTACACATATCTGAAGATGCTTGCATGTGCTACTTAGAAATAATGACCCTTATTTGGCCCTTTAGGTAATTGAACTCACCTTCAGGACTCACAACAAAGTCAAACACTGTGGAACCAGATACATCTGCAACGGGCGGGAAATCAAGTTCCACTTTCCCACGAAGAAACACATCCATCTTGATTCTGTCTTCATTTTCCAGAAAGGCTCCCAAACCCCAGACAAGTGCAAACACGTACAATCTCTCGAGATGCTTGTTTGAAAATCTTATAGTTTCTACTTTCTTCTCTTCTTCTTCCTCTTCTCCAGGTTCTTTGTCTTCTTCTTCCACTGGCTGTATTTCTACAGTCTTCTCCTCTTCCTCATCTTCTTGAAGAGGGACTAGACCATCCATCAGAAGCAGCATCTAAAATGGTAAATGATATTCTATAAGCTGTTGGTAGTTTCACACTCGTACTGGTTAGATGCTTTGTAAAATTATATAACACACAGGAAAGTCTGTCCTTAATCAAATAAATACAATTTTAATTTAGTTAATTCGTGACTCTCATCATGAACAGTCAGAAGAAATTTTGCACTGCAATGTGAAGGACAACTTTTCATGATATACTTATCATTAACTTTTACCATTATTTTGGGTTGTTTATGTGCCCAAGAGTGGTATACATTGCAGAAATTTTAGAGTGAGTTTTGTTCATTTCATAACTATGTTGAATATGCCTTATCTGTATCAACATAATTCAATTACACATACATACATCTATGTAGAAGCCCGCCCCCATGGCAGAGTGGTTAGCACATTGCGCTACGATGCTATGGGTCACGGGTTCGAATCCCAGCCTGTGCGTGGATGCTTGTGAGTGTCCATTCATCAATTTCATCATGTCATCACTCATATCCATCTTCGCAAATTAGCCAAAAGTGGCACAAAAAGCGAAGTAAAATAAAGTAAATCAAAATCAAAAAATCAAAGTCTATGTAAAGGGTCCACCAATTTGAATGTCAGAACTTTAAAATTAGATAGAATGGAAACCACAAGTGATATTGACATATATTTTTGTCTTTTTGAAGAGCAAACAATGGCATTAAGTTATGAACATTATGTTGTTCAAATATCCTCCTCTGCTTCGGTTGGTGGAATGGATTCTGAATGTCCAATTTTGCAGCACAACTGCACACATATTGAGTGGTATAGCCTTAATTGTTCGTTCGATGTTCCGTTTCAGGTAACGAACTGTGCGTGGCTTAGTCTCATAGCCTTAGATTTGACATAACCCCATATAAAATAATTAAGAGGGGTTAATTCACATGATCTTGGTGGCCAGTTCACGTCGGTCGATTATGTTGACCATAAATTCCTCTCAATGCACGAAATGTCTGTCGAACTGAACACGAATTTTGATAATAAATTCGAATAATTTCTATGCATTGTTGCATTGTGTATCTCTCCATGATAACTTGCCACAGACTACTGCACACAGTTTAATCTCGTCATTTCAGTCAGTGTTGCCACAACACTCTTTCAAAGTTCTGACGTTCAAATTGGTAGACCCTTTAGAAGCAGTGATTGCACCAGAAAGGGGCACGTGGGCTGGAGATAATCCTAGAACTCCCCTCCCCACCAAATAAGAAATATTGACAGTATATAAATGTTTGTTTAGCCCATTGACTCTTAAATTAAGGGCATATCAACTCATAGGCTATTAGTATCCATCACACAATATGGGGATAAGTAAGTTAACTAAAAGAACATTGAGAAGAGGATCCTAATAAGAAAATAAAACATGTCTTAAAAACCTACTCAATTTCTAAAACAAATACTATCAAATTCCTTACCAACAACTAAAATACAGGGTGTCCCAGAAGTCTTTCCCTGATTACAAACTTTATTCATATCCGCTATATGCAATGTAGAGATGTGAAAGTGATGCCAAAATGTTGGAAAACTAACCAAGTTTTTTTGCTGCAGGTTTCAGTAATGTGGCTGTAGTGTAGCAGTGTCAGTGCCAAGGAATCCGGAATTAATGCTCTTGACATCCGGTGGCATCTTTCCATACAATGTTTCTTGGACTTGACAGGATTTGGGAATGAAGATAAATTCCATTTTTTAAATACCAACTTATTGATGGCAGATATTCTAGACGAAATAATTCTGTAAATTTGAAAGTTCCTCTGCACTGTTATTGGTGACTGGGTCTCGTGATACCAGAGGACATGCTGAGCTTTTTCCTGATTTGTGAACATTTCCGGTTTTCGGGGCACTGACACTGCTACACTACAGCCACGTTACTCAAACCTGCAACAAAAAAACTTGGTTAGTTTTCCAACATTTTGGCACCACTTTCACATCTCTACCTTGCATATAGCGGATATGAATAAAGTTTGTAATCAGGAAAAGACTTCTGGGACACCCGGTACGTACTGTCCCTGATGATAAAATCTCCATTCCCTAGTTAAAAGCTGATGCTGTAAAGGGGCATTCAGCACACATAAGGGCAAACACAGGACAACATGATTAAACAGAGGAACTTGGCTATGTGCTCAGGTGCCAGACAGAGCCTTC
Organism: Lepisma saccharinum; assembly: GCF_977018435.1. Classification (NCBI taxonomy): domain Eukaryota; kingdom Metazoa; phylum Arthropoda; class Insecta; order Zygentoma; family Lepismatidae; genus Lepisma; species Lepisma saccharinum. The sequence continues at coordinate 26,431,196 of NC_139251.1, read as the reverse complement.
TTGGCCTGCAAGCCTGTAGTTACCAAGGTGCAAAATGAGGTTGACTTTTGGCTGACTATTTGTATGCACACACAGGCATGTATGTACAGGCACACATGCACCTTCACCCCCCCCCCACACACACTAGTGTGACCATAATATTTTGACCCAAAAACTGGACATCCCAAGAACGTCAGTTTACCCCCACCCTCTCGTGAAAAATCGGTTAGGTCTAATTATAAAATTATTGTTACCATTAACATATTATTATTGTGTTAAAGTATGGGTCAGATAAATGATACATCATAAGCAATAAATGAAATATTATCTCCCATTGTCAAGATGTATCAATTATTATAGTAATCTTGGTATGACTTACATAGTGTTTCTCATACCTTCTATAATAAATAATAAATAATAATAATAATAATAATAAATTCTCTAATTCCGTTCATCCATGTCCATAGGTATGAAAATCGTCATATAACAATACATACAGTAAAACAATATTAATACAATTTTATACACAAATTACAGTAATGATTTGAAGAACTTCTACATGAAGGAAATCCAAATACAATAATAAAATATTAATACAATTATAGACAAGAATTACAGTAATGATTTGAAGAACTTCTACATGAAGGAAATCAAAATAAAGGAAGAATACACTATGGGAATGAAGTTACATACAATATTAAGGCAAGCACAATAATAAGCGAAGAATTTTTTTTTAGTGTAAAAATAAAATGTAAAAGTAAATATGTAACTTATACAACATGGAAGAAAATGGAAGAATGCAAAATATATAAAGAATCGATTAATGATCATTTAGGCACAATAATAGCATATAGTGAATAATTCTGATCAACCTTTGTTGTTAGTCCTATGCTGAAGTTGAGGAGTGCCAGAAGTATTTATCAGAAGAACCAATCTTCTTGAGAACAACTTTATTCTCCAACCATTCATAAAACTACCCACATATCTGACACACCGTGCGAGATTTGACTTTTGAGTTTGTCAAGATGCAGGAATTTAAAATTTTGTTGCAAGTGCATGTTGAAACTACATGTACACTTCTTGATCATTCTTATTCATTGCTCTACAAATAACGGAACACACATAAAATAATATATTTCGAACATTCTCGACAGCCATGATGCTAGTTTAAAAATTCCATTTACATTTCTTTTTAGCATGAAACGTGTCTCAAATTTAGACTTGGTTTTTCAAGTTAAATCATAGACTTTTATAAAACAGGACAAATAGTGTCTTTAAATAATATCAATTGGACGACTGGGACATGCCTCTGAAACGAGACTGTCCCAGTCAAAACGGGACATATGGTCACCCTAACACACACACACACACTTATGTATGTTAACACACAGAATCCACATTAAGGAAGAATATTCTAGCAAATTCATCCACCTGGAAAGGATGGTAGGCTGTGTTGTTCCAATGAACCTCCAAGTTTATATGAATCCCAAAGAGTTAGTTTGTCCTAAATATCAGTTAAGCTAACTATTACTCTTTGACTCTTGAAATTTAACAGTAAGAGCACATTCCCTTGGAACAGAACTTAGCACTTACTTGCTCTCCTATGTTATTCATGGCTTAGGATTATATCATAAGGTGATCATGTTAGTTCAGTTATTTACAAAGAATTTACATAAAAAAGAGATACTATACCTGTAATATAATGTTGCACTGTAGAACTTTCATTACAAGGCTAAAATTCTGAGTACCAAAAGAGTAAAGCTCATCGTATGATTTATGGAAAAGTTCATGGAACAGTGCAGCTTCCCTTCCACTTCGAGTTTTCAGCCATGCTGCCAGAACTGGTTTCCAGTCAAGCCCTGAAGAACTCATGTACACCTATGTAGTACAAATTTTAAAACATTGTAAATAATATGTTACTCTGGGCAGTGTTTGGAAGTAACCAGTTACTTTTACTGCAATTACAAGTAACAGTTACTTTAGCTACTTTTAAAATTAAGTAACTATAAAAAAACTTACTTTTCTGCAATAGAAGTAACATTGTCAAGAGATACTTTTTCAGTTTTTTTATGACGCTTAAATGGTTAACCTGAAATTTTGTAAAGTGGGGAAAAGTTAAATTTGGCAACCTTGCCCTGCATACAGGGTGATCCAAAAAGGACTTTTACAACTTTGTAAGTGTATAAAAATTTATTCAGAAACGTTACAGAACTGGTTGTGGTGTCATTTTGTAAGGAAATACATCAAGTTTGACTAACATTGTGGAATAATACCGAATTCCACTACTGCAAGCACAAGTGGCAGTTCCATTAAGAATGACTGCTTTCACAGGTCAAGAGCAAGACCACCGTGTGTCTTGATTTGAAGGCTGCATCCACTTTCAACAAGATGCCACACCACCTCACTACCTCACCGAAGTCCGGGATATCCTCAACAGGGCCGGATTAACCTATGGGCAACTGGGGCAATTGCCTCGGGACCCCCACCAAAAGGAAGCTGTGATGGGCCTCCACAAAAAATAGTTTAACCAGCTGGCTATCTTTATGAAAAATTACATAAGAAGTAGTATTTTAAATAAAAAAACTTCAATATTGTCGTAAGTCTACACTCTTCTGGATCCAATTGTAGCACAGCTCTGTTTGTAGATATCTGAAGCTCAGTATACTTTATACCATGGATTGATTTGGCTGTGGTCTGGAAATAAGGCACATTTATTCAAACATTCAATTCTCAGATACGATTAAGATAATAAATAATCCTACAAAGTACATAACTTTCTTTCGTTAATAACATCGTATTAGAACTGAGAAATCTAAACAGTAGCAATGTCAAACATCAGGAAGACATCCCAATGGAACTGTCTATGTATAATATTCTATGAAAGGACCCGTTCTGCAGTACATTTCCCAATTTCGAAATTCTCTTTAGAATGTATTTGATCTTAATGGTAACAAACTGCAGCGGAGAAAGATCTTTCTCAAAATGAAATTAGTGAAAAACAGGCTTTGTGCTGCCATGTGACAGGATCGCTTATCCAATCTTTGTTTATTAAGGATTGAACATGAACTTCTTCATGAATTGGACTTCGATGATATAGTAGATGAATTTTCAGCGAAAAAGGCAAGAAAAGTGTGTTTACTACATGTTACTCGTATAAGTGTTAAGCCTTTGGGAATTTTCTTGAAGAAAGTGTAGTTACTACAATTTCCACAATGAACCTGTCAGTAACTGTCCAGTAGATGGACCGTGCATATGTAGTGACATATTTACTCTTAATTGTAAATAATAGTACAGTCTACTGCTCAGTTCTCTGTTTTCTTTAGTATTTACTATATATTGTAGTTATGGTGTGCTCAATATTCGTAATATACTGTAGATATTTAGATGCAGAATTTTACTGCTGCTATAGTGCTACAATTTCCGTCCTGTAACTTTATTTTACTGTGCTATTCTCCCTGCAAACCTATCTGCGATATGTTCGATTGTGAATGACTACTGATTCTAAAATCAGGTCTACCATTTCAACTGCTGAAAATTGGTGGTTAACATATTGAGCTAATAAAACTCCTAGTAAAAAATAAAAAATCGGGGGGACCCCACAAAACATTTTGCCCTAGGGCCTCTACAAACCTTGATACGGCCCTTATCCTCAATAACCGACTTCCAGGTCAATGAATGAAATCCCAAAAGATCAGGTGAACAAGGTGGCTATGCAATTGGCCTACTCAGACCTATCCATCTCATGTAGATTTTGGTACAATTTCACAATGCTAGTCAAACTCGATGTTTCCTTTCAAAATGACACCACAACCACTTTTGTAATGTTTCCGAATAAATTTTTATACACTTACAAAGTTGTAAAGTCCTTTTTGGACCACCCTGTATGTAGAATATAGCTGAGTAATTTAATACATTGAACAGTCAACTCATGTTCTAGCTACCAAAAGTTCTGATTTCAAGTTATAACTGGGCAGAGATGTTCCTTTGCCTATTTAATCTATTCACTATTCATCCCCACACTGCCATGATTATTCAAAGGGGTGACAGAATAATGCAAAAAATAATAAAATACATTCAGAACAGAAATTTACATTACTCAGTTTCTTCCCTAAAGTCATGCATGTTAAGTAAAAAAACTTACCATCCCATTCCTGGATACCGTGGCAGGGGAAGCATTGTCGATGTTATGTGGTTCGAAGATAATCTTGCAAGTTGGTGCCATGGGAAGTCTGTCACCATTAGCCAGGGTGAGGGTCTTGTTGTCATCAAGAACTGAATTGAGATTCTCAATCCAAATGCTGTCCACAGGCCCGTCTAACACCAACCAGACATGGTCCTCTAATGGCGAAAGAAAAAAACAAGGTCAGTTGTATGTTTATAAATTTCCAGGGGGGGGTAGAAGACAAAGAAGATGAACAAGAAGAAGACAAAGGCAAACAAGAGGATGAGGACAAACAAAAATATGAAGACAAAGGCAAAGAAGATGAAGACAAACAAGAAGATGAAGACAAACAAGAAGATGAAGACAAACAAGAAGATGAAGATGAAGACAAACAAGAAAAAGACAAAGATGAACAAGAAGATGAAGAGGAAGAAGACAATGACAATGAAAATCTAAATTCGTTGACACAACAGCCTTGTTAGGGCCAGGTACTGCCAAGCAGCCTTTTATTGCATGACATGTGGTTAGTGCATGGTGTCCCATTGCCACAGTTTTCTGATTTTTGAGACTGGAGCTCACTGCTTCTTCTTTACAAGTAGCTCCCTAATTGTTCTCACAATGCTGGGTCAGCACCAACATTTTGGGAGCTCCCACAGGAATAAAACCAGAGACTGCTTGTCCCAATGACAAGAACACTAACAACTTGACTATGTGACACCTCTATGATTTTAACAAAATATTAAATTAAAAATGGTACTTCAGTCACAGCCATATTTTGGGTGACAAAAGATTCCATAAAATAATAAAGAGAAATGTCAATAAATTAGCACACCAATTAAAATGCAAGATAAAATAGTAGATACTTGCAAAATAATAAAAACAATAATTATTTTAAATATTTCTATTCACTTCTATAATCACTAGGATGAATATGAAAAAATTGCTGCCTCCAAAATTTGTAGATCTCCTAAAAAAAAATTAAAAAATACTGCCATCTAGCAATCAACAGAACCTAGGTTCAATCCCTTACAGGAGGCACCTTACTCGGTGGTTTGAATCCCATTTTAAACTGTATGTCCAGTTATCTAACCCAATATAAAATAAGCTTTAAAGAACTTTATAAGAACAGAAGTGTTCATTATGTTTTCTTCTCCCAGATTGCTTGTTGAACCACATGCTTCACATATTACTACATTGGACACAAGCCTGAGACTTTGCATTGTAGGAATCTGAATCACAATTTGAAACAAGAATTTTATTTGTACTTTTTTTTTAATTATCAGCACTTTTCTGCCACTTTGTCCAATTGTGATGATTAGGATGAGTGATGATTAGATGAAATTGTCCATACCTAGGTCAGGATTCAAACCTAGGAACTTTGGTTGTGAGATCAGAAGTCAACCACTTAACATGCTGGGCTATTGAGCAGGCAGTCAAGAATTTTGTGTGCCATAACCATAATGGTCCTTATAACTTTATCAAATGAAACTAAAATGACAAATTTGTAAACAATATTATGAAGAATGAATTCCAAGAAGAACAATGTGGAGGTTTACCTGGTTTTATTTTTAACGTTTTCCTCCAGAGAGCAGAGAATATGCCATCTGTCCAATCATTTGTGGCCACGTCAAGCTTTCCGAACATCTGTGCAGCTGTTATGGCCTTAGGATTCATCCTCATTTCTCTAAAACAAAACAAAAAGTAACAAACTCATTGAGAATTTAAGAAGTACTTTACTTCCTTCTTTAATCCAGAAAAAAGGCACGATCACCTCTCTGTTTACGTGGAAATATTGTAGATAGGTTACCTAGTGCTTTCCCGACCATTATTGCCCTGGTAAGGAAAATACTTCAAAATTTTTAAAAAGGCAGCCCTCAGTGCCACCACTTGGGTTACGGAAGGTAAACGTCATATTATCCCCTCCCCATTTACAAAAATTCATCAGAATGCCACTATAGGCAATACATAATTACGTGTATTAATATTTATTATAAAATTTTCAAGATATTTGAATTTGTATTTAAGCATGATCTGTCCTAAAAATATAAAATAAAATTCAGAGCACAAACACAGTTGAATACTCTTCTTACGCTAATACATAATTAGACCGTGTAACATTTGCGAAAAAAAATAATGCTTGCAACTTACTCTCAGCATTCACAACACTAAATGCATACCAAAGACAGGCCCACCAATTGTGGCGACCAATTTTCATTCTGAAAATATAACCAACCTGTGATTCTCTCCACATGCTGTCATTGCCTTCATCAGAGTTTGGATGCAGGTCGTCTTCCCGGCTCCAGTCGGCCCCAGAGTCATAATTCCATGTCTCACTCTTTGGGTTTCATAGAGCTACAAGTACATACCAAACATCATGTGGTGCAAATACTGTAATATGAAGTTTACAGTATTTATACATTTTAATATGATTTTTTTTATTAGAAATATACCATAACAATCTACTGGAGTTTTGCTTTATAATATTCATAATTTCATGCGAGATAATCACAAAATCCATATCTCCCCCAGAGTGCTCTTGCACTAATAATGAATAGGGCTCAGGACTGTATGTCCTATAAAACTGTAAAATATGTATGTAATGATGTCATAAAAATTTAAAAATATGTCATAAAAATTTAAAAAATGCCATAAAAAATTAAAAATATGTCAGAAAAATGCAGAAATATTCCCAGTACAGCCAAAAATATTCACAACAGTACTTTCGAATTTCTCATTATATGGGAAGTCAGTTTCTTCCAGGGAAGATCGACTAGGGTGGGGGTGGGGTATGAAATGAAATCAGGATCCCTTTAACTGAAGAATGTAATGGGAAAATACTGAAAATATTGTGAAGGTCACTGCAATTATCCTAAGTTTCATTTACTTCTTTGTGGAAACTAAAGCATAATTGGCAGCTCGCTACAGCTCTAGGCAATCAAAAAACAAACACAAGTTTTTAAGGCAGATCTGAATCTGAAAAAAAACCCTACAAAATTCTTGTCAGAACAAGTTACACTAAATACGTTTCCATTCCACAATGCACTTACAATCTTGCAGCAGAAGTTCCTGTACTCGATAGCGGATAGAGATGGAGCTGTAATGTACCAAATGTTTTCCTTTTCTTCTCCAACTTTTTAACTTTTGACTGATTGTTGTGAGAAGCGAAAAAAGGCAAAGAAATGAGAACAACTGAAACTTGTTTACATCCTATCTTGTAGTTCTGGTACCTGTATTTCCTAAAATGTTCACACAGCTATCAATTGTCAGCAGGAAAAAAAAAGGGGGGGTATTATTGTTCTGTACTAGTTGGTAAGAAAAGACAGCACCTTCTTTTAATTTCTTCCTCCATAATTTCCATCTGATAACGAGAGAGAGACAAGAAGATAGTCATCATTCCATACACTGGAAACATCTCTGCAGTCATCAGGCACATTCGTTTAAAGCACAACATTAAGACGATCCACAAACCACCACCGAAAGTCAGAAACAGGCTTCGAAATCCTAAAGACGACTTAGGACAGAAGACACCCAGGGTTTACCGTATCATCTGTTCCTGTGGTAAAGCCTATATTGGACAAACTGAGAGGACAATCGAACAACGTTGCAAAGAACATGCCAGCTACATCAAGGATTTTCATCCAGAAAAATCGGGATTTGCAGAACATTCCATCCAGGAGGGCCATAGAATTGACTTCACAACCACCAAGATCATCAACAAGTAATCCAATTACTGAGACCAAAGCATCAAAGAAGCAATAGCCATCCACAGCGGAAAGGAAAACATCAACAGGGACACGGGATTAGAACTGGACCCAGCCTGGTTAACAATAGTCAACTGGGAGCTCGGATGTCATAGAGACGCCACTTGATTGGCCCGCTACATACACTGGACCCCTCCCACACCAAATACATATAACCTTACCGTGACATATCTCTGCAATCCCTGAAGATGAGAGTGACGTTAGCTCTTACAAGCTCGGAAGGGTATCCGGAAATCACCTGGCTGATATCCCGAGATAACTTCTATAACATTCGCCACTAGGAAAGCTTTAAGAATAACTTACCTGAATAAGTTTGAGAACCCATGGTGGATGATAAATAAGTTCAGCTTCTTCTGTTGCCTGTTCAATGGCAGATTCCAGCTTAGAGTATGTTGTTTTCTCCAGAGCTTGATTAGGAAATAAGTCTGCAACCAATGACATGAATAGTGGCTCATCTTCATCTAAAATTATGAAAAGTCAGTGTAAAAAAGTACAAAGGTTGGAATTATTGTTAAACAATTGTATGCTACAGTTATAGTTGTATAATGTGAGAGTTTAAATTCACAGACTACTTTATGAGTGAGAAGACAAGGAGGCATTCTAAAATGATTATCGTGATCAGGAATCTCAGTAACTAGTGGGCTAAAGCCTAAACTTACCTATGAGCTTGGACAGGTTCATATCCCTAAGCACCCTCATTACAATAGTGCTCTCTGAGTCCTTTGAATTTACTCTTTTAGCCGCCCCTAAGGTTCTAAGGACAGACAAAATATTCCTCAGTCCAAAATCATAGTGAACCTTTAAGTGAAGAAGAGAAAATTTTAATACAGTTAGGACAACAAATAAGCTCAATTTGAATGCTAAAATAGACCTGCTGTGTATAATTAAGAAACTCTTGGTTTCTACAATAGGTAAAGGGCAACTCCATCCCTGTACACTCCACCATGATGTGGAGGGTGTGGAGGTAAGGCCTCACACATTCTCGATTTGGTTGCCTTTATTCCCCTTGCCTTTAGACATAACCAAACCATTACTCTTCAAGATTGTTCCATAATTTATTTAATAATGATTAATTTTAAGAGTACATATTAATTAATGTATAAGTTACAAAAATTAGAAAGATATTTCCAAGTAAAACTGCTGGGATCGGAATATCAACTTAATAAAAAAAAAGAAACATAAATTACTGGGCTGCGGTCTCACAAAGGTTTCTGAAACCTCGCAAAATATGCGAACTACAGACTTTCCCGTAACTTTAACTAGCAACACTAGTGCCACTGTTCCCACGTCAGGGTTTCAGATGCCTTGGTGGATCTATAGAAAAGCCATGTCAAAACTCAATTCAGTAGCAGGGCTGCAAAACGATAATGTCAAAACTCTCCAGGCCGCATATCTCGAACCCCAACCCCTTGGAGTCCAAAACTAAGGGAAAATCCAGTGATTTCTCTTGCATCATCTTCATATTATATAAATAAGATATGGATCCCCCTTCCAAGTGCCAGAAATTAACAACCGGAGTATGATGCAAAAACCATAGGAGGAATCCCCCTCATCCCCCATTACATACCACCCTTCTCAGAACTGAACGATTATGCACGTTTGTGTAATTATAATCCTTGTGTATTTTATTGAAATAAAATAAAACTGAAATATCTTTTTGTAGTGATACTATTTTACATGTGTGTTTCAATTATAAATTGGTTACAATTGTGCAAACACTTTGACAAGAAGCCGTCTGTGGACAATTCTAGTTTCATTTCTCAGAGATTTTACAGCTTTTTCTAGAAACTCGCTTCTCAATGTTCACATTACGTTTTTGTGAGTAGGAAACTCTTAATGCAGACAACAAATGTTTGTCAATCATTCGTATTCTTTGGGCTGGCTTATTAATCTTCATAATGGAGGACAACTGTTCACAGAGGTAGGTGTAGCCAATTTGGCTAATACTGCAGCAGCAAAATAGCCCATTCCGTGATACTGCTGTGGGAGATATGAGGAAAATCTAGGAACATCCAGATCATGATGTTTCTCTTTCAATACTGAGTTACATTCTAATCCAATAAGTTCCAGTTGAAGGTCACCACGCACGGTGTAGCGTCAAATCATCGCCGACAAAACATCGCCAACAAAACATCGACGGTACAAAACATCGACGGTACAAAACATCGACAGCACAAAACATCGGTGTAGCGTCAAATCATCGCCGACAAAACATCGCCAACAAAACATCGACGGTACAAAACATCGACAGCACAAAACATCGACAGCACAAAACATCGACAGTACAAAACATCGACGGCAAAAACATCGACGACAAAAACATCGACGGCAAAAACATCGACACCAAAAACATCGACGGCAAAAACATCGACGCCAAAAACATCGACGCCAAAAACATCGACATCAAAAACATCGACGACAAAAACATCGACACCAAAAACATCGACGGTAAAAACATCGACGGCAAAAACATCGACGCCAAAAACATCGACATCAAAAACATCGACGGCAAAAACATCGACACCAAAAACATCGACGGTAAAAACATCGACGGCAAAAACATCGACGCCAAAAACATCGACGGCAAAAACATCGACGGCAAAAACATCGACATCAAAAACATCGACGGCAAAAACATCGACGCCAAAAACATCGACATCAAAAACATCGACGGCAAAAACATCGACATCAAAAACATCGACATCAAAAACATCGACGGCAAAAACAGCGATGGCAAAAACATCGACACCAAAAACATCGACATCAAAAACATCGACGGCAAAAACATCGCCGGTAAAAACATCGACACCAAAAACATCGACGGCAAAACATCGACATCAAAAACATCGACGGCAAAAACATCGACATCAAAAACATAGACACTAAATACATCGACGGGAAATTCAGTTTTTGACAAAGTTTTCCACACTAATGAATTCAGATCTAATCCCGAATATTTTGAGATTGGCTACCCTAAATTATAAAGTGTTTCAGTGAAACGAACAATGTGTAATGAGCGAACTCAAGTTTCCAACTTATAGTGCTACCGTGCTACCAATGTATAATGGTCATTGTTGTAAGAACGGTCCGCGAGGCCGAGACACGCCCTCTCAATAAAGACGTTATTATTATTATTATTATTATTGATAAAATTACAAACAATGAGGTTGCGCAGTGAACGTGATTGTTTAGTTTCTGGTAACCATTTATGACTTCTCGCCGGCAGCGTTTGTGTTCGGAGGAAAGGGAAAGGAAGGCTCCTCCGTGTGAAAGATGAAAAGACCACCGACTATTGTTATTCCTTGTTTATTAGACACAGGAGACCGAAAGGACCAATATACAACTTGACTTTTCCGTAGTGATTTCTTTTGGTACATGCACTGGTACACACCGTGTGTAAGTAATACAACTGCCCCCTTGCAATATATTGCCTTGCCCCCTTCCTCTCCAGACATTTTCCCCGGGTGTCGCACGACGAAGGGCCTTCACTGTGTATCAGTACTGCTGTTGTATTTGATTCAAGGGGTCCGAGGTTCGATCCCCGGTGGAGGAAAGTTGCACAGTGGTATGGATTATTTAAACTATAGGTTCAGTTCCGATTAACCCTTCGTGGGTCACACGAGAATAATTAGCTTGTTGATCGCTCACGGTGCCAGAGACCGGGCTCTTAATATACAGTGATGGACAAAAGTAATCATACAGTGGAACTGAAAGGACGAAAGGACGAATTGCAGCAGCTAGGAAAACAATAAGGAAGTCAAAACTGTTAATGCTGTACCATGTATGCACCAAACAGTATATTGACAACAAAAATAAATATCAGATGCTGCTTGTAGAAAAATAAAATACAATACATTCTCAATACCCGTTTCTTTGGCTGGACAAAAGTATTCATACACCAACATAAAAGTTCACTTTGAAGAAAAGAAAGAAACAAATACCATCTCGTCAGAATTTAGTATGCATTCCTCTGTTGTGGAGAACAGCTGTCAGTCTCTTTTGCATAGAATGAACAAGAGGCGTGGTTATTTCAGATGTAATATTGTGCCGCTCATGCAAAATGACCTCTTTCAGTCTATTCTTGCTTGTTATGTCATGTTTTCGGAGTCTGGTTTCCAAATGGCTCCAAAGATGTTCAATGGGGTTAAGGTCGGGGGACTGAGGTGGAGTTTTGAGTGTGTGGGGAGTATTATATAACAACCAAAGGTTGACAATCTCAGCTGTATGTTTAGGGTCGTTGTCCTGCTGGAAGTAAAAATCATTCCCATGACCCAAATGATCGATACTCTGCTGCAAATTGTTCTTCAGAATATCCAAATAGACAAATCTATCCATAGTTCCCTCAATAAAGACGAGTTCTCCAACACCTGAGGCTGACATACAGCCCCAGACAATAACGCCACCACCTCCATGTTTAACTGTAGCCAAGAGATTTCGAGGCTCAAGCTCAGTATATATTGTGTATATATATGTGTAGTTGTTTTGAATCTGAACCTGAGAGATTAATTTAAAGTCACATATAATTTAAACAGTGTGATCTTTTTTTTTTAATAATGCAATACATATATAGCTTAATTCCAAGTAGTCCAACAAGGCATGGTATCTTCGAAAGCATCTTAAGAGATGCAGGATAGAAACTTATTCCTTTAAGGATCCTATCTGTAACAAGATGGGCTTGCTGTGCGAATGCTACGACAGTCATAAATTCTTTCCGTAAATATTTGACATCAGGAAATAGTCTCAAATACAAAAGTAACTGAAGTGAAGGCAATAGAAGAGGACTGCTTTCGCAAATGAGAATGGCGGAAGCAAGGGGGGCATTGGCCGCCTAAAATATTCAGGTTTATTAAAATTTACAAGTCAATGCTACTTTTATTGACCTCTTCGGGCCAGAGGAGCAATTTTTATGATTTCACAAATGTGACAGTTGTTTCACAAAATAAAAATAATCTTGGACGCTATTTTTATGGCCTAGAAAACTTTTTAATCCTCTCCAAAGAACTTAAGCGGCAAGTTCGATTGTGACCCCCCTAAAGTTAGATTCCAAGTTACGCCCATGAACTTGGATAAAGAAATTCCTCGTCAAACAAAAAAAAAATAGATAATTCGTGTCAAAATGATGTCCAAATGTGGCGGCGATTGGTTTCGAAAACTGGGGGGGGGGGGGGGGGGGGAGGACAAGGACAGTTTACTTTCTCTTGGTACATAAGGTTTAGCATAGTGCGAGAGAAAATGTGGCAAAATGTATGAGATGGTGCAACTGTCCCCTCACGCCCCCATAATCTCCGCCACTAGTTAAATGTGAAAGAACATTTTTCTACTTTGCAGCAAATCATGGGTTACCTTAGTAATGGGATTGGTAACTGGAGGTTGAGTGCTGTACTTATTCCCTCAAATGTAACAGTTATTTAACAAAATAGTCCTGGATATTATTTTTAAGGGATGGAACAACTTTTTGATTCTCGATTAGTGCAGTGGCGGCGATTAGGTTGGCACGGGGGTGCAGATGCCCCCCCCCCACACACTTTTTGCCGCTTTTGCCCCCGCATTATGCTAAACCGTATGTACGAAGAGAAAGTAAATTGTTCTTGCCCCCCCACCCAAAGTTTTGTAACCCAATCGCCTCCACTGCATTTAACTGTTAATGAATAACACAAAACTTATAAAGTTCGTTAAAGGCAATTTTGAACGTTTCAGCTTTCCGTAGTTCATAAATTCGGAACTTTCTGAATTGAAACGGCCAAATCCAATTAACAATTAGTAAAGCTTTCCCTTAATTTACAACCTTGGTGACAATGAAGTTCGACCAGAAACGAATACGTGATTAAATGCACAGAGGCATAGGCGGTGGAATGGGTGACCCGCAGAAGTGACGCATGTGTGTAAGAGGAGGCGTGTGAGCAGGCAAGAATCGTGATCCCAGCATGTTGCACCCAAGGTCACGTAAAGAACGAAAACGGGGAACAATACGCGTGACATTGAACTTCGACCAGGCACCAGACCCATACGGAAATTCCAGATAGTGGTGCATTCGACGGAAGCATGACGTCACGGACACGATAAGGGAGTCCGCCGTATATAAGAGCGTGCTGTGCACCGAGGAACCGCAGTGCATCATCACCATGGCCAGGGTCAAACCTATTGACAACACCGTGAGGAGAAGAGTGGTGGAGTTGCAACGGGATGGACTCAGTGAACGGGAAATAGGGCGCCAACTGAACTTACCCAAGTCAACCGTCCACTGCATCATCAAACACCACCAAAATACGGGTACTACAGAGCCAGGTAAGGCCCCCGGTCGAAAACGCCTGCTGAGCGTGCGTGACCTACGGATATTTAGGCGCTATATCCAGACCAACAATCATGTTTCTGTGGCCGAATTACGACTGTGGACTCGAGAACGCTTTCACATTGAAGTGTCAACCAGAACCATTCGCCATTACCTACAGCGATGCGGTTACCGAGTGTACAAAGCGAAACGTAAACCCTTCCTTTCCATGTTGAACAAAGGCAATCGACTACGGTGGGCACGAATGTACCGGGGATGGACATTTCGGCAGTGGAACAGGGTTTTGTGGACGGACGAATCCATTTTCAATGTTGTGTACGGGAAAATACGGAAAACAGTCATTTGTCGCAAGGAGGAACAGAATGAAGCAAAATGTTATGCACGTCGGGTACAGAAACCTGCGTCAGTGATGGAATGGGGATGCATGACGGCATCTGGGGTTGGCCCACTACACGTCTGTGAGGGCATTGTGAATGCACACGCCTATACACGCATACTGAAGCGGCATCTTCCCACAGTGCGAAGGCATCTGTTCCACAGGCGGCGTCTCATCTTTCAACACGACAATGCCAGGCCTCATACAGCGCGGCTGACAAGAGAATGGTTGACTCGCCATCACGTGCGAACTCTGCCATGGCCACCATCGAGTCCCGACCTCTCGCCCATTGAGAATGTTGCGACGTGTGCAACAGAGGAGACCCACGACAGTGGCTGCTCTTATTGCCTGCCTGCAGGAGGAATGGCACCGCATCGATGTGGAATACCTTGAACGACTCGTCCGCAGCATGCCCCGACGCATTGCCACAGTTATTCGCCGACGGGGCGGCGTCACACCATGGTAAACAGGATCCCCTCTAACAGTGGTCGAACTTCAATGTCACGTGTAGATGGATGAAAATGTTTTATTTTGTGTGGACACCATACATTGTAGCGTTGCAGCGGAAATTTATGTTTTCCTTTGTTCCATGTAGCCTGCTGAATAAAATATGTTCAGCATATGCATGTGTTCTCCTTCTTTCACAACGCACTCCTATATTTGTGACTGGTCGAACTTCATTGTCACTAAGGTTGTAGAAATTAATAAGTCATAATTTTAATATTCTCTTCACATGTAGCTCTTCTGCTTTCACATGGTGGAATCAAAATGGGCTACTATGACAATGCACAAATTATTTTCTAACCTTAGAAATGAGGTTAATATAAATCCAACCAACTAAATACTGCAATACGGTGCAAAAATCAGCACGCTTGGGGAATGTAGGCATACTCCTAAGACTCCGAAGAGCATTAACTTGCCCAATCGTGCTGACTTTTGCACAAATTGCAGTATTTTATAGTGGAATTCGAGCCACTTAATGAAATGTACCCCCACCAGGGATCGAACACGGGTACACTTGGTTACAAGGCAACAGTCTTATTGCCAGACTACCTGGGTGTGGAGCTTAATTTTAATATTTCTAATTCATAGTTTGTTAACTCCTTGATTTCATAACGTCGTATTTCTCTCTCTCGGAATTTTTAGCTATAAGGATATACGTATACACTGCCTTTCACGACCGAGGTGGCCGTTGGGCGGCGGCTAGCGCGTCGGAAAGTAAGAGCACATCTGCCGGCATTTAAACCCACAGTTGTACGCTGACCTTGACATTGGACACGTCCGTGCTTCAGTATCCAGACAGCTGTTGTGCAGTTTGCACGTGTTTGTGAAGTGTTAAATTGTTAACAAGTGTTTTAGATTGTTTTGTTTTATTTTATGTTCTTTCTGCAGTCTAATAATGCCACGCTATCCGTACAATTTTAAACAACGAATTTTTATATACGACTCTTATGTCATTACTAGAGCCCGGAAGTTTGGCAAAAAGGCTCTTTTTATCTACTGCATATATTGATAAACTTTTTCCGGATATACGTTTCTTATGTTGTTTCGAATGTTTTAGAAGTCTTTTCATTTTGCCTATTTTGCCTATTTGGGACCCCACTGCCTATTTTTAATTATAATGCCTTTTTTGCCTTTTTTTAATGAAATTTAACAATTTATTTTAAAAAAGTGTGTAGGGTAAATTATTTTTCTCCCAAAAAATGTTGTTGGCATTTATTTTTCTTCCATTTATTATGTGAATAATTTTCGCCTTATTAAAGTAATATTGAACTCAGGTATGTTTCAACATTGCTGAAGGAGAAAAGTGTGAGAAAAAAGTATTTCAGGCTGATTTAGGATATTGCCTTTCCGTTAACATTTCTATGTGCATATTGACTGATGAATACCTGTTGCAGAACACCTGCACAATTACGTCATCACGTCCAGCGTCCGTGTCCGGAGGTTATTGACAAGAAACAGCACTAATGCCCAAGGGACTTTGCATGGATTCCAAAATCAAGTTCTCTATCTTTAGTTTAGTTCTGCACTTTGGAGGGAAAGGATCGTGTAATTGTCATCATGCCGAAATTTAGTCTGCCATTAAGTGGTAAGTTACATGGTTACGTGCGTGAATTTGGTAAAAGCACATTTTCGACAGACGGTACTATTCTTCTCTGCAAGATATGTAAAAAAACAATCAACCATGAGAAAAAATACTTTATATCTCAGCATGTGTCAACTGCAAAACATAAATCTGCAACTGCTAAAATGATCGGATAGAAGAAGATATCCCTAATTTCAACAGTGGGCACTTCATCCAACAGGCAATCTCAGTTTTCTCTTGAACTGTGCAAGGCTTTCATGGAAGCAGGAATACCTTTCTGGAAAGTGGAAAACAAGTCACTGAGGAAATTGCTGGAGAAATACACTAAAGAAACGGTGTCGTCGGAATCTACGCTGCGGAAAACATATTTAAGCGTCTGCTACGAAGAAGCTCTGAAAAGAATTCGTGCTGAAGTTGGTGGAAAAAAGATCTGGACTTAAATAGATGAAACTACTGACGCTATGGGACGCTACATAGCCAACGTCATCATAGGAACTATGGAACCAACATGCGGAGAATCCTCGTCATTTCTTCTCACGTCAGAACAACTAGAGAGAGCCAATGGTTCGTCAATAGCTCAGTTATTTTCAAATTCCCTACTTCTGCTCTGGCCAGATGGTGTACATCATGATGACGTGTTACTTTTTATCAGTGATGCACCTCCCTATATAAAGAAGGCTGCCATAGCATTGAAAATTCTCTTCCCGAACATGCTTCATATCACATGTGTAGCCCACGCAATGCACACAATCGCCGAAGAAGTTAGAGCGTTGCACCCAGAAGTGAACAGGTTGATTTCGAACACAAAGAAGATATTTCTGAAATCTCTCTCTCGAACCCGAAAATTTCAGGAAGTTGCGCCTGAGCTTAGTTCACCTCCGCAACCAGTCTTGACGAGATGGGGAACCTGCATATCAGCAGCTATATATTATGCTAACAACCTTGAAAAAATCAGTGAGGTGATCGATGCTCTTCCAGAAAATGAAGCGGCTTCGATTCGTGAAGTGAAAAAACTCCTGTGCTATTCAGAACTCAAGAATGAACTGTCGTTTATTTTTGCACATTATGGTGCATTGCCAGAGACAATTACAAAGCTAGAAAAAAGAGGCGAGACTCTTATAGCATCCATGAAAATCTTCGAGGAATCTATGCAGCAGATGATGGAAGTGCCAGGAGAAAAGGGGTCAGCTGTTGCGGAAAAGTGCAAACGGGTAGTGAGTGCAAATGAGGACCTGAAACAATTAAAAACAATTTGTGATATTCTAAAAGGTGAAAATGCTGTTACCGAAATGAGTCCAGCTACATTAGCTTGTTTTATGTATGCTCCAATAACTTCTGTCGAAGTAGAAAGATCACTTTCTATTATGAAAAACATTCTCTCCGACAGACGACTATCAATGAATGTTGAGAACTTAAAAAAACACCTTGTAGTTATGTGCAATCAAGACGGAGAAAATTGAAATGCTCTTCCCAATGTAGATTTTAACATTTTGCCAGAGATTATAGATAAAAGTAAGCGACTTCCAAATTGTGCCTTTTTTTGTTTATTTTGTCTTTTTCATTTTTAGTGCCTATTTTCCACATTATAAATGCCTTTTTGCCTGCCTATTTTAACGAAAATAAATGCCTGAACTTCCGGGATCTAGTCATTACGAATTCTTGTAGGGAAGTCAGAAGGCGTTTTGCAGCAGAATTCCCACATGTTCCTGTTTCACACAGACAGAGTGATCTGTTACTTGTGAACAAATTTAGGAAAATAGGGTCTGCTCTTGTTAAGATAAAACGGCATGTGCTTACTGAGGATAAACTAGACGACGTTGGAACACGAATGAAACATACTCCTCAGAAATCTCTCCGATGCCTTGCACAAGAAACATACATATTTCTAACGTCATCGTGGCGAGCTGCCAAACTTTTATACCGGAAGCCATATATCAGAAAAATCGAAAGAAAATATGAAGAAATAAATTGAAGCAATTTCGAAAGAGGAACTGATACGTGTTAGTGAAAATTTCCTATAAATATGTGGATGCAGGAGGACATCATTTCAGAAACATGTTCTATATGCGCCTATGTGCATGGCGACAACCTGTATATTTATGTCTAACACAAACTACTAGCAAAAAATTACAGCTAAATTATTCTCCTTATTTTCTTAAGTTCATATAAGGCTGTGTATTTTTAAAAAATAAAACACGTTGTTTGTTAAAAACACTTCATGCACAATCTACATTTGTGACAAAAATTCTTGAAACACTTCTGGTGTGACTGGCAGAATTGATATCAGTTGCGGATAAACCCTGATGTTTGTGAGAGACATGGGCGTCCGGAAGGGGGCTCAAGGGGGGCCGTGGCCTCCCCCACCTGAAAAATGAAAGTCAACCAAAAAATATGTATTTCACACATATAATTTCATTTTAGCCACAATAATATGTGTTAATTATTGCATGAACACCATAAATTCAAATTTAAGCAATGTTTTTTTAGGGAACAACACTATTTTTGGGAAAAATTTGTCTTCGTTTGCCCCCCCCCCCCTGGAAAAAAAATACCTTCCTTGCACCTCCTTGGAAACAATCCTGCGGACGTCCGAGAGACGATGTTTTGAAGGCTTCTGTCCGGTGGCTGTCACAAGGGGTCTGCTGTGTGAAGGTGGGCGGGGGAGGTAAAGCAAAGGTGCCCTCAGTTGGTTCGTACCATAGTCATAAAAGAACATTTCTTCCACATCCACAATATAACGAGCATAGAACTATCACGTCTATGAAGTTAAAAGCAGCTTGCTAGAAAGCAGAAGGAAACATGACACTTCGCATTGTTTACGATTCCATTGTTTGAGCTTTGAGGCAAGAATCAGGTGCTAATAATAATATTGTTGTGATGTCAGAAGGTGCGCGTGCAGCGCGAAATAATCGAATCAATGAAAATGCCGCTCTTGCACAACAACCATGGCTGATAAGAAATCTAAAAATAAGATCGACGAATGTAGGCATCTTTGGTCGAAACAAAGAAGAGCTGTAGCTTCATGATGCTATTATCACAACACAAAATCCTATTCATGGAACGAATCAAGATATAAATTTCACCTGGGCGAGTTGGAGTTTTAGAGCCCCTCTACTTTCCATTCTGTTACTCACCCCAGTCTTTCTACTCTGCTCCTCCTACTTTCCGCCTTCCTCCAATAATAATAAAATATGACTGCATTATAAATTAACGGCTATAATGACAAAAAATAGCGGTTTTTGGTGTTGATGTTTTTGCTGTCGATGTTTTTGGTGTCGATGTTTTTGGCGTGGATGTTTTGTGCCGTCGATGTTTTTAGCGTCGATGTTTTTGGTGTCGATGTTTTTGCCGTCGATGTTTTTGCTGTCGATGTTTTTGCCGTCGATGTTTTTGGTGTCGATGTTTTTGCCGTCGATGTTTTTGCCGTCGATGTTTTTGGTGTCGATGTTTTTAGTGTCGATGTTTTTGCCGTCGATGTTTTAACCGTCGATGTTTTTGCCGTCGATGTTTTTGCCGTCGATGTTTTTGCTGTCGATGTTTTTGCCGTCGATGTTTTTGCCGTCGATGTTTTTGGTGTCGATGTTTTTGCCGTCGATATTTTTGCAAAAACATCGACGCCAAAAACATCGACGGCAAAAACATCGACGGCAAAAACATCGACGGCAAAAACATCGACATCAAAAACATCGACGGCAAAAACATCGACGGCAAAAACATCGACGGCAAAAACATCGACATCAAAAACATCGACGGCAAAAACATCGACGGCAAAAACATCCACACCAAAAACATCGACGGTAAAAACATCGACGGCAAAAACATCGACGGGAAAAACACCGACACCAAAAACATCGACGGTAAAAACATCGACATCAAAAACATCGACGGCAAAAACATCGACGGCAAAAACATCGACGGCAAAAACATCGACGGCAAAAACATCGACGGTAAAAACATCGACGGCAAAAACATCGACGGCAAAAACATCGACATCAAAAACATCGACGGCAAAAACATCGACGGCAAAAACATCGACGGCAAAAACATCGACACCAAAAACATCGATACCAAAAACATCGACGGCAAAAACATCGACGGTAAAAACCGACGGTAAAAACATCGACGGCAAAAACATCGACACCAAAAACATCGACGGTAAAAACATCGACGGCAAAAACATCGACGGTAAAAACATCGACATCAAAAACATCGACGGCAAAAACATCGACGCCAAAAACATCGACATCAAAATCATCGACATCAAAATCATCGACGGCAAAAACATCGACGGTAAAAACATCGACACCAAAAACATCAACGGTAAAAACATCGACGGCAAAAACATCGACGGAAAAAACATCGACGGCAAAAACATCGACGGCAAAAACATCGACATCAAAAACATCGACGGTAAAAACATCGACACCAAAGACATCGACGGCAAAACATCGACACCAAAAACATCGACGGGAAAATCAGTTTTTTACAAAGTTTTCCACACTAATGAATTCAGATCTAATCCCGAATATTTTGAGATTGGCTACCCTAAATTATGAAGTGTTTCAGTGAAACGAACAATGTGTAATGAGCGAACTCAAGTTTCCAACTTATAGTGCTACCGTGCTACCAATGTATAATGGTCATTGTTGTAAGAATGGTCCGTGAGGCCGAGACATGCCCTCTCAATAAAGACGTTTTTATTATTATTATTATTATTATTATTATTGTTGATAAAATTACAAACAATGAGGTTGCGCAGTGAACGTGATTGTTTAGTTTCTGGTAACCATTTTGACTTCTCGCCGGCAGCGTTTGTGGTCGGGGGAAAGGGAAAGGAAGGCTCCTCCGTGCGAAAGATGAAAAGACCACCGACTATTGTTATTCCTTGTTTATTAGACGCAGGAGACCTTAGTAATTTCTTTTGGTACATGCACTGGTACACACTGTGTGCAACTAATACAACTGCCCCCTTGCAATATTGCCTTGCCCCCTTCCTCTCCAGACATTTTCCCCGGGTGTCGCACGACGAAGCGCCTTCACTGTGTATCAGTACTGCTGTTGTATTTGATTCAAGGGGTCCGAGGTTCGATCCCCGGTGGAGGAAACTTGCACAGTGGTATAGATTCTTTAAACTATAGGTTCAGTTCCGATTAACCCTTCGTGGGTCACACGAGAATAATTAGCTTGTTGATCGCTCACGGTGCCAGAGACCGGGCTCTTAATATACAGTGATGGACAAAAGTAATCATACAGTGGAACTGAAAGGACGAAAGGACGAATTGCAGCAGCTAGGAAAACAATAAGGAAGTCAAAACTGTTAATCCTGTACCATGTATGCACCAAACAGTATATTGACAACAAAAATAAATATCAGATGCTGCTTGTAGAAAAATAAAATACAATACATTCTCAATACCCGCTTCTTTGGCTGGACAAAAGTATTCATACACCAACATAAAAGTTCACTTTGAAGAAAAGAAAGAAACAAATACCATGTCGTCAGAATTTAGTATGCATTCCTCTGTTATGGAGAACAGCTGTCAGTCTCTTTTGCATAGAATGAACAAGAGGCGTGGTTATTTCAGATGTAATATTGTGCCGCTCATGCAAAATGACCTCTTTCAGTCTATTCTTGCTTGTTATGTCATGTTTTCGGAGTCTGGTTTCCAAATGGCTCCAAAGATGTTCAATGGGGTTAAGGTCGGGGGACTGAGGTGGAGTTTTGAGTGTGTGGGGAGTATTATATAACAACCAACGGTTGACAATCTCAGCTGTATGTTTAGGGTCGTTGTCCTGCTGGAAGTAAAAATCATTCCCAAGACCCAAATGATTGATACTCTGCTGCAAATTATTCTTCAGAATATCCAAATAGATATTGGATATGGTGGCGCGGTGGCTCAGTCGGTAACGCGTCTGACTACCATGCTAAAGGTCCCGGGTTCGATCCCCGGCCGGTTCAAATCCGGGAACTTTTCTAACGGTGGAAGCGGCCCCGGCGCCCACCCAGCGTCGAATAACATGGGTGCTTGGGGGAAACCCTGGGGTGTAAAGGCGGTCAGGGGCGTGATGCTGATCACATCACCCCCACTCACGACCGGATCAAGAAAGTGTGGGCGTTACCCCCACACCCCCTATACGCCTTCATGGCGTGGTGGTATGCACAGGGGAACACTTTACCTTTTTTATCCAAATAGGCAAATCTATCCATAATTCCCTCAATAAAGACGAGTTCTCCAACACCTGAGGCTGACATACAGCCCCAGACCATAACGCCACCACCTCCATGTTTAACTGTAGCCAAGAGATTTCGAGGCTCAAGCTCAGTATATATTGTGTATATATATATGTATGTATGTATGTGTGTATGTGTGTATGTGTATGTGTGTGTGTGTGTGTGTGTGTGTGTGTGTGTGTGCGTGTGTGTAGTGTAGTGTAGTGTAGTGTAGTGTAGTGTAGTGTAGTGTAGTGTAGTTGTTTTCAATCTGAACCTGAGATTGAAACCCCCATAATCTCCGCCACTAGTTAAATGTGAAAGAACATTTTTCTACTTTCCAGCAAATCATGGGTTACCTTCGTAATGGGATTGGTAACTGGAGGTTGAGTGCTGTATTTATTCCCTCAAATGTAACAGTTATTTAACAAAATAGTCCTGGATATTATTTTTAATGGATGGAACAACTTTTTGATTCTAGATTAGTGCAGTGGCGGCGATTAGGTTGGCACGGGGGTGCAGATGCCCCCCCCCCCCACACACATTTTTTGCCGCTTTTGCCCCCGCATTATGCTAAACCGTATGTACGAAGAGAAAGTAAATTGTTCTTGCCCCCCCCCCCACCCAAAGTTTTGTAACCCAATCGCCTCCACTGCATTTAACTGTTAATGAATAACACAAAGCTTATAAAGTTCGTTAAAGGCAATTTTGAACGTTTCGGCTTTCCGTAGTTCATAAATTCGGAACTTTCTGAATTGAAACGGCCAAATCCAATTAACAATTAGTAAAGCCTTCCCTTAATTTAGAAATTAATAAATCATAATTTTAATATTCTCTTCACATGTAGCTCTTCTGCTTTCACATGGTGGAATCGAAATGGGCTACTATGACAGTGCACAAATTATTTTCTAACCTCAGAAATGAGGTTAATATAAATCCAACCAACTAAATACTGCAATACGGTGCAAAAATCAGCACGCTTGGGGAATGTAGGCATACTCCTAAGACTCCGAAGAGCATTAACTTGCCCAATCGTGCTGACTTTTGCACAAATTGCAGTATTTTATAGTGGAATTCGAGCCACTTAATGAAATGTACCCCCACCAGGGATCGAACACGGGTACACTTGGTTACAAGGCAACAGTCTTATTGCCAGACTACCTGGGTGTGGAGCTTAATTTTAATATTTCTAATTCATAGTTTGTTAACTCCTTGATTTCATAACGTCGTATTTCTCTCTCTCGGAATTTTTAGCGATAAGGATATACGTATACACTGCCTTTCACGGCCGAGGTGGCCGTTGGGCGGCGGCTAGCGCGTCGGAAAGTAAGAGCACATCTGCCGGCATTTAAACCCACAACTGTACGCTGACCTTGACATTGGACACGTCCGTGCTTCAGTATCCAGACAGCTGTTGTCCAGTTTGCACATGTTTGTGAAGTGTTAAATTCTTAACAAGTGTTTTAGATTGTTTTGTTTTATTTTATGTATTGCCAGTTCTTTCTGCAGTCTAATAATGCCACGCTATCCGTACAATTTTAAACAACGAATTTTTATATACGACTCTTATGTCATTACGAATTCTTGTAGGGAAGTCAGAAGGCGTTTTGCAGCAGAATTCCCACATGTTCCTGTTTCACACAGACAGAGTGATCTGTTACTTGTGAACAAATTTAGGAAAATAGGGTATGCTCTTGTTAAGATAAAACGGCATGTGCTTACTGAGGATAAACTAGACGACGTTGGAACACGAATGAAACATACTCCTCAGAAATCTCTCCGATGCCTTGCACAAGAAACATACATATTTCTAACGTCATCGTGGCGAGCTGCCAAACTTTTATACTGGAAGCCATATATCAGAAGAATCGAAAGAAAATATGAAGAAATAAATTGAAGCAATTCGAAAGAGGAACTGATACGTGTTAGTGAAAATTTCCTATAAATATGTGGATACAGGAGGACATCATTTCAGAAACACGTTCTATATCCGCCTATGTGTATGGCGACAACCTGTATATTTATGTCTAACACAAACTACTAGCAAAAAATTACAGCTAAATTATTCTCCTTATTTTGTTAAGTTCATATAAGGCTGTGTATTTTTAAAAAATAAAACACGTTATTTGTTAAAAACACTTCATGCACAATCTACATTTGTGACAAAAATTCTTGAAACCCTTCTGGTGTGACTGGCAGAATTGATATCAGTTGCGGATAAACCCCGATGTTTGTGAGAGACGATGTTTTGAAGGCTTCTGTCCGGTGGCTGTCACAAGGGGTCTGCTGTGTGAAGGTGGGCGGGGGAGGTAAAGCAAAGGTGTCCTCAGTCGGTTCGTACCACAGTCATAAAAGAACATTTCTTCCACATCCACAATATAACGAGCATACAACTATCCTGTCTATGAAGTTAAAAGCCGCTTGCTAGAAAGCAGAAGGGAACATGACGCTTCGCATTGTTTACGATTCCATTGTTTGAGCTTTGAGGCAAGAATCAGGTGCTAATAATAACATTGTTTTGATGTCAGAAGGTGCGCGTGCAGCGCGAAATAATCAAATCAATGAAAATGCCGCTCTTGCACAACAACCATGGCTGATAAGAAATCTAAAAAAAAGATCGACGAACATAGGCATGTTTGTTCGAAACAAAGAAGAGCTATAGCTTCATGATGCTATTATCACAACAAAAAATCCTATTCATGGAACGAATCAAGATATAAATTTCACCTGGGCGAGTTGGAGTTTTAGCGCCCCTCTACTTTCCATTCTGTTACTCACCCCAGTCTTTCTACTCTGCTCCTCCTACTTTCCGCCTTCCTCCAAAATAATAAAACATGACTGCATTATAAATTAATGGCTTTAATGACAAAAAATAGCGATGTTTTTGGTGTCGATGTTTTTGGCGTCGATGTTTTTTGGCGTCGATGTTTTGTGCCGTCGATGTTTTGTGCCGTCGATGTTTTGTGCCGTCGATGTTTTTGGTGTCGATGTTTTTGCCGTCGAAGTTTTTGGTGTCGATGTTTTTGCCGTCGATGTTTTTGGGGTCGATGTTTTTGCCGTCGATGTTTTTGGTGTCGATGTTTTTGCCGTCGATGTTTTTGGTGTCGATGTTTATGGTGTCGATGTTTTTGCCGTCGATGTTTTTGGCGTCGATGTTTTTGGCGTCGATGTTTTTGGTTGTCATGTTTTTGGCGTCGATGTTTTTGGCGTCGATGTTTTTGCCGTCGATGTTTTTGTCGTCGATGTTTTTGCCGTCGATGTTTTTGCCGTCGATGTTTTTGTCGTCGATGATTTTGCCGTCGATGTTTTTGCCGTCGATGTTTTTGCCGTCGATGTTTTTGCCGTCGATGTTTTTGCTGTCGATGTTTTTGCCGTCGATGTTTTTGGCGTCGATGTTTTTGCCGTCGATGTTTTTGGTGTCGATGTTTTTGCTGTCGATGTTTTTGGTGTCGATGTTTTTGCTGTCGATGTTTTTGACGTCGATGTTTTTGCCGTCGATGTTTTTGCCGTCGCTGTTTTTGGCGTCGATGTTTTTGTCGTCGATGTTTTTGGCGTCGATGTTTTTGGTGTCGATGTTTTTGCCGTCGATGTTTTGTGCCGTCGATGTTTTGTGCTGTCGATGTTTTGTACTGTCGATGTTTTGTGCTGTCGATGTTTTGTACTGTCGATGAAATGTAGGCGATGTTTTTGTTGTCGATGTTTTTGCGTCGATGTTTTGACGTATAACCACCACGCACCATCAAAAGAAAATGGAGAGGCGAATAAGGAAAAATTGTCCTTCACAACCTTTGATAATAGGCATGCGGGGGGGAGGGGGCCAATGCCCCCCCTAATCATGGAGGTCCACAGATTTTTTCCATGAAGGGACAAGCAAGGTATTTTTCCATGGGGCATGTTACACCGATAATACCCCTTCAAAAACACCTCTTGAATTTGAAATTATAGAATTCCTGTATCCCCATTATAATTATTAATGTATATTTTTATGACTGAAATCCAATTATACATGTGAAAATGTACTTTCAGGTTGACATTCGTTTTATAAGGGGGAGATGTAACCATCCTTGGCCCCCCTTCCAGACGTCCATGCCCCTATATTATTATATTTTCACCTAGAAATTTAGGATACAGGAATCTTATCGCCATTATTAAACGATGTTATACTCTTAAAGAATATGAAGTATTTTCAAGCCGATGAAAGTTCAAAGCAACTATGGGGGAAGGGGGTGCAGTGGCACAACCACAGCTGGCTGGGGCATTGCCCCCCACCTTGGATGGAAATCAATTTTAGGGGGGCAAACATCGAAGTGAAGGAAAGCAAGACTAGCAGAATCTAAGAGTAGCAGGACAAATGGATACTCAAGATGGGATTAGTTTTCACGTCTTGTATTATTTCTTCCAGATGGCCATGAGCACCTGTAGGGGGGCAGAGAGCTACAATTGCCCTTTTGCTTCGCTCACAATATCTGCTTTTCTTGCAGTCTTGTCAAATTCAGAGCCATAGCTAGGGGTCGGTGGGAGTTGGCCCTGGATGCTGAACAATCTAAATTTAAAAAAAATTGTAAAAGAGAATACCATGGCACTCCATGAACATTTGGGCGCCATATTAAATCAATATTGTTTTCATTTTGCAATAATTTTGATCTGAAAATATTCTTGCTTGCTTCGCTCGCAATTTGTTTTCTGTAATGCATTGTAAATTGCCAGGGAGAGAAGTACTGCTCCTAAACGGTTTTCTCTTAATTGCATGAACAGTTTTTTGGAGAAAAAGGAGCATGCACATTTGAGAGACAATTTATATGATTTTTGCTGTTGGTTTGTTATAGGGCGGATGAATTGATTTTGTATGTATGTATGTGTGTGTGTATATATATATATGTACATATATATGGGCTGGGTATGTATACACACACTCATCCATGCAATAAAACTTAAACAGTGAGATAAAATTAGGTTTTTCTTTCCAGACTGAACTTTCATCAAGGCTCTTGCCCCCCCCCCCCACCTCCCATCTAATCAGAGGGTCTGCGCATGCCCATGCCTTTGATGTCGTGAAACTTGCTTTCAGATTCATCAAGTAGTATAGCATTTTTACTTTGGATGAATGTTGACATAAATCAGGTTCACAGATCCTGAATGGATTAGAAATTACTGAAATTATCCTCGAATGAGTGAGTACAGCTGAGTTACCCCACAGACATCCTTATTTTCATCTATTACAAGCAAAAAAAACAGAAATATATGCTTTCAATTGTTCAATTTCAGTTGTTTCTCATCAATCCTCTCCTCAACAGTATTTTGTGAAAAATAAATGTTTCTGAATGAATTCACTTCATCAGAACACATGGGAGTAACTTTCTATCCCATAAAAATAACACCCAGGATTATTTGTTAATTAACTACTTGCGAAATTACAAAATTACTCATTATTACATTGCTCCTCAGGAAGTTAACTCTTAAATTGTAAATTTAAAAAAAAACTAAAAAAAATAATGGGTGGGGAAGGTGCTCCACTTGCCCAAACCAAGTTACACCACAGGACACAAAAATTTTCATGCTTTTCACTGTTCACTTCACAACAAAAATGTGCAATCCCCCATTTCATTTGAAAAAATTCACATTCCTATTCTTTTCTTACCCAACCAGGCTTAGGCATGACATGGTTGTCTGAAAATTTACCAGAAACTGACTTTTCTTTGAGGCAAACCCTTCACAATCAAGAAATTGATTCACTGGCAACAGAAAGTATACACACTTCCCTCCAGCCAGCAAGATGTACTTCAGAACTAATCCATCAATCAGTTTGCTTAGTTGTCTACCCTTTATTGGAATGCAACAATATACTGGTGTAGGGAAAATAGAACTGGTGAAGTTCAGATGATCTTGTTTCATGTGAAATGGAAAAGCGGGATAACTACAAATGTGTAATTTTGTCCTGCGCACATGAAATGTATGTACGGCCAAGATGGGCCACATTAGGGGAAGGTACAGGGTGAGAGTTTGACATGGCTGCTCTAGAACAACAGTAAGGTTCTGGATGAATGATGAAGCACTGAAATATGTGAAGGACAACCCAAATATCAATTGTTTCCCTGGGAATCAAATCCAAGGTTTTGTAAAGTTTTACACTAACCACTTTCTCATGAAGCTGGGTTCCTTTTGGAAATCATAATTATCATCTGTAAAGCTTTAATTAAAAGAATGGCTTCAATACTCACTTGCTTTGTCAACTGCTCCTCACACAGCTTATAAAGTGTGTAAAATTTCCTAGCTAATGTTATATTTTCAAGGAAGCCACAACTGGCCAACTTCACCCTGATAATGATCTGTCGATCTGGCACCATCATGGCAACCGTTCGAAACTGGATCTTCAAGTTCTCGGGCAATTCTTTTCTTCCAGCATAGCCAGGATTCTGCAAAATAAATAAAATTGCAATACTGTATTAATTAAAGCTCAGTAGCGTGCCCAGGATGTTTGAAAGAGAGGGGTTATGTACAGTTTTTCTGGTAATCAGTCAGCCCTCATTTTGACACATTTTCCTACCTTTGACGTTCCTTTTTTTAGGAATACTAGGCCAAAGGGGGTTTATAACCCCCACCAACCCCTTCTTGGGCACACCACTGTTAAAGCTACATATGAATGTAAACTACAATGACACTTCAGCAGACTAAAATGAACAAAGATGTTGATGAACCTTGTAGGAAGGAGATTGACAAAAAATATTTTATAACAGATGCATGATGAGGGGAAAGGGGAGGGTGGGTGTTAGAAGCTGTTTCAATGGCATTCAAATTTGCAGAAAGTTATATAACTACAAGGGTCATTCAAGGTTGACCGGGATTTTCGTACGTAAAAAATCGATGAATAGCCGGATCATGATGAAACGTGCGGGTGACGTAATGTATTCCTTCGCGAGTAACTAGCGCCCGGCATGACGTATTTCGCGCATGCGCAGCAGTTGCAGCGAGCATGGCGGCAAGCAGTGTGTCTGTGGCTGTGGAGCAGCGGTGTGTAATCAAATTTCTCTTGAAGGAGAAAGTTAAACCAACCGAGATTTTCAGACGATTGCAAGCACAGTATGGTGAACAAACGATGTTGCGGACAAGAGTGTACGAATGGTGTGAGCAGTTTCGCGAAGGACGGGAGCTGGTGACAAATGAAGCGCATGGACACATTCGCCCGACTGCAGTCACACCAGTGAATATCGCACGTGTTGAGCAAATGATTCTTGAGAACCGGGGAGTAACAGTGCAGGATATTGCTGCCGAGGTGAATATCAGTGTCGGGAGTGTTGAGACAATCATTCACGACCACTTACGCTTCCGCAAAATCTGTGCAAGGTGGGTTCCCCGCCAGCTGACATTCGATCAGAAGTGGACACGCAGGACGGTCTGTGAACAGCTTCTGAATCGGTTTCGAGCAGAAGGTGATGAATTGTTGCAATCCATCATCACGTGTGATGAAACATGGTTGCACAATTCAACCCCAGAGATCAAAAGATGCAGCATGGAGTGGCGGCATAAAGGTTCCCCGCTCCCCCCCAAGAAAAGCAAAATGCAGCCATTCGCTGGAAAGATCATGGCAAGTGTCTTCTGGGACATGAAGGGCGTTATCCATGTGGATTTTCTGGACAAAGGGAGCACGATTAATGCCCAAAATTACTCCACATTGTTGAGTGGTGCTGTACGAAAGTCCATTCGCAAGAAAAGACCTGGGATGTTGTCTGGAAATGTCATTCTTCTCCATGACAATGCCCGCCCTCACACGGCCAATGTGACAACAACAACTCTGGCCGACATGCGCTGGGAAGTTCTGCCCCATCCCCCCTACAGTCCGGATTTAGCACCCAGTGATTATCATTTGTTTGCAACCCTTAAAGACCATCTGGGAGGGAAGAAATTCACGACAGACGAAGCACTGCGGAGCGATGTCCTCCAGTGGCTACGACAACAACCAAGTTCTTTCTACGCCAAAGGAATTCGGGAGCAGCCAGAACGATGGCAACAGTGCCTCGGCCTGCACGGAGAATACTTTGAAAAACTGACATAGTTTGGTGTTCCTTCTGCTACCTATTTCCTCTGCAGAAATAAAAGTCCCGGTCAACCTTGAACAACCCTTGAAGAACAGTAACCCCTATAAAAATGTGAAATGGCAAATTCTGAATTTCAGAATGATAGTTGAAGATGTTTCTTTTGTAAAGAGATGATCATTATGTATAAAAAGAAAGGAAGGATGAGCATTGAAAATCAGGAAGAGAAAAGTTAGTAATATAAAGATGGTTAGCAAGCAGTGCAGTCAGGAAATATTCATGGAATGCTAATGTCAGATTGCTGACTTGGATTTACTGAGGAGGAGGAGCAGAAAATGGGAAGTAGGAAGGATGACACCGGCATAACTGGCAATTGTTATGTGGAGAGAGGGGAGAATAAATAGAAATGAGAGAGGTAACCAGGGATCTTTCACCATTGGTGATTTGTAAATGAGAGTGCAGGGGGATTGGGGAAATGGAGAGACGTTGGTGAAGGAGGTATAGGGGACAAGCTCCCGAGTTCTGGGGATATTCACATTAATTGGTGCGATGGACTTTCATATCCAAATATATGCTGAGCCCAATCTTGATGATGTAAAAATGCATTTGAAGGTGCGGGTTCTTTAAAGACCATTTAAAGTTGTGTTTTCACCTCTCGCAGCTGAGGCTATGGAGGTTCACCATTATGTAGTATTAATGTGTAAATAGGATCGAGCATACACACCCCAGAAAATCGATCCCAGTACCGAGAGTATGTTACCCAAGGAGACGAGCCAGTCTTTACAGTTTCCATGTAACTGCAGGTACGATACGCTTTTCTCTTATTTTTTTAAACAGTAGTAATGGGAGGAGCAAAATATTTTGACATGCTGTGCAGGGGCCAATTATCCCCTTGCTTTATGGTACAATCCAGTCCCTGATCAATATGCAAGAGTGAAAAATCTAGAAACAAAGCACAAATATAAACATTACGATCATGTGATTTTTGTCACTTTCATTTTAATGTACAAAAAAGTGAAAGCAAAAAATTTTTATATGTGAAGAATTAACCAACCAAACAACAGTGATTACGTGAACATCAAACCTACATCAGATTGTTCCAACCAGAAATGTCAAGAGTCACATAATTTTATTTGCAGATGCCAAAATCATAGCCAAATGTTCTGGTTACTGGAACAAAAGTGTAAAATAAGCTGTAACCATTGCGTTGGACAGCAATCTTAACAGAGACTCCAGCTAAGTCACACCTGGAATTCACTTCTTCATAAAAAATGAAACAATCAATGAAATATGTTCGGGGGGTCCAAACCAAGTGCCTCAGGAATAATAATAATAATAATAAGAAGAAGAATATGAAGAATAAGAATAAGAAGAATACAAATAATAATAATAATAATAATGATGATGATGTTTAAATTAAAATAATTATATTAAATACAATACATAAATTAATATTATATTATTATTACACGATTAGGTAAAAAGACTGTATAAGAATAGAGTTATAACAGTGCATATTCATTACATAGCTTACCTGTAGTTAAGATCGGAATAACTTACATAAAAACAATTGCCCTGGCAATGAAATTAATGTCAAATAGATGAATAATTAAATATTTATCGAATAACAAAAATGACGTTACATGTAGTTGGAGAAAAGTAAGTTTCTGATTAAAATTTTATGCATATTATTTTTAGTACTAGTGTACATAAATGTTCTTTGTAATGTCATTCAAAGCCATATGATCTCAATATAATCCTTGCCTTGCAAAAAGTTCAGAGGAAATTAATAACCATCGATTATGCAACAATGGTCATGCAGTACTGTATCTGAAACTTTAGGTAAAATAAATAAATGCTAATATTTTCATTACCTAATTTTAGTACTTGGCAAGTCTTTCAGGAAATCCGGACCCCTGGACCCCTCTAAATACATCCTTCCTGTCCTTCAAAGCCGTATGATCCAAATATAATCCTTGTCTCTCCAATAAGTTCAGAGGAAATTATACAACAAATGCTAAACGAGTAGGCTATATTTTCATTATTTAATTTTCATACTTAATAAGTATTTTGGGTGGGGCCCTAAATATGTCCTTTCCATTCTTCAAAGCCGTATGATCCCAATATTCTTTTCTTCCAATAAGTTAAGAGGAAATTATAAAACAAATGCTAAACGAGTATATTTTCATTATTTAATTTTCGTACCTAATAAGTCTTTTGGGTGGGGGTGGGGGTCCGGACCCCCAAAATATGTCTTTCAAAGCCGTATGATCCCAATATAATCCTTGTCTTACAATAAGTTCAGAGGAAATTATACAATGAAGGCTAAAATAATATTTTTTTATTATTTAATTTTATTACTTGATAAATCTTTTGAGGGGGTCCAGACCCCCTGGACCCCCTAAATACATCCTTGAATCACAGGACCAAGTCTAAGATCTGCTTCCTCGTCAAATATATATTTATTCTTACAGTTGATCTCAAATCGACATTCCCAGGTGACGAGAGTCATCTATATGCTTGAAATGGAAGTACATGCTAACTTAACCTGTCTAGTGGCATATTCTTCATGTTACTGGGTTTACCAGTTCACATATATATTTTTTATACATTAGCTTTAATCTATGGAAAATAGCTCATTTTATATTATGCAAACAATTCAAACAAGCTTTTAAACAAGAATTTCAGTAAATTATGTAAAGAACTCAAAGACTGGTTCATGTACGCCACTGATCATTCTTCATCGCACCCTTCTGACGACCGGGTTTCATCTCCGATTGTACATGGGGAGGGCGAGGGAGCTATCTATTGCATATAATTCATCTAGATAGGCGGTGTATAATAAATATAAACAATAAATAAAAATTACTGTGCCAAACCAGGTCAAATTTTCAGGATGTGCCACTGCTGTAACCAAGAACACGTGTTTGAATATAAAAGATATTATGCTTACATGAACTCAATGAAAACATACCATTGTGATGAAAATGCCAAATTCAGGACATAATGTTATGGTGTCACCATCTGTGAAAACAAAGGTTTTCTTCTTTTCTTTCTTGGCAGACAACACTACTGCCACCTGTTGGGCAGCTACAGACAACACCGGCAACTCAATGCGATTAAATTCATCGAAACAACCCCAGGAACCTGACTGGGCAAGACCTGAAACGAACACACTAATTAGTAAGCATTAATAATTATGCAATCTTAAAAATCACATGTTCAGATATGAACATATTGTTTGGAAACTGAATTAGTAAATTCGAAATGTTGTTCTATTTGGATTAATGCGTGGGTTGTAGCTGTTAGATGCTATTCAAAGTTCTAAATATCCTGTGATACATCCAAAATTAATTATTCCAAAACTATATGGTAAAGATTGATTTCTTTGCAAATAGCACAGTTTATGATTTTTACTGGTCCTTTATAAAACTCAAAAGATCCATGAGGAACTTGGAATGGCTTATTCAGTTCATTGACCAGGTGACTTCATTAGGTTCTTAAGTGGACCCTTTCAGTGATAAAAACATTAACAAAATGATAGAATTTTTCACAAAGTTGCAGGTTATTTATCGAAATATTGACAATTTTACTGTTAAAATAATATACTGATATACCCATATTGACTGATACTGATTAGAGTATTGATTGAATTAAAAGTTTTGGGTGTGTTGGCACTTTAGACCATTTTGCACCCTTCAATGTGCACGAGGAAATATCCCCTTACCTAAAATTCTTACTTAAAAAGGTTAAAACAAGGGGTGTAAAATGCCCCTTGGGGAAAATTAAAAGTGCAAGGTTGTAAAAGGACCTGCACAAGACAAATGTAACACATTAAAAAATCAGAATATACGAAAGGCATCCTTACAGACGGAGGAAGAGACCAGCTCTTCGCAAAAAGCTAAAAACATTTGAAAAAACACTTTTGTCATCGCTCAATAGGGATGACCGACAGCTGGGAAGATTGAAAGTCTGTCTGAAGATAGAAAAATCGCACATTCAGCAAGAATATGCCGAATACTTAAAAGAATTGCAAACACAACATATTGGAGAGTCCAGCCCTTGCAGCAAGTGACTATGCAGTAGAGTATCATTAATAATAATCTGATAACAAAACTATGGATAATTGTACATGTATTTGCTCTAACATTTATAACCATTACTGGAATGAGAACATATTGATAAATTGTATCTGCTCAATTCTAAATTTTAACAAAAAAGATATAAAATTGGTAAATGAGGTCTTCATAATCAATGATATTTAAAATGAGAATATTTCACCTAGGACTGTCTTGTTTTAGTCCTGGAGCATTTCAACTCTATACATAGAATTACGCACATGGTGTTCTCTGGGAGAAGAAAGAGCTAATTCAAATATTGTGGCCATGCGGTTGTAAAGACTTCTTAACATTACCTTTATATATACGGCCAAGCCCTCTGTAATCCATCTGATCAGAGCAATTGAAAACAACTACATATTTTGCCAGAGTCTTTCCCATATCTTTCACAGTCTCTGTTTTTCCAGTTCCAGCAGGTCCTTGTGGGGCTCCTCCCATACTCATGGAAAGAGCCTGTGCTAGAGTAATGTAACATCTGGGGAAAAAAAAAAAGTGTCTTCATTATAAAGCTGGAAATATTTGTTGTTATTATGCAACTGAGAAGTAAGGGGTGTCTCAGAAATATTTTAGTTTTTAAAACTATTAAAATAAATACTTAAATTCTTTGTATAAAAATAGATATGTCGTAACAGGTTCCCCCTGATTAGAGAAAAGTAGCAAGCCAAAAGCAATAACCTCCTTCGTCAGCCATTACTCTCTCAAGCATTCAAAGAATGCTAGGTCAGTATCAAATCAATCTTCCTGGTTGATTGAAATTAAGTTGCTGATCAACAGGTATTAGGGAGCAATAACCAGGTGGTGGAAGAAGGGAGAAGTTAGAGTGTAACTGGCGACGTGGGGTCTTTTGCTTTGGATCGAGGAACGAGAAACATCGGGGAGCTTGAGCGAGCCTGCATAGAACAATTCTAAGAGTCTTCTCCGAGGAACTCTTCATCATCGAATAGACAGGTAATATCCTTCTCTGACAATGTTGATCTAAACTAGAATATATAAACCCAAATTCTTAGTATTGTGCAATTTCATGTGTAAAAGTAACCTCTTGTCCATTACCATCATGTTATCTGCTAAGGGCGAGTGCTCACCAGTGAGGATGAATGAATGACAAAGCTACATCACCCAAGCATAATGGTTAAGATTTTTGGTAAGATCCCACAAACCTTGCAGTTCTTTACGTGGATGGAGGTGCTGGAATTTTCATTCATTTCAATTTGAAATAAATGAAAATTAAGAATCTAGAACCAGGATTTCAGCCATATATATTTTTTTATTTATTTACGCTTGCTCAGTTACACTTAATCAGGATAAGAAAGGATGAAACTCATGATGAAAATGTTAAAATCATTAACTGTTTATGTACGCATTTAAAATAGAGAATTCATAAGGCGGCACGCATTTTTTTTTTTAATGCTAAAGGTCAGGGAAAATTATTCTTACTATGATAAATGTCGAGTTCTAGCTCAGAGGATGAACTGAATGAAACTCTTAACCAAATAATTAGATTGGCCGAAAGAACTGTAAATTTTAATTTAGATCAAAGCAGTAATAGCGCAAGCTTCACGCCAATAAGTAAACGCAGCCCAATAAATACCAGACAAAGCACCAAGCTCTTCGAACAGCAATTTTACAATAACAAAGATAACTCCCCCCCAATTGTGTCTCCCGGGATCAGCCCTGAGACAGGAACCTCAGCTAGTAATTCATCCCCACACCCAATTAGGAACATGGCTCTTTCACACTTTGTTCACCCTATGATGCTAGAAAGTATGCAATTTCAGGGTGTAGCAGGGGAAGATATTTCTAAATTTTTGGACAAATTTGAGAGCCTAGCCATTTTAAGTGGCTGGGACAACGCAAAGAAATTAGAAATGTTACCAGCTTTGTTGGGTTGACCACCTTTAAGATGGCATGAAGTTTGGTCTCAAGTACAGGAAAATCAAAATAGGACGTATGACATTGTAAAGACCAAACTTCGCGGTAATTCACTGGGTCGTTAGACAAACTCCAATTAGAGGAGCAAATTAGATACAGATTACATCATAAGAACGAGCCAGTTTCTAATTATGTTAGAGACAAGCAACTATTGCTTGTAAAATCAGATCCTAATATGCCAATGCATAAGCAGATAAAACACATAAGTCAGATTTTATTACCTGATTACATAAGGGAAACATATAACAAGGGTTATGGATCAGTGCCCGAATTACTCACAGATTTAAAAGCGTTCGAGAAGGCTCAATATTTAATGAGGCAAAGTAAACTGCAAGAAATTGCATGCAAAGCTCAGAAGGACAGTTTATTTTTTCCTTCCGGCGGAACATGCAAGCCACAGCAGTATATCAACTTTCAAGGGATGAGTGCTGGAAATCGCGATTCAGCATATGCACAGGCTAATCTCTATTTGAATGCAAGTGTCAAGTCCTTGCAAGATGAAGTCGAGCAGTTAAAAACAACGAAAATAAAATCATCGAACCCAGGAGTCCAGGCTCAAGAAACCGGACTAGAAGCACAATTAGCTAGCCTCACCTTGAAATTAAATGAAGTTATTGAAAAACAGGAAAAGCAAACGACTACTGATTCAGAATGCCATAACCAAAATAGAGATAATACAAATAGAGGTGAATTACAAAGAAACAATTATGACCGGGGGGCATACCGGGGTAATTACAGAAGGACAAATTACTATAGACGACCAAGAAATTACAGGTCAAACTTTGAAAATCGCGACAGATATTACAACCAACGTGCACAGGGGCATTGGTGCGGGCAAAATCCGCGCGGATTTTCATCTTCCTCGCCGCGAGGTGGAGGAGAGCAGAGCGAGTGGCGTGAAACGCAGCGCTGCAGGGTGTGTGATTATCCAAATCACACAGACGATACGTGCTTGCAAAATAGGGACAATTTAAACCAATCGTAACTACAAATTACAGAGATGAATGCATAGTGGCCAATAGCAAACAAATAACGGTCTCTACTTTTCCTCAACAAGATTTAATATACATAAATGCACGTGTAAGTGGGCAGAATCGAAGATTTCTTGTGGACAGTGGATCGGAAATCAGTGTTTGCAGTGATAAGGTTATACCTCCAGAGGCAAAACATTTCAAAATTTCCACAGCCATAAGGGGGGTGTCAAATCATCATCTCGCCATAAAGGAAATTGTTATCATCACCTTTTCTA
Organism: Lepisma saccharinum; assembly: GCF_977018435.1. Lineage (NCBI taxonomy): Eukaryota > Metazoa > Arthropoda > Insecta > Zygentoma > Lepismatidae > Lepisma > Lepisma saccharinum. Next base: position 26,393,006 of record NC_139251.1, on the reverse strand, counting down.
TAAATGGTCACAATTTTAAACATGCTTTTCGCGTTGTTCCAAATTTTGAACATGGGACCATACTGGGCAATGATTTTTATAAGGGGCCAAAAGGCAACATTAGATTTTAATGAAAATCGGCTCACCTTACGGCGATTTGGAACGCCTCCGCAAAACCAGATTAGAACTGAACACAAGAAAATCTTCGATGTGTCTGTAAAAGTTGTGAATCTGATGAGTACTGCTCTAGTGCCGGAATATATCACTTCTAAGAAAATTAGACTCAAACCCAGGACTCACTTGTGTGTACCAGTAGAACTTGTAAATTCAAATGACAAGAAATTAAGCTTTCTAGAACCAGATTTGCAATTACAGGCAAAAACAGGGTTATTAGTGCCCAGAGCTGTCATAAATACAGAATCACCTTTAATTTGGATCACGAATCCTAATAATTATAATGTCATAGTTAAGGGGCACGCATTGGTACAGCTGAAAATTGGGAAAGCCCCAATTCCAGTGAGGAAAGAAATGATGAAAGTGCTCAGGTTAATGTAGTCAGAGAATCCAGAACCGAACCCAGTACAATGCCAGACATAAGTAAACTGGATATAAATCCAGCACTGGAGCCTCATCAGAAGCAGAAACTTTTAAAATTATTAGAAAAGTACATAAATGTTTTTGCGTGGTCAGATCAGGACATCGGACGGGCCACAAATTACACTCATAAAATAAGACTTAAAGACGATTCTGAATTTCATGTTCCAGCATACCCAATTCCAGTACACTTGTGTTCAGAAATAAATGAACAAATAGACACTCTTTTGGAAAATGGCGTTATAAGTCCGGCTACGTCACCCTTTAACTCTCCCATCATACTTGTTAAGAAGAAGAATGGTAAATATAGAATGGTACAGGACCTTAGAGCTCTTAATGCAAGGTCTGTGTTCGATGCCATAGCGTTACCGAATATTTCCGAAATTCTTCACAATATGGTTGGCAAATGGTATTACTGTACGGCAGATTTAAAATCGGGCTACTTTCAGATACCATTATCGGACGATTCCACGCAGTATATCGCTTTCACTATACCATCCAAAGGTCAATTTGTCATGAACTTTTGTCCCATGGGTCACGTTACGTCACCAGCGGCCATGACAAGATGTGTACAGCTTGCTTTTTATGTAGATGACTTATTTACATTTTCTAGCACGTTTGAAGAAATGCTGACGACTCTAGAACAAATGTTCATTTGCTTACAGAAGGCAGGTTTAAAGTTAAATTACGAGAAGTGTAGTTTTGCCTACAGCGAGGTAGTAGCGCTTGGTCACAATGTGGTACCCCAGTGATATCGAATTTCAGATAAGATAATATCATCAATAAAAAACTACAGGACTCCAACTACTACCAAGAAAATTAGAATGTTCCTTGGACTATGTTCATATGTAAGGAAATACATCAAACACTTTTCAGACATCGCTATGCCCTTACAGAAATTGGTTGGCAAAGACAAAAAGTTCACGTGGGGCACGGAACAACAAGCAGCTTTTGAAAAACTAAAAGCAGCATTAATTTCAACTCCTGTCCTATTTCCTTACAGTGCGGAAAAGAATACCAAAATGTTTACGGATGCAAGTTCACATGCAGTCAGTGGCGTGCTCATGCAGCCTAATGCACAAGGAGAATACCAGCCAGTCTGCTATTGTAGCAGAGTACTTAGTGAAAGTGAGAAAAAACTAAGTGTCATTGACAGCGATTTTATACGCTTTCAAATCCTTTCGTTTCTTTTTGATACAATCTCACTTCAATCTTCACATGGACAACCAAGCTATAACATACATTAAATCAACTACAAATCTCAGTTCGATATTAATTAGGTGGAATATTTTACTGGAAGAGTTGTCATTTACTCCTATCCACGTGAAGACAATGCAGAACAACGCGGACCCAATAAGCAGGGAGTGTGGAACCAGGCCTGAAGAAAACAACACCGAAGAACAGCCGCTCGAACCCAGGACCCTACTACTTTGGGACGACACTTTAGATGTGGCCAAACACCAGCGCGAGGACTCCTTTTTCAGCCCAATAATCTGAGTTTTGGAAGACCAGGAAAATGGGGAGGGGAACAACCCCCCCCTCTCAGTTTAAAGACAAGCCTATCTTCATTTATTGGAAGACTGACTTTCGTACAGACAGCACAGACTAGGTGGCAGTACAAAGAAGCTCTTGTGTATCCCAAAATAATTGCGAGACCAAATCATTGAAACCATGCACAGTTCGCCAATTGGAGGAGCACATTTAGGTTTTAGCAAAACATACAGCACTGCTCTAGGAAGAGTGTATTTCCCGGATATGAAGCAATTCATCCAAAAGAAAATAAGAGAATGCATCACTTGTCAGCAAAATAAACGAATCACGGGATTGCCTTATGGAGAATTGTGTACATTTCCGCCACAAAGGCCATTCCAGTGCATTGCAATAGATTTCTCAGGACCTTTCCAGCATCGGGAGAATTGCCACCGTTATATTATCGCCGCCACAGATTTTGGCACCCGATACATGATAGGGTAGGCTGTAGCCGATACATCAGCTAGTACAGCAGCAGGATTTTTATACGACAAAATAATACTACGCTATGGTACTGTAAGTGAGATATATACGGACAGAGGATCCGGTTTCACCTCAAAACTATTCCAGGAATTAAATGACAAATTGGGTATAAAGGTCAAGTTTGCCCCTGTTGCACAGCATAATTTATTAGGCCTACAGGAGGTAAATAATGGCGCATTACAAAGTATGATGAAACACTATGTTAGCTCAAATCACACAAATTAGTCGGACTACTTACAACCAAGTGTATACAGCTATAACGTCATGAAAAATCAAAACTTGCATTTTTCTCCATTCTACTTGTTGCACGGCTTTGAATCATGATTACCATGGGAACAGGCTTTACATAACAACAGCCCATGCCAGAACGTAGCAAACGAAGTTCGATTTCGAGTTCTGGAAAAAGCCAGAACAGCAGAAGCCGAAAATCTACAGAAGAGACACAAGAATCTTAAAAAGTACTATGACAGGAAAAGGAAAAATATCCATTTCGCTCCAGGAGACAAGGTGTTGATATACAATGCCAACCAAAGAATCGGTCCACTAAGTGCTTCAGTGGACTTTTCAAGGGACCAGGGACGATCCTTGAACAGGAAAATCCCAATACATACAGGATCCAGTTTAAAAATAAACAAGGCAAAACCATTATTGACTCTGTAGTGATTCAACGCCTAAAGACGGATGACTAATCAGGCGAAGAGAACGAGAACGTTGAACAAGAAGAGGAAGAAGAAGTTCATTAAGATAAGAAGAATAATGCTCGAACAACAGGTCTCAAATTATAACATCAAAAGTGCTTAAAATATTTCTTTTGTACGGCTTTAATTTACCAAAAGGTAATCAAATTACTCTAAATGCGATGAAATACACCCCCAGCGGTATAAAAAGCACCAGCATAAGATTATGTCACAAAATCTCTAGTTTACAGGAAAAGAGGAAGGAAGAAGAAGCGCCAAGGTATTTATAATGTATTTTCCATGGAAAACAAGAATACGAGAGAGAAGCGACAATAATCGCAGGTGTACATAACACGAATTTTCGATTTTGGATGACAATCCAAAAAATAGAAAAGTTTAACATCTTGCTATTGGCAAAATGATGAAGTTTAAACCACTATTGGTTTTAGTTATAATTTTACAACCAACATATTATGCTAAACATATCTAAAAATGACAAGAGAGAACACATTTTCCATTTTTTGTGACATTAGTAATCATCGCATAATTATAGAACAATTTTTCTTTTACTTTTCAGATGGGCAAGCTCAAATAAGTTTTTCACCTCCCCATAAACCTGTACCAATTCATCGTAAACATCAAACTGTAAAGTTTAAGTACAAAGCAAGGAGGCTGTAATATTAACATTTAATTAATAGGGAAACAGCTCAGTTACCAAGTAACGATGCAAATTTTAGGATTTCTACTAATCATAAATTGTGTTCTCTTAGATGTTAAAGCCTTATCCTTCCTAGAATTGTTAAAAGAATCTTTTAAATATCCCCATAATATCTTTACGGGATTAATTTTAGCAGTTTTCATCTTTTGCCTCATTTTATTTATGATAACATGCTAGTTTCATTGCAAAAGCACCAGACCTGTTTTAACAAAGAAAGAAAGTAATGAAGACATATATTTAACCAACCTAAATAATGACTTTTCATTAGTAGAACATTTGTACGACAAAGTAGATTCAACTCTGGAACATTCAGCCCATCTTTATGTCAATGTTACCCCTCCCCCTTCTTTTGTACAGTTAGGACAAAAAGAAAACTCGCCGGAAATAACTGCAATTAGAGCAAATTCAGATCAATCCATATGCGAAAATAGTAGCGAACCCAGTTTGTCACCCCTTGTACAGTGGAATGGAACAAAGAAGTTTTAGTAAGGCCATCCAACCCCAGCACCTGTGTACAATACACGCAAACCACTTCAATTCCCATCCCCCCCACCCAGGCAAGCAAGATAGCAAGTGTCCAAGTACCTATCCCATTTTGTAGGTTAGTCGCGTGTTACTCACAAATCCAGAATTTAAAAAAGGAAAGTTAAAAATTGTACTTACGTATGTGAGTATAGTGCTCTTATTGTAGAACGATGTTTCAGAGATTGACTATCTCTTTCCTCAGGTTCGTATAAAAAACTAAGTACTTGGCATAGTATAGTATAGTATAAATGTATCCTAACCAACCCTTAACCACAATCCTCATATTACATTTTTGACGCAGTACTATGCCAAGTACTTAGTTTTTTATACGAACCTGAGGAAAGAGATAGTCAATCTCTGAAACGTCGTTCTACAATAAGAGCACTATACTCACATACGTAAGTACAATTTTTAACTTTCCTTTTTTATGTACCTATCCCAAGCCAGGAATCACCCGTTTCACATGATGAAATCCCAAGTAATCCTTGTAACAGAGAGAATAGCAATAATAATCCTTCCCCAGTAACAATAAAAATTAGTTTCATCAATCATGACACTTATGACGACCTCTCAGACTGAAAGAGAATCTCCCATCTTAAGAACAACTTCGTCCTACATAGACTGCCTGCCTGGTAATTCTTAAATAACCATGGCTCCGGGTTGAAGCTTTATCACTCGCCTCGAGACATGCAACGTCGCCGGAATCAAAAGTTTAAAACATTTCAATTTAGAAGACGGGCATTGAGTATAAACAGGTTTAAAATTTCTGCGTGCGTAGCCGAAAGCAGCAATCCGCAACTGACAATCAAACCTCAGCATGACTGCGACGAAGCGAATTTCCCCTCTTGCCCTCCCGTGACATTTTTTTTTCTTCTCTCTCCTAGCCAACTTTCCGCCCCCACTGGCCAAAAGGCAAAGATCTTCGGGAACCATCAGCCATCTTCAGGAATTGTCGGCGCAGCCACGGAACGAAAAACTTGCCTTCGTTCAAAAGGCAGAATTATCTTCATCTCGAAGCGGCCAGACCCGGAATTTGCTATATCAGCTTTACAACCCGCGCTCCCCGCGCATCGCATTACGTACCGACAAGCGGATAACTTCAGTCTTGGGCGACATGTATTTTCTCAACAGCAACACACGGGACGAAAACACAATTCAGCAAATTCTTTATGTGGCACAATGGTGCCAGATTTTAAAAATGTTGCCAATTTTAATGTTCAAATTCTGAGAACTGTCTTTATGACAAGATCTTACGTCCACGCAAAGGGAGCATTAATACATGCACAAAAGAATGTTTATAAACGGCAACACTATTAGAATCACTGCATCTATATATATAACACCAAGGGTTATTTCCTCTGTTATTCTTCACAACTTGAGCGAGTTTTTGATAAATTTAATGCTATTAGATATAAATAATAATTAGGAATTTTAGAACGATTTAATCACAATCTACGGCAATTTCAGTAATTATTTTGTGAAAATGTTCATCATAATTAATTAACTCTAGTTGACAAATCACTCGAGACTATTTTTTTAAGGGGGCACGCAAAGTCGGCAACCCCCCTTTCCTTTAATGTTATTTTCAAGCAAAATTATGGTCAGTTTATATCTTTTATGTCCATTGGCGGGCACTTTAATAACAATCAAAATAAATTTTCATCTAAATGTTCTACAATTTTACTAATTTTCGGTGTGACAGAAATTTCAAGGTTTTAAAATAAGCAAGCAAGTCAAATTCAGCATCACTTCCATGCATACGGGGTAATCGATACGTATTATCACATGTATTTGGACCAGCAGTGAACCGTCACAAATAGGCACCGTGACTAATTGTTATGATGTTTTAAAGATCACAAATTAGCACCTTTAGGCATGTCACTAAATAAATTCAATTTCAAGTTATACTCATCTTTCTATTGACAACAAGACATTTCTCATAGCACAAGGGAAAATAGAAGTAATAGTTTCGATAAATTTAACAAATATTTCATTGGTTTCTTTATGAATTCTCAAATAAATGTGACAAAACTGATTTATTATAAGCTTATCCATATATTTTATTATTCTAATAGTTATTAGTCCCTTTTAATTTGCATTTTCATGGTAAATTATAAATGTTCATACAAGGTATGGCACAGCAATGGAATTTTGTTATTTGTGTTAATAAGTCTAGATCAACGCCCCTTTCCTCATTTCCCGTCTATGAAATTATACTTTATCCTTTACCTAAGTCTCTCTATTCATCACACCAGTCAAGAGCTATCAACAGGAGAAGGATTTTCCCAGCTTATCTATTTGGGAATCAACATGCAGCAGTTTGACCAATCACCAGCGAGGAGAACGAGATTTGAACCCGAATCGGCACGCATACTGACAGTTTTGCTTCCCAGGAAAACAGCATGCAACAGCCATGTGAGCCAGCACTCTAGCTCCAGTATTTTAGTACATGCAACAAACACTTTCCACCCTTGCTATAAGAAGAAACTCCCACACCGGACTAAATTCTTCAGTCCTTTTCCCCATCAATGTTCCCCCCCAAAACAAGAACAGAAGAGATGCAGAAAAGAAGAACAGAAGACATGAAGAGGGAGCAGGGAAGAGAACAGACTATCAGAGAGAAGAATGAATACCGTAGATTTGTCCCCACAAACTACACACAATATGCTTCTGTTCTGAAAGTGCATCATTGCTTTCCACAAATATCATGCTACTTCCATCAAAAGTGCAACTTACATAATGCAAGTCATCATTATGTGTAAACTTTTCCCCAAAATCTGCCAGTCTTTGTAAATTTCACCCAATGAAGAAGCAGAAATTCATCAAGGACGTATCCTAGTGTTTCCACTTCTCACCTCTGTACACTTACATTACAAAATGTGCATGACCCCTCTTACAAGGTCATGCCGCAGTGTTTACAAAAGTGCATTTTATGTGACACTTAATGAGTAACATTCAACTCTACAACTTCCATGTAAAGCAGTTTTACATGCACAAAGAAGAACCTTCCAGTGTGTGCAACCTGTCTTTTACCGTCATGCACAGGAGTGTACTTAATGAGATTCAACACATCATGTTTCATTCACTTTTCCATAAATGCACAAACTATACTTATCAACAGTGCAATTTTACATGGTTTAAGTGAAAATGTTGCATGACAAAACTCTTGTTTCGTCAGTGTCTACAAATTTGTCGACAGTTTCTTAGTTCCTTGAAAGAACTGTTGAAAATCAAAATCTGTGTGCAACCAGTTGTGTAACGGGAGTATACCATGCAAAATGCTTTAGAAACTATTTATTCATCATTAAGTGCACTGAACTATGCTAATCAACAGTGCAGTTAACACGGCATATATCTCCATGTACCCATAATAACACAAAGTTATGTGGTGCAAAAGTTTACATGCCTTTGTCGGTAGTTTTCTTACCAGTTTTGAAGAAAACATCGCAGTAAAGTTATCAAGTGTATCAATTTCCAAAGGGAAATCCCACAGGGAATCAACGGCAAGTTTCACCCACAACAGTATGTGTGTGTTTCCTGGATACTTACTTACTTACTTCATACTTACTTCTGTAATTCCAGTTAGTGCCTCAGCGATCCTAGGAACCTTTGTGATCAACGAACTATAGTGACAACACTTTCGGCGAACACGTGTGTTTTATAAAACTACTGTGTGAGCACCAGTGTGGATTGCACTCATCATATTGTTTCAATGTTATGCAATCATGGACGTCTGCAGGATTTTTTCCAGGGAGGGGCAAGGAAGGTATTATTTTTCCAGGTGGGGGCAACATGGCATATTTTCCCCAATAATAGTGCTCATCCCTCAAAAAACATTGCTTAAATTTGAATTTATCATGTTTGTGCAATAATTAACACACATTATTGTGGCTGAAATTAAATTATATGTGTGAAATATGTAATTTTTGGTTGACTTTAGTTTTCAAGAGGGGGGGGGGGGCACGGCCCCACCTTGCCCCCCCTTCCGGATGCCCATGTATGCAATACAGTTCCTTCACAACATGTACTTGTGTAAACAGGCCGCTCGCCTCTGGCGCGCTATTGCCAAACACATGTGACATCGAAATTCTTGGGGACAATCACGTGACTACAGTAAGAATCACGAACCTTCCGACCTTCTGTAAACAACCGTCTCACTTCGAGTAACGTATCACTCCACGCCAGCTGTTCGTGAATGACACGGCCATCATATGCTGCTCACTCGCAACCTTTAATTTTACGTAACATGGAAAAACTTATTCTTATTTTAACTGATAATCTACACATTGAAGAATAATACATTTTCTACAAGTGATTAAATACGTGTTCTTGTTCAAGAATGAACATATTTTTCTACGCCAAAAGTCCCATATATCTGACACTGGGTTAACAGATCCCCCTTCCCCCCCTCCTCTCTCAGTATGACAGCACCAAAGTTATACAAGAGAGTGAGATATTCGTTTCAGTAAATTCAAGCCTTTTGGTCTTATTGCTTCCTCTTCCACCAAATTATTGCCCAACATTGTTGACATGTAGAGTATTGTTTTCTCCTTTGTGCAACAAATATACCGCCAGTTTTAACAGAAGCTAAACAAAGATAAGCCGGGGAATAAAAAGAGATTGTTTATCTTTCACTCGGTTTCTTGTGCACTAGAAAACAAGAAGACGATAATAAGCACATTATTTACGCACGTCTCATGCAAGTAATGTATTTTCTTACCTTGATTCAGCAGTTCCTTTTTGAACTTGAGGCATTTTCGGCGCTAGACATCATCCTGTCACAATACGGTCTGTCAAATTTGCTTCCCAAAAAGGAACTCAACGTGGCACAAGAGGCGATTTAACGTCGACTGCTAAAATTGGGGAGATCGTCATCAATCATCACTATCAACATCTTCCCAACAGTGGACAGGACGGCTCTTTGATTGAAAGAATACGAAAGCACCTCGTGTTGTATTGCGCTTCTCAAAATCGGTGTACTTGTTTATACGAGCAACAACGTGTTTTTTTCGCGGGACTCGCAACTTGACCGGTCGTTTTCCTTTATTTCACCGCACCGAAAACACAAAGACGCAGACACACAATTACACTTGGACACCAACTTCACTGCTTGCTCAGGATAGCACCGACACAACGTCACATAAACGTTAAGAACAACCTGCTTCTTGCCACTTTTCAAACGGCTGTATTTCCGAAAGACTACTCTGAAAACACGGGAGACCTTCCTGCACGCATGGAAGTCGCCATGTTCGAAACTGGCACTATTTTCTTACTGTTCACGTGATCGATTGTAATTTATACAATAACCACGTATTATTATTATAGACAGAAACCTTTAATGAAAATATATTTTAAAATGTATAATGCAATGTAATTTACACATTCTTCTTCCATTAGCTTACTTTCATAGAACGGACTACATGATGCGGAAGAAATCCGTTATTAGGCTGTTGCCAACCTCAATACTTCTCACTAAGTCAAGTACAGAAACGGAAGTGGTATGTCGAATGTCGGCATATGATAGTGTGATTTCACATTGTCAGTGACGATCCTCCGGGGATGGGACACAGGAGTCGATCTATAATCCAGAGGTGTTCACCATCCGGATGGTGACATCCTCACACTCCGGAATACTTTTGCGGGTGAAGGAGGGCAGGCCGTAGGGTGAGGGAGGTTGATTTAAAATGAACACCTCTCAACAAAGGAGAAGAAAAATGTGACAATATTTAAAAATTCACCCATAAATATGCATTTTGTTTTATATGTAGCGTACAATAAAATGTGACTACCTCAAAATATTTCTGTATTCTACAGTCTTCTTTCCCCACTTTTATGCTTCTCTAAGTTTCGCTTGGTGTCTTTGCTGCATAATCCAGCATTTTTGAACGGGATGATAAGGACATACGAGTGTGTTTTTGGATGAAGTAACTTTAGAGATGTTGAAGTACACTCTGGAAGATACTGGAATGTGTGACATTGAGGTGTAGATCGACACGCACATTTGTCATTAGTAACGAGACGATGAGGGATAGGTGATATTTGAATTCCAAATTAGTTAGCCGCCCCCGTGACGGAGTGGTTAGCACATCGCGCTATGACGCCAGGGGTCCCGGGTTCGAATTGTGGCCTGGGCATGGATGTTTGTGAATGTCCATTTATCGATTTCGTCATATCATCATCATTCATCCCCATCGCTAATTTGCCATAAGTGGCACACGAGGGGAAGTAAAATAAAGCAAATCAATCAAACCAAATGAGTTATTTCCATTATTTTTATCTAATTAATAATTATTAATTTAGTCAATCAAATCATATGTATTAGCTTACTTTCATTATCTATAATAATAAATCATAACACTTTCAAACATGAAATAAATTTAATGAAGAGACCCCGGTTTCAAAACTTAATTTATCTCAATGTGTCACATTCTTCTAGCAAGGTTTTTTTTAGTAAAATATGAGAGAAAATTAATCCTTTGGTACGGAACCGTCTTACTCCTGGGTGATAAGATGTAAATTTTGTATTTGATTTTTTAAATTTAGAGTTGCTTTTCTTCCACTTTTGGCTAATCCCGACGATGAGAATGAGTGATCGTCAGATGAAATTGATGAAGGGACACTCACAAATAACACCCGAGCCGGAACTTCGGTGATGAGTCTGAAAGTCGGCCACCAGGCAAGATGTACATTTTTAACTTTTTTTTTTCACATACATTCAATAACTTTCAACAGGTCGTCAGTGATACACTGCTTATTCCGCATCTGTTGAAAAATGGAATGTTTTTACACCTTGCAGGCTATGTGGATTATTTTTTTTCATAAGTTTGCAACACTGTAAGGGTACACGTGCTTTTGTTTACAGAAGGTCTGAAGTTCTATGATTCTCACTTTAGTGGCCATCTTTGTGTACCTAGCCATGCCCTCGAACTGTGTCCATCTCTGTGTTATCAAGTGATAGCCACGGCCAGTGACGTGGGGTGACGTCGACACTTGGGGTAGCAGTTAGTGGCGTGCTCAAGGGGGGTGGGGTTGGTGTGGGTCACACCCCTCCCCCCTTTAGGGCCCAGTATTCCTAAAAAAAAGTGCACGTAATCCCCACCCTCATTCGAAAATAAAGAACGATTGGATTTGACTACTAAGCCAGAGATCCTGGGTTCGAATCTCGGCTTGGCCACGGGTATTCTTTGTGTGTGTCCCTTCATCAATTGTATCGTATCATCTTCGCAATTAGCCAAAAGTGGCGGAAAGACGAAGTAAAATAAACCAAATCGAGCAATCAATCAATGATTTGATTTCATTTTTGTTACTTAGCGTCGCTTTTTTGTTACATTTGGTTAATTGAGAAGTTGATACGATAAAATTAATGAAGGTACAAACACAAAGAACACCCATGCCCAGGTCGGGGTTCGAACCCGGAACTCCTGGTGTCGTAGTGCGCTGTGGTAACCACTCCCGCACATTTGGTTGATTTGGTGTTTTAAGTCCAATTTATGCACAGAAACAAAACAGTAAACAAAGCACACTTTTTTGTAGTTTCTTGAATAATATTCATTTGGCTTTTTGAGTTCTGAGATACATTTTTCATTCCAAATTATTTCATTATTCACTGCAGAGTACAACACATAGGACAAGAATGCGCACTCATCACAGGTTCGAATCCTGACCTGGATTGTTCATACGAGGTCCCTTCATCAATTTCATCATATCATCACTCATCCTCATTTTCGCAATAACCAAATGTGGCAGAAAAGCGAAGTAAAATAAACCAATCCAACAACAATATGAGCGCTCGTTCTCTTGCCCAAATAAAAACATCCGTATTTATGACTGTTAGAGGCCAAGAGTAGTATATTTAAATAAAACACTACTAAAACGAGAGTGAAAGAGAGCCCGAGCACATATTTGTAATTTAGTCATTATATATTCCATACTTGAAAGAAAAAAAAGAAAGCATAACAGTATTGTCTGCATATAACACGTCCCCATTTCATAAATAATAAAACCACATTCCATAGTATACAAACATATTGTACAACGTGTAAAATGTTGTGTAAATACAGAGAACTGGAGAAAATTTTACCCTGAGTTCTTTAGAGGATTTACAAAAAAATCTATGAGAAACCAATCCCCTATCTGTCCTATAGGAGATAGACTGGAGGACCTGAAAGCACGGGCTTTCAACCATTGCAGCGGGGAGAGGGGGCAAGGGAGGTAGAGGTAGAAATCTTCCTTTTTCCTTCAGGCGACCGTTTCTACCTGAAAACTGGTCAGGCGGAAGAAGAGCGAGCTAGGGTATCCAGCCAGCTTTGCCCGCGGAGAACACCGATGGACGAGAAGAGCGTGGAAAAAAATGTGTTGCATATGAGCTGTGGCGGCTTTAACAAGACAATAAATATTGTGATTTGAATATAATTCCAGATGTGAGATTGATTGATCTATCTCTGCTAGACTAGCTACTCCCCAGTGCACGTCACTGGCCACGGCGGCCATTACAAAATAGACATTGGGCTCCGCCCTCCAGTGATTATGACACCGACAGACTGATTATGTGCGGAAAACATTGCTTACGCTAACCAAAACATTTTTTTCTCTTTGAAAAACACGTGCGTTTGAATTGCTTACATTGTTTTTACGGCCAGTTACATAAACAGTTAAGACTTAACAAATTACTTATGGCCTGTTACCGCATCTGCACTTGATGTATTTATACAATTTTAATCCTGTTAATTTTTGGGTTTGGGCAGGGAAAATATGGTTTATTTTATTTTATTTCCTTCTCTACGTTTTAATAAAAAAAACTCCAACTTGTAAGGATAGATCAACATGGGTATTTCTAATATAAATTTCAATTTTGGAAATTTATTCCCAAGGGAGGTATCGTAACAGCTTCCCCTGATTAGAGAAAAGTAGAAAGCCAAAAGCAATAACCTCCTTCGTCGGCCGTTACTCTCTTAAGCATTCAAAGAATGCTAAGTCAGTATCAAATCAATCTTCCTGGTTGATTGAAATTAAGTTGCTGATCAACTGGTATTAGGGAGCAATAACCAGGTGGTGGAAGAAAGGAGAAGTTAGAGTGTAACGGGCGACGTGGGGTCTTTTGCTTTGGATCGAAGAACGAGAAACATCGGGGAGCTTGAGCGAGCCTGCATAGAACAATTCTAAGAGTCTTCTCCGAGGAACTCTTCATCATCGAATAGACAGGTAATATCCTTCTCTAACAATGTTGATCTAAACTAGAAGATATAAACCAAAATTCTTAGTATTGTGCCATTTCATGTGTAAAAGTAACCTCTTGCCCATTACCATCATGTTATCTGCTAAAGGCGAGTGCTCACCAGCGAGGATGAATGAATGACAAAGCTACATCACCCAAGCATAATGGTTAAGATTTTTGGTAAGATCCCAAGAACCTTGCAGTTCGTTACGATATTACTAAATGAAAGCTTAAACATTAAATTTTTATTAGTGGAAAAAAGTATTGGACAAATGGTGACCGTTCATGTTTTCACATTCAATTATTCTTGAACAAAAGTTATTGATCACTCACCGAAGCCTTGCACGAGGAATAGCAGACTGGCGCACACAGTCAACGTTTCTGTTCAATCTTGATGACCTTGGATGTCCCAGTGGTTTGAAAACACTGGAAGCACTAGGATCGAACAGAAACGCTGACTGTGCGTGCCAGTCTGCTATTCCTCGTGCAAGGCTTCGGCGAGTGATAAAAAACTTTAGTTCAAGAATAATTGAATGTGAAAACATGAACGGTCACCATTTGTCTAATACTCTTTTCCACAAATAAAAATTTAATGTTTAAGCTTTCTTTTGGTAATAAATCTATTTTTCATGTTGAGGGGAATAAACAACGTGGATGATAATATAAGACGTAAGCGAGTTACTAAAGATATATCTGCAAAACTTACTTGTAAATGTTCTATTAATTTCGGTGGCCTCTGCCACCATCCACTTGGGAACTCGATGCTTTACTGTTAGGTTGACTTCTGGTTCCTGTTGTTCTTTCCTCGACTACCGGTAGGGTTGCTGGTGTAGCCATTTGGTCTGCTGCACGTGATGGGTTTGAGCTGTTGTAATAGTGGGAGCCAAACATGATGAGCCTGACCGCTGTAGATATTCAGCTCGTACAGAAAGTGCATAATTGCATGCGTCTCTTTGATTTTGGTGTCGATTAGGGTGTGTGATGTGTGCCTAACTGAAACTTTTTGGATCCTGTGTTTATTGAACTTGAGGTGCCTTGCTAGTCCGGTAGTGGGTTGGGATTTATTTGCATCCTCAAGTGCTGTTGTATACGTTCGTTGACATATCTGATTGGTCTGCCAATGTAGTGTGAGTTGCACTCACACTGGGCATCATATACACCTGGGTTGTCTAGTGGGGAAATGAATGATCTCTTGTGTTTGCTTAGGGCACTGGCTATTTTGTTCGTTGGTTTGTGTGCGTGTTTTATGTCATATTGTTTCAAGGTCTTGGCTAGGCGGTTGGATGTTGTCTGGTGGTAAGGGAAGGCAATCCATTTAGCTTTATCACTGCTGGCTGGGTGGAGTATAACCTACTCCATACTTGCATTTCTGCTTTCCTGCACCATGTAGAGAATTAATGTACTGTGTATCCATTTTGAAGTCCTATGTCCATCACTATGGTAACTTCTTCCTTCAAATCTTCTTCACTTGAACAGTGCGAGAAAGCTCTTCTGTAGAAGTTAAGCCATACATTGGCCTTATGTTGGGGTGGGTGGTTGGAAAGGGAGTGGATATACTGGTTCCCTGCCCCTGGTTTCCTATAGACAGGGATGGTGAATTTGTTGCCCCTCCCTTTGATGGATAGATCTAGGAAGTTAAGGATGCCTTTGTTTTCGCATTCTATTGTAAATTTCAACCTGGGATGAATGTTGCTAGGTTTTTCCATGAGTAGATCTATTTCCTCTTCCCTTTTGTAAACGACCAAGGTGTCATCTGCATATCTGCCATATCGTATGTATCGGAGTTCTGGTGAGTTAAGAATATCTTTTTCAGCTAGGTGCATGACAATGTTTGCTATGGGAGGGGACAGGGGGTTGCCAATGGCCAAATCGTCTGTTTGTATGAAATACTTGTCTTGAAATTGAAAATAGTTGTGCCTGAGGCAGATTTCCAATAACTTGGATACCTCGGACACTTCCACTGGTGAGACCTTATTGGCAGAAAGCCATCTTTCCACTGAGGTAAGGGCTAGGTCGATTGGGATGGAGTTATACATTTCAACTATATCTATGCTGGCAATTTTGGCATGGTTGGCTTGTACTATTGATGTTATTAGTTCTTTGGCATCTGTGCTGTTTCGGAAAATGTAGGTCAGCTTGTGATTGTGCTCAGAGATTTTTCTTTTCCAGCCACTTTGTGAGGTGGACTGTTGGTTGGTTGAGCCCTGCAACGATGCGGTGCATCGGAATCCCCTGTTTGCGCGTTTTTGGAATGCCATAAGCTATGGTGGAAGATGGGTGGGTGTTGAAGAGAAGCTTGCAGTCTTCCTGGTTCAGCATTACACAACTTTCAACTGAAAGCTTGATTATGCATTTGCACTTTTCGGTTGGGTCCCTATCGATGGTCTTGTATGAATCACTATTTAGTTTTTCATGCATTTTACAGGAGTAGTCACCTTTATACATGACCACATACTGGTTTGATTTATCTGATTTCATGCACCAACAGTTGTTGGCTACCAGCCAAGATTTGAATTCGGCTAGCACTGACCTGATTTTTTGGTGGGTCGGGTGGAATTTGGATGCCTTCTGTAGGGCCGCCTTCTGCAAAATGCCTGCTGTTGCTGTTCGTATGCTGTCCGCATGTTGCAGGTTGGGTGCAAAACATTCTGCTTTTTCTGCTGCACATATGATATCTAGGGTGGGGGGTTCACTTGTTAGTACATTGAATTTTTTGCCGAAAACTAGGAGATTTTTGAAGGATTGTGGAACGTTGAGGTTCGTCAAGTTGACAATGTTGTTTACTTGTCCGTCATTTTGGTCGTTCACACTTTCACTCTGCCACTTTCCCCCGATGTGGTGGAGTTTGCTGTTGAGGGTAGTTTTTTTTTCATTTTTTACAGTATGTAGCATGTAATCTATATTTTTGTTGGCATGTTCCCATCTCGTGGGGTGTGGCACTGATATGAGGTAGGTTATTTGTTTATCGCACACGTGCGCCAGTTGTCGAATTTCTATGTGTTTGTCCGCAATAACGGCTGTAAGTGCTCGCTGTTGTGCATTGTACATGACATTTTTCATTTTGTAGCTGTTCATCGGCACTTTCCACTGAATGAACTTTGGGAAGATGTCACATGTTTTGCACGCTTTGAGGAAACTAATGTCCATTCGTCAAACTAACAGTTTGCGTTCGTTCCTTTCATATTCCCGTAGCTCCTTCATGAACGAAGGTTCCGAATCAAAGAGACACAGCAATTATGCACTTTCCGCATGAGCTGCACATCAACAGTGGTCAGGTTCATCATGTTTGGCTCCCGCTATTACAACAGCTCAAACTCATCACGAGCAGCAGACGAAATGGCTTCACCAGCATCCCTAGCGGTAGTCGAGAAACAACAACAGGAACCGGAAGTCAGCCTAACAGTAAAGCATCAATGGTGGCAGAGGCCACCGAAATTAATAGAACATTTACAAGTAAGTTTCGTGGATATATCATTAGTAACTTGCTTACGTATTATATAAATCTATTTTTATACAAAAAATTTAAGTATTTATTTTAATAGTTTTTAAAATGAAAAATATTCTGAGACGAAGTAAAGTGAAGTGTTCCCCTGTGCATAGCACCATGACATGAAGGCGTATAGGGGGTGTGTGGGTAACGCCCCACACTTTCTTGATCCGGTCCTGAGTGGGGGTGATGTGATCAGCATCACGCCCCTGACTGCCTTTACCCCCCAGGGTTCCCCCCAGGTACCCATGTTATTCGATGCTGGGTGGGTGCCGGAGCCGCTTCCATCGTTAGAAAAGTTCCCGGATTTGAACCGGCCGGGGATCGAACCCGGGACCTTGAGCATGGTAGTCAGACGCGTTACCGACTGAGCCACCGCAGCCACTAATATTCTGAGACACCCTTTATTAAATTATGAATAAAAAAATTATATTATACACAACTTGGAGTTGTGGTGATGGCATTAGGATTGTAAACACAGCCTGATTAAAGGTCCATTCTTCTTTTTAAGAAAGAATGGTCAAAGGAATAGAGTACCTGAATGTGCTGTATGTAAATTTTTTTTGCATTAACAGTCAAAAAATAACAGTTATAAATATGAATTCAAAATATTGCACAATTAGATAATTTGTCCCAGTACACAAATTTGCTATTAAACATCATATTTATTCAAACTGGTTCAAATTGCAATTCCAGACATAACATTACATGAATAAATGTTGAGTAATCACATGACCAAAACTATTCTTTAAATCACAAAAGGTGGAACTATGACTTTAGCCTAACTATCTCAAATCTAAATATGACAATATATAAGCTTTATTGTCATAGCTGGAACATTTCTATACTTAGATGAGGAGGACCAAGAGAGATGAATCCACTTCCAGCAGGATAGTGCACCACCTTACTACCTTGTAGAAGTATAAGATTTCTTTGATAATCAATTTCCAGGTTGATCGATAGGTTGAGCTGGCTCAATTGCAGAGTCACCTCATTCACCAGATTTGTCATTCTTAAATTTTTACCTTTCGGGTTTAGTTAAAAATTGAGTGTATTTTCGACCCTCTACCACAGTTAAAGAAGTGATGACTGATATATTGCAGTGAATTTATTTCTCCCCTGCAGGGCTGTATATATCTTCATCACCAATGTTGTTGTTGCTCTACATTGTTCATGAAATTTCATATTGAATAGGTCCATTACTCAAAAGCCAGTAATAAGAGGATATGATTGACCACAAAATGACGTGAAGTATTACTGGTACAGTCACTTCTGGGTTGCAATGATCAAACTTACTTTCAATGGAATCGTTAGAACAGTGATGGGGTGCAGAGGTCCTGAATTTTCAAAGCCAAACCATGGACCCTCTACTTTGGATTTCTTTAGAGAAAATAATTGAATTTGAAATCCAGCCATGCATAATGGATCACCCATTTGAGAAGCACTGCCCCATAATATTATACTTGTACTGCTTGAATAACAAAAGTCAGAAAATATGACATAATTCACTTAGCATTAATTATCACTAACTTACCTGTCAGTGAGTGGTGTTATAACAAGCCTGTCAGTACAACCAAGGTACTCATTTTGGTAGGTGAAATTGACATCTGTGATGGAAATGTTAGTCTTATCTGCATCTTCTTTGAAGTAAAATCTGCACTGCTTCAGCCACTCAAAGTCATTCACTGACCTCACATTCATCCTGTGCTGTTAATACAAATAAAATATTTAATGCAAATTTTTTTTAAGAGCTGCAGTTGTCTATTCGGTAGGGCATGTGACTGCCATGTGGGAGACCTGGGTTTGATTTCCAGGGTGCGTGATCTAAGGTTGGAATTTTTTCGGCCTTGTACCTGCTTAAAGCAGCTCTGCGGCTCACCCAGCCTCAAATCAAACCTGAGGGCAACCCTGGGGGTAAAGGTGATAATGGTGTGGTGTGGTGTGGGGCCTTACCCCCACATCTCCTAAATATGCCTTCATGGCTCTGTGCTAAATGCACTGGGAACTTTACTTCTTCTTTTAAATGCAAAATTTTTAATTGAGATACTCTCTTTTTTTCCCCACCATCAGATACATCTTACACCAGTGTTTCTCAACTCCCAGGCCATGGCCAAATATTGTGCCATGACCCATTATACTCGAATGTGAGAGGTTCTCCTAAAATATTTTTTTCTTCAACCAACATCATTAAAATCAAATTAATCATATATTCACCAGTTCTGCAAGTATAAAAAAATAGTCATCGATTTTCTAATTAGTATTAATTGAAATTTTTCGGTGTTCAAAATCAGCAACTGCCAAATTAATTTAATGATGGGCTTGAGGAAACTACAAAAAAATAATTGAATCCAGTGGTTGACAACTAATTTAAACCCAATTCTTCATTTGTCAACAAGCCTAGATACAATCAAACTCTTACTCTCCATGATTATGTCATAAATGTTTTTATAAATATTTAATTTCAAGGTAATATATTAATTAATGTATAAAGATATTTACGACTTGGGATCAGGGCATTGACTTTTAAAAAATAATTTAGCAGGCTGTAGTCTCACACAAAATAGTACTATGTATTCTTCCCTGGAGTAGTTTTTATGCCACTTTTGTAGAACTGGGATGACAAGAATGAGTTATCATTAAATGAAATTCATGAAGGGACACAAAGTGCACTTGTGTCCCAGCCAGGACTCAAACCTGAATCATAACTTTTCTGTTCAATATACTTAAGTTACTGAGATGGTACACACACGTGAGTGTGCATGTACACACACACACACACACACACACACACACACACACACACACACACACACACACACACACACAATTACAACCAGGCGCGGTTGGCTGTATAGCGCAAATGTGCAGTGAACCCCCAGTAATATACAAAATAAACAATAACTGACATGTTCATAAGCGTAGAGTGCCAAATTCTCTTAGTGAGAAGGAGAAACCGCGGGCCAGAGCCACTCAGCTCCCCTCTAGTTCCGTTTCGTGCAAAGTCTCCGCTGAACCTCCGCAAGGCAACCCCTACCATGCTAAAAGCTTAGGACGGCTAGCAGAAGCTCGACGCGTACATATGGCGAAAATACATGCAGTCTGATACTCCAGGAAGGTCGTCGCGTCAAAACGGACATGCGCAGTTCGAAGGATCACCAGCGAGCTGGAGTGAACCACGCTCTTCTCTCTTCCAGTGTTGCACTATGTGTTTCAATTTGAATTCATTTGGCATTCTCTTTGTATTTTTATATTTTACAAGACTTATTAGATTAATGAAGAGGGTGTAGTAATATAAATGTAGAGGTAACACCGAACGAAAGCTAGAAGTAAAGATGATGGGACAAATAAGATAAATATGATAGAAAACAACTTGCCTACACACTCAGAGTTTTCTTCTTTAAGATGGAAACACTTCAGGTGGAAGGAGCCGAAAAGTCAAAAATAGCGCGAGGGCGAGGGGTCGCTTATCGGACAAGACTTAAGCAACCTTTTGGTCTTCTTACGTCAGACTAAATGCTTTCGTTGACATGTTAGGCTTCTTAGGTTTAGTTGTCTTAGAATATATACACTGCAATTTTCGGGGCTTTACCGTGCTTGACCAAAAATGTAGTATTTACTATTTATTCAAGCCTAACCTAACAATAAAGGCATTTCGCACTTACGGCAGAAGACGACCAAAAAGTTGTTTGGGTTTCGTGCGATCAGTTATACTCTAGCGCGAGAGGGTGTTCGAGGGGACGCGCGCGATTGACTTTGTAAGGTGTCATTGTCTCCATACTTGTTAGTTTGTTTTGAAGTGCGTGGGTGGTGATTGAAATATATTTGGCGTGGTGATACGTTGAGTGGAGTGAGGTGGATTGTGTATTGGAAGGAGTGTAGTTGTTGCTGTGTGAGAAATTAACATATTGCATAGAATAGAATAGAATCGCTTTGATTTAGCCGATTACTGATACATACTCATTTTAGCAGGCAGAGATTTGTATTTTTAACTGTAGGTTCAGGATCCAGTTCCAATAATATAGTCTATTCGCCAGTGGTGGGACCAGGAAAGAGTTGACAAGAGTGGAAGAGGCAAAATTGAGGCGAGAATATTTTCTGAATTCTGATATACCCCTTAATACAATACGCGTACCATACGAAAATCTTAACTTAAAATGATCGCCCCCTACCCACACTCTCCTTGGTACTGTTACTGTTATCTGAACATAAAGCAAATTAACTTTGTCAGTAATCTACCGGCCAAAATTTGATAATTTTCCCAGTACTATCTCTAGGAACCAAAGCGTGTAGTGTCTCAAAAGGTTTAGATTAGTCCACTTTGCATAATTTTGGTGAACCCCCAGGAAAATTATGCACGAGCCGTGGCTGATTACAACTTACCCAAGGTATCGATATGAGATATAAATATACAGGGTTAGCCTAAAAGAAATAGACACTTTCAAAGTTGTACAGGAAGAAAGAGTTTTAATAATAGGGCTGAAATACTTAGAAGGTTTGAAGAGTACGTCCTGAAGCTTACATTGGTAAGTTACAAGCATTCTATGTGTGACCCTTTTGTAACACAACAGATATTAATGCGATACTCCAGTTCTCCTCTTTCAGGACTTTTCTTCTTGCACAGGCAACCAGTTTCCTTAAATGTCTTGCTCCAATCGTAGATTGACTGCCTTGCGAGTGGTTGCTTACCATACCGTGTTCTAAAACGACGCTGCATGATAGTAACAGAATTTGTTTTTGCAAATTCAATCATGCAGAAAGCCTTCTCCACCTGGCTAGCGGCCATATTGTTCAACTTACATCAAGGGTGCTCATGTGATGCTGACGTTACGAAGACAAACAAAAAGTGAAGGGCGTAAACTTAAGACTTTCTCTATACAAGAGTACTAAATGCTTTCTGACGTAACAAACAAATTTCAATTTATAAAGCGTCTAAACTGTCTATTTCTTTTAGGCTAACCCTGTGCAATGTAGACCAAAAGTCAAGATCAGATAATATTTATAGGGCAAGCCCAGATAAGACAAATTTGCTTCATGCTTGAAACAAGCTTTTCATGTAAAGTGAACAAGCCTGCTGCAAGCATATAATGTCAAGCTGTAAGCTTGCATCAGACTTGAATCAAGCCAACTACTTACAGCATGTTGTCAAAATCGCAGCAAGCTTGTCACAGAAAGCTGCATGCATGAAACAAGCTTGCATCATGTTTATATCAAGGTTGTCACATCCAACTGGCTTTCACAAGCTACAAGTAAGCTACCTCAAGAGATCAGTCAATCCCAATATTGTGGTTAGGAATTAGATTTTCCAACAAGAGATCATTGTACTAAAACCAGAGGCGTGGCATGTATGTAGCCGGTGTTACCGCAGGTAACAGCAAAATGTAAAGAATTAAAAAGTTGTTTCATTAAAATGACAACATTATTAAATACGTTAATGAACACCGTTCCCGTCGAGTAGATATTGCCTAGGACATTTTTTCTGCAGCCGACAGAAGCGAAGAGGGAGGCCGTTCCGCTACCCTGAAGAGGCAACAAGGGAGAAGAGGGCGCCAATGCAAGGAAAGAGCGGGGAAGGACTTTATGGGGTTATTCATATGCCTGTTAAGGGGCCCTGTTGCCATTCAGACCTACCAGCCAGTGTTGTCATATCGGATTGGCAGAAAAGAGCTAAATCCATCCTAAAATAGGAATACAATTTCTGTGAAGCAACTAGAGGTAGACTACAGAGCCAAGGTTGTATTGAACTACAACTGAGACCAGTTAGGTAATAGATGAAAATATAGTTCCTTGGTGTGATTCGTGATTTGGACAAACCTTGCTCCAAAATACTAAGTTGGCAACAGTAGTACGTATACAGCTGGGCTTCCTTTCCACAAAGGAGCGGAGTTCTGTCGTCTGCTCAGTGCTCACCACACAAACGTCAAACTGACCTGAGAAAAGTGAGGTTCTTCTTCTTCCCCTTCGCACCTCATTGCAAAGAAACAGAGACAGATGAAGAATTGACAAGGGTCTACCACTATTCATTGGATTTTTGTGTTAACTGTCTCATGAGTGGTAGTTCTTTCTAGGAGTGTTTCTGGCTAAATCACTGTGCTGATTGCAAAACAAGAACGAAATGAACAAAAATCTAGCTCGACGACATGTTTTCTTTACCGAAAAGGGGGGGGGGGGGGTGTAATAATGTCTAGCAGGCATAATTGTCGTACTGATTGATAGCCGGTAACACTTTTTAAAAGTCACGCCACGCCACTGACTAAAACGTTTGATTATTGAGAGCTTCACTTACATTGTTGTCCCATTTCACTCTTTCATTATATTTATAAACGATTGACAAAGAATAAAGCTGCTTTCAAGAAGATTAGTTCTTCTGCTAAATACTTCTGACATTACTCAGCTTCAGGACTAACATCAAAAGTTGATCAGAAAGGACGAGAAATGCTGTGTAAGTCATACCGGGAGTTCATATTTCATTTATTGTTTGTTATACATCATTTAAGGGATTCATCCTTTAATAGATAATAAAAATACATTAATAATAACAATTTTATAATTTAGCCTAACTGATTTTTCAGGAAAAAAGGGGGAGGGGCATAAAGTAAACTACTTGGGATGCCCTGTTTTTGGGCCAAAACATTGTCACCCTACTTTTGGCCAATCTTGTAAAATACAAAGCACCTGGAGAAAAAAATAAATGGTTACTCGGAGATGAATACAACTTACCAGAGCATCAAATATATCCCTCTGATGGACGTGGATTGTGATCAGAGTCTCAAACTTGATTCTCTCAATCTTCAGCAGATCCCTGGTTGTTTGGTCAATCAGAGTGTTCAACAACTCCAGAAATTTGTTATTAGTCTCAGCCATAATTTTCTTATCTGATCTAGCCTGTGCCAATGCAACCTCGGCATCTCTTGTCCAAATCATTTGAATTCCTAACAGGCCAATCTATAAGAATAAAACACAGATCATAGATCCAATTACTTATTCAGATCTATAACCATAGGAGTGCATTTCATTTATTACCCTATAGAACATTCATCCAGCAATTATAAGGAAAGTAAGAAAAACAACAGTAATAAAATTTTACCATTATACTTATTGCAGGTTTGAGCCTATATCAGTGGTATCAGTATTTGAAAGTATGAGTTGAAATTGAATCAATAATACCAGCATAATTTTCTGGAATCTAAGTGTCTCGGGATTCGGGAAGTTCACAAAAACTTTTGTGGAGTATAAATATTCTGGGAATTATGCAAAATGAATATTTTTCCTTATTTCTGCAACAACATTACAGGGAGGAATGGAATTTGCAATTAAATGATTGTTTCATGTGAAATTATGAATTTTCAAAGCAAAACTTTGGTAGACTGCAACGATATAGTTCAAATGGAAAATTTACAAAATGTTCTGAATCAATTTGAATTGTTACAATTTTTAAGTATCCAAGGGGTTCCGAGTTTGATATGTGGAGGCACGTGTCTGGCTTAAAAGTATAATAAAAGAAAATTTAATAACTTGCAAGTTTATTAAGATATTTCCTTACAGTTTTCTTCTACCTATAGAGTAACTCAATTTTTTTTTTTTACACACTATACTTCGATATGTGCACCATTAGTTGCATGACAGATGTCCAACCTATATTCAAGCTAGCTCCGCTTGTACATGAATCATTATGAAGATTTAAAAATGATTTTGAGTAGCATTACTGGAGTTACGTTCCAGATTGCAGGACAAATGTGATATCGTAGATCAGGAAGGGCACGAACTTGTGTTTGGTACACTTGAGACTTTACAAAACTCCACAGGAAAAATAAAATCAAGCATAGTAATATCTGGAATCTTGGAAGCCAAGCAATAGGACCACCTCTCCCAATCCAGCATCCAGGAAACTAATGGTCCAGGAAATCCCTCACATCTTGTGCATAATGGCATGGTGCTCCATGCTGGAAGATTACATCAGGTGAAAGCTGAGGTACAGCATACAACTGCAACATGTCTTGCATTGACAGTTCGTTCCGCGAAGAAGAATGGGCCTACAACCTTATTCTTCATCAATGCACACCACACATAGACCTTGAGGGAATCAAGTTGGATGTGCATGCGCAACCTAATGAGTGCTGACATTTTGCAAGCATGGTAAAAAAATATTGGAGATTATCTTTCAAACTACATACAGCTTATTGTGTTATTGTATAAATTTTACATGTTATGAATTTTTCTTTTATTACACTTTTAAGCCAGATACACTGTATAGTGGTTCGTATCCCACTTTAAACTGCAGGTCCAGTACTAGTAAGCTTAAGTGTGCATAAAGTGGACTTTAAAACAACTTTGAGATGACTGAGAATTTGGTGAAAATCGATAAGAATATCAGTAGTGGTATTGGTATTAGCTCAATCCAGTGGTGTCTCGGGCCTAATTCCTGTGCACAGTCATATGAGAAATTTTGAAGTAATAGATATTGAAGAAGCTAAAAGTTTAGGTTTAAGAGAGTTGATTATCAGATTGTATGGCATAAATTGTTATTTTGATAGTGAAATTGTGAAAAATCCTGCATGATCAGCATTCAAAATACTTCCAGAATCACTTATTGATTTGAAAACACCCAATTTTTTTTTTTCCAAAATGCAGGACGGTGTAATCAGACTCTTCAACAACCATGATGTTTCTGGAACTTCTCAATTAAATCTTCAGGACAAATGGAAAATAAAACTAGTATGTTAACTAACATTTTGCACTGAATCACTATGAAATTAGTAGGGTTGCATATTTATGGTGAATAAAAGATCAAGATTTTGGTACAAAATGTACATAGCGAAACAAAAATAAGTATATAAAATAGCATTTCGTTGTTAAAATGTTGAATGTAATCCTAAATTTGAATTAAAATTTATACTTATTACGTGAAATAAACATTACTTTTCTAATATCACATTTATGTAATTAACAGAGTTATTAAGGTTATTCCTGTGTAAATAAGTCCATAAGTGCAAGTTCTCAAATTTTTACAGCGGAATTAATCAATTTTCCATGATTTTCCATAACTTGCAGATAAATTCAGACTTGAGAAAGTGTTGTGCTGGTAAAAAAAACTCTAAATTTCATGTTTATGAATTAATACCACATTTTGTAGTTCATTTCGCATCATTTTGTGACAAAACATGGTAGGAAACCTTCGAAAAATATGAGAAATGAACATTACAGCATGTTATTTTACATTTCATGCATGTGTCTAAAATGAAATATGCATGTCTCTAGATATTAGTATGAAACATACTTAAGATATACTTACTTGAGCTGGCATCTTCTCTAAAAATTGAAGCATATTCACATTGGGATCATTGAGCACTGTATGAGATTGTCGTATTATGCAGTGAAGGGAAAGCTGTGATGACTGTAGAAGGGCAGTCAGCCATGTTTCCACACTGCCTTCAGCACGAACTGCTTTCTCCAACTGAAATTTAAACATGCATTACATCAGATCCCATATCGAATGCATAAAGACAATCGAACATGTCTCTCTTTTAAGAATTACTAATCCATATACAATACTCTATTGAATTGAATGATTCTTTTTTCATATTTCTAATAAAGATGGCCAGAGCTGAAATCTCTGATGTTACTGATCAAGATTATAGATATAAAATGGAGCAATTGTATGGCAGATATAGAAATTGTGAGATATAAAATAACAAATTAGTTATGAAAATCATGAATAATTCTTTGGTTGTCTTGTTTATGTGTTTAATGGGTTTAGTCCAGTGTCAGCGTCAGAAAAAAATGAGTAAGAAGGTAGAGGAGGAGTGGAATATTTTCTTGGAGAAGTCACATTCAACATACCGCAAGGGTCATTCAACGTTGACCGAGTCATTTGTGCATAATAAATGGTAAATAGCTGGAGAATGATAAAACTGCTGGGGGATGTACCTTAAATCTTCTTGAGTATTGCATGTTCGCCCTGATGTAGTTGCCACATTTGCAGTTATGTCAGCAAAAATGGTGGCTGGTAGTGTGTCTGGTGGTGTATACTCAAATTCCTTGTAAAAGAGAACATGAAGCCAGGTGAAACTTTGAGAAGACTGCAAGCACAGTATGGGGAACATACGTTGTCATGGTCAAGGGTGTGCAAATGATGTCAACAGTTTGGTGATGAACGATAGTTGTTGATGAATGAATCACATGGACACATTCATCAGACTGGGACATGCAAAATGTTTTCATGTGGATTCTTTTGAGATACAGTCAGTCCAGTATTACTGCACATTGATAAAGGGTGGCTGGCATATATAGAGCCATTCGCAAGAAAAGACTGCGAATGTTGTGAAAATGACCAGCTCAATAAGGTCAATTTGACAGCAACAGCTCTCGCCAAAGTGCACTGGAGGTTTGGCCCCATGCTACTGCAGTCCAGACTTAGCCCTCAGTGATTATCAGATTTGTTTAAATTCCTTAAAGAGCATCTGAATGGTAAGGCATTTAAGGCAGATGAATCACTGATGAAAGATGTCCTGCAGTCGCTACACCAGCAGTCAACTTCATTTCTACTGCAAAGGATGCAGGGAAATGACAGTGTTGCCTGGATGCTCAGCCAGAATGCTTTGAAAATCTGCCCCAGTTTGGTATTTGTAGGACTTTCAATTTTTTCTAGAAATAAAATCTCATTCAAACTTTAACAATCCTTGTGCTATATAAAAACATTTTTTGCTAAAATAGAATTATCTAACTTTTTCATATTTGCTGAAAATGGCTGTCAGTGTACGGC
Organism: Lepisma saccharinum; assembly: GCF_977018435.1. NCBI lineage: Eukaryota > Metazoa > Arthropoda > Insecta > Zygentoma > Lepismatidae > Lepisma > Lepisma saccharinum. Next base: position 26,365,040 of record NC_139251.1, on the reverse strand, counting down.
ATGTAAAACTGCATAAATTAATATGAATGTTTACATTACTTATTTCCCTTTAAACTGAATAGTAACAAATTCAAGAATTAATAACAGGACAGGCTTCAGTGTTACCTAACATATGGATATTTATACTTACTGGAATAACTTCCCCTTCTGAAGAAACTACAGCAAGTATTTTGTTGTACTCCATGTCATGAAACTTGACGTAGCGAGTGTTGTCAAAAATGGATAGGAGATGATTCTGAATGGTATGAGAGTCAGATGCCTGGCCAAGGATCTCCAGAAGAGCTGGGTCTGACACGAAGAAAAACCTTGGAAACATCATTCTCTTTCTTTCTAGATAACTGTAAAAGTAAGATTATTACATTATTTTCCCCATATATAGGTTTTACAGATTTGACAATGATCTCTTCTAGGCTAAGCATTAGTAGATAGACCAAACATCTTATTGTACAGAAGTAAATATGATTTGATTTTTGTTATTTAGCATTGCTTTTCTGTCACTTTTGGCTAATAACGATGATGTGGACGAGTGATGATATGATGAAACTGATGAAGGAATACTCACAAACACCCATGCCTAGGCTGGGATTTGAACCCAGGACCCCTGACATTGAAGCATGCTGCGCTAACCACTTCACCATGGAGGATGGCATACAGATTAATGATGATGTTTTCCATACATATTGATTTAGGTCAACTGAAGTAATAATAATAATAATACTCAAATGTTTATTATTATTATTATTATTATTATTATTATTATTATTAGGTAAATTAAACATTTGGGTGATTTAGCAGTCCACGCCTACTGAGCATCTACTGTTACATATTAACTAAATATGTCATTATTAGTCTCTATCCTCTACTCTACCTTTCACACATTTTAATTACTCTTTCTCCTCATCATCACTATCATTGTCATTATAATCACCATTATGTCATTATCAACAAGGTCATTTTCACTATCATTGTTGTTTGCATTATCATGTTGTATCTAAAGATATCTATTTGGCGGTTACGCAGAGATAGGTAATTAACTCTGATAAACTTACTTTCATTTTTCCGTGTAAATTTCTTTCGCAATCAATTTTGCCGCCCGTCTGGTGGTTTCGACAGGCATGTACTGTCTTGCTGCAGGCGGGCTTTTTTGCGAACGCTTGAGGTCCGTGCTTGGTTTCTTGTCATGGGGGAGGAGCAGGTTGGGTGCATATTCCTGATAGTGGGAAGCCAGGTTTTATTGAGGGCCCCGGGTTTAGTGTTGAGGTCGGCGGGCATGGTCACTATTGCATAAGTTTCCTTTGAAAACCTTTCCAATGTGGATTTTGCTTGCATGACTATTTTGGCTGAGTCTATGTTATGGTTTTCATCTATGAGGTGGCAGGAAAGGCCTGTTCTTCTCCTCCCATGTCAGTGGTCAGCATCATGCTCCTTGAGCCTATCATCGAGCCGGCGCTTTGTCATACATATGTACTTGCCTCCACATGTGCAGGTGATCATGTAGACACCACTTCTTGCATTGGGGTCAGTGTAATATCATTTGAAATGGGTTAGGTGGGAGGCTATGGAAAGAGGGGGTTGGTCTGCTATCTTGAAATTGTGCCTGGTTAGATCTTTTTGTATTTCTTTGGTCAGGCCAGGATGTCAGGGGAGGCCGATCCATTTTTCTTTCGTTTTTTCTTTCTGGGGGTGTGGCTGGTTCATTTTTCTTCTTTTGGTAGTGTTCAGGAGATGGAGGAGTTTCTGTTGGCTGTACCCATTGCTGATGCCAAGGGAGATGATATGGTTGAATTCAGTTTGCAGTCTTCGGGTTCCGAGGTAAGGTTGATGGCCCTCTGGAAGAATCTGATCCAAATGTTGTTTTTCTGTCGTGCAGAGTGACAAGAAAGTTTGTGGATGTATTGCGTTCCTGAGTTGGGTTTTCTGTAGACATTGGTCTTGAATTTGTCATTCTTTCTGCTTATGGCGAGATCCAGGTAGTTGTGTACAGAAAACCCAACTCAGGAATGCAATACATCCACAAACTTTCCGGTCACTTTGCACGACAGAAAAACATTAGGAACAACTTCTTCCAGAGGGTCATCAACCTTACCTTGGAACCTGAATACCTGCAAACTGAATTCAACCATATCATCTCCCTTGGCATCAGCAATGGGTACAGCCGACAAGAACTCCTCCATCTCCTGGACACTCCCAGAAAGAAAAAAAACAAAAGAAAAATGGATCAGCCTCCCCCGACATCCAGGCCTAACCAAAGAAATTCAAAAAGTTCTAACCAGGCACAATTTCAAGATAGCAGACCAACCCCCTCCTTCCATAGCCTCCCACCTAACCTATTTCAAAGGATATTACACCGACCCCAACGCAAGAAGTGGTGTCTACATGATCACCTCCACATGTAGAGGCAAGTACGTAGGTATGACAAAGCGCCGGCTCGATGATAGGCTCAAGGAGCATGATGCTGACCACTGACATGGGAGGAGAACAGGCCTTTCCTGCCACCTCATAGACGAAAACCATAACATAGACTCAGCCAAAATAGTCATGCAAGCAAAATCCACATTGGAGGTTTTTAAAGGAAAGCATGACAAGAAACCAAGCACGGACCTCAAGCATTTGCAAATAAGCCCGCCTGCACTTGTGAACAAGCGCTGCTCCATGAAAGCAGACAACGAGAGCGGGAACCACCGGTTACAGCACCAAAAACCCCGTTGTGCAGTAAAAGAAAGAAGCACTACGCCCCCACAGGAATGGCAGAAAGTGTAAGGACTATGTCAACTAGCACCACCACGAGCACAAGTGTAAGAAGAAGGAACCACGCCGCCTGCAGCAACACAGTACACGCCTGACGAAGCCAAGAGACGGGTGGCGAAATCTATTGCGAAAGAAATTTACGCAGAAAAATGAAAAGTAAGTTTATCAGAGTTAATTGCATTATCATGGTCATTTTAATCACTGTCCTTAATGTTACCATCCTTGTTCATATAAGGAACATCATTCTTGTTACTGTCATCTTTATTGTTGTCATAATTGCCATCTTCATTAAATGAATAATTTATTTCAGAACCCCCCTATCGACAACTTCTGGCGGAAACTATATTTGTACAATTTCACATAGCCCTTGTCAAGATGCTGAAAGTAATCATGCAACCATGTACCTAATGCTGTTAAGTATGCAGTTACATGATCGATTTCCGCATTATATGATGCATCTTGGCAAGGGCTATATGAAACTGAACAAATATCATTTTTGCCAGAAGTGTTGATGGAGGGTTTCTGAAATAAATGATTCAAATATTGTCACTCATTATTATTGCTGTGTCATTGTCAGCAATAGCAACATTAATACTAGAGTTTAAGCGATGCTGCTTTTGCAGGCATTACAGGCCGCAAACGTCGGCATCTCCTTCAGCACCGCCCGCCATGCTTCTCCCGATCTCTCGGCTGAAGATCGAAATGAACGCATGGTATATAATTGATATACTATCCCCAGTGTTTCAGGAGTAGTTACTAGAACCCCCCCCCCCCCCCAATGGGAATTTTTCAAATGCCACACTGCTGTTACTGATGTTGATATTTGAAAATGGAAACAATTTCAATTAATTCAGAATATGTACAAAGTTTTAAAATGTAGTTTTTAATATTCATAATTTCACATAAGGTAATTTCATAATCAAAAAATTCATTTCTTCCCACAATGTTCTTGCTAAAATAATGAAAGTGGTGCATTTTGTATAACTTGCAGAATATTTAGATTGAATAAATGTTACACTGCATTTTTGTGGAGCTCATGAGTGTCCTAGACTATTCAAAAGTATCGGTCTGTATCGGTGATTAAATTCGAACCAATAGTTCCTGATATAAAAACCATGGGTCTCGACTGATACCAATACATTGGCATCAGTATCAGGTCAGTCCTAATTAATAGTAGCAGCAGAGTAGTTATTACTACAGACATGAAGTTTTAGTTTTATTTTTCCCTAAATTTCGATGTTACTTTTTACTGCAATTTGGTGTAATTTTTTGCAGTTTATGACAAAATTTAGTGTTATTAATTTTAAGTGGGTGGTTTTTTTTAAATGCATTTTTACTGTTCCTTCTATGCTTATAATTTTCACGTTGTTTTAGTTTTGGAAAATTGAGAAAAATTTTAGTTTTAATGACAAAAAGAATAAATTTATGACCTACCTTTGTGGGAAATGGCCAAATTTCTACCATTTGGAAAACTATTTCAACTTATCAGCCACTAAATATGAAATATTTATTGAATGATATCACCCAAATCTTTGAATACAATCATACACATCACATTTCCCTAACAATGCCATAAAATCCCTCTGCGAGCTCGAAATACCATTTTGGTATTGCCCCCTAACCCCCTCCCCTGTAACACAACAATGCTTCTTCCTGAAAATTTTCCCAATCCCATGAAACTTCCCTTCTGGAAAGATCTCACAGCGAATTCCTTTTTCAGGATGAGGTTACTCTGTCAGTCATGTCTGCGCCAAACTGCAATAAATGCATCATGATATTATCTTTTGAATCAAACTTTCACCAGCTAAACTAGAAATGACAGATCTAATAGCTCTTTAGGTAGTTCTCTTTCAACAGAAGAAGTGTTATCCCCAGTTTGTATTGCATATCTCGTGATGTTTTTCGCATTAAAGTGCTTGCAAAATTAGTGTTATTTCGTGATTCTGAAACAAAAACTTGCCTCCTTTACCTACCCAAATACATTTTAAACATTTTATTTTGCTTTCCTCAACTTTTCGGTGTTGTTAAAACAAAAACTTCACGTCCCTAATTATTACTATTACTACAGAAGAAAACATTAAGAGGAAAAAATACTATTAATTCATTTAACTTGGTACTAACCCACTGAGCGACTTTTGGCAGAGTTCCAGCTGTTCCTGTAGATGAGGTAGGAGCTGCTTCAGCATGTCATCACCCACACAGCAGGCAACAACACCTGGTGTCTCATGAGCCCTCTGCATAATCTTCTGCCAGGATTTGTCTATCTTACTAAACCTATCATGAGATAAGAAGAGAGCACTGGTAACTTCCAGATAACATAACGGTGGACAACTTAATAACAAAAACACTCAAGAAACTGCTATTCTTTACAGACTGTTGCCGTAAATTACTGATAACCATTCACAGCATGTGGAGGACATGACATGTAAGTAAAATGTAACCTTATTATTATTTGATTTTTCTTCACATTAATGGTACAGTTGAATATTTTTATGTGCAAAAATATAGCATACTGGAAACTAGAGGAAAAAATTAAACTAAAGTTCAAATCACCAACCCTGGGACCTTCTGTAAACAAAACCACATGCATGCAGAAAGCATTGCGAACTCGTAGAAGTAAAATAATCCACATGAAAATTCAGCGTTGTTACAGGATTCATTACGTAAGGTATATCAATGGCCAATTTGTAGTATGGGATATGCTGCCGCAAATGATGTCTCACTTTAAACCCAATGCTCTTTCTTTTGTACAGAGTGATCACAAAGTCACATTATCCCCTATGTATTACATAGATGTTAGTGAGCACAAAGTCCCATTACCCCCTATGTATTACATAGATGTTAATGAATTGTTGTTTCTTATTGTTGCAGGAGCTACATCTAAATCATGGCTGATGAGTCCACTTACACCATGGAGGAACGGATCGTCATGAGCACGTGGGCTCACGAACGACCCCATACAGGAAAATCAATAAGAGATATTCAGCATGATTTCACTGTAAGGTTCCAGAAACCTTCCCCACCAAAACCAACAATTTTACAGTGGGAGAAAAAGCTCTTTGCAACTGGTTGCATAAAAGATAAGCCCTGCCCAGGACGACCATCAACACGACTGGAAACGTGTGTGGAGGCTGCAGCGTCTGTCGAACGTTCGCCAAAAAAGTCCATTCGTAAGCGGTCACAGGAATTGGGAGTTCCATACTAGACATAAAAACATATAAAGGATTTGAAGTTAAAGGCACTTAAACCTTAGTTTGTAAACGAATTGAGTGATAATGACATGCAAAAACGTCATCAGGCTTGTGGGCGAATGCTCAATGTCTTTACAACTCTTCCTTCATGGGGTAAAGTGTTTTTCTCGGATGAGTGTGTGATATATCGCAGTGCAAAAGCAAGAAACATTTATTTCTGGAGTAAAGAAAACCCATATTTTTATGAAGAACTTGAACACAACCCACCACATGTCATGATCTGGGCTGCAATGTCTGCAACCCACTTGGTTTGAATTTGAATTTAAACTTTTGGGTGTGTCAGCACTAAGGCTAATTTGCACCCGTCACATTATACGGGGTCTAGCCCCTTATCGTTACACATAACAACTCTAACGTTGCATAACTAAAATCATAAAATATTCTGACTTTCGTTAAAAGCTGAGGCTGTAAAGGAGCACTCAGCACAAATAAGGACAAAACACAGACAACACAATCAAAATTATACTGGCCATTGGGCCAGTCGCCAGAGCCTCGTTAGTCTGCAGTCCAGGGTGTACTGCCTGGAAGTGAGGTTGACTATTGGGTGCACTACGTGGAAGGAGCACCCCTTACACCCGGCAACCCACTTGGTGGGTCCATATTTCTTTGATGGTGCTGTGAATCAAATGTCGTATCTCACCATGTTACGTGATTGGTTTATTCCACATCTGCAAGAACAGGGACTGCTCGGTCGTGTATGGTTCCAGCAAGATGGAGCACCAGCCCATTATGCTATTGATGTGAGGGAATATCTGAATGAGGTATTTCCTGATACATGGATTGGACGTGGTTCTGTCCATTTGCCTGCACCTTTGGGGTGGCCACTCCGAAGTCCTGATCTGTCATCTTGCGACAATGCATTATGGGGGTTCATTAAACAGAAGGTTGCTGCCACACGTTACGAGACAGTTGACGAACTTAAGGATGCTGTTCGACGTGCATTTACTGCCATCACGCCAGCAATGTTGAGGAGAATTTCCCATCGTACATGGCGGAGAATCATACTCTGTTATGAAAACGATGGTATACACACAGACACTCTGGACTAAATCATAACAAATAGTCACACTACCTCCGAGTTGTCCTCTGCCATGATCTCAAATTAATACAATGCGACCTTCTATGATGATGTGGACACGCGATAGGAGGTAATGGGACTTTGTGATCACTCTGTACTTATTGCTTCACCTTTATGGTTAACTCTTTGCACCAGTAATCATTTCCCATAAATTTGGCTTCTTTCTTGCATGCGAATTGAATATATTTTACTTGCATTTTTTTAGACAAAATGATATAACATGGTAATGTATATTTCTAAGGTTTGATATAGATAGGAGTGTATTTGAAATTTGTTTGTAGATTTTATGTAAATTGTATCTTATGTAAATAAAATATATAATGGGCATAAACAGCCATATCCAATGCTGTAAGTCCAATAAATATATTGATGATGATGATCAAAACAAGACAAAGAAAGTTCGTAAATTTATTGCGGTTGGAAACTTTGACAAGCATCCTAATAATGATTTTTGTTCCATCAAATATAGTGCACTTCGTAAAATAACTTGGTGACATGGCAAGGCAAGATAAGTGTGAACATTTTGTAGGAACATGCATTGTAACTTTCAATGAGCTTAGAGATTTGTGTACATAATGATATTTTATAACATTGGTTATTTTCTAAGAATAATCATGTGAACAGCAAGGAAGTAGTGCCACTTTCAAGGGTCTCCGTGTTCAGTGATACATCGAATCGATGAGATGGTTTGTTTACAGAAGGTCTCAGGGTTGGTGATTTACACTATAGATTTATATATGACCCACTTGTTCAGTTCTCCAAGGGGGAAAGCTAAAACCAGTATCATCACCTCTATAATTCTACTGCTGTGTATTGATGTTATCATCATAGTGTTAATATTATTGGCCTGTTATAAAGATGTTCTGGATTCAATTTCCAGTGACCGCACATTTCAACAGAAGTTGGTAGTCTGTAAAAATATATTATTAAAAAATTCTATTTTATCTTCCTTGAAATTTTATTTGGGTCGGGTTTTTATTTCTTTGCTGGGATATAATGACATTACTTTCCATCATACTTGGTCATCTCTTTGTGTCTTTGGGGGGTGGGGGGATAATACTTATCCATTAAGTCTAAAAATGAAGGAAATTAATGTAGAATACATTTCCGTTCTAACTTTAAAATGGGCCAACATGTGTTCTAACTTAATGAAAGTTAACACAGCCAACCCATGAATTCTAAGATATTCCACACACATGGGATGGGATTGGGAGAGGTCTGCCCTTAACATTTTTTATGTCAATATTTAGATATCCTTGAAAAGAAATAGTTCCACAACATTGGAAATGAGATCTGGTATCCACTTGTTTTGTTTTTATTACTTTTTTTATGATAAGATACATAATTTACATCGAACTACATAAACAATATCTTCACAACAAAAGTAGACACTAAAAATATATATATATTATCTTCTAAGTACTAAGCTCACTTTAGTTTTAGAAATACTAACAACATGAAAAACATGTTTGCATCAGCAATAGAACCAGAATAATCTATTTTTGCTAAAGTAGTGAAGTGTGCATATATCTCTGCATCACCTGCACAGAAAATTGTACATACCTTTTAGCTTCCTTAGGCAATTGTTTAGCAATGTCACCACCCACAAACACAGCTTCCAGATATACCCACATGTTCTGAACCAGAAGCCATCTTTCAAGGATCTCATTGGTGTTTGAGAGGTCTGACACCCACTGCTGGATCTGCTTTCTGAATGGAGCATTGTACCTACAATGAACCGATTTTGATCATATTGAAACAGGGTGGCTATTGTGGGCACAAGATTAAATTATAATTTTGGGTTTTCCATAATGAATTTCCCACATCTCAAGGACAATTTATTGGTAAAACAATCCCTTCTCCTACTTTTGAAAATATTTTTTTTAGATCTTTATACAGATCCAAACCATTTATATTTAATTGTACTTCATGTTTAGAGTAATTTTCATAGTCTGAGAATTAAACTCGTAATATAACAACACTTATTAACATCTCTGTTGGAAAGATGGTTAGCGTAATACACAGTGAAGCAGGGGTCCTAGGTTCAAATCTTTACTAACATACATAAATTTCATTGTATTTATTATTTCATGAATTCTATCATGCATCCTCATTGTCAAGAATAATCTAGTTGTCCATATTTGTACATGTGCGAATTACTCATTTAAGTAAATAAGTATTTAATAAAATATAAAAAACCGTTTACTTACATTATGTGAGTATGTTCCATTTGTAAAAGCAATGTTTCAGGAGTCTACTGCTCCCTTCTTGAGGCTCCTTCCTTGGCACGTATTATTGCATGTAGCAAGGAAGCAGCTGAAGAAGGGAGCGGTAGACCCCCGAAACATTGCTTTTACAAACGGAACATACTCACATAACGTAAGTAAATGGTTTTTATATTTTGTTAAATACTTATTGTTTAATCTTGTTGTGTAGAAGAACTACTTAACTCTAGAAAGCTAACATGTCCTGTGCCAAACGTTAAAACCAACCGTTCATCTGCTGGACTACTAATTTTCAGACTCAAAACACAGCATAAATTTTGCAAAACATATTTTATTTAATTTAATGAAACGTCACAACGAAAACTGTGTTTTTGTGTTTGTAATAACCATAGACTACAAGAGAAATAAGATTTTTTTTATTACAAAAGTTAGAATTTACTTACAAGAGACATGAATAGCATGCAGGAATGCAAAATTACATTTTTATAAGTCTTGTGTGCACTCAAAGTAACACCTTGACTGGCGTTCACCACACATAGCTTTGGAGCAATGGCTGCAGAAGAATCTGGTAATCCCCTGCTTGCTTGAGGAGCTGAATGCACAAATTTTCCTTCCTTGTTGTTGTTGAGCAACTGCATTCGTTTTTTTGCATTTCCACATTCAAGACGTTAGTAAAATCTTGCAAAGTTGTCATGGAAGTTTTGGTGTATGTAGAGACTAATAATTCATCCACGAGATGATGCAAAATTAAAAACACACTGAACGCTTGTAAAGGAGACTTCCCCGTCAGTCTCTCTCTGGCCCAAATCAAGGTAGAAGAGACAGGAAATGGAAAAGTTAAGTGGAAGGGGGGGAGACAAGAAAACAGCACTACAAGTGTAGTCTGCCAGGTGACATGTTAGCTTTCTAGGGTTAATAATATTATAAGCAAAACACCAACAAAATATATAATGATCATTGAAAGTTTATGTGTTGCTTGATATGAAAGTTGAAATCTCTTACAGCTGATGTTATTGTCTTCTTTGCTCTCTTTTGATATCCTCAAAAATACTCAAGACATTCCAAAAACACTGGAGGAGAATGGAGAAGACAATGGAAGAGATGCAGTACATAATCATAAAACTTTATAAAAAGACAGGAAAAAATATGTAAATCTCTCAGTCCCCGAAGATGCAAACATCTGTTTAATGTGGAGAAAAATGTTTGTCTCAAGGACACATGCATGCATCCATGTTTACAATATTTTTTCCATTAATTTTGAGACAAATATGAATTATCTATGACAAACACACATTATAATGTTTATGAATGTTTCATTGAAAAGTGCTTAGCTGAATTTTTCAGCCTGTTATGAAACTCAACAAAACTCTGCTGCACAACAGCCATCTGTGGGCAAAACCCTGCCAAACTCTGGATTTTGATTGGTGATGTGTAATCAGTGCATCACATCCCATTGCTAATGTAATTTGGCTTTCTAGGTGAGAGTTTATAATAATTTACTTCAAGTACCTTTCCAACTGCCTTCACTACACTGCGTGCATGCTGAAAGTTCGAAGTTTTCACTAAGGATCACTCACACCAAAGTTGAGAACACCATCCACTTCTCTACACAAGAGACCACATTTAATTGCTTCTAAAAATTGATTGAATTGAAAATTGTGGGTGTGTCAGCACTTTGGCTATTTTTCACCTGTCATGTTATACAGGGGACCAGCTCCTTACCATAACTAAAAGAAAACTGTGTCTAACTAACTCTCTAGCATTCTTAAACCCAAAAGTTTATGGCTGCAACACAAGCCTTCCATCTGTCCCTATCCTGGGCAAGATTAATCCAATCTCTTCCATCTTTACCAATTTCCTTTAGGACCATCTCAATGTGTCTGAGGACCAGGGACGGTGACAGGGGTGCCTGTGCCCACCCGATTGCCCACCCAATCATATTCAATAAGTACATATACTCGGGGATATATGAATGATTAAATATTTAAGTGTAACCTGGTGTTCATAACATATATATTTTACTTGTGAATATTATCTATGCTGGAAATGTTCACATATTATCAATCCATAAAAAGCCACTTTTGTCATTGTTGAAACAAAAGCTGTGATCAAATGAATACATCCATGTTTAAAAACAGTTAGTAGGCTTAGGAGTCTCAAAATTGTGCAGGGTATGATCAAGATTAAATTAGGATTTAGGGTGAACTTGAGGACTGCAGCTCCGGGCCTACACTACGTATATATACTGCTGGACAAAAAAACCGGACACCTTAATATTTGACATCTGAATTGCAATTACTTATAAATTAAGCTCTCAGTTTGGTAGTTTTCTGTAACTTTCGTTTTTGTTCTAATTTAACTTATTAATGAATGTAGAACATCCTCAAACTTTGTTTTCTGTTGAATATATTTCCAATAATTTAGTTAGCCTTCGAATCAGAATTTATGCGTTGTCACAAAAAATGCAAGTGTCCGGTTTTTTTTTTGTCCAGCAGTGTATATTCCGGCCTAGCTATGGTTGAAATAATCTCCAAATAAACAAATCTAAACATCATCTTAGCGTTACTTCCTCCAGCAACCCAATAAATTATTTCGACTTTTGAATTAATACAAGTATAAGAATAATTTAATCAAGAAGACTCAGTTAGATGGGCAGGCCATGTGATACGAATGGCAGAGGAAAGAATATTTTACGGGATTCTTGTTGGGAAACTTGATGGTAAGGGACCAGTAGGAAGGCTAAGACGAGGATGGAGGGATCACGTTGAGATGGACCTAAAAGAAATCGGCAAGGATGGGAAAGCTTGGATTGACCGGACGATCGCGGGGCGTCTGTTGGTCGATCGCAGTTATCTATTGTACGAGTAATTATACGAATATACGTTATTTGAATTCAACTTCTATAATGTATAATGGCTGAGTATAGGTACAAATTTTTGCAAAGATTAACAATTAATAGTAGCTCACTGCCTGTTGTGACAATAAAAAGTAGATCACTGCTTGATTGAAGTTGGACATGCCTGCTATAGAGTATAATATAATTTTAATTAGCTCTGCATTGAAATTCCAGAAGCGTCCCTTTTTTTTATTACAATTTTTATATACCTGTCATCTTCAAACATCAATATGGTATACGAAATATCAACTTTATATTCGTTCTACTAATAAGAAGGAATCACCACAGAGAATCACAACAATCACTACAATACCGAAGTGAATAAATTTTAATAAATCAGTTATATATGGAAAAAGCTACAGAATTATTCAATTGCTAATGAGTGGCTTATCCTATTTAGAAATCCTCGTTCCACACATAAATTTTGTCACATGAATCAGCCGAAAATGTCAACAGAATCTGTAAGTAAAGAGAAAAAGTTATGTCACGAAGTATATAGAATACGATTTTGTTACTTTGTTTCTAAGCCCACTTTCATGCTCAGATAGGCTAATCGGGACTAAACCTACAGTTTAACGTGTAGTCCAAACCAGTGTGCATTGTGCTTCCACCAGAGGCGGGGGGAGTCAAACACAGAACATCTTCAATATAAGCGACAGCGTGATGCCATTGGTGAAAAATATACAGAAAGAACTCGCACCAAACGTGGCATTTTATCACCACAGAAGATGCGTCTATTTTAAGAGGGTGATTGCCTGAGACAAATATTTGAGACTTTCGGAAAACAACGTCATTGTTCACGGAATTAGCTGCCTTGATCCACTAATGAAACGCTGTGCGATTGAAATTACCACCTCAACTTTCTAAGAGGTTTAAACTAATGAAACTCCATTTTTGGAAGAGTAAGTTCTGGTTGATTTGTTTTATTGTAAGTCATTTTTCTGCTAATTTTAATAATGACGACGTTACAAGGTTCAATGGTGATTAGATGAAAGTAACGAAGGGGCGAAAACAAACACACGCTGACACTCAAAATACAAACCCTCATAAATTATTACTTTGACAGTGGTTCCAGGCGCCAGGGACTCGTTGCCCTGAAAGAATAAAGTTTCCAGGGTATGCTGCACAGGATAGAGGTTGACATTCTAGTGTGTTCGAAATGGTCACGCCATACAACCCAATGAAAAATAGATGAAGTATTACTGGTACGATGATCAACTTCGATGAATTCCTTGTGTCCTAAATCATTTTGTTACCTCAAAAAATATGTTCATGTAACCATACGTGTATTGCTTCTCCCGCATTAGTAATATGACAGTTCTTCAGAAAACGAATAGCAACTTAGCTAATAATCTCTTAAATTCTGAACAAATTTCTCAATCTTACTTGTATATTACTTATGACGAGTGATATTTTGTCAAAATAGCCTTTCATTAGCCTAGGGATACTTAATGGACAATGAACAAATAATTTGTTTTCCGTGTGTGTTTTAAATCATTCCTAATAAGACGTTCATTTTAAATCCAAACATTCAGTGGCGGCGATTAGGAGGAGCGGGAAGTGGGGGATGCAGTTCCCCAGCCACATTTTGCCACTTTTGGCCCCCGCACTATGGCCTCTTTATGCTAAGCCTTTTCTACCAAGAAAACGTATATTCAGGGTTGCCCACAGGGGGGATTATGGCGCAAGCTGCGCCATCAAGATTCTTTGGGGGATTTTTTCCCTTCAAATAATGTAAAATTGAACATTTATATATTTTTCCAAAATACAGGTAAAAATTTTACAACTTAAATTCACCATATTTAATCCATCAGATGAAGAAAAGAAAGCGTTTAAGGTCATTATTGAAGGTGCGAGGGGGGGGGGGATAAATATCCAACTCTCATATATTAGGCCTTAATTGACACGTGGGTTCTACGGGAGAATTCTGAATTAAACATTGGCGGGGACAGTATTCAACTCTAAGTCTTAGATTATGGCGGGTATTTTAGTTAGAGGGGCATTGAGCATTAAGGTATTCAATTCTTGTGTATTACTATTGTCTTAGAATGTTGCAGATATTCTGGTGTGGAGACTGAGAATTAATTTTTTGGAGGAGGCAATATGAAGTCTTCAATATCAACAGTAAGTCTAAAATTGGCATGGACATTTTTGTGGTAGGATTGAGTATTAAATTTAAAGGGGGAGATAGGAAGCTCTTGATAAAGTGTTAAATCTTATAGATTGTCAAGGGATTTCTGTAGTGAAGAGAGAGTTTGAACATTAAATTTTGGAGACTGTACTTAGCGATATGGTATCCACACGTTTTCGACCCCGAACGTGCCAAAACAGAAGTTGGAAAAGACTAAATATCCCGGGATCCGAAGAAAGTGTTGACACCCCGTTAAATTAATATTCTTGAAAGCCTGCAAAGAAATGGATGTAAAAATGTTCTTGCTTGCTTTGCTCGCAATAATGTGTTTGTTACAACAATGCGTGTTTGGCGCTTTACTGAGGTGGATGTGAATTTTTATGCTATAGCTGCATTACAAGACATGGGCGATATTATCCATATTCATGAGTAACATCACTTCTTAAAATATAGTGCTTACTGCTTATTTTAAAGCAGGTGCATCATTTGTAACAAAAAGCTAAGAAAAAAGTTACTTTCGGTGTAGGGATTACGATATAGTTTCAGGGCGCAAATGATATGATTTGGGGGAGGGACGGATTACATGGACATGATTTTATGGGGATGCGCCATTGGCCTTGGGGGGGATGGACACCCCTGTGTATATTTTCCTTGCCCCTCAAATGTTGACACCCAATCGCTGTAATACAAACATTCAGATAGATTTGTCAGTTGTACAAACCTTGTAGGCTAAGAAAAGTAACCCCCAAGGAGTAAGAAAACTCTTTCAGTCAAAAACTTATACGATGAAAATACCATGCTCAGGAACATGCATTTAAATTACGAGAAACTTCATGATTGTCTACCATCGCACTTTCTATCATTGTCGCCGAATACATAAATACATAAAATCAAGTATGTGCCTTGTATTTGCAACACAAGCTTAAACCTAGTTCACATTTATTTCACTGTATTAACATGCACGAAAGAATGTGATTAAAATGTATGGCTGGGGTATGGCTGCGCATGTGTAAACACTTCCTTAAAATAATTGTGTCCATCAGAGACAAAACGAAAGGAAATGGAACAAGATGCGAGAATAGATTAGAAAATAATAAAGAGGAAAACAAGGAAAGGCAAAAGAAGTAAGAGGAAAATCGGGAGTGTAAGAGAGAGGGGGATACATACGTCTTACATACACATACATGGTCTTACATTTATACTGCCCACCCTAATCTATCACTATGGAGCTTCTGCCCACCCGGTCGAAAATTTCTGGCGCCGCCCCTGCTGAGGACTAAAATATTCTGCCTGAGTTATAAGCTGAGACTGCAAAGGGACGCTCAACACATATAAGGACAAAACACAAGAAAACACACACAGATGATTACTCTGGCCATAGGTCTAGATGCAAGAACCTCTTTGGCCTGCAAAAAGCTGCTACCAGGGTGTGTTATGTGGAAGTTAGGTTGAAATTTCAGTGCTTTACAAGAAGGTCACCCATTACAGGCCCCGCATCTACTAAAAACATCCACTAATTCCTGGAATTCAAAGATTTTCCAGTCTGTAGACACCCTGACAATTCTACAATCAAGTTCTGGAAAAACATTGACGTCATGAATAAATTTATCATTAGCGGATATTCTGTAATGTACACTGACCTGTTAGAAAGAAGCGAACCGAGGACCATGAGGCTGTCTTCCAGCTGCCCAATGGTCTCTGCAGTGGTGTCGCCCCTCAAGAGAAGCTCTCCTCGGTTGTTGAAAGTCATGAAAGTGAGCTCGTGCACTGACCACTCATTTGTCACCTGTCTCAGCTTTGCTTCAATATCCTTCTCCTTCATAGCTGAGATGCAAATATCCTTTAATAATAATGGAAGGATAAATGTTAAAATTCACTTCATGCACAAGTCAATCATGAGGCAACAACAACTTTACTTACAACTATAACATGAATTTTGATCAAACAAGTCAAATGTTAGTGAACTGATTGCCTAACATCACAGAGTGTACATGTACATGTTTTTAAAACCTATTATTCCTTTCCACTCAGAATAAATATACTATATTCACCTACAGCTCATCCACCAACATTTTAAAAGAAAAATACTTAATTTATTTCTACAAAATAGTAAACCTTGTTTAAGGACCATATTCCATGCTAAATTTAATCAACTGTTTACGCATTGTTGATTGTTGTGAATCTTGTTTCAGATTGAGCTGGTATGAAATAAAAAAGTACCTCAATATCTTCCTTATGTTGCAACAAAGGAGCTTCCAAAATATTTTTCAAACAGAAGCCTTCTGTCTCCAGTTCAAAGTTGTACTGGGTGACCTCCATGATTCGCTGCCAATGACGAGGTTTCATTGCCTTGTTCGCCATTAGTTCCAGCAATGGGCACATGTCGTTGAAATCATCTATGGTCTTCTTCAGGGCATGGAATGCAGGCCACTCTTTAAGTCCTTTGGGTAATTTTCTGCATCTGTAATTTGTAATTAGTATTTTAAAAATAAGATAGATTGCACATGTAAACCTTGTTTTTTGAACAGTATGTTTTACTCTCTTGGACTACTCTCAAAAAGTAAAAGTTGGCTCAAACTATGTGGATGAGAGAAAGAGTGGGTGAGGAGTGAGAGGAGAAAGCATGGCCAAGGAGTGAAAGAATTAGTGAAGAGATAAATACATGAAATAAGGAATGAGAGAGTGAGCAAGGAGTGAGATGAGAAAGCATGGCCAAGGATTGAAAGAGTGAGTGAAGAGAGAAATACATGAAATAAGGAGAGAGAGTGAGCAAGGAGTGAGAGAGAGAGCAAGGAGTGGAGGAGAAATCATGGCCAAGGGGTGAGAGTGAGCAAGGAGTGAAAAGAGAAAGCATGGCCAAGGAGTGAAGAGAGAAATACACGAAATAAGGAGAGAGAGAGTGAGCAAGGAATGAGGAGAAAACATGGCCAAGGAGTGAGAGAGAGTGAGCAAGGAGTGGAAGGAGAAAGCAGGGCCAATAAGTGAAAGTGAGTGAAGAGAGAATTACATGAAAAAAAGAGTGAGAGGAGAAAGCATGGCCAAGGAGTGAAAGGAGAAAGCATGGCCAAAGAGTGAAAGAGTGAGTCAAGAGAGAAATACATGAAACAAGTAGTGAGAGGGAGTGAGAAATAGTGAAAGAGTGAGTGAGGAAAAAAGTGTGAGTAAGGAGTGAGAGAGTGGACAAAGAGTGCATGAGGAGTGAGGGAAAGAGTAGGTAAGTGAGTATAAAATATTTTTACTTACGTGAGTGATTATTAGAGCCCGGATTTATAAGCGAAATGCATTTTCTTTTCCAGACTTCTAATGGTAAGGGGAAAGGTTATACTTCGTATTACATACGAATTCATACATATTCAACTAAGGTTGAAAGTGCTTATAAATGCTTATTTCTGCAGGAAATGGTTATGCTTGCTTATTTTATGATTTTGGTTTAAAATTGCATATTTTACCCAAATCTGTCATATTTCAATCCTATTTCAATCACACGACGGCATTGGGATGACGAGATCAATGCTTCTAAATAGCCGCACAGGAGAAACGGCTTCCAAGAAAAGATACAGTACATCCAAAATCATTTTTCCAAATTACCTGATATTATAACACAGTTGAAAGCTCGAAATAATCCATTGCAACATTCGCTTTCTCTCATTGATGAAATTTCAGTAATGTTGTCTTCAGAAACTCACGGTGTTGCTAAAATTGTGTCCGACAAGTTCAGTCAGGTATTACTGAAAAATCCCGGTTACAAAACACTGTGTCAAATTTTATAAAAATATTTCTGGTGAAGAAACAGACTTTGAAGAGGAATTCACCGAAGAACTGTGGTGTTTTTCACATGCACCTGTGATGTCATTCTACGTGGAAAGAACATTTTCACTGTACAAATCATTCTTCACTGACAGACACAGGAGCTTCACACAAAAACATCTCAGGATGACCTTCCTTACATACTGTAACAGCTTTGAATAAGATAAGAGATGTAATAAACAAATGTTTTTTTCAGATTTTCCTGTATTTGTTTATGCTTATTTCAGTGCTTATTTTTTCATTTTTTGTGCTTATTAACTTGCTTAGTTTACTGTTTGATTGTGCTTATAAATCCGGGCCCTAGTGATTATAGAATTTTGAAACTTTTTTTTTTTTCAAAATTCTATACTGACTCACGTAAGAAAAACTATTTTATACAAATTTTGTATTGATTGTATTATACAGTGAGTAACTTTCAAAATACATAAATATGTATTTGAATTCAGTGTAAAACTTTACATTAGATACCAAATATATTTCATGTGCCAAAAACTGTGTTTCCCAGTGTAATCAATGCTACCCATATAATACACTACTGGTCCTTTTATTTAATTTATTTCACATCACAGTTCTACCTCTTTACATTAATGAAGATAGTCAGGGTTTATAATGAACTTATGAAATACACAATAAGACAAACTTAATGACAAGTCTTACCCAGAATTCGAACCCAAAACTGCGCACACTATGACACGAAAGTCAATCATGTACATATTACTTTAACATTGCTTCTTGACTGTTTCCTTTCACGATGAAATAGTGTAAATCCCTAAAGAGCTGGCCATGATTCCAGTTCATTAACAATAATGAATTATTTTTCTGATGACAAACCTGTTCTGAAACTCCATAAGTTCGTTATTGATTTCCTCGATGTTGACTTCTCCCCACGGAATATCATAATAACTGGCAACACGGTCAATGACATCATTGTACAACTTGTAAAGCTTTTGCAGAAGGTTAAGCTCCTTTCGAATCTGTGCAAGTTCAGGATATTCTGTCACTTCGAGCCCAAAGAGTTCTTCTCCACTTTGGTATGTTTGCATTTTTCTCCACAATGCATCAAAACGATTCTGAAATATATAAGTAAAATGTGAACCGAGTAATTTTTTTCTTATAACAGTGCATGGGGAGGAAGGGAGGTTAATTATTGTTTGGCAGTCATTCATTTTCCTTTTCTCTGTATTTGTCTTTAGGAACGTTTCACGAAAAATGGTCCTACTCCATGTTAATAAAATAAATTATATGGAAATTATTATTATTTTTTAGTTGGATTAAGGTTTAGATGTTTGTGAATGAATATATAATTTACACATTTCACCAATAAAAGTTACTAGCATCTTCAGCCTACATGCTTCAGAGACAAATGAAGTCAAAATTATTTGCTACATTTTTTAAAGGGTCAAACAAACTAACCAAAAGTGTTTGGCACAAAGTTGGGACAACCGTACTGAAAATGGTTGGCCCATGGTTGGCCCAACATAAAAACATACCATTGGGCAATGGTAATATTGGCCATGGTTCCAATGTTGGCCCAATGCATGGTTTTTACATTGGGTCAATGTGTGGTTATTGATTGATTGATTGATTTATTAGCATCCATTCAACTTTACAAAAGTTTGGAATTGTCACATTGTACATGTACATTTAGAATACATCTATAAAATTATAGGCATAATATAATATAAAATACAATAGATAGTATGAGATACAAGATATCGTATAAAGAGAATAAATGCATGCTCAATGTTATTTTCTTGAGACATATGTTTTCTATATTCAATGTTTGCTTAATTTGCTATGACATTATGTACACACATGTATATATATATATACATACACACAAACATAAATTGAGCATCAAATAGTCACCTATACTTACATCTAGATAAATTAAATCGAACAGCAAAACAAAAATAAAAAAAATGATGATAGGTCAGTCCTACTTTGTTATATTATTGTTGCTATTCCTGTCACTTACGGTATCAATGTACTCTTGCACTGTGTAAAAACAATGTTCCTTTAGGAATCTTTTTAGATGTAACTTGTATACTGGCAATGACTTTATATTTTTGAATGCATTTGGTAGCATGTTAAATAAGCGTATACCATTATATGTTACCCCTTTTTGGTAGAATGTGGTATTGTGTAATTCCATATGTAAGTCATTCTTTCCCCTGGTGTTGTAGGTGTGGTAGTCCTTATTTGCTGCGTGTGTATTTTGACAAATTTTCATGCTTGTTAGGATTTCATATAGGTATATGCATGGAACTGGCAATATCTGTAATTCTTGAAATAATGGTTTGCATGGTGCATCTGTTGGAGCATTTGCCAGAATTCTAACAGCTCTCTTTTGTAGTCTGAATAATGTAATGCTTTTGTTCATGTTCCCCCAGAAAATGATGCCGTACCGTAATACAGAGTGAATGATGCCATAGTATAGTGTTTTTGCTGCTTCTAGATTTACTACATTTCTTACTGTTCTTATCGCATAACAAAACCCACTAACCTTGTTTGCTGTAGCTTCAATGTGTAGATCCCACTTTAAATTTTCAGACAGTTGTACGCCAAGAAATTTTATGTTAGATACATATTCTATGTCCTGATCTTGAAAGTTAATTTCTGGAGTTTCACTGCTACAGCTGTTGATTTGAAATCTAATTGCATTTGTTTTTTTAGTGTTTACCACAAGACCATTTTTTTCTATCCACTCTGAGATGTGAGTGATTGTATTCTTTAAGTTGTGTTTTAACCGTTCTGTGTTTGTTCCTGCTATAAGAACAGTTGTATCATCAGCAAAGAGAGTTGTGTTTGCATCTTTACAGTTTTGTGGAAGGTCATTGATGTAAATTAAAAAAAGTAAGGGTCCTAAAATGGATCCTTGGGGTACACCATATGTAATACGTTGTTTCTTTGATCGATAATTTTCCTTGTTATTATCCTCATCGATGTGAGTTATTTCTACTATCTGATTCCTGTCTGTTAAATATGATTTAAACCATTCTTTTGCTACTCCCCTGATCCCATACTGGTCCATTTTTTTTACCAAGAGTTTGTGGTTGACAGTGTCAAATGCTTTTGTTAGATCAAGAAAGAGCCCTACACAGTGTTCTTTTTTATCCAAAATTTCTCTAATTGCTTCTGCGAATGTGTGTATAGCAGATTGTGTAGATTTTCCTTTGCAAAAACCATGTTGTTGTTCAGAAATGATGGAAAATTTGTTAAAAAATGTTATTAATCTATTGTACATAACCCTTTCAAGTATTTTTGAGATGACTGGGAGAAGAGAGATTGGTCTGTAATTACTCATTTCATTTTTTGACCCTTTCTTGTGCAGAGGTTTTATTATGGCAGTCTTTAGCTGTTCTGGATATTTACCGGTAAGGAGACTTAGATTAACTACATGACGTATTGGGACACACAGGTGTGCGGCACATTTTTTTATTACAATGTCAGGTATCTCATCTATGCCGGCAGAATAATTGTTTTTCAAGCGACTTATTAAGCTAAATATTTCCTTCTCGTCTGCTGGGAGTAAGTATATACTAGAATCTACTTTAGTTATATTACTAGTTTTATGATTTTGTTTTTGGATGTTTTTTGTTATTTTTTCTACTATCCCAGTAAAGTATTTATTGAAAGTTGATGCTACATCTTGGGGATTGACCACGCTTTTGCCTTCGTGTTTTAGTGATATGTTGTCTTTGTATTTTTCTTTCCCTACCATACCTAATTCGGTTTTTGCAATATGCCACAAGGTTTTTTGTTTGTTTTTTGAGTCTAGGATCATATTGCTATTATAGTCTTTTTTTGCTTCCTTGACTGAGTTTTCAAACTCCTTTCTTTTTTCCTTTAGATATGAATTGAATGTTTCACTTTTGAATTTGTGTCTGCATTTATTCATTATGATGAAATCTTTCCAGTTTTCTTTGATGTCGGGTGTTATCCAATTTGATTTTGTTTTAATGTATATTTTTTTTGTTATTTTGGGAAATGCTAAATTAAATGAGTATGAAATGGCAGACTGCAATGTCTCGTATGCTTCATTCACATCAGTTTGGTAGTATAGGCCATCCCACGATTCTCTACTTATTAAGTAGTTAAAGTAACTAAAATTAGCTTCATTATATTCTCTTTTTGTGGTATTTATGTGTCTATAAGGTGTGTGTGTTTGGTTTGTGTTTTGTGCTGCACTAATTTTTATGCATTGTGCCTCATGGTCTGAAAAGCCAGTACTAATTGTATTGACACTGTATACAAATAAGTTGGTGTTTAAGAAAACCTGATCAATTGCTGTTTTTGAATTTGATGTGATTCGTGTGGGTACTCTCACAACTGCTGTCAGATTGTGAGCTTTCATGAATATTTCTACCTCATGTTCTATTTTTTGACTCAGGAAATCAATGTTAAAATCTCCTATTAGTATGGATTTGATTTTTCTTTTGGAATAAGCATCTAATATTACATCTAGTTTCCTAGTAAAGTTGTTGATATTACTGTCGGGTGTTCTGTATGCACAAATTAATACTAGCCTAAGTGGTGGAAATTCAACTATGGAACTTTCAAATTCTTTTTCCTCATTCAGGTAGTTGAATTGTTTGCTCCCTTTTGCCTTAATGTTATTTTTTATGAATATGCATGACCCACCCCTGATTTTATTTTCTCTGGAGAAACTGGTTGCTAGGGTAAAATTTGGAAAGTTTATGTAGTTAAGATCATCTTTTCGCAGCCAGTGTTCTGTCAGACAATTTACATCAATGTTACATAATTCATTTTGCATAAATATTTCTAAATTAAGCTTTTTTGCTGTGGTAAGGCCTTGTATGTTTTGATGAAATATATTTAATGTGTTTTCTTTTGCATTTACTTTTTTATCATGAGTACCTTTCCCTTCTTTTGTTTTTTTATCATCACTCTTGTCACTAGGTTCTACAATAAAAAATCTTCATGAAATTTTTGTGGTACACGTTTTTCCCTTCTTGACAGTCTTAGAGCTCCATCACTTGTATTCGCAATTTCAGATGTTTCATTTTTTTCCGGTAGTTTGTCACTCACTTCATTTTCACGGTGGAGCACATTACACAAAGATTCTTTACTCACCTTTTTGGTAGTGTTGTTTGTTACCTTTGGGTCATTCCACGTCAATTCATCCAGGCCATGTCACCCACCATCCCCGATTTTGATGAAATTCGGTATGCTTATAGAACTTTTGAAGCTGATTACAAAAATGACAACTTTTTTAAAATTGGTCAAGGAGTTCAGAAGTTACGAGCTTTTTAAGAACTCCCTGTACGCCACATGCAGCTTCACTTTGAATGACACGCATTAGGTTATAAACGATCGTATCTTCCCTCGGGTTTGCCGTAGAAACTTCAAGTTTGTTTTCTTTTGTTCAGAATAGTATAAGCTTTCATTTAAATAACGTTTCAGATGAATGCATCAATAAACATGTATTTTATATATAGTTTTATGTATTTTTTTAGAAAAATAAATGACTAACTTCAAGAGAGAATTTCATGCAATGCCCCCCCTTCAATTTCCCCCCAATTTTATATGTAGCTAGCTCAGAGTGTGTACTAATGCCTGATGGAAAAATTGGGATGGGCGGTTCAGAGACAGGGTGATAAAAAAATCATTTGCATAAAATGACATTAAAAGTAAATCTTATTAAAAATGCTTATGTATTTAGCACAAAGCCTTAAGCACATTATATTTCAAGCTACAATATTCAAAATTTATGTTCACTATGTGTGAATGTAAGCATAGGCGTAACCTGGTGGGGGCAAAGGGAAGCTCTTGCCCTCTCCCAAATTTATATATTAATTTAAAATTTGCAAGTAATAATTACAGTGGAACCCCGATTTAAGTTCCTCGATTTTACATTGTCCTTCATTTTGCATTAAATCGTGGTGGTCCCAACATAGCAAATTGTTTAGAAATTTTCCAAGATTTTACATTTTCCCTTGTATTAAGTTTTTTCAGCTTGGTCTCCTGGATAACTTAAAATCAACGTTCCACTGTAAATTAGTTTCAACAGTCTTCATTTCTTTAAAAAAATTATATATTATATAATTATATATATAATCATCATTATTAACATTCCAAGTTTAGCAAATTTATCTTCGAGAACATTCTTTTTGTGCATTTTATCTAAATATGGAAGTTCTTTTTTGGCTACTCTTCATGGGGATACGTAATATGAAGTAAGAATTAATACTACACATTTGAACTGATTGAAGTTTTTTGAAATGGAGCTTTTTCGCCACATACCACAGAAAATATCCTTGTGACGGGATGGTTGGAACAGTAAAAATACTTGTATAGACTTCTATAGTATAAAGCAACAAGTACGGCAATTATGTACCAATTCCGTAGAAATAGTATTCAAGGCATAAATTTCTTAGTAATCATCTAGGGTGAAATGACAACAACCCACAGTACAATGTGTCAGTGATTGCAAAGTACTACAACAGTACCAGGAAGTATGCACTAATTTGAATTTACAGGTTCCGTAAGTTACTTTTTACAAGTAACTGAGTTACAGTCAATCATTAAAAAAGTTACTCAGTTATTGTTACTGGTACTTTGAAAGTAACTGAGTTTCTGTTACAGTTACTGTAACAGTAACGTACTGTTTATGATCATTGATTTGTGTAAAAGTTACACAATATCAATGATCATGAAGACTTCCGTGTTTTACTTATGTTTCTAGTACATAATATGCATTCATATATTTACATTATTACTCTAATAAATGATGGAAAACACAGTCAGGTTTGCTTGAACGATTATAATTAAAAAATCATTTGTATGCTGACCACGTTATTTTGAATATGGTGTCATTGATTCCACTTGCACCTATTTCTTTCTCCTCCATTCCAAGTTCAACAAGATCCAAAGATCCACTCCCTCGACAATGACTTTTGCCTAGCTGGACAACAACATTCCAAACGAACGCAGCAGTCTACCAAAAACAATGGAGTTTTCACATACAATTAGAAATGAATTACAGTAAAGCGTAAAGGTAAAGGTAAAGTGCTCCCCTGTGCTTAGCACCATGCCATGAAGGCGTATAGGGGGTGTGGGGGTAACGCCCCACACTTTCTTGATCCGGTCGTGAGTGGGGGTGATGTGATCAGCATCACGCCCCTAACCGCCTTTACCCCCCAGGGTTTCCCCCAGTTACCCATGTTATTCGACGCTGGGTGGGCGCCGGGGCCGCTTCCAACGTTAGAAAAGTTCCCGGATTTGAACCGGCCGGGGATCGAACCCGGGACCTTGAGCATGGTAGTCAGACGCGTTGGGATGTTCTAAATTTAGCATGCAACAAAGCATAGCTTCCTTGCCAGCAATTCCAAGAAAATCCTTTCACGTAGCATCCGGAGAAGGTACATATTTTATTTTTATAGTCTGGAACAGAATTGTCCAATTTAGCTATTTCCCTACTGCAAAAAGTAACTCTGTTACCATTGTTAACGTTACTGGTACTTACTTTTAAAAGTAGCTAGTTACAGTTAGAATTTCTAAATAAAAAGTAACTGTACTTGTAACTTTGTAACTATTTACTTCGAAACACTAGTTGTTTAACAGTCAGAGCAAAAATAGTAATCTTAATGGGTGTCACTTGGAAACTATCTTCGGGTTGGGATAATCACAAAGTTTTCCATCGCATAAAAATAGTGTCCAGGATTATTTAATAAATACATTTGAAAAATCACAATTATTACTCTTTATTCGTTCGTTCCTCAAGTGCCAGGAGGATCACAAAATATATTTAACTTGTAAATTTTAATTAATATATAAATTTGGGATAGGGCAAGTGCTTCCCTTTGACCCGCCAGGTTACGCCTATGCTTACATTCACACATAGTGAACATAAATTGTGAATATTGTAGCTTGAAACATAATGTACTTCAGGCTTTGTGCTAAATACATAAGCATTTTTAATAAGATTTACTTTTAATGTCATTTTATGCATATGATTTTTTTATCACCCTGTCTCTGAACCGCCCATCCCAATTTTTCCATCAGGCATTAGTACACACTCTGAGCTAGCTACATATAAAATTGGGGGGAAATTGAAGGGGGGGCATTGCATGAAATTCTCTCTTGAAGTTAGTCATTTATTTTTCTAAAAAAATACATAAAACTATATATAAAATACATGTTTATTGATGCATTCATCTGAAACGTTATTTAAATGAAAGCTTATACTATTCTGAACAAAAGAAAACAAACTTGAAGTTTCTACGGCAAACCCGAGGGAAGATACGATCGTTTATAACCTAATGCGTGTCATTCAAAGTGAAGCTGCATGTGGCGTACAGGGAGTTCTTAAAAAGCTCGTAACTTCTGAACCCTTTGACCAATTTTAAAAAAGTTGTCATTTTTGTAATCAACATCAAAAGTTCTATAAGCATACCGAATTTCATCAAAATCGGTGATGGTGGGTGACATTTTCACAAAATTCTGGATGATTTGACATGGAATGACCCCTTTTCCCTTTCAACTGCATCTTTTTCAGTTATCTTCTCGAGATGATTTTCACTATTCAGCACTTGCACTAGGATTGTTTCCTTCTCCTTTCCAATAGATTGAGGTGCGGGGAGGACTATGGTAACATTGTTGTTTTGTGGAGATGAATTGTTCAGCAGTAAGCAGAGTTTATTACACAGAACGTCTTTGCCTCTTCTGTTAAGATGCTGACCATGCGTAGTATGCCCATCTCTACCAATGTCGTTGACACTCAACATTTTTACTGTGGGGAAGAATTTGCACACTTTCGAGATTTTTGAGTTAACCCTTTCAATTTCCATGTTTACACAAGAGGTTGGAATGAGATCATACCTATGTGGGATTCCTGTAACAATGACGTTTGTGTTTTGTACACTTTCGAGGCACTTTTTTAGTACTGGTATCACATTTTTTGCCTCGTTTTTGGCGACATCGTTTGATCCACCCATTATGATTACACAGTCTTTGCTTCCGTAGTTTTTGCACATGGAAGCCGCTGATTTCACTACTTCATTCAGTGGAGCCCCTGGTTTAGTGTATCCAGTTATTTCGTACTTATTGCATTTTTCTGACATTTTTGATGCAATATCACGACTATGGCTATCGCCTAAAATTAAGACCTTGCATTTGAACTCTTTATTTGGGTTAAATTTGTCTTGCTTTTTGAGTTTACCAGTTTCGTTACCATTTTCTTTTTTGCTTGGCCCCGTTAAGTTGACAGATTTTGTTGTTGAGGGGTTAGCTTCTGCATTGTATAGTACCTCATATGGATTTCGATGTATAAATTGGTTTGATACCTTGTAGTTTTGTCCGTTTATGCTGGTACGCATTAGTGGTTTTTATGTTGGGCCAACATATGGTTTTACGTTGGCCCAACGTACTGAAAACTAAAGAATGGATAGGTTTCTGTTCTGATATATACATAATTTATTGTGAGGTCAAATGTAAACAATAGTACAAATTATTTATCAAAATAAAAAATACATAGCACTTTTTTCAGTCACATGGTATCATTTTTTACAAGGCACCGTACCTTCAAGTTCTAGCACAAAAACTGTTCTACAGTTTTACCTTTCATGGAATTTAGTCTTCACATAAAATTATTTAACCACCTTCACAATAATACCTGTAAGAATGTTCTTGTTCTACTACAGCTAAAGAGACAAACAATAAGCAATTACCAACACATCTTTCATCCATGGTAGCTGACAAAGGACTGGTGAGTGACTGCAAGTTAAAAATAGCTTCTACTTTCATTAAAAATATATTATATTTCCAGTATGTGCTGTGACTGAAATATTTGAAAAGAAACACTGTGACATATCACTCATTTTACACTCTAGAATTTACAGCATACTCCTGAATGTTGTTTTAGCATGGAAAAGTTGTTTCTAAAACTGATTTTAACTCACTTTTTCATGGTTGGGTCCAACCGTTGGCCCAGCGTAAGACCAATGTAAATTTGCCAGCCAACGTAAAGCCAACCTTTCCCTCATAAAAACTGACATTGGCCCAACGGTTGTGGTTACTTGGGATGTAACACACTATTGTTAATGCTTTTCATGCATTCAGTCTATGCCATCATACTCATTTTTTTTAAAATTTGCTAGCAGACACTACAAAGTACTTCATAATTCCATAAAATCAGTTCATTATGAATATTTTAATCCAATCTCTTATATCCCCCTTAGCATATCACTGAATAAGTTGTAATTCTTAAATGAATTACATATGTATTACATATCTACATAGAAAGGTACAAGTAAACCTACTGCCTGTACATTGCAACATACTGTGTGTGCCGACCTCCGTGCTGGAATGGAGACCGCAATGTGCTATTTCAGATGATTCGTATTTAAGATGGCGGAAAATGTGGTAAAATATTTATAAATGTACAAAATATACATGCTTTTTCATATATATACATATTTCAGGTTAGATGCTTAGAAGAAATAATTGATTGATTTGGTTTTCTGCCACTTTTGGCTAATGGTGAAGATGAGGATAAGTGATGGTATGATGAAACTGATGAAGGGATACTCACAAAGAACACCCATGCCCAGACAGGGATTCAAACCTGGGACCTTTGTCGCCATAGCAGACTGTGATAACCACTCTGCCATAGATATTAGCTTAGAAGAAATAAGTGCTTTCAGATAGATATTTCTATAGTGTAACAGAACTATTCCAAACATAATTACCTGGAACATCACCAGCCTGTCTGAAGCTTCTCTGGGAGAAAGGCCAGGCATCATTGGTCCTGTTGTCCTATAGTCATCACAGAAATCTACATTGTCCTGCTTGAACTTGATCAAATTCTTTGCTAAGTCATCTTCGAAGTGTGGCTGCATTGTGAGGAGAAGAACGTGAACATCTAGAGCTCGGGCTTGAACTTTCTGCCACGTGTACCTTAGGTTGTCTACCTGATCCAGTTCTTCACGTGTTACAGGAATGTCAAAACGGGTCACAACATTAAAAGCTTCCTGTCAAAGAATGAAGAACATAGAATTAGCAAGTCTTAATTTTTCACTAGGGCTGCCTGGTTTTGAGTTTTACTTTCTGGGTTTTGGTATTTGTTACATTCCAAAAATATTGATATACTTAAATGCCAGATACAAAAATATTCATTCTATGATACTCACAGACCAAAAATATGAGGGGAAGTCAGTAAAGAGGTCACAAACTGATGTGGCATAGCTGAAAATAGTAGTGAGTAGTTTCTGCAAAAGGGTGTTATTATCATTTAGCCTACAGTGACTTTCACCTATTTGAGCTGGCAATAACTTGGCAACAAACATTTGGTGATGATTAAGATGTTGAACATGAGGTGTGACTGTCGTTGTAACAGCAGTCCAAAATCTTTCATGCAGCAGGTTTCGGGGTACTGATAAAACAATGGGAAATGTGTATCAATGTTGTTGAAGATTATGTTGAGAAATAAAAACAGTTTTCAAGTCAATATCTCAGTATTTTCTTTAAATAAAAAATTGTGACCTGTTTACTGACTTACCCTTGTATTATTTACATATACAGAGTCCATTTTATTGAAAGAGAAATATTCCCCTATCCTCATGCTAACAGCTCTGAAACAGATTCCACTAAATGTCTACTACCTCTTTCACGCACTCTAACTACAGAAATTTAATGCAAGTAGAAATAATTACCTCCACAGGATCAATCTTAAGCTCCATGTCAACCTCCTGCTCACGAACCTTCTTCAGAATGTCCATGACTTGTCGAACATCATCCAGGTCTCTGATTGGTCTCTCAAGTTTTCTGTCCATGTCACTCATCACTGCATAAACATAATCCATTTCCCTCTTGAATTTCTTCTTTAGTGCCTGACCTATTCCATAGGTGCAGGATTTGATTTCTGTCAGGAGTCCAAACTTAAGTTTCTCTGAAAAATAGGAATAGAAATAAGATTAAAAATCTTTTCCAAAGTTTGTTAAGCACAGAACCAATGCCACGATATTTTCTTTCTGCTTTTTTCAATCATTCTTCCCAAACTGTTTCTTTTTCATCTTGTGACTTCTAAAAAGTGAAGATTCAAGGACCAAAATGAAGATGAAATTCATAATTTCAATTGAGTACTTTACTGCATCTCACAGATCTTACGGATAGGACTATTTTTACTCTATCGGTATTGGCATATTTGTGTATCAGTAAAATTACCAAACAATTTACCAGTCTTATGTGTGTATAAATAGCACACAATTGAGTGTAAAATTCTGTCTGTATGGAACGTCGGTTATACACCTTTCATGGGACCAAGATGTAAAATCTTAAAATAAGGAAAAATCTAAAATCTCAGAAAATTTTTATAACATTTTGCTCTATTTGGACAATGAGAATTGATGTATAATGCAAGAAAATGTAAAATCCAAGAATATGAAATTGGGGTTTCATTATATTTTATGAATATAAACACTGGTTTGTAAAGTAAATGTCTAAATATGCAGCTTCTTTCTTAAGGGAAACACTGGCTGCTAACACCTCATTACATACATTACATACGTATATACATGTTCTTCAAGAAACATTTACAATTCTATATTTGGTTGGTAGCAGTGACGTGCGGTGACGTTGGCACTTGGGTTAGCAATCAGTGGCATGTTCAAGGGGGAGGGGGGTTGGTGTGGGTCATACCCTCCCCCCTTTAAGGCCCACTATTCCTAAAAAATAGAACGTCAATAACAGGAAAAAGATTGCAAAATGATGAATGAGTACTAAAAAAAGTACACGCAACCCCCACGCCCATTCAAAAATACCGTGCGTCCATTTCGATCTTCAGCCGAGTGATCGGGAGAAGCGTGGCGGGCGGCGCAAGGGGAGATGCCGACATTTGCGGCCTGTAATGCCCGCTTATTTTTATGGACATATGCAGACATTTATATAAATATTGCAAAACGAGCACTAACCTGTGTTATAAGAGTTGTTCAAACTAATATCCACCAAGTGCCAAGTGTGTAGACTTTCGGGGAGAATACGTTGAATAGCCTGAAACTTTCGTGCCTGTAGCTAAAGTACTTCTGGGTTGGGCCGAGAACTTATCAGACCCCTTGTAACGTGAACCTTGTGGCTGGCATTCCAATCCTCTCATAGACACAACACACATACACATTGCAATAACACAAACAAGTAACGGCAAGTAACCAATAATAACACTCTTGCGCACAGTACGAAATTAACACGCTCTTGGTTTACATCTGCTCGCCACTATATTCACAGCCCTGTTGCGAAAGGAACAAAAAACTCGAGCTCGGAGATTTCGGATTGCAAGGAAGCTCACGAACAACATTGACTTTTAACGGTTTCGTCTACAGCGTAATCTTGATACAGTGTTGCACATTCAAAACCTCCAAACGATCCCCATTGCACAAAACTCTTTCAAGGATATAAACTTAAGCAGGACATTACTGGTCAAAACTATGATTAAAATGTTTTATTATCTGTGGCTCTTAACATCGTTTCTAAAGCGTATTTTTTGTGTATATAAGGGCAGAACTTGGATGAATTACAGACGATAAATTATAACACAGGTTAGTGCTCGTTTTGCAATATTTATACGTATAAATGTCTGCATATGTCCATAAAAATAAGCGGGCATTACAGGCCGCAAATGTCGGCATCTCCCCTTGCGCCGCCCGCCACGCTTCTCCCGATCTCTCGTCTGAAGATCGAAATGGACGCACTGTAGAAAATGATTTGATTTGACTACTAAGTCGGAGATCCTGTGTTCGAATCTCGGCTTGGCCATGGGTATTCTTTGTGTGTGTCCCTTCATCAATTTTATTGTATCATCTTCACAATTAGCCAAAGGTGGCAGAAAAGCAAAGTAAAATAAACCAAATCAAGCAATCAATCAATGATTTGATTTAATTTTTGTTAGTTAGCATCACTTTTTGTCACATTTGGTTAATTGCAAATACATTAAAATACAATAAAATTAATGAAAGGGCAAACACAAAGAACACCCATGCCCAGGTCGAGGTTCGAACCCGGAACTCCTGGTATCGTAGCGCACTGTGATAACTACTCCCCCACGGTTGGTTGATTTGGTTTTTGAAGTCCACTTTATACACAGAATCAAAACGGGTAACAAAACACACTTTTTTGTAGTTTCTTCAATAATATTCATTTGGCTTTTTGAGTTCTGAGATACATTTTTCATTCCAAATTATTTCATTATTCACTGCAGAGTACAACACATAGGAACAAGAATGCATGCTCATCACCGGTTCGAATCTTGGCCTGGATTGTTCGAGGTCCCTTCATCAATTTCATCATATCATCACTCATCACTTTCACGATAACCAAATGTGGCAGAAAAGCGAAGTAAAATAAACCAAACCAACAACAATATGAACACACGTTCTCTTGCCCAAATAAATACATCCATTAGAGGCCAAGAGATTAGTATATTTAAATAAAACACTACTACAATGAGAGAAAGAGAGAGCCTGAGCAAATATTTGTAATTTAATCATTATATATTCCATATTTGGAAAAAAAAAAAAAGAATGAAAGCATAACATTATTGTCTGCAAATAACACATTCCCATTTCATAAATAATAAAACTACATCCCATATTATACATACATATTGTACAACGTGTAAAAAGTTGTGGTGTAAATACAGAGAACATAAGTATTGCAGAAAATTTCCCCCTAAATTCTTTAGAGAATTTACAAAGAAATCGAAGGGAAACCCCTATGTCCTATAGGAGATAGACTGGGGGACCTGAAAGCACGGGCTTATAACCATTGCAGCGGGGGCAAGGGGGCAAGGGAAGTAGAGACAGAAATCTTCCCTTTTCCTCTGGGTGGCCGTTCTATACCTGGAACTGGTGAGGCGGAAGAAGAGCGAGTTAGACCAGCTTTGCACGCGGATTGCACCGAGGGATGAGAAGCGTGTGAAAAAAAGTGTTGCATATGAACTGTGTCTTTAACAAGACAATAAATATTGTGATTTGAAAATAATTAGAGATGTGAGATTGATTGATCTCTCTCTGCTAGACTAGCTACTCCTCAGTGCATGTCACTGGTTGGTAGAATAGAGGCTATCAGTATTAGTAAATTTTATAACAGCACTTTATTGGTTGGTATTGTGAAATTTCATACCGGTCAATCTCTAGTAATGTATTTTTGGCAATTTTGAATAGCCTCTCTCCATCTGAAGGATAATTATGATGAATGATGAAGGAAGAAGCAAAATGAAAATGTTCAGGTTTTACCCAAGATTCGATCCAAGGACCTCTGGTTGGATGGATAATAAACCTTTTCAAGCAGGCCTCATCTCCAGGAAGCTATCAACTCAGAGCAAGCCCCAGCACCTAACTAACAACCTGTTGGGTGAGATTAGTCAAGGCAAATGGATATTAAACCTTTTCCTGCTCCAACAAAAAAAGGCAATAGTTAGGCTGGAAAATTCATACGAACTAACCAATCTCTTAATCAATCTCCAGTTTGTTCAAGGACCTCTGGTTTCATAGCATGTTAAACTAAATAATGCACCATGTACACTGGCCAAAATAAGTGTGTGCACACCAGCGGCATAGTGCCCACGTAAGGCTTGTAAGTCCACCTTACGAGGGTCACTATTTATATTTTGAGCCTAACAATGAAAAAACAGGAATTTGGCATTGAAAACTGCTTTATTGTTTTTCGAAGTATTCTCCTTTATGGTCAATACACTTTTGCATTCGTTCGAACCATTTGTCAAGGCAGTTTTTCCAATCTTCTTGAGACACCTCCATAATATGATTTTTGAACGCATCAACGGCATCTTCCGCCAACAAAAATCGTTGTCCACGCAATTTATTCTTGACATTCGGGAACAAGAAGAAGTCATCGGGTGCCAAATCAGGACTGTACGGCGGATGACCCATCAATTCGATTTTTTGACTGTTCATAAAGTCGGTTGTTAGACGAGATGTGTGACAGCTGGCATTGACTTGATGAAGAATGATCCGACGTCATTTGTTTGTTTTCCGTATTTGACCGAAGACCTCTGGCAAACAAATTGTTGTGTACCATTCAGAGTTGACCGTTCTACGTTCCTCTAAAGGCACAGTTGCCACATGACTAGTTTTCCTGAAAAAACAGGCGACCATTTGTTTCGATGTGCTTCGAGCGCGTACAACTTTTGTTGGATTGGGTTCATCTTGAAACACCCATACAGTCGACTGCTGTTTACGTTCCGGCTCATATGCATATATCCATGATTCGTCACCTGTTACAATCTTATATACGTCTTTTGAAGCACCACGATTGTATTTATTGAGCATTTGTTTGCACCAATTGATACGAGCGTCTTTTTGAGTTTTTGTCAAATTGTGTGGGATCCAACGAGAACATACCTTTCTCACAGCTAAATGATCATGTAATATTTTATATATGCTGGTGGAACTAATGCCTATGGTTGCCTCAATCTCACAGTATGTCACATGACGATCTTGCAGTATTAGGTTTTGCACAGCATCAATGTTTTCTTGAACAACAACTGATTTTGGACGACCTTCGCGAATCTCGTCGGTGAGCGAATGGCGGCCACGATTAAATTCGTTATACCAGCGTTTCACAGTGGCAAAGGATGGGGCTTCATCGCTAAATGTGGAAGTAAGTTGATCGATGCACTCTTATCTTGATAATCCACGTCGAAAATCGTAAAAAATCATCGCACGAAAATGTTCAGGAGTTAATTCCATTTTATTGTTGTCACGCAATCTCCAAGGCAACATAAACAACACAAATGAAGCTATTGACAAAACATTTGAAGTACGTTATGGTCAATAATGCCAGACGATTCCGTGCTAACGTCAAATCGCGCCTAACTTCAATCAGTGTTGCCAAGGCTCAAAATATAAATAGTGGCCCTCGTACAAGTTGAAATTATTGAAGAAAACGTATTTCATTCCCGTATTTATCGCTTGAACACACATAGCAATATCAGGCTTCAAGTAGAACTTTTAACGAAACAATTGAGGACTTGTTTTGATTCGAGTTGTTTCTCTGTAATGCTTCTTGAGAGGACTTACGTGCGGGTGAATGGAAGAAATGATTTGGACTCGCCCATGATGGGTGTGTTTGCTTACGTAGTATCTTCTCAACCAATGACAGGGCACCCCGATTCTCAAGCACTGTAAGGTGCATTATCAGTGGGTGCTATCTGGCACGATTTCTGTCCCCGCTGCATCTGTTTGCCACGGTCGGAATAGAACCAAGAAAATCGACTCCAGTGTTGTTTCAACAATGCTTGATGGGAGGTGTAGCTAACAAAATGGGTGTCATTTTAAATGTGTAAACTAACTATTAAATTCACAAAGAGATGGTTTAATGTTGGATATTACCTTCATTAGAAGCAGCAAAGTTAAAGATAAAAGAGGAACGTGTGGCAATCCTAGATCCAACAGCGCACGCAAAGTTAGGCACGTGCATCTCAGTTGTCCATAATGTTAAAAGCATATGCGTAATACGTAGCGTTATGATTTACAGATTTGTTTTACCTTTTCCTTTGACTAAGTTGCTTGATATGCTTTTCAAAATGTGTGCAAATATCGTAACCATGATAATAAGTACAGGGTGGCTACAAACAAGCAGAAATTAAATTCCCTGACTTTTCCAGGCTCTCCAGGACAAAATTTACATTTTTCCCTGACAATTAGAAACTAAACTAAATCAATGATTTTGCAAATGGAAATAAGAAACTCTTACAGATCCACGTATGGTTTTGTTAAGTGCCAATATTATCTTCTATGAAATTGACTTAATATCTCTATTCTCTATGATTTGAATTCAAACTGCAAAATAGTGAATTTGGAAAATTATTACAATTCACAAACTAGGGAAGGATTACGGAATGTTGTCATACGCAGTAAGTTTAAAATAAAATATTTGATTATTTTTAAAGTTACGACTAAATGAGATAAGAGTGAAGAGTGATTGATTAAGAAATACAATTTATAATTTATCAGTCTCCTTATACATTCTCGGTATTATATGTTGATATTTCCACTGAGGTTTGGAACCCTCTGCTTGCAAGAACCATGAGTGCAATAAAGTGTCATATTTCCTTACATTATCAATGGGATTTCTGCTTCAGTACAGTATATCCAAGTGAAGTACTGTGAAACTGACAACATGCAGTTATATCATTAATGCTGACGAAAAGGGTATGTAGGTATTAGAAATTTAACGCAAGCAATTTATAGAATTTCACTGTATAGGTACCTGACTTAGCTAACCACACATTAAAACAGGAACACTCTAATAATAAAAGCTTCTGAAAGTTCATATACGAGGGGCATCCTAAAAAAAGGTCCAATGGTCCCTATACGCAGCACTAGTGGTCGGAGAGCGACACACACACATGCAGGCAGGAAGAAGTGGCATGTAGCTGTAATCTGGTACAGTTGCAATGCAGCCGTTTTAGGAAAGTTCTAGGTTAAAGATTGCAGCTCTCATACAGTCTCCCACCGACTGCAATGTAGCCTACGTGTAGTAATCAGATTTTTGCACGCTCAGAATTTGGCACAGAGCCACCAGCAATCTTGTGATGTGTGCAGACCAGATGTCGTGAATGATAGTATGGTCAGACGATGGTGCAGACAATTCACGAAGGCCAATCGAATGTGCGCAACCCCATACAGCTGAGTACACGCGGGTGTTCCATCACTTCAGGTGAGAGATTTTGGACCACTTCCTGTACAGCCCTGGCCTTGAATGTACCGACTTTCATCTCTTTGTTTAACTGAAGAGGTCTCTGGCAGGGTAAGGATTTCACAGCTACACTGCAGTAGAGATAGTTCCAGTCTTTGCTGTCAGACACATATACCATGGGCATACAAAATTTAGTGCCATGCTACCACTAATGTCATAAAAACAGTGGTGATTATGCCGAAAATTAGGTTAGGAATCACTGTTACTAATGCAATAAATTACAACTGATATTCTTGTTTTATTTATACCTAATCGGTAGGGACCTTAATATTTGGTTATTTTTTTTCAAATTGGTGTATTTTTTTTTTACTATAACGTGTTATTTTTCCCAAAATTCACATTTTCATTTTAGCACATTTTCTGGCAAACATCTGAAATTATACCTTCATGGTGTTTTAAAACTACTGTTTCAAATTGTAAGTCACATGGCTTACGCCTCTTCGTGAGACTTTGATATCTTGAAAGTTATTTTGGGAAAGTTATTTTCCATACCCCTTTTTTTAATTTTAAGGTATGGATTTTAGATAATGGAAATTTCCCCGTATATACTGAAGGGTGCATAGTGCATAATGACCATAAGTGGCAACGCACCCAAAAAATTAAAATCAATCAATCTCATGTGACAGATACCGATATATTATGGCACCAAAAATTGGCATTGTATTTTTTTGACTTGTTAGTGTTAGGTTGCCCAAAATTCGCTATTCTGTTTTAAAACATTTATCTGCCAAATATACTGAAACTTAATACTCCATTGTGCTTTTAAACTATTATTTTAAATTGTAGGTCACATGGTCTACGTATTTTCGAGACAGTTTGATATGTTGGAACAGATTTTTGAGGAAGTAAAAGTAAATAGCTCCCCTGCACTTTTCCATGAAGGTGTATAGGGGTTTGGAGTTAGGGCCCCACACTTTCTTGATCACGGCTGAAGGTAGGGGTGATGTGATCAGCACCACACTCCTGGCTACCTTTATCCCTCAAAGTTTCCTCAAGGTACCAGGTTCATATGATGCTGGGTGGTGCCGGAGAAGTTTGAATAGGTGGAAAACATCCCGGTTCTCCCCCGCAGGGCATCGACCCCGGGTCTCTCGCATAGTAGTCAGATGCCTTAACGACTGAGCTCCATTATTACTCGCTCGACAAATGCCGATGCTGCACACTTAGCTTGGTAATTCAAAACATATCTCGTGCGACAAATACTGAAGATGCTGCTCCCGTGTGACGGTAGATACACACTCGATCTCCTGTTAGAACCCTGCCAATTTTACATGATTTAATGTGGCTGTCGGAATTATTCCATGTACGTATAACTCTATAGTTTACTCTTGAATAAAATGTTGGAAAACTTGCATTTCTATGTACACAAACATGGCCTAGAAAAGACAAGCATGTTGGATTTCATGGAATTTTTCATCGTTTTAGGACATTTCTTTAAAAAAAATCGATAAAACGCCAACAATTCGCATTTTATGCCAAATACGCATTATTTCGATATTTCTAACGGGCGCAAAATGTGTCCAGACATCACTCCACATTCTTAAACATAACTTCACAGGAATTACCATTTTTCACGGTTTTGGCGTTTGCGAAAAATCAAAGTCCCTACTAACAGACAGGACAGAGTGTGGCGTTAATTTCATTGCAATACTAGTGTTGCAGTAAATTTGAGGTTGGGAGCATGCACTTGCCAATTTTTATAATGTTCACCAATGCAGATTTACGATTCACTTTTTCGTGATAGTATTCAATATATATCCCGTTTGGTTGGATCCTTCTTGATATCTAAGAATAGTGCAATGTCATTGTAAATGTATGTTAACTCGTGCGAAACCAGTAATACATCAGGATGTTGAAAGAAGTCCTTCGTAAGCACTGCTACATTAAAGAAGGTGAAGTGAGCCAGAAGAGTAATAAATTCCAACAGAATATTTGCAGTCTAAAGCTCTTCTTGTTTATACATGAAATTTTTGTTGGATGTTGCAGTCCACGCAATTTCTGTCGCATGTTATAGTGAGATACTTTGTCGGGTGGCGATATTCGACAAAAATCGTATGTATCAATGGAACCTATTTGTTTCAATGTTCCTTCAGTTTGCCCAAGAAAATGCCTTACTACGACGTCCGACAACTATCAGACGGTGCCACCGGCTCTTATCCCCTCCATCTGTTGACAAGTTCCCTTACTACTCCTATACGGACAAGAAAAAAATGATAATTCAATGCATTTTACACGTAATATTTAGAGGCTTAACCTTTACTTCCCCGATGAAACCATATGGTATCATGAGACTAAGGTCGTACTGGCCCGATGATACCATATGGTATCATGGTGCTGATTACGAAATAAATATGCTTTTCGGAACTTCATACTCTTGTTTGGGTGAAAACTCTGACACAGGTCTGGAGCAAGCCTGGGAATTCATACTGATGACCAACCTCCCCCCTCTCAAAGCAACATATCCATGCCACATTTCCGAACAAAGTTTCACATTTTGGCTCATTATTCAACTTTTATGGCACCCAGGAACATGAAATGTTTCAATCTGTTTGGAAACGTCCATTCTTTGAAGGGAATACAAAGGTTTGCGCCTTTTCCTCCAAATAACGGGAGAAGAAGGGGCAAACTCCAGATTTTAAATTTTTTTCATTGAAATTCGTGGGTCGCGCCCCCCAAACCCCCTTCCTCGGTTCGGCGTTCTGAATTGTACACTGTTGCATGCTCTGATGTTTTAGCTGTAAATCAAAACTTATTCGAAGTAGATTGCTCCCATAGTGCCCGAGTTATAACATTACCTATAAATTACCTATTTTTTAGTAAAAACAGTTTCACATTTTGGCTTATTATTCAACTTCTATCGCACCCATGAACATGAAACATGTTTCATTCTCTCTGGAAACGTCCATTCTTTGAAGAGAATACTAAGGTTTGCGCCTTCTCTCCAAAATAGCGGGAGAAGAGGAGGCAAACTCCAGATTCTTATGTTGTTTTTTTTTCATTGGAATTGGAGGGTCGCGTCCCGCAAGCCCCCTTCCTCGGTCCGGCGTTCTGAATTACACACGGTTGCATGCTCTGATGTTCTATCTGGCAAACAAAACTTATCCGAAGTAGATTGCTCCCATAGTGCCCGAGTTATAACAATTTACCTCCAAAAATGCAAATTACCGATTTTTTGTTTAAAAAAATATCATATTTTGGCTTATTATTCAACTTGTATGGCACCCAAGAACATGAAACATGTTACGTTCTCTTGATAAATGTCCATTCTTTGAAAATAATACTAAAGTTCGTGCCCTCTCCCCAAAATAGCGGAGGAAGAAGGGGCAAACAAAATTTTTATGTTTTAGCCATTGAAATTCGGGGATCGTGCCCCCAAACCTGCTTTCTCGGTCCGGCGTTCTGAATTGTGCACGGTTGCATGCTATGATGTTTTAGATGCAAAACAAAACTTATCCGAAGTAGATTGCTCCCATAAGAATTTTTCTCCAAAAATGCAAATTACCTATTTTTCGTAAAAAAAAATAAATAAATCACATTTTGGCATATTATTCAACTTGTATGGCACCCAAGAACATGAAACATGTTTCACTCTCTTGAGAAATTTCCATTCTTTGAAAAGAATACTAAAGTTCGCGCCTTCTTTCCAAAATAGTGGGAGAAGAGGGGGAAACTCTAGACTTTTATGTTTTTCTTTCCATTGAAATTCGGGGGTCGCGCCCCCAAACCCCCCTTCCTCGGTTCGGCGTTCTGAATTGTACACGGTTACATGCTCTGATGTTTTAGCTGCAAAACAAAAGTTATCCGAAGTAGATTGCTCCCATAGTGCCCGAGTTATAACAATTTTCCTTCAAAGAGTGTTCGAATTTAAAATTCCCGCTGAGATGCCCGGGCGAGAAATCTCTCTCTCTCTCTCTCTCTACTCTAGCCTCCTGCCATCACTGGTTTCTGGCGCCGTGATTGTGT
Organism: Lepisma saccharinum; assembly: GCF_977018435.1. NCBI lineage: Eukaryota > Metazoa > Arthropoda > Insecta > Zygentoma > Lepismatidae > Lepisma > Lepisma saccharinum. The sequence continues at coordinate 26,324,209 of NC_139251.1, read as the reverse complement.
TGCGCATAAAAGGGGCCTAAAAGTTGAGGCTGAAACTTACGAACGAGATTTCGTGTTCCCGTGCAGAGTTCCATAACGATATTAAAAAAAAAAAAAAAAAAAAAGATGAAATTCCCTGACATTTCCCTGACTTTTTTTGACAACTCAAATTCCCTGACTTTTCCCAGTTTTCCAGGTCTGTCGCCACCCTGCGTAATAACTGTAGTAAATTTTCCTTTAAAACAAAATAAGTTTTGTGAAATTTGACGGAAAACTATCTCTTCAAGAAAGCTATTTCATTTAAAAGAATATGTCGTGATGGTCTTTGGCTCTTTCAGTGATCTTATCAGGCAGCTTTCAAATAAAAGGTGTACAGGACGAGAATATGTACACGTCACTTAGAACAACAATAATAAATCAAAGTCTATGCTGCTTGGCGTATGTCTACTGTCTTCCTTGTTTCTTGTTTGTCAAATCAGATTCGTCACAGTTTTGCCGTGCTCAAGGATTTTTCCACTGGCATAAACTTAATCCGCGAATTCCTTGATTACGAAAATTCACAACTCCATAGAACTGCTTTTGCCGAGTGGAGGCAGGTGTCGTCACGTTTGAAGACCAACACTGCTATAGACAACGTGCTACAACAGCAAATTCTGAGTGAAACTGGTAAATGGAGTCATATACTACGGGCACTATTAGACTGTATTTTGTTTCTGGTATCACGAAATCTTACATTACGAGGCACTGATGATGTTTTGTGGAAGAAAGCTGATGAGATTACAGAACAACATGGGAATTAATTGGGCCTATTTATGTTGCTGGCGAAATATGACGATGTGTTATAATCTCACATGTCAACAATAGTACACTCCCCATCAGCTCTTGCTGTAACATATTTATTTCCACAAATGGACATTTCCACTTTGATATGAAAAACGTTTTAAATCCATTCATTTTACAGAAAATGACACAAACATGAGATGTGCAAAATATCTCGGCGATATTTGCTTCGGTTCTCGAGAAACATGCTTTCAAACACCGCTGAAATTCACCTACTACGTCACGGATTTGAAAACGTCCTCTCCACAGACAGGAGGTTCTCTGACGTCATCACTTAGAAATGCGTGCAGGCGGGGCTTCTGCTCATCCCGTCAACTTAGCATGAGCCGCGGAAGCGACAGAAAATTCACTTGTTACTGTGTAAAACAAGTATCTTACAACTTCCAGTGCAAAAATCTGTGCTCCATTTCTCGGAGATGAATTATGCCCTAGCAGTATAGCAGAATTTACTATAATTCAGCCACTCGGTAGAGGGTTTTCCCATTAGAGTGACAAAGCAAACCTTGTAACAGTCAATGGCTGAACACGTGAACAGTCTTGTTCATTGCGAATACATAGGTTAGTTCTGACTGGCAAGAACTTAATATTATAGGAATGCCTTTTCTGGAATTACAGTTATTTTCGTCATAATACTGTCTTCACAAATTTTAAGATAATACTTTTACAGGGTGGCTACAAACAAGCAGAAATGAAATTCACTGACTTTTCCAGGCTCTCCAGGACAAAATTTACATCTTTCCCTGACAATTACAAACTAAACTAAATCTATGTTTTTGCAAATGGAAATAAGAAACTCTTACAGATCCACGTATGGTTTTGTTAAGTACCATTATTATCTTCTATGAAGTTGACTTAATTTCTCTATTCTCTATGATTTGAATTCAAACTGCAAAATAGTGAATTTGGAAAATTATTACAATTCACAAGCTAGGGAAGGATTACGGAATTTTGTCATACACAGTAAGCTTAAAATAAAATACTTGATTATTTTTAAAGTTACGACTAAATGAGATAAGAGTGAAGAGTGATTGATTAAGAAATACAATTTATAATTTATCAGTCTCCTTATACATTCTCGGTATTATATGTTGATATTTCCACTGAGGTTTGGAACCCTCTGCTTGCAAGAAGCATGAGTGCGGACTCATTTTTCAATGCATAAAGCTACTTTTCTCTTTTCTGTAAAGCAAACAACTTAACTCTTGCATATAAGTGAAACAATTGAATCGAACAAAATAAAGTGTCATATTTCCTTACATTATCAATGGGATTTCTGCTTCAGTACAGTATATCCAAGTGAAGTACTGTGACACTGACAACATGCAGTTATACCATTAATGCTGATGAAAAGGGTATGTAGGTATTAGAAATTTAACGCAAGGAATTTATAGAATTGCATTGTATAGGTACCTGATTTAGCTAAGCATACATTAAAACAGGAACACTCTAATAATAAAAGCTTCTGAAAGTTCATATACGAGGGGCATCCTAAAAAAAGGTCCAATGGTCCCTATACGCAGCACTAGTGGTCGGAGAGCGACACACACACATGCAGGCAGGAAGAAGTGGCATGTAGCTGTAATCTGGTACAGTTGCAATGCAGCCGTTTTAGGACAGTTCTAGGTTAAAGATTGCAGCTCTCATACAGTCTCCCACCGACTGCAACGTAGCCTCCATTGCACGCTCAGAATTTGGCACAGAGCCACCAGCAATCGTGTGAGGCGTGCAGCCGGACGTCATGAGTGATAGTATGGTCAGACGATGATGCAGACAATTCACGGAAGGCCAATCGACTGTGCACAACCCCATACAGCTGAGTACACACAGGCTCTTTGCATCACTTCAGGTGAGAGATCTTGGAGCACTTCCTGTACAGCCCTTGCCTTGAATGTACCGACTTTCATCTCTTTGTTTAACTGAAAAGGTTTCTGGCAGGGTAAGGATTTGACAGCTAGTTCCAGTCTTTGCTGTCAGAGACATATACCATGGGCATACAAAATTTAGTGCCATGCTACGACAAATGCCAGAAAAACGGTGGTGATTATGCCGAAAATTATGTTAGGACTCACTGTTACTAATGCAATAAATTACAACTGATATTCTTGTTTTATTTATGCCTAATCGGTAGGGCCCTTGATATTTTGTTATTTTTTTTTTCAAATTGGTGTATTTTCTTATTTTTTATTTTTTACTATACAGTGTTATTTTTCTCAAAATTCACATTTTCATTTTAGCGCATTTTCTGGAAAATATCTGAAATTATACCTTCATGGTGTTTTTAAACTACTGTTTCAAATTGTAAGTCACATGGCTTACGCCTCTTCATGAGACTTTGATATCTTGAAAGTTATTTTGGGAAAGTTATTTTGCATATCCCTTTTTTAATTTCAAGGTAAGGATTTTAGATAATGGAATTTTCCCCATACATACTGAAGGGTGCATAATGACCATAAGTGGCGACGCACCCAAAAAATTAAAAATCAATCAATCTCACGTGACAGATACCGATATATTATGGCACCAAAAATTGGAATTATCTTTTTTTGACTTGTTAGTGTTATGTTTCCCAAGTTTCACGTTTTTGTTTTAAAACATTTATCTGCCAAATATGCCGAAACTTAATACTTCATTGTCCTTTTAAACTATTATTTTAAATTGTAGGTCACATGGTCTACGTATTTTCGTGACAGTTTGATATGTTGGAACACATTATTGAGGAAGTAAAAGTAAAGTGCTCCCCAGCACTTTTCCATAAAGGTGCATAGGGTGGTGGAGTTAGGGCCACATACTTTCTTGAACATGGATGAAGGTGGGGGTGATGTAATGCACCACGCTCCTGGCTACCTTTATCCCTCAAAGTTTCCTCAAGGTACTAGATTCATATGATGCTGGGTGGGCGCCGGAGCAGTTTGAATAGGTGGAAAACATCCCGGTTCTCCCCCGCAGGGATCGACTCCGGGTCTCTCGCATAGTAGTCAGATGCCCTAATGACTGAGCTCCATTATTACTCGCTCGACAAATGCCGATGGTGTGCACTTAGCTTGGCAATTCAAAACATATCTTGTGTGACAAATATGAAGATATGGCTCCCGTGTGACGGTAGATCAGCACTCGATCTCCTGTTAGAACTCTGCCACTTTGGTCTGTGATGCAAATGGTTTTGATAGAAGTTGCAAAATCGTGGGAAATACGATTTAATGTGGCTGTCGGAATTATTCCATGTACGTATAACTCTATAGTTTACTCTTGAGTAAAATGTTGGAAAACTTGCATGTTCTATGTACACAAACATGGCCTAGAAAAGACAAGAATGTTGGATTTCATGGAATTTTTCGTTGTTTTAGGACATTTCTTTTAAAATAAAAATCGCTAAAAATGCCAACAATTCGCATTTTATGCCAATTCGCATTATTTTGATATTTCGAAGCGAAAAGTATGTCCAGACATCACTGCACATTCCAAACATAACTTCGCAGCAATTACATTTTTCACAGTTTTGGAAAATCAATGTCCCTACAAATTGGAAATTACTTTCTGGCCACCCCACATATAAATCAGTAGATGGAAAGTGAAAATTTAGCAGGGCTGGCAGAGAAAAGTCAATTCTTGAAGAAAGTGATTTGCTTTTATGATTGAATGATTCGAGTAAATATGATATTAAAATATTTACGTATTTATTATTAGTACCCCTCCATCTGTTGACAAGCCCCCTTACTACTCCCACACGGACAAGAAAAAATGATAATGCAATGCATTTTACACGTAATATTTAGAGGCTTAACCTTTACTCCCCCGATGATACCATATGGTATAATCAGAGTAAGGTCGTACTGGCCCGATGATACCATATGGTATCATGGTGCTGATTACGAAATGAATGTGCTTTTTGGACCTTCAGACTCTTATGTTTGGGTGGAAACTCTCACACAGGTCTGAAGCAAGCCTGGGAAATTCATATTTATGACCAACCTCCCCCCTCTCCCCAACATATCCATGCCACATTTCCGAACAGAGTTTCACATTTTGGCTCATTATTCAACTTTTATGGCACCCAGGAATATGAAACATGTTTCAATCTCTTTGGAAACGTCCATTCTTTAAAGAGAATACTAAGGTTTCAGTCTTCTCCCCAAAATAGAGGGAGAAGATGGGGCAAACTCCAATTTTTTAATGTTTTTTTTTTCATTGAAATTCGGTGGTTGCGCCCCCAAACACCCCTTCCTCGGTTCGGCGTTCTGAATTGTACACGGTTGCATGCTCTGATGTTTTAGCTGCAAAACAAAAGTTATCCGAAGTAGATTACTCCCATAGTGGCCGAGTTATAACAATTGTCCTCCAAAAATGCAAATTACCTATTTTTCGTAAAAAAAAATATCACATTTTGGCTTATTATTCAACTTGTATGGCACCCAAGAACATGAAACATGTTTCATTCTCTTGAGAAATGTCCATTCTTTGAAAAGAATACTAAGTTCGCGCCTTCTTCCCAAATAGCGGGAGAAGAGGGGGCAAACTTCAGATTTTTATGTTTTTTTCATTGAAATTCGGGGGTCGTGCCCCCAAACCCCCTTTTTCGGTTCGGCGTTCTGAATTGTACACGGTTGCATGCTCTGATGTTTTAGATGCAAAACAAACTTATCCGAAGTAGATTGCTACCATAGTGCCCGAGTTATAACAATTTTCCTCCAAAAATGGAAATTACCTATTTTTTGTAAAAAAAAAAATCACATTTTTGGCTTATTATTCATCTTATAATGCACCCAAGAACATGAAACATGTTTCATTTTCTTCAGAAATGTCCATTCTTTGAAAAGAATACTAAAGTTCGCGCCTTCTCCCCAAAATAGCGGAGAAGAGGGGGCAAACTCTAGATTTTTATGTCTTTTCCATTGAAATTCGGGGGATGCGCCCCCCCAGCCCCCTTCCTCGGTTCGGCGTTCTGAATTGTACACGGTTGCATGCGCTGATATTTTAGCTGCAAAACAAAAGTTATCCGAAGTAGATTGCTCCCATAGTGCCCGAGTTATAACAATTTTCCTCCAAAGAGTGTTCGAATTTAAAATTCCCGCCGAGAAGCCTGGGTGAGAGAAATTTCTCTCTCTCTCCTCCTGCTATCACTGGTTTCTGGCGCCGTGGTTGTGTTGCGCTTAAAAGGGGCCTAAAAGTTGAGGTCGCAACTTACGAACGAGATTTCCTGTTCCCGTGCAGAGTTCCATAACGATATCTTTAAATAAATAAATAAATTTTAAAAAAAAAGTCAATGAAGACGAAATTCCCTGACATTTCCCTGACTTTCTTTGACACCTCAAATTCCCTGACTTTTCCCGGTTTTCCAGGTTTTCCAGGTCTGTCACCACCCTGTAAGTAATATTCTCGAATGCATTTACATTTACAAATTGTATTCTACGCATTTCCCACAATTTTTTTTTTTAGTGAAAGAAAGAGAATAATAAGAATAAAAATATGACATGACCTTTCCAGAAGAAGAGTTTGTATCCTTAACTAAGCTGTATGCAAAATTTTTAAATTGCTACCAGTTGAAAGTTGAGCTACAGGTAATTTATTCTGAAGCCGAATATCGAGTAAAGAGTGTGTTTAAACTTCATGATTACCTGCGTACTACCCATTTGAATGAAGCTGTTGAACAAGTGTACAAACTAACAGAATTCTTCCTCACTGTTCCTGCCTCAAGCTCGTCGGTCGAAAAGTAGTTTTCTGCACTGAAGAGGATTCACACATTTCAATGCAGCACACAGACTCAGGCAAGGAAATCTGACTTTGGACTGATATCCATTGAAAAGGAGCTGCTAAAGAAATTGACCAGAAACTCCCGATTCTACGACGACGTGATGGAGGTGTTCAGATTAAAGGATCATCGGCTCGAGTTACAGTATAAATGAGAATTTTCATTAAGTTATACATACATGTGCTATTATTGTTAACATAGAGTGTGTGCATTTTGTGTTTGAAATTGAGTATGCCCATGCATGACTTACATTCAAATAGATTCCATTTAGTTAAAATATATTTGGGTTTTCTTTATCCAATATTCAGATCAGGTTTATCTAAGGAAGCCTTACACCTTTCATAGAATCACGCTACGCCACTGGTGTACACACTCATTCCTCAATAAAGATGAAGAAGAGTATATACAAACTTGTCAGTTCTTACATTAAGAAACTATTTTCTGTTTTTCAATAAACAAGTTAGGTAAACTTTAGGAGTGCCCATAGTGCCAGGTTCGAATTCTGGCATGTTCCTTCATCAATTTCATCTCTACATCATCCATCCTCCTGACTAGTCAAGAGTGACAGAAAAGTGCAATAAATGAGTTACACCTGTATAATATACAGTGTATCTGAAAATTTCCTATACCACTACTTGCATGTATCCTGTTGTGACCATGTTGAAAATTGGCCGGTATTCTGTTGCTTGGGAATGATTTTGTTTATGTGGTTGGCAGCCCTGCTCTGAAGGTCACATGGAACACTTATTGAATATTCAAATCAGTTGTTGCGCCATGCCTAATGTGAGTGGGCATAGTTACAGTGCTGAGGAATGTCTAGTGGCTTTAAGCATACTGGGCTGCACGAATGACAACACACAAGGCAAACGATGCACTGTAAAGTAATGTTTCCAAGTATGTTATAATTATAGCTCGGATTTGTATGTAATTACATATTCTATTTCTTTCTGGATACATACCTTGAACAGGAAAATGTCAATGAATTATGTAACTGACATGACTTCGGGTATTCAGATGTGGAATGGAGCCGCTCCTATTTTTATTAATAATGCTAAGTAATTTACTCACTTCATCACTACTTAACACTTTCTCTGCTGTTAGCTTCTCTTCATACAGCGTTCCTGGTGCATGAGTTTTATGTTACATGTTTTACATATTTGCCAAGATATTACATATTTGCCAAGATATTACATATTTACTAATTTACTTGACATAAAACAACATATTTTGATCTTTTCTCTATCTTTATCCATTTTCCTATATTTTTTATCTCTGAAACATGATGTAAAAAAATTGTAGCTCATGTTATGTCATATTTTCTAACCAATGAGATGCATAGTGCTTACAGTTACCTAAAATGGACTGCCATGACAGGTTGAAGACAAAAAAATAAAAAATAAAAAAAATATGGGAATTGTTATTTATCGAAAGATGCTGTAGTTTCTCCCCCCCCCCCCCCACCTACTTCTGGTTACATATTTTCGTTTATCTTTTAGGTTTAGGGAAAGCACCTAGAAACTTTGCATTGGTGGACAAAAAGCTACTTTCCTGTACATAGTGAGTTACACAATATGTTTATTGTACAAAAAGTACAAAAGTAGCTGTGTATTTTCATTCGATTGTTCTTTCTGTAGACACTTTTTTTTACAATTTGTTTCAAAAGTTACAAAGAGCTCTGTTTGCCTCAATGCATTGGGTAATGTCTTAAATATGTACATGTTGCTGCACTTTCTTGAGTTTATAAATTTGATACAAATTTTAATTTGAACAACTTTTGTCCTTAAAATTAGGTTGAATATGTTCAAATAAAATAAATATTTAGCAGAATTCTTGAAATTGCTTGGATACTCTATTATTAATATTTCATATCCTTGATACTACATATTTTCCCTACATATCCTTTTGATAATACACATTTTGGTACATATTTTATCAATTATTGTTACATATTTACGTACATATTTTGTACTTTCATATTACATAAAAATCCGGGGTCTAGTTATAATGTAAATAAATACATACATATATGTCATTTATATCTAGGGGTAATGTGTATTATGTAATATAATCTAGGGACTTCTCAAACACTGTATGCTGGAAGAAAAACTTGAGACAATGTCCACACCTGTAGAAACAGCAAGGCACCCATAGACGTGAAGATCTGGTTCCACCAGTAGTTGCTGTTCCATATCAACATGGTGACGTAACAAGGATTCAAACTCCACAAGAGTGGCTTGATTTAACTCACGGCGAATATGATCATTTTTCCATAGAAAATTGTAGCACCTCCAGCTTCGAATGAACATGTCTAGGTCCTTCAATGAGAAAGAGTATAATGAGCAATCAAAAGAAACGTATCAAAGAAAGGGCATTTTTATTCTTTAAAGTGGATTTTAGTTATGACTTAACAACCAAAACTTATAATTTATTTCACTGTAACACTCCAAAATTCAGTGAGTATTAGATTGATTTGTTTGAAGTCCATTTTATGCACAGATAGGTAAATCCGTTCTGGACCTATAGTTTAATTTTGTATCCTGGGTATTGAACTCGTGATCCCCTGAATAAAGGGCAATGACGTTACCACTCTGCCACCAAGGATGCCCATAAAATTGCTGGAATGCAGGGAAATTTCAAGTTATTTTTTTCAACAAGGAATATGTAAAATACAAACTATTCAGAAGTTATGTTTTGTAGTAGCAACACTAGTGCAATTAAATGTTAACCTATGTTGTTGAATTTAGAACATTTCAATGTTTAAAACTTTTATCGGGGTAACAAGAATGAAAGGAAGTATTTTCCACCAAGGAGTGAACTCTTAGGGAGATTTCATACTGAAGCAACAGATGGCAATTGACAGTAGGGGTTCATGCCAAAGTGACAAGCAACAAGCGACACAGGCCTCTTCAGTCTACAGTCTTCATTGTGCATGCACAACAACAGACTGAGATGACACGATGCATGCCATTGAGAAAATGACCTAGTCTGAGCAACATCCAAGCAACATACCACATGTGCAGCTTGCTGTATCTCTCTGGTTCGAAAGGTTACATTGATTACTGAGGGTTCGGTTTTAAGTGGCATGAGTTACTTGTCGCTTACCACCCATCGCATGTCACTTCAGTCTGAAAGCTCCCTTTTACGTTAGGAAATAGGTTACAGCAATCAACTTAAATATCATACTTTAACCCATTTCGATACTTGTTTCATTATGTTAGTCCAGCAGGGGTTATATTGGAAGAGGTTTGTCAAAATATGACCCAATGTCTCATTCTTGCACTGATGATAATTTTATTTTTGTGTGTCGTGGACCTCACAAAAGCTTCATTGCTATTGACTACTGATTATCACTTTTAGTTATTTCTATTTGGTACGGTCAATAAATAACGGGATTAATGACGTAAAAAAAAGCGAAATAAAGTGAAAGAGCAATGAAACATGGGATATGTAGGCCAGGCTGGGGTATGCCAGATGTCTGCGAGACGAGTTCCAGACTGCATTGCTAGGTGGCAGCACTGGCAGGGAAGAGAGGTTGTGTATGTGCAATGTACCTCCAAGGAGCTAGTCATTCAGTGAGGTGAGTCATGGCATTCACATTGTCATGAACGCTGCTCTGTACTCTGACATCTTGCGAAATGAGGTGTGACCTGCAATCAGGCGCAAGCAGCATGGTTTCTTGTCACGAGGTGTCATCCTACTGTACGTCCCCACATTGCTGGACACACTATGGACATGATCGCACAAATGGGTTGGGAATGCTGAGCCTCCTTTGTGGCACCTGGCACTGTGAATGCCATGACTCACCTCACTGAATGACTGGCACCTTGGAGACACATTACGCATACGCAACCTCCCTTCCCTGCCAGTGCTGCCACCTAGCGACGTGGTCTGGAAATCATCTCGCAGAGATGTGGCGTACCCAAACTGGCTTACATATCCCATAAGTTTAATCGCTCTGTCACTTTATTTTGCTTTTTCATGGCATTAATCCAGTTTTTTATTGACCATACCAAATACATTTCACAGATTATAAACACTGTCTTCTCTCTCTTTAACATTTGTTGCATTCCACTTATGATCCAATAGGTTAATTGTACCTGGGCCAATGGCAATAATGAAGGCCCAGTAAACCCATGGTGAGGGGAGTGAGAAGTTGAATGGGGCCCTACATTTCTTCACATACCACAATTAATAAACAACCTTCTTTCAAATCATTGGTAAATTGTATGTTTAAAAATATGAGTTTTTCAAATGACGGAGATGAAAATCCATGCAATTCAATTTATGAAAGGAACGTTCTGCAGGGGTGTCAAGAGCTGGTGTTGCCACCACTGTCCTGAATAAACAGTTTAAAGTGAGATTTGATCAATTGAAATGTACATTCTCTGTTCTAAGAATCAAACACAGGATCTTTTGATTATAAGATGACTGCAATAATCACTATTGACGTTGCCTCATTGTAAGGTTTAACTAGTACTGAATCCAGCCACTCTCTTCAGAGGGGAGGGGGATATCAAACTCCCTGGGTGGATGTCATAGACACCAAATTATAATACATTAAAAATCATACTAAACACACGGTCACACAATTAGACAGGTGGCAGAAGTTTGTGCTATTGCCACATTGGAGCACAACCCTGTGTGTTCGGAGGTTTAAGAGAATGAAATACCTTATATTGACTTTATATAATGTCATTATATTGACTTTTAATTATAAAGAGGACTGTCTCAGTGTTATTTTTTTAAAAAGCCAGAAATTTAAATTTTAGGGGAGAGTCGTACAGTACTGGCCATCCTACAGTACTGGCCATCCTACAGTATCGGTCATCCTACAGTATCGGCCATCCTACAGTATCGGCCAATTGCTAGTTAGTTCGGACATTTGACGCTACATAGCAGTAGTTCACGAGAGTAGGAGGGAAGGATATGTATTCGTGTGCGCTATAGTTCGGGATCACCTGCTTTCACGCAGTATTGTGAGAGCTGTGCCTGTATTACTGTGAAGAGTCAAGTGAAGTTATTTCTATAAGGCCCTGGTATTCATGTTCGGGGTAAGTGTTTGATTTTATTGTCAGATTCAGTCTATCGGCATTCTATAAGAAAACTAAAACCTGTAAATAGTTTAGCAAATTGATTATAAACAAAGTTTAATCGGAACTTTTGTTACCACCTAATGATCGTACAGTATCGGCCAGCAAAGTGTCGTCCAGTATCGGCCACACAGAATTTTTTACGCACCTATTACAGTCCTGCTTGCTTTTGTTTTCAGAGTAAAATGGCAGATGAGGAGGGCAACAAAAGAGGTAAATGGACTGAAGAGGCCATGAAAGCGGCGGTAAATGATGTAACGACAAACAAAATGACAGCAAGACAAGCAGCTAGTATATATTGTATACCAAGAAGCACATTAGGAGATAGATTGAGAGCAATTCAACGTGGTATGGATGTGGACCTGACACCTCAGATGGGCTGATTTAAGAAGAAGTTTGATGAATAAATGGAAAAACAATTACTTTCATATGTGAAAGACTTGTGCAATAAGTCTATGCCCCTCAGTAAGTAAGAAGACAAAGAAGACAACTGTAGAAACTGCACAATGCATAATTTGTCTCGAGTCCTTTGAGGAAGATTGGGTTCAGTGTACCGAAAGTGGAGTTCGGCACATGTTGAATGCGTACCAAGAAAATATTTTGTATTATTGTGACTATTGTAAAAATGTGATTTCAACTCAGCTTTAACAGACTTTATTTCCACATTTGTTAACTACCACACCTTTGTACACATAATTTATAGTTTTTTCATAAAACTGAAGCATTTATCAATAGTTACCACCACCTAAAATTAAAATATTGACTGGCCGATACTGGACGACAATTCTTCCCCTCATTGAAAATTCAGCTTTTCGTATTTTGTATATATCTTGTAGTTTTGAAAACATTTCAGAGAAATTAAACCTGTGTTCCTTAAAGTATGCATTGAGGTATCATATTTCTATGTTCAATCTGACTATCTCCTAATCCTTTATCAGTTATAATCAATAAGCTTAAGGTGGCTGGTACTGTACAACTCTCCCCTATGTTAATGTAAATGAAAGAAACCCAAGAATTTCTTAGCTGTTGTCTGAATCCTCTAACGGGTCTTTTAAATTTTCTGTTTTTTTTTTTAATTTGCAGAGGGATTTTCACTCCCAGGTGAATTCATCATAACCATAAATTTTTAACTCTGTAACCACTATTTAAACAATGCTTCTTTTACAATGATGATGAAGTACACGTACCTTCTTCACAAACTGCGTGCAAGTGGACAACATCGCCATGGTTTTCACAATTTCCTTATTCTCGATAACATGTCCATAGAAGTTCTTCTGCTGTGTTGGAAAGCTGGGCTTTTCTTCAGACACTGCACGATAGAACCGCCTCCTTCTCCTCCGTGCATCATCTTTCTTCTTATGCCCCGCCTGCCGAATTTTAGATGCAAAGTCATGTATCGCCGGCCTAGCCGCTGCAATTTTCTTCCAACCAGACTTCTCACACAGAAGTCCACACAGCACACACAAACCAGAAGTACAGACAAGGAAGAAGAAGATAGAGAAAGAAGAAGAAGAGAGTAAGGATTACCCCAGAATTTCTCTTTTAAGACGTGACAAGTAAGAATGAAAGACAGTCAGTGAAGATTTGTAATGGATAAGTCAAGGCACAGTGTTGGCAAGGTGCAAAATTTCCTAAAATTCTTATTGCTGCAACCATGCTATATTCCAATTGATGCATTGGTTATTGCTTGTGAAATATGTGACCCACATAGCCTAATGGTTAACGCATTTGCCTTCAGTGCAAGCAAGCATTCCCAGGTTCAATTCCCAGCAGGAGATCCAAAAATGTTGGTATTGATTCAGTCGTGAAGACACTTGGGGAGCTACTTGAAAAGAAGAAGTAGTGGGCTCTGGTCTCGAAAGCCAGAAAACGGTGGCAGTGGGACATAAACGCTGAGATCTTAGTCTTCAGAAGACCGTTATGAACGTAGTGTGAATGGAAAATGTACCCCACGGTGCAAAACAACCAAGGTCTGCTAAGCGACTTTTCCATTGGTGACATGCCATTATGCCGAGTTCCATCACATCTGGTTTAAAGGACTGGAGCCCATTATTTCTAGCTTCTCGATTGTCCTTATGATGCTGGTTCAGCACCTACATTTTGGGGGCTCCCACCAGGAATCAAACCTGGACCGGTCACACAAAAGTAAGAGTGCTAGCCATTTGGCTATGGCTATATATATATCATTTTGTATAAGTTAGAAAGCTTTGCAGGTTTTTCTAAGTACAGTTAAGAGATTCTGATACTACTGAGACATAGGTAGGCACATAAGTATCTGGCAAATGTTATTGTCAGGAATATATTTTGCAAAAATCCCTTTTAACTATTGTTTTTCATTAATCCTTAACAGGGTCTTGTTTGGCATCCATATATGAATTATAAATATGCCTTGGAAATCACTAAGCCAATTTATTTATTTGAAATAACATCATGTGTAAGGTAATGTTTATGGAATAAAAGGCTGTGTCATATCCAGCAATGAATGCATACAGTGACTATAGCAAACATTAAATTATGAACAAAATAAGCTCTAGGAAGAACAGAATAATAGAAGCAAAATACTCTAATTGATTTAAAGTATTTACTGAAAACTTAATAAAGTACCACAAGGAAGCACAATTGTTCACTCAGTCAATACAATATGAAAGAATAAGAATGTATCTTGAATGTTACCATCTTCATTGTGTACGTTACTCATATCACAATAATCATTACAGGAAGTGTAGCAAGTCACATCTCACAGAACAGAGATGAAGCAAACTTCATTCTTATAGTAACTAATGCACATCAGAAGATGAATTTGGGAAAAGTTATAAGAAAATAATTTGAAATGGTTGACAAAATATGTTGTATTTCCTTGTAAAAGTTGGACAAGGTGTGTTTTAAATCCACATTATGCTAACCTGCGCTGGACATACAGTTTAAAGTGGAATCCAAATCACCAGGATTCGAACCCTGGGCCCTTTGATTATAAGGAGACAGTGTTACCACTATACCATTAGGGAGGCCCTGTTTTTCTTTGTAGGGATGTTAGCCAATATGGCTCTTGGTATATCAAGTTATATTCATAATTAACAGCAGCATTCTGTAATTTTATAATTACTTTTAGAAGATAAAAGTTTAATTGAAGTATCCTGACTTCCAAAATAAATTTCCAATGTGGCACTTCATTTGTCTAAGTCAAAACTCAACATAATCACATTATGTAAAGAGGTGAGGAAATAATACATATCTTTATGCAGATTAATGTTGTATATTGTTATCTGTTCATTTCGTGTCTGTATTTATCAGTGCTGGTACAAATTTTTCATATAGTTAATCACTAATTACTTGTAAGTGATAACTCTTGACAAAAACAGTTATTGCATTTTGAAAAATTATTTCAATTATTTTACATAATTTTTCTACTTCTTGGGTTAATGGCAATGATGAAGATGAATGACGAACTGATGAAAAAGATGTTTGCAAAACCACAATGATGTATCCATGCCTTAAACAGGAATCAAACCTTATATCTTTGGATTCATAGTGCATAGAAATTTCAAGTAGCTACAGGGTTTGTCCAATAAGTATCGGGATTGATTTTGTCCGGCCAATGGGAAGGGGTGGAGGGCAGTCTCTGTGGGTGGGATTGGTGTTGCGGGATGTCACGTGAGCTAGAAGACCCAGCTCAGTTGCCTCCGAGCCTTTGGAGTGTATAGGTCACACCTGAAGTGAAAGTGTGTTTAGTGCTTGCGTCGAGAGTCAAGATGCAGCGAACCATCGAGCACTGTTCTGCCATCAAATTTTGCGTTAAACTGAACAAATGTGCTACGGAGACTTACAAAGATGAAGCCATATCCAGAACGCGTGTTTTTGAGTGGAATAAGAAATTCAAAGATGGCCGGGAAGAAAAACAATGCGCTGGATGTCGGACATCGATCCGAAATGCTGAAAATGTGGCCAAAGTGCGAGAACTTCTAAACAGTGATTACCGGTTAAGTGTTCGTTTGATAGCACAGGAGTCAAATTTACTGAAATCCACAGTGCATTCAATTGAGGCCAATGATGATTAGGGTCTGCTGCGTCCGAAGGGAGATCGCGGATTCCTGGCTGCTGCATCATGACAATGCGCCCAGTCACACGGCGCTAATTGTGAGGGAGACAATGTGGAAATGCTGCCACAAGCACCCTACAGTCCAGATATGGCTCCCCCAACTTCTTTTTGTTCCCCCGGATCAAAAGGAGCCTGAAAGGACATCGTTTCAGGACGATTGAGTTGGTCGAAGGGACTTCAAGGGAGTGCATGAACAGCCTTGCAGTTGCAGACTTCCAGGGGGCGCAGGAAGAGTGGAAAAAGCACTGGTAGCGGTGTATTGATGCAGGAGGGTCATATTTTGAAGAATATTAACACACTGTACACATATATTCTATAAATTTCTTTTTATGACTTCAGTCCTGATACTTATTGGACAAACCCTGTATGCTTTAAAAAGAATGCAAGTAGTCACGTGTTAAAAACTATAATATTCCCCATCTGCAATTGAAGTTCTGAAATAACTTACATGTATTCTGGAAATAGTGAAGTGAAGATAGACTATGAAGTATAAAACTGCACGCACACATACACACACGTACGTGTGCAGCCACACAAAGTCAGATGTACATGTGTGCATCATATTAAACATGCATTTTGCAAGCACAAACACATGCAGAAAAAAGTCAAAAGAATGCATTTACAAAGGTTAGTTTGTGTGACACAATGAAATTAAGTATGTACAAAAATACATATTTTTATCTGATTTCTGTATTATAAATAATTTCTGTGTAAGACTAAATCTTGAAAGCAGAGTAGTCTGTTTAATAACATACAACAAAGATGAGTAGTTATTTGTTTCCTAGTTCAAATAAATCCGACTATCTAGTTATTCATTAAATTATAAACATAGGTGGAGCATGTTGCTGATTACATCACGTCAAAGAAAATCTAAGGTACAGCCTTCTCCCTTCTCCAAACCTGGACGAGAAAATCTCTAAAACCTAACTACCTATGAATCAGTTGGTTTAGGAAAGAGCTTCACCAAATTCTTCCCTGATTCTTACCTCTCTTTCAATCTGAATTTGTGAAGTTGAACAGTGAGAAAGCATTGGCAAAGCTAATGCAAATGTATTGAGCTAAGCAAAGTAATTATTCAATCATGGCACTAGTTTCAGCAATGCTTTCCTTTTGAAAATAATCCTTCACAGGAATGAACAATTTGGAGAATGTTGTGACTCCTCACTCACCTGTTTCGCTTTCCCACCTGTCCACTGACCAACTCCTTTTGATACTCCAGCAATGGCTTTACTCGCAGTGATCAGAGCCTCTTGCACTTCCTCTAGGTTAGGTTGAAGAATGACTTTGGGTATTCGGAGTGATGCCGTCAGCAAAAACACGGGGTTTTCCTGCATGTCCTCCATCTCCTCCATAGGCATTCCTGTAATATCACAAAATATTAATATTCACATCCTGTGATTCGAGGTGCACCACAGAAAAGGCTTTAAGCCATGGCTCCCACATAGGGGAGTCTGACTCGCAGCATCGAAGGCCTGGCCATCAAGGAGACCTGTGCAAATGACTAAATAATTATATAACAGTAGTATCAGTATCGGCAAGTATCTGTTGGATTTTATTTGGTGATACTTTTCCAGCATTTTGATGGTTCACTATGTCTGCAAAAATTCCACGTGACACTTTTGTGGAGTCTAATTATCCTAGAAGTTTGCAAAATTTGAAGTTTCCATTGATTTTGTACCAATATCATGTTAAAAAACTGAATTTTGTGATTACATATCAGGTATTTTTATATTATGTTGTATATTTTTTTTAAATATTTTAAAGCAAAACTTTATTAAATCAATGCTTATAATTGGAGTGGAACCCAAGTAAAAAGAGAGAAAGGGAAACCCACAAAAGTAGCTCAGCCTCAACCTGCATACATTCAGGGGTATGTGCTTGTTGTCCTGGTACCTGAAATTTACACCAGGACGTCATATCCGTTGAACTTCGGTTCCCCGTCTTACTTTCTTTATAATTTCCAAATGAACATTACATGTATGTACGTCGTTGTTTGGAGATCCAGAACAACAATGTTGGTTACACAAACAATACAATTGATATTTTTATTACAATTACACTTGCAGCATTTTTCATTGATGATGAAACATACTGGAAAAGGTATTAATGTTTTTCTATTCTGTTAATTAGTTGTTAGTGTGGAAACTAGCGAGTAACAGAATTAGTTTTGCTGTTTAGTAGTAATTAGGGTAAAGTAATATAAATTATTGTATATACGCATGGTTATAGGTGATTATAGGTCAATAACTGTGAAATACCGTAACATCATTTCCAGGGGTGCCGACTTGTCAAAATTATTGGGAGGGAGGGCTCTAATCACTGAAATAAATTAATAAATGACTCACTCTCTCCCTTTTTTAAGTTTTGGCCTCAGTGTTCGGAATCTCATAAAAGCCCAGGAATTCCTCAAAAATATCAAAATTTTTATTCACAGTTCTAATGCAGAATATTAGTTGTCCACAGATGGATATGTCACAAGTTTCGTCAACCATAATAGCAAAATATTTCCAACTTTTAATATCTGCTACCACGGAGCGCAAAACAGATCTCCCTAATATATCAATGATCTCGTTCTGAATGTCATGTTAGAGCCATTTGTAGTCCAAACGTCCCATCCACTACCCTAGTTCATGCACATCGTCTTTTGAAACTCTTTTTAGTAAAAAAAATTAACAATATTCACAATTACATACTTAGTATATAGTAATAAGTCATGTGTTTTGCTGTCTCTGGTCATAGCCCCCCCCCCCCAAAGTTGATGGCTTAGTGGTCTCAGCCCCCCAAATTGATGGTCTAGAACATTTCAATTGTGTATTTAAAGTTCAGTTCATGTGGCACAATTGAGAGTAAACTTTACAAGAGAAGCAAAATAATACATTAGATCCTCTTAAGCAAAATTATTTGGAGGGCTCTGCCCCACATCGTTAACATTGGGTGGCTTGAGCTCCCCCAAGCCCCATGGAGTCAGCGCCTATGATCATTTCATATTACTTCGAGGCACATATAGTATTAATTAATAACAAAATTAATTAATTTAAATGTATGTGTATTCAACATGCTTAGAATAAATATAGATTATGTTCTGTGTTAGTGAGTGAAGATATAAAGACTACCATGCGGGAAACCAGCATGGGGTAGTCAGATACTGATAATTCTTCAGTATTGACTAGGAAGGAAGGGTTTCCTGAAGGGCTTCAGGAGGTGTGACCTCTGGGAACATAAGTAAATTAGGTATATTGAAGAGTTAGAAGATAAGAGGGGAAAAGGAAGAAATTAAAAAACACATATATGTAGAGAGAAGGAAGTGAAAGGAGAAAAAAAATGTTATTAGTGTAATTTTTAGTTAGTTTGAAATTGAGGGTTAATTTTAGACATATTTAAACCCTGGAGAGAATCCTCCAGATGTATTTCTTGTGTGTCTCATCGGCAGCAATGTTCATGTCTTGTGCTCCTATGTTGTGCTGCTTTCCATCATCTGGATGGCACAGGGTTGTCTCTCATCCTGTAGGGTTTCTCAGGAACTTCCACTTCCATCTTCTTCCGGTTATTATGGTTGAGGTTGTGGTTGCTGCAGGTTTTTTTGTGTGTATTCTTCTTGATATTCTGAGTGGTTGGTTTTGCAGGATTTGTGTTGGTTGAGGAGGAGAGGGGGGTTGTTGGCGTGAAATTGGATAATTGCTCCCTAGAGATTAGATCAGCTAGGGAGTTTAAATTTGTATAATGTTCTGATCTTAAGAGCTGGTATATTTGTTCATGCGGTAGAGTCGATCTAATTTCTTCAATTTGTGGATTCATCGAAACAGCTTATGTTCTGGAGTATAAATTTCATTAGGGTAGGTAGAGCACATTTCATTCGATATGAAGTTAAATCTTTTTAGGTATTGCCCGTATGACCAGTGTCCAGATAAGAAATGGATAAGCCCTTTAGAGGGCTGTATATGGTTCATTGATAGTCGTTCCTGAATGTTGGGAAAGAAAGTATAAAGTCGTCTTCCTGTGGTGGCGGTATTCCATTCTTCCTGCCACTCACTTATTATGCTCAGTCTAATGTCTTCTACTATTGGAGCAAACTGCCCTAGCAGTTCATATATCTTATCTTCAGACCCTTTCCTGAAATAGTATTTTGATGCCCTTAGTTTTACTAGTTTATTTATGGGCCACAGGCTGGTTAAGACAAGGAGCGCTATCGTTGACGTTGTCTGAAAGGCTCCTATCATCCTTAATATAACTTTCCGTTGAGAGGATCTTAGCTTGTTAATATTGGTAATTCTTCTCAGACTCCTGACCCATGATAAGGAGCCGTAGGCAATAATTGCATTGTGTATTGAGGTAATGTGTGTTTTGATGTGCATCATGGGAATACTGTATTTGGCAGAGCCGATACTTGCTATTTTATTAATAATTGCTTCTCCTTTAGTTGTAATTGTAACGATATGTCTAGTGAATAATAGGTTCTCCTGGAGGGTTACTCCAAGGTATTTTACCTCCAAGGCTCTTTTTTCCTTCAATTTTTATTTCTGGATTTCTTGTTTTGCTTAATCTACCATTGAGTATGATGAATTGCATTATCTCAGCTGATATTTTGAGTTTGGCTTTTTCATACGAGTCTGTGGGGCTCTTGTGGAGTTTCCTCTACTTTTCTTCTGGAGTTTCCTGTAGTTAAAAGTATGATGTCGTCGGTGTAGGTGATGGTCTTATAAATTTCCTGTGTGTTTTTAAGTTCCAGTAGTGCTGGTTCTAAGTTCAGAACTGTTGGGTCAACCATTGTTGATATATGGTAAAGGTTGGTTTTATGTTGGTTGGCAAACTGAAGCTCGTTGGGCCAACGGTTGTTGTCAATGTTTGCCCAATCATGGAAAAGTGAGTCAAAATTAGTTTTAAAAATTACTTTTTCGTCTTAGACAACTTTCACGAGTATGCTGGAAATTATAGAGTGCAAAATAAGTTACATGTAACAGTGCTCCTATTCGAATATTTCAGTCACAGGACATACTGAAAATATAACATGAAAATTGAAGCTATTCTTAACTTGTATTCACTTACCAGTCCTTTGTCAGCTGTCATGGATGAAAGATGTGTTGGGAATTGCTTACGGTTTATCTGTTTAGTACTGGCAGAACAAGAATATTCGTACAGGTATTCTTGTAAGGGTGGTTCAAGATCTATATATGTAAAATAAACAATGTTATGTGCAGACTAAATTCCATGAAAGATGGAAAAGTAAGTGAACTCTAGAAAGTGTTATGTGCTATCACTTGAAGGTACCTTGAAAAGAATGGTACCACATGAATGAGAAAGTTCTGTGGATTTGTTTATTTTACACAAATAATTTGCACTAAAGTTTATATTTGGCCATGCAATAAATTATATATATTGTAACACAAACCTGTGTACTTTAGTTTTCAGTATGTTGGCCCAACTTAAAAACCACACATTGGGCCAACGTTGGAACCACGGCGAAAATTAGCATTGCCCAACGGTATGTTCTTATGTTTATGATTAATTGATTTGTTGTTTTAAGTCCACTTTATGCACAGTAAGGCTAATCGGGACTGGACCTACAGTTTAAAGTGGGATCCGAACCACTAGTGCCTCCACCGGGACCCCTTGATTACGATGTTGCGCCAACCAGTTTTGGTTACTTGGGAATACTAGCCCACTAATATTAAACAGTATTTTGAATGACTTTTAGTTGTTACAGTTTTAAGCATGTATCAGTATTGGTGAGAATCTGTAAGGGTTTTGGTATAGGTTCCAAGTGATATTGGCTCAGCCCTAATATTAATAATACATTAAAGGGTCTGTAAATTCTTTTTTTTCAATGTTTCCATATGTATTTAGTAAGTGAATACAGAAATTGTTTACCATATGGTTAGTTACCTTTCAGGCAGCAGTGTCAAGTCTCATTTCTTGGAATGTTAAAAGAGGAGCTAAAAGGACTTAAAATCAGCAGGCAGGCTCTGTTTCAGGGTTGCCAGGTATCCTGGATTTCATGGGATGGACCCTTATTGAATTAACATGTCCTGCATCCTGCGACAATCTTGCCCCAGGACATCAGTTGTCCCATATGTGAAAACTGCATTTTCCCAGTTGTATTCATGCTTCTTTATCCCTCGATCAACAACTTTTCTTTCACCAGTAATGGTGCATTATGAGTAGTATGAAATATCAAAGTACAAAATATGTACATGAATATGTAACAAATATTGATAAAATATTTACCTAAATATGTATTATCAAAAGTATATGTAGCTAAATATGTAGATTTGTTGTTCTTGATTTGGTGTTTTAAGTTCACTTTGTGTACAGTAAGGCTAATCGATACTGGACATACAGTTTAAAGTGGGATCCGAACCACTATGTGCTTCCACCGAGTATCGAACCCGGGACGCCTTGATTACAAGGCAACGACGCTACCACTGCTAAATATGTACAATCATAGAATATGTAATATTGATAATAATCGAGTATCTCAGCAATTTCAAGAATTCTGCTAGATATTTATTTTATTTGAACATATTCAACATAATTTTAAAGACATAAGTTGTTAAAATTAAAGTTTGTATCAAATTTATAAGCTCAAAAAAGCCCAGCAACGTGCACATATTTAAGAAACCAATTTTGTCAACTATTAATTACTTTTGACATCAGAAATTATTGTTGAATATGTAAATATGTACGAGAGCTCTTCATAACTTTCGAAACAAATTGTAAAAAAAAAGCATTAGCTAATTTTGTACTTTCTTGTAACTCGCTACATCCAGGAAAGTAGTTTTCTTGTCCACTGATGCCAAATTTCTAGGTGCTTTGCCTAAACCTAGAAGCGAAACGAAAATATGTAACCAGAAAGGAGAGGGGAGAGAAACTCCAGCATCTTTCGATAACAGTTCCAGTATTTTTTTTCTTTTTGTCTTCAGCCTGTCTTTCGAATTGGCAGTCAATTGTAGGTGATCATACGTAAGCACTATGCATCTCATTGATTAGAAAATACATCATCACATGAGATACAAATTTTCTTCTTGTTTCAGAGATCGAAAATATATATTATGAGACAGATATTAATTTCTACCGGAAAATTTGAAGTTGCCAAATTTTGTATTTGTTTTACTTGCACGCCTGAATTGGTGTTTTATTTCTATTATATCTAATTAATATATACAATAAATAAGAATTGTTGCGGTAAACGGTAAACCAGGTCATATTGGCTCGCTCATTCACTCCCTCCCTCACTTATTCATTGACTTTTTTTAAGAGAATACCATTTTTCTCCATCTTGTGTGAATGAATATTTTCTTGTTCAAAAAACAATAACCCTATTTTAGTATAGAGATATGAGATCACATCTTTTAAATAATGACACTGTTGGAATTTCCTACAATTGCAAACATACCAGCATCTGCCTCTAGGTTGGCTACAAAGCGTCTCCGTATGGCCTCCAGGGATTGCCTTGTCACCCTTATAAGAACATCCACAACCTTGCGACTGTAGTAACGCCTCATTTCCGACACAGCATTCCTCACCATCTCCTGCATGGCTTTGCTCAGCCCGCCCCCTGGGGTTTGGTGAAGGGTGTGAGGGTTGTCAAACAGCTCCCAGAGTACGCTCCAGTCTTGCTGTTGTGATCCAGACTCACTTGGGGTTATCGCAGAGGATTCGGCATCCTCTCCTTGATCTGGAAGGAAAAATTTCATGAGTACTAATAATTATTTAAAAAAGTAACTAGTTGTAGTAACTATTGTTCGAAAAGTAACTGTTACTTCTAATGACATTACAGTACTAAGTTTCAGTTATTCATTTAAAAGAAATAACTTGTTACGGTTACTATTACTCAACAAGTAACTGTTACTTAAAATGCATTACAGTACTAAGTTACGGTTACACTCACTTATTTCAGGAAGTAACTTGTTAGTTAAGTTTACTAAAAAGTAACTGTTACTTTAATTACATAACAGTGCTAAGTTACATTACTCATTTCAAAAAGTAAATAGTTACAGTTAATATTACTCAAAACAAGAAACGGTTACTTGGATAACTACATCACAGTGTTAAGTTACAGTTATTGGTATCAAAAGTAATAAGTTACAATTACTGTTACTCCAAAAGTAACTGTTATTTTTAATTCGGTACTTCCAAATATGAATAATTAAGCCTTCATCAGTACACATATATTTCTGTTACATGATTTGCACACCTGGGTCAGGCTGATATTACATTCCATCTTTGGATTGTCATAAATGAATATAAAATGTGAAAAAAAAAACGTGCTAGAATACTGTTGAAATGACACAAATGTTAATGCTGAAGATAAGGTAGGAATTTTAATCATCAATAACTTAACAACAGAAATGTATATTTCAGGACACAAGAAATAGTAACATTCTCTGTACACCAGGCTCTGGCTGATTCTATGAGATGTGACAAAGTTAAATGAAACACACTGGTTCTATTTCAAGCTGCAAAATGCTGCATTTCCACTTGTTAACGCATTTCACTCCAAACTGAAATTACACATAACCATCATGCATCATCTATTGTGTATGCATGCAGAAAGATATTAATGGTACAGGGTCAGGGAGATCCTGGTGTACAGTCAGAGATTTAATACCAGAAATTTTAAGTTGAAAGTGAACTACCTTCAGACAATATATCAAAGTCATCAGAATCAGATACAGGAAGAGCGTGGCCTGCCTTTCTGACTAGCTCCAAGAGTTCTTCAACAGCTTCCTCTACCATCAGGCTTTTCCTGTGAAGGTCCTGCAAATTAAACATATACCAGTAATTATAGTATCCAAGTACAGATACACAGTGAGTGAAAGTACAGTGAGACTTATAATAAGGAACATTAAACTGATCAATGCTGTTAATAAATATTTCGGGTCAAATGGATGAAGTTAAAGGAAAAGTTCATCCTTTTAGTGTGTATAACAACAATAAAAAGTACCACCACCATCCACAGCTACAACCAAAGGGTGGAAATTGTTATTACATTTAACAATGTCTACACTAGCAAATTTGATCTTATTGGTATGTTTAGATTTTGCCATGTAATATTTTTTTAAAAAAAGATAGTAACAATCTGGCTTGATTTGTTAATATTTTTAGAGACAGGACAAAGGGTGCCCACAGAGGGGAGCCAGGGGAGGCACGTTCCCTCCCCATTCCCGAGATATCTGGAAACATTTCATACAATTCAAATGATGAAATTATAGCTTGAAAGCATGGACGAGGGGTGCCACAAAATTCAGCAAATTAAGTGGTCTCTGATATTCTGGTGCTTTATGGAACATTTGCAGTTTTATTTATAACTAGCTGATTGCCTGGCATTGCCTGGGTATTTATTTATCTTAATCTTCTATTAGACAAGAAAATAATGAATTCTAACTATAGTGTAAAATGAACTTGGAGTTAAACGGCATTGAGAGTGTCACCATTCATCTCAGTGACCCCGAAAACTATGGATTCCACACTAATATCGGTCGTTTTACATGTCACCCCTTTCCCACCCCCACCTCTAAGGGTGCCAGGGGTGTCTTACCCACACAGTATTTCTTTCCAGATTGTAAGTGATAGATGTACCAAGTTTGGTTGAAATTGCTCCAGGATAGCAATATCGCACCTTCTGTGTAGACAACACACTTCACCATGCTATGTAGCGGGAAGCATAACTTGCAGGATATGATACGAAAATGCCACACAACAGAACAGTGGCACAGGAACGGGGGGGTACAGGGGTACCTTGTACCCCCCTAAATTTTTGAAGGGGGTACTGTACCACCCTAAATCTGTAAATCGAGTTGTACCCCCTGTACCCCCCTTGGTAATTTGACAGCAGACACAAGGTGCTACTGTTAAAAGAACCTATTTTCAGTTCGCCCAATAAAAAAGTGTATATTGTTTATAACTTATAAACATTATCTTCCTTACCACAGAAATTCAAACCATTCTAAACTTATTCTACTATTGAGAGACCACAAGGAAAAAACCTTGGACGAAAAGTCCGCGCGCAGCTTTCCCTTCTTCCGTTCAGCTCGGGCCATAAGGAAGCATGGTCCACTCTCCTCCTCCCCTCCTCGCGAGAGTACGGTGCACAGGAGTCGTGGGACCTAAGTTCTTGGAAACCTCTTTAAGGAGATGAAAATAGTTTAAAATGTGTGTGGAACGATGGAATCAGATTTGCTCTCAGAAAATCACGCTGCAGACGAATGCTCCTTTGCGTAAGGTCGGGGGGGGGGGGGGGGGGAGGGTACACTTTTCTAAAGAAATGGTCGCGTCGATTCGAAGGGTATATGACTGATCCCATTTTCTTTTGAATATTAGAATGGAATTTTCCAAAACGAAATACTTACACGATCGAGACGAGATACTACAGACCAACTTGGGGGGTGGGGGTGGGGGGTACAATGTACTGCTGTACCTCACCCATATTTTTCATAACTTTGTAAGGGGGTGTTCGGAAAACTATACTTAAACCTATATATTAAGATATTTTGAAAATAGAGTCCCGATTAGCCTATCTGAGCATGAAGTGAATCTAGAATAAGTTTTAATGACTTCCGAGTGGAAACTGAAACAAAAATTAACACAAACAAGAATGAGAAGGACCTCGCCACACAGGAGACGAGATGAGGCTGTGACAATTTTTGACTTATTTCATCGCGATATCATTCCTAGGTGAAATGAAATTTTTCCTAGACATTTAAACAAGGTGCAATTTGCGATATTATCAGGGGGGCGGAATTATTTTTACCTATGTATTAGAATGCAACACAAACACAAAAAATGGTTATCATAGGTTAATTGAATAAAAAAAATTGATATAACTCGTTTTTATGTAGATCTATTGCTTATTTGTTAACTGGAGTCCAAACTCGAGTATCCATAATTTTTAATCTGATTGTAACTTTATACCCTTGATCTTGTCTGCTCGTACCAGAAATACTTGTTTCTTATGGGCATCTGGAAGGGGGAAGGAGAGGGTCACCCCTCCACTGGAAAGTGAGTGTAAGGTGAAAATAACATGCTGCATTTTTCATTTCAATTCAAAATACATGACATTAATTATTATAGGTGACTAATTATTTCAGGAAATTCTATTAAATCAAATTTTCAAATGATCAGGTTTTGAATCAGGGTGCAGGAAATTTTCTGGAAGGGCATTGGCAGTCATATTTATTGCACACCATATAAAATAAATATTTGGACTTAAAAGCACTTATTTATATACTTTTTCTTGTTTTCTTGGGGGGGGAGCTGCTTGACTGGAGGAGCCTCACACCCCCTGCTCCCTTGGCACTATCACCGATTCTGCATGCAAGATGATTCTAATAAGTATTCAAGCAAATAAGAATAAAAGCTGTGGACTTTTTGAATATGTTATCATTCTACTCACAACAGCTGCTTGTCTGCAAGTTGTGTCTGTCTTCTCCAGAAACTCTTCTATGCCCCAGGGAGTCTTTTCTGGAAGTGTGTGAAGATTCACCTTCTGCATGCACTCCAGGACTTGCAAGATTCGATTGGTATATATGTCATGCACTCTGTGAACAATAGGTGGCATTAGCATCAAACATACTCAAAAGTAAGGAGGAAATGTGCTTAGTGTTAGTATGCATGACGTCTACAACTACAGTAATGAAGTATATATTTCTTTAAATATGGGATGATATAAATAATCATCAATACAACAACACCACCACCACCACTACTACTACTACTAATAATAATAATAATAATAATAATAATAATAACTAAAGTCAACACAGTTTCCTAAGTGTGTTTCATGTTTCTTTAAAAGGAGAAAGAGACTAATGATTATAACAGAGCAAAGCAATAGTAAAAATTGAAAATTAAATTTCAAAAAGGGTAACTGAAACTGTGTTACTTTCTAAGCAAAGTAACTGAAAAAGTAACTCAGTTACTTCTAAAAACTTAAGTCTACAAAGACTGATTAGTACTATAATATATGCAAAAGTTAATGAAAGTTTGATAAAATATTCTAATATTCAATTAAATTCATATATATATATATATATATATACTTGTATATATCTTAGATTTAATTGATTTATTTCTGTTTTTTTAAAACTTATTTACTTAACCTACCAGATACAATGTTAAATCAAGCAAGAATTTTAAGATTTTTCTCAGTTTTGGAAATTCAGCCTGTTACAAAATCGAAGCCACAAAACAGTTCCTGGATGCCCATTTGAAAAACAGTTTACCAAATCAAAAAAGTGTTTCACCACAAAAGTTGTTTGAAAGTGAGGGTCCTACGAAACGAGGTATGACACAATCCATTTCAAAGTTGAAATTTTCAAGTTACCCTCCTGGTAACCCTTCCACCAGTGGGACACCACATGTGTTCAAAATACAACATGTTGACTCATCTTATGCATTTTGGTAAATTGGCATTGACAGATTCTGCAATTTATTATCCATTCATAAACTTTTAGTCTGATACCACCCACAATTCGATCTGACTTGATTTGATTTATTCTATTTTACTTTGCTTTGCTTTTCTGTCACTTTCTGATAATTGCAAAGATGAGGATGAAAGATTATACAATGAAATGGATGAAAGGACAATCACAAGTACACATGAATAGGACACAACATGGTCCCAACAGAGAATTATGCTGGGTGTGGATTCAGATGTCAGAAACTCATTAGTATGCAAAATGCAGACCAGTGTGCCTACATCCGAGAGTTTGACATTTGGCTCCTTTCAGTTAAAGTCACCCCTATTGCACAAAGTACTATATGAAAATTACTGATTCCAAGTTCCTTATGTGTATTTATTCAACAATTACATTGCATTGCAATAAGGAAACATTGGTAATCTGAAGAAGAAAAAAGTTCATGGCTCCATTGGGCACAAAGAGGGTAAAATATGCTAAGTGAACAATATTTCTTTTCATGTAACAAACCAACAAAGGAACATCAATTTATTTACATACCTGGTAACAAGAACATCAAAGTGGTTAATAGCCTCTAGCGTGTTCCGGAAGAAATTCTTCCAGCGAGGATTTGTCCAAGTAATCAACTTCAATCCAGGCGTCAACATGGCCGACAGCCGTACTAACTGTGGCAGGAAAAGAGGCCTCACCTCCAGCTTTACTCGACGAACAGTGGCCAGGTAGCGGTTTAATAGCAGCTGCAAGAAGAAGAGAAGTAGTGTCGACAGCGATCTTTCTGAATTCCAAAATATCATAAACAAGGCATTAAAAAGCAAGCAATTTTTATTACACCACCATGACTGTTGGATATGGTTAGCTGAAAAACTAGACAGTAATAATAATATAAAGGGTTAATGTAAAGGAAACTAAATTAATTCAAATTATTAGTCTATAAAGGTGGCTAAATGTAACCTTGTTTCAATCATTGCTAAAAAAAAAAAAGTCGCATAGCATACTATGCTATGAAATGAGGTTCTAGGTTCAAACATCATTCAAGGCATGGCATTATGTTTGTACAATCATCCATTTCATCATTCATCCTCATTCCCCAATTAACACAAGTTATAAAAACAAAAGAGTTATAAAGTAACCAAAATGCAAAGAAAAGTAGTCAGCTTGAAAATCAATACAAATGCAGACCCTTTATCAATAGTTGAAGTTATTTCTCAGGGATGGAAACTACCAAAAGGGTTAAAACAGAGTTAACTGCCCAAAATACATACAGAGAAACACAAATTCAGATTAATTGCTGACCAAGTAAATTATAGCATATCAATTGATTAGTGTTGTAAGAGTAGAACTGGGACTCCATTGTTTTTTTTGTTTTTTCTAAAATAATGATCTGACATCCAACATCCTAAAAGCCAGTCATGACAATTTTTTATTGAACACAAAACAAATGTGTTTATGAAGACAATACTATGTTTCATTACTGTACTATGTGTGTTTATATTGTAGGGAAGTTAACTCAATATTATAACACAGTGAATAACAGAGTAGGAAGCAGAGAAGAAAAACATGATCCTCAAATATCATATTTAAATTTTTCAGCATTTACATAAAGCCAATGCTCAAGAAATCCTTTCGTAAGTGAGCTACTTTGTCTGTAGCACAATATTTAATACTAGGTTAGGAGAGAATGATACAGGGTGTGGCAAAAAGATCTGATGGTTTGTAAGTAAAAATAACGAACGTATGACACAACATTTGTACATGGTTATGTATTCAACAGATTGGGGTACATGTGCCATTAAACAGGCAGTAAAAAAAATCTGTACAACAAAGGCTTAGGTTTTGAAGATGCCGTAATCGAAGTGGTGTCCAGTTCTCGCCATGCATGCAGCAAAATGATCCGCCAGTTTTCATTGGTGTGTAGCAATGTGAGGTCGTGTCTGGGGGAAGGGGCGTGGCTTGATCAGCTGCCATACCAAATCAAATGTTAGGACGTGTTTTTCGCAGCTTCGGCAGGAGACTTGAAGAGAGCATGGCGAGAAATGGACACCACTTGGATGATGTCATCTTCAAAACCTAAACCTTTGTTGTACAGATTTTTTTCAGTGCCTGTTAAATGGCATATGTACCCCAATCTGTTGAATACATAACCATGTACAAATGTTGTGTCATATGTTCGCTACTTTTACAAACCATCAGATCTTTTTGCCGCACCCTGTACAAAGAATGTTTCATATTTAAAAAAAAATCTTTGTCTTAATTGTCATGTATGACCCAATGTGCAATAATGAAAAAATCAGTCACAAAGAGAGAAAAAAATACTGACTTAATTGTCTAATTTTTTAAAAAAAATATTGACAAAACTTACTTTCATTGACATAACTGACCAATTTCCATCTCTAATTACTTTATGTAATATCATTTTTAGAAGCAAAAACAACTTATGTACAGAAAATATTAATAATGGTAAGAAAATAATGAGATGATATGTAAAAAACTTGGTAAACAACCAAACAAACACCAAAATAATATGGGGGACAAATGCAAACTTAAGATACATAGCTCATTCAATATACAGGGTGTCATTTTAATGCCGCCCACAGACCATGGAAACGTATAGAGGACATCAAAACAAACAACTTTTCTCAGTAACATTTTTCTTGTTGGTGCGTAGTTTCGGCCCTACAGTCGTTCAAAAAAGCCCATTTTGTTACCTGAATGCTGGCAACCACACACAACATTTGATTGCATTTGTGACATCATATCCAGTTGTGAAGCGATGCATTCCAGGGTTGCCAGGAACACATATATTCTGTGCAAAATGACATAGCTACAATCAGCCACATTATGTACTGTAAAACAAAACGAGAAAATTTGTTCTCTAACCTAACAGGAAGTAAACAAATGATACGAAAAATAGTATAAAGAAAATAGAATTCAAGTGGAAGTGGTCATATCGAATTTTGTCTCAGCTTACATATCAAATATTTGCAAATCTAGTTACTAAGTTGGCATCTACAATTTAGTCTATCCACTTCGTCCTTCTGATACTAGTTGTCTCTGACACACTGAACAGATGACAAAATAGAAACGAAAGAACTCAAAATCCAAAAATCACATAATATAAAGTATATTCAGAACATTATGAGGCAAGTGGCAAAAATGGTTGAAATTACAGGGATATAAGTAGTAGTAATACAAGCTCTCCAACGACTGTGTTTATCTATGCACCAGATACACATGTAATAGTTTGCAACTGTGAACAGGGCAGTATATTCGCTACTGATTCATCATTAGATTGTTACTGTGGTTGTACTTTGATTTAGCCATAATGCAACAACGTGAACCTCGGATACTTCAGTTATCAGCACAAAAGTACCGCAAGGTATCTGGACACAAACCTGTAGATATCAACCTCGCAACGAGATTTGCAAATATTTGACATGTAGTTGGACATAAAAATCCACATGTAAACTGTAAGTCCAATAAAATTTATTGTTGTTGATATTTGACATGTAGGCTGAGACAAAATCTGACATTGACATTTCATTTTGAATATGTTTTTTACCATTTCTCATATCGTTGGTTCACTTCCCCCTTCCCCTGAGATGACTGCTGATCTTCTGACTGGTAGGCTATGATGTTCGGTCTGCTGGACGCATTTCTCGCTTCGTTTTACAGCTAATAATGTGGTTGGTAGTTTGTCATTTTTCACAAAATTTGTGTGTTCCTTGCAACCCTGCCGTGTGCTGTTTCGCCGCAGGATATGACGTCACAGATACGATCAAATGTTGTGTTGGGTTGCCAGCATCCAGGTGGCAAAACTGTCTTTTTGAACGGCTGTAGTGTTGAATCGACACACCAACGAGAAAAATGTTACTGAGACAAGTTGTTTGTTTTGATGTCCTCTAT
Organism: Lepisma saccharinum; assembly: GCF_977018435.1. Lineage (NCBI taxonomy): Eukaryota > Metazoa > Arthropoda > Insecta > Zygentoma > Lepismatidae > Lepisma > Lepisma saccharinum. The sequence goes on along the minus strand of NC_139251.1, from coordinate 26,292,142 downwards.
AGGAATCTGTGGTCCATGGGTGCCATTAAAATGACACCCTGTATAACCAGAAATATGTTGTAACAAATATTTATTGCAAGCACCAAAAGAACTACAGTACTATGTTTCAACATAGTCACCCCCCCCTCCCTTTTCAATGCATCTACACCAGTTCTTGATAAGAACACTGATTCCACAGGAGAAAAATTTCTTTTCGATGTGTGCATAACCACTCGTGCACCGCTGACTGGACTGCAGCCTCGATTCACTTAGTGTATCTTTCAGTGGGCCAAAGGTGCAGAAATCGGAAGGTACGAGATTGGGTAAATATGGAGGGTGGGGTAAGAACTGAAACTTTAGGTCCTCGATGGTAGACAATGTGACACCGGCAGTGTGTTGTCTCACATTGTCATGGAGAAAAAGCACACAAGTGGACACCAGGCCACATTGTCTCTGCAGAATGGCTAGTTTCAGTTTTTCGCACAAAAGGTTGAGGTAGGTGGTACTGTTTACATTATTAATTCTGGGCATGTAATGTTCAAGAATTGGCCCCTTGTGGTCCCAAAACAAAGTTAACATGACCTTTCCGGCTCTCCGTTGAGCATGCACCTTCTTCGGTCTGGTAGGCGGAGGATGTCGCCATTCTATTGTTGTACTCTTACATTCTGGTTCATAGAAATGAACCTAACTTTCATCTCCAGTGACAATACGATTAAGAAATGCCTCACAGCTTCATAATGGAGCAAAAGCTCCCTGCACGCATCAACACATCTCTCCTTCATTTCCAGTGTCAAATGTTTTGGAACCCACCTCACACACACACTTTCCTGAACATCAGTATGTCATGAGTGGGCTGATCCTACACTTATTTTCATCTGGGAAGCAATTTCACTGACAGTAATATGCCAGTTCTTATGTATCAAGTCTTCCACTTGAGCAATGTTGCTTTCCGTGACTGCAGTGACAGAGCAATCTGGATGCGGAGAATCTTCAACACTGGTTATGCCCTGTTTGAACTTCTCAGCCCACTCTTACACTTGTGATCGACTCATACAGTTGTCACCGTACTGAACTGTCATGAGGCGATGTATTTCTATCGGTTTCATACCTTCACTCCACATCGCTGCTCCAGCACACCTGTAAGGGTGCGCCATCTTGTGTAACTCTTTTCCAGCATCTCGTGTGCGAGGCAGGTGTGTCAGCCCCAGCTATGAATAGTTTACAGAAGCCTTCAGAAAATAGCAAACATATAACAATCATGGTCGTATTTTAGATTTTTTATACTAATTTTCCGGTTATTTATTGAATGCACATTGTATAAATTTATTGTATCAATATTGGAAAGCAATTAATGTAAATGCATTTAATATTTGCAAGTGTGACAAAGTCTCAATCATTGTCTCAATTTTTAGTTTTCAGATCATCAATAGAGCATCTTTAATAGGTAAAGAGGAGAGGGATGGAATATATTATTGAAGCTATAGATTGTGGAAAGCTTAAACCCTGACTGAAAAAGTAACTATTGAAAATTTATGCTTTACCTTCATCGAATCGTTAACCTCAACAAAATAGTCCTTCTTCGACAGAAGAGTCACTGCCACAACTGGATTTGGCAGGTCCATCTTTGACAAGCAGTTGGCTTCTCTCACAATCAATGGAATTCTTGGGTCTAGGTCTACTTTCAAATGACCAGTCTCCAAGCAGATGGTCAACAGCTTTCGCCTCAGACAACCCTCTACTATGGTTACCTAAAAGAATGAGAAACATAAATTAGAAACAGTGTGCCACTTTTTATACCAGAACAAACTCCATAACTTGGCCACATTGTCAAGGCACTTTTATATCTGAATTTGCAGATCACTCTGGTTTCATCACACTCAAAAACATATATTTTCTCATTTTACACTTCGTTTCTGCCACTTTTTTTGCTCATCATGATGATGTGGTTTAATGAAGATTGATTTGATTTATTTTACTTGGCTTTTCTGCCACTTTCAGTTAATCAGGAAGATGAGGATGGGTGATGATATGAAACTGATGAACAGACACTCACAAAGAACATCCATAGACAGGCTGCGATTCGAACCTGTGACCCATCCTAGCATGCTGTGCTAACCACTCTGCCATGGAAGTTGCCCAGGTTTAACAACGATTCAATGAAATTCATGAAGGACACTCACAAATCAACAACCATGACCACACTATGACTCAAACCTAAGAATAAAATCTCATGAACTTCATTGATGGCATGAAGTTGAGGCGGGCCACATCTTTAATAGTATCCGATGCAAGGGCGTGTTCAGAGGCAAGCCGTGCGGTCATCGGGAGATGCAGCGATGACCAAGCAAAATAATAAAAATATTGCATTTTATATATTTTGGAGAATCAGTAAAAATAATGTCAGAATACTCACATATTTGTGCGAAATAAGCCAAGCGACAGCATGAAACAGCTCGAAATACGCAAGAGATTCACTAATCTTAGCACATCGAAATGAGGCCCCAGTACTACCCCTCACGCCGAACCCTCCACCAAGTTTCCTATTGAAGGCAATGGTGTTCATCGGCCCAGCTCATTACAGAATGGTGCGAATCTCTCTGGGCTCTTCCGGTCCCGAGAACAGCCCAACGCTTCCGAACAGGCAGACAGATCCAACGACCTGTACTTTTCCCCACTCTTGAAGGTCTGGATCATAACAGGCCCTTTTTTCAGCCCCCATCCCCATGTTTATGTTTATTGTCACGGCAGGGTTTGTCTGGAGTCATCAAGATTCTTCCGAGTGTCCAGTGGCTCAAGGAGGGGTGGTGAGGATCATAATTCTGCTTAGGCTCAAAATTCTTTGAAAAAAAAAAAGAAGAAAGAAAAGGCAGGAAAAGATAGCAAAATGAGGACTTCAGGAATGACTACTAAAAAGTGCATGTAACCCCTCGCCCCCTTCAAGAATCCTGGGCACACCACTCGAATGTCTGCTATTTCCACTTGTTAAGAGGAAAAGCACACATTGAACGATATGAATCTGCTTTCCATTATCAAAACAACAATTGGAGGTGAACCATAAAGGTGGTTCTTACCTTTCAACACAACAATTGAGGTGTTTGCATTTCAGTTTCCATCATATTTAATAATTCTCATTGTATGGGATATAATTATGTGACTTTTGTATAGTCCTAAGGTCTGTGCTATGCAGGGGCGTGCGGTGCCCACGACCTTAAGGTAGGCTCTGAACCAGTGACTGCGATTAGGGGGGGGGCACTATGCTAAACCTTATTACCAATGGAAAGTAAACTGTCCTTGTCCCCCCCCCCACCAGTTTTGGAACCGCCATTGCCTGAGCTGTAACTGAACAAGTGAACGCAAATAACTCTGAGATATTTCGTGTTTTGTGATGGACGTCCGCAGGATTTTTTCCAGGGAGGGGCAAGCAAGTTTCAGTCTGAAAATATCATGTTTCTTCAATGCTCTTATAATAATTAATAATATAAATTACTGTGACTGAAATGAAATTATGTGTGAAATATAGACTTTTTAGTTAGACATTCATTTTCCAGGGGGGAGGAGGGCGTGGCCCTTCCTTGGCCCCCTTCCGGACGTTCATGGTGATAGCATTGCTTGGTGAGATTATTCAAGTTGTAACCTTCATTACTCTACACACTCCGTTCATTAGAAAGCAATAAGCATGGCCAGCAAAATAATTTACCGAGTTTACAGCTACCCATAAACCTATCAGTCATTTCATATTGATCTGATGAAAATTAAAATAGCGAAAGTATTCCCTTCCCTTTTCTTTATGTAAAAATTTCAAATTTTGGAGTGCAGGTCCCCCTATATTTATAATATGACTTTTCTCACTAAAAGTGCGACATCCAAATGGTTTCTTCAACACATCATCTATTACAAATGCACTTTCTGCCATTGCAATACAATATCTTTCATTGTGAATACACAGTGAGAGCAATACACAAAATAAGAGCATGGTATCCTGTCACACTACGGCTAGTAGGCTGCACCTACCACTGTCTACAATGCATTCAATGGAGAAGCAAGTCCACAACGCATGTGCCAACTGGCCAATGCAACTAGGTAAAACATGTTCATTCGCTCAGTACAGGGCCAGTAGGTGCCGCATTCAATGAACCTATACTCATTGTAGGGCCCTGGGTCCGATACAGGCTGTGCTTCCAAGGCTTGCGAGCCGAAGCGAAAAGGATGGAAATGTTTTATTTTCATCACTCGCGCGTGTTACAATTTTACATACACTTATCATTATTTTACCTGGGTAGGCGAAGCTTACCTAGCCTACCCAGAATGCATGCCACTGGTGGTATGAGTTTTTACATTGAATTGGTAGTGACCTTGGCGTTTATCGCAGAGGAATATTGTCCCCCCCCCCCTCTCTCTCTGTAGAAAAATCGACCCTGATGTTTGGCAAATCTTACGATGGCTACGTAAATATGTCACGCTTTGCCAATGGACGTATTTAGGGAGAATCTGGGGATCCAGAATAAATAATAAATATTCAATTATTTATCTGATATTAATTCCCTTGCCAGAGCAGTTGCTTTTGTACAAATTTTGGCGATCTTAACTACACCTAAGCTAGACAATTAATACGTGCTGTTATATTTCTATTCTTTTACAATCTTTTTACCTATTCATGTAATAATAATAATACAATATTCATTAATATTACTTTAATTTAATTAAACATAATTGTTTTATTATTATTATTATTGAGACACTTGCCCCAAATATATTTCTAGATACATGCCTGATACGATGGTATCATTGTTCTTTGCCTTATGATCCAATGAGAATATTGTTGAGTTGTAAGTAAAAATTAGAAGGTCGTTACAAGAAAAGTTCATTACAGAGACAGGATGTTCTCTTCGGTTTAGAATGTAGACCTTACAAGTTCCATTACTTGCCTCATGTGGTGGAAAGATACCAGCCTGACAGCTGGATTTGAATTGACAAGTAATTGAATTTATATGGTCTGCATTCCAAACCGATGAGAACATCCCATCTTTGTAATGTGCTTTTCTTAAATCGACCTTCTAATTTTTACTTACAAGTCAACAATATAGATGCATTTGAAAATTTCAACTAAAAATAAGATCATGTGAAACTCATTTTGCAATATGAATGTTATGTGATGTGAAGTATTCTCCTTTTTTTCATATTTAGCTTACTTCCCCCAGCTCTTCAATGCTTTAAAAGGAAAGATTTAAAAGATATTCCCTGACAAAAAGTCAGATTTTCCCTGACTTTTTAAGATTAAAAAGATCTTCCCTGACTTTTTAAGATTAAAAAGATCATGTTTTCTAAGTCAGTGATAATTAATAAACTGATTTTCCTTATTCACCTTAATAATAATTGTGTTTAAAGCATGACAATTTAGCCATGACCGTGACTGGGCTTAGGAGGGTAATTGGCTAATTCACATTTTATTTCAACAGGTATACTTGCACATGTGTGAGTGCATGCATACATGTGCATGCTTATGCACATCCAGAGAGAGCGGGGAGGGGGAGAAAAGGAGTGAGGGAGGGTGGAGGGGCACGAAGGTAAGTAAGTTTGACAGTACAAAGTCAAGGATTTCAAAGAATTCATACTCATTTCTAGCCTCCCTACAGAAAATCAGTCATGACTAGCAACCTTGTTCACTTAAAGGATTCTGACAATACTCATATTCACCAAAATAACAAAAGCAAAGAAAACTTTTAGAATATAAAATATATGATAACAACATTAAGCCTAGTTTCCATAACCAAAAACTCAATATGCTGACCAAGGCAGAATTTAAGCACACGAGAGAAACAGGACATGACAGAGTGGGATGAGGCTAAGCAGATAGGAAGGGAGTAGAGAGTACTGGTGGGAAAATGGAAGGAGGCCAAGGAAATAGAGAAGAAAGGAGAAGAAACACACAATGAACTGGAATGGAAGACTGAAGATAAACAAAGAATGGAAGAAGGTGTTAGAAAGAGTGGAAAGGACAAGAGCGAAGGAGGAGAAAAGAAGGAAGAGGAATGAAGAAGAAAGGTTAAGGAAAAAGAGCGTGAGATAAGGAGTCCAACCACTTTCCAGATGAAAGGAATGTTTATCTAAATCGCCTGTCAGGTGAAACAACAGTTGAAGGGGAAGACCACCTACTGGAACACCTGGAAAGGAATGTTCCAGATAAACAACTTTCTAATAATCTTGTCTCTGGCGGGGAGTGATTTTTGTATATATATATATATATCTTCCTGTTTTGTACCTTATTTCATTTGTATTTGGTACAGAGTCTGAAGACCTTGCTAGAAGGTTGAAACGTAATGTTTAGTTTTATGTTTTAAAATAAAATATATTCTGCTTTGATCAGCATATTGAGTTTTTGGTTAAAATATATGAACTTACTTGCTGATTGACCCAAACATTAACAATATCCTCCTCATAGTTTTTGAGAACGGAAGCAGCCATATTGTACTTCCGAATCACATCAGACGTTGCAGGCAATGTTTTCAGCACGTGATGCTCCGACACACTCTGAACAAGATCTTCCAGATGACTGTGCAGGGATCTTGCCCATTTGATACGACCTGAAACAACATGATTCGCAGAGTGTTGTTTTCAAAACACTGTAGTATGGAACGGGCTAATTTAGGATGCATTAAACAGTATAGTACAAATGAAAAGGTTCTAGTATATATCTTTTAAAGTTGCTATTCTATCCCTGTTATAATTGAAATGATGAGGATGAGTGACAAAATACAAGATGTAACAGGTACAATCAAAAATCGGTACTTTACACAAAATTTGAGATTATCATGGGCATGCAGTGATATTTGAGATTATGCAAGCCACTCACATGGACATATTTAGAGGGGGGGGGGGTCTGAACCTCCCTCGTCCAAAATTAACTAAGCAAAATACTTATTTTCTTACTATTCTATAATTTAAAGTTTATTCCGTTCCGCAGAACTTACATAAACTAAGCATCAAATGGTGATTATACAGTTTGCATTGAAAGTGCCTGCAAAAAATTATGCATACCACCACTAGTAATAATATGCATAAAAACAATGATCATGTACTTTTCATCACCTGGACCTAACAACCTTTTTGGTATTCAATAAAGAATCCATTTCAAAAATTATTTTATGTTAATTTCTCAGCCATGACAGCTGTTTCTATACAAACTCTGTAGTGATATTAACTAGACATAATCTACATAATCGTTATATCTCTATTATTATAAATCTTTTACCCGTTCATTATTATTATTGTTATTAAGTGTGAGGCACTTTGTTTGGACCCCTCACAATATGTAGTTTTGGATATGTGCTGGCCACTATGAAATCATTTTATGCAAATATGTAATAATAATAATAATAATATATGGATGAATTTCTTCACCAAAATTTTCCTTAAGAGTATATAATGTCTAAATGCATCTCAAAATATACACTCTATGTACATATTTACAGAGATATTACATAAAAGCTCATGCTACAGGAATTATCTTATTATTGATTTCCCTACTGTACCTTGTGCCAGATGCACTCTTGTATTAAGTTTTCTTAAAAACTTGTAACAAGTAACATTTACTTCACCACATTTAACCATTAGCAGATAAGCCTATAAGAACATATTTTTCAATGGAAAGCTACATATTTCAACTATAATTTTGGAAATTTTCCTGACAACAAAGCCAATTACACAAACCTGCAATTGGTGGAAAGTTCCTTGGAACAGGTGGGTCATCCTTCTGCTTCTTGAAGAGTTTGAGGATCCTTTCAACTTCTCTTTCGCAATAGCGAAGGATCAGATCATATTTTTCTTCCATCCTGGTCAGAGGAATATGCTTGCTAACCTAAGAAGAAAGTAGTGTCTTAATGAGGGCATGATTACATGGGCGCCTCCAGTGGGGGAAGGCAACACACTTGCCTCTCCCCCAGAAAGCATTGTCAACATTTTGAAGCACATACTTCTTGCCCTACCCTGGAAAAAAGTTTTGTTTTGCCTAATGGTGTATTCTACCATTCTGTTTTAATTTTACTTGCATGGTATTACTTACACCATTGGTATTTTATTTCTAATAGATCTAATTAATATATAATAAATATACAGGGTGTACATGATGATCATCCAGTACCACATTTCTAAGTAACACGAAGATGCAGCACATCGTCGGCAATGGTATCAATGAAATTCGGTCATGCAAAGCACATTAGGCACCTTTGTTGAGTAAATTGCATCCTTAACATACCCGCAGAGGAAGATGTTCAGAGGAGTGATATCTTGGCTATGTAGTGGCCAGGGAATAGGGCCCCCTTGCCCGAAAACGTGTGCTTTCTCTTGAAAAGATGTCATTTTCACAAAAGCGACGACAGCGCTGCAAAGCATGACGCACGCGAACTAAAAGAAACCACACAAACTTGAGCTTATATGACACCAAATACGACTGGATTGTTGTAACTTTATTTTCTGATTTTTAACATTGCGTCGAAACCCTGGAGGTTCATCGTGTACACCCTGTATACATAATAAATAAGCATTGTTGCAGGAAACCTGGTCAAATTTTAAGAATACGCCACTGGTTTATATATATAGATATATATATATAGTGTTAATATAAATCACATTGCTTATAATGTTCTGCAAACAATCATGATCAAAATGAAACAGGATTGAGCCTGTTAAAAACATTGCTGCTCACCACCATTTGTCGACCTGAAAAATATTAATTTTATAAATGACTGTCCTAAAATCCAACTAAAATAAAATTGTGGAGCGTGGTGATGGGGGAACAAAATTGTTTGCATCATTAGAAAAATAGTGAAATCACAAATATGCTTTCGATCAAAAACTTTCTGTTTCTTCTTTCAATTTTAAATAATTTTGATTCATTTGGTTTAATTTACTTTGCTCTTCTGCCACTTTTGGCTAATGGCGAAGATGAGGGTGAGTGATGATATTAAATTAATGAAGGGACACTCCCAAAGAACACCCATGCCAGGCTAGGATTCGAACCTGGGACCCCTGGTATCTTAGCATGCTGTGCTAACCAGTCTGCCATGGAAGTCAGCTATTTTTCATAATAATGAAAAATCATGAAAATGGATAGAGAAAAGCACAATTCATTCTTTAACCAAGCTTCAAACCTGAAACCTCTGGCTTCAGAGATCATGAGGATGAAGCTCCACTACAAAGGCAAGCACCATCTTCAAAATCCATGCACTTTCGCAACAGGGCAGCCCAATATAAGTGGAAATGGTATCATAAAATAACAGTTCCAGTTTAATAACCACCAATACCAATCAATACTTTCCCAACAGAGACTGATCAACTGTAGAGTTAAATATTTTAGAAATGATGCAAAATATGCTAGTAAGTCTGCACAGATTTCACATTGTAAAACTAAATTTTGTAGCTAAATGACAGTTGTTCTAATTATTTTATTTGAACCTATGAATATTTGTCAGCGAAACTTAGTTACATTTATATGATATAGTAGAAATTGATTGATTTGCTGTATTTTACTTTGCTTTTTGTGCCACTTTTGGCTAATTTGTGAAGATGGGGATGAGTTATAACATGATGAAATTGATGAATGGACACTCACAAACATTTATGGCCAAGCCAGGATTTGAACCTGGGACCCCTGGCATCATAGCAAGATGTGCTAATCACTTCGCCACGTGGGCTGGCAGTTGAAATTGAGTATAGGATGTTCTGTTCAAAACTTCCGTATTTTAACACAGTAGTATTGGAAAACTAATGTATCTAGATTGCCTTAAGATAATTTACAATTCTACTCTGGGAAAAACTAGGCACCATTGATATCAATTGTGTTGCAAAGGCAACAGATCCCATTGTGGTAGCAGAGAGAGACAATTCCACACAGTTAAAACAGCAAGAGCAAAAAATCAGCCAAAACCAGGGCTGGTAGTTCAGGTAGTACAGCAATAGCACAGTATGCCAGATATCTAATTTGAGTCCTGGTCGAACGTGCATGTTTTGTTTAAATTTCTACATAATGTACAAGGAGTTTAAAAATCAACTAATAAGCAAATAAGAGCAACTCAACAGATTTATTAAAAAAATAAGACCATTGCATGGCACAAATCTCCAAAACACATCCACTGGATATTGACAATATCCAGTTCAAATCCATGGATATTATGGGTCGAGACTATAATCTCACTAAGGATAAAACATACCTTCTCAAAACGGGTGAGAAAGCGAATGCCTTGAGGGCTCTCCCACACACTGGCAAAATTCCTTTCGATTATAGAGCTTATCCTGTCCTTGAGTTCCTTGGTTCTGTCCAGGAAGTTGTCGAAGTCCAAATCAAATTCCTTGTTTCTTTGCTCCAGATAGTCATAATCCTTGTTTGTGATGAGAGTCAATGCTTCATCAAATAGCTTCGTCACATCTTCCAGGGCTGAAAAGTAAATCAAAAGAAGAGATCAGATCAATTTACATGTGCCATTTAATACACATTGAAATTGCCTGTCCAAGTCAACAAAACACCACTGACGATTCTCTATGTAAATGATAGAACTGAGCATAGTCATAAATTGGGGACAGACAAGGGAACACTCACCCCTCCTCAAATTTTCAGGCTTAAAATGTAAGTGTATTTTAGTTAACCTCCTGGACCTGAGGAGCAAGTTAATATGTAGTAGTTTTATGATTTTCCTAATGTAACAGTTATTTAGAAAAATAGTCCTGCATGAGATAGAAAACATTTTGGTTTTGCCCCCCCCCCCCCCGCCCAGTTATGTCCATAGAACTAAGGGATATTTTATCTCACTCTTGATAACATTTCAGGTATCTATTTTGAGGTGTGAGAAAGACATTTTTCCTCATTTCGTGTCAATTTTGCAATTTGATTTTTTGAAGCATTATTACATTTTTCCCTCCGACAGTGTATTTTCCTCTTACAGTGCATCTATTTCCTTACTTTGACTACCATCTACCTCTTCTAGGATGCCAGTTTCTTCCTTCTAGAATACTTCTTTCCCACTTTTACTGTAATTTTGCCTCTTCTAGGGCACTATTTCCCCACTCTTACAGTCTTCTTCCTTCTTTCAGTGTATTTTCTCGCTTCTATGGCACTACATCTACATTTTCCCTCTATTTTAGTACTCAATTCCTTCTTTTCACCTATTTACCTACCTCATATATGTTGTGTCCTTGAGTGAATATTTTATTATAATGTTTGCCACAAGAATATTTAATTTATCACTTATAAAGAACACTTGCAACAGTTTATAAGCTCTATATTTCAATTTTAATATGAGTTACGTACCATCTTACACAAGAATGAAGTAACATACCTTCTCCAAGGAGCAGACCTATAAGGAAATAAGATGCACATGTTAATTATAGGAACAATATAATAAATTGTCATTATAGTTTTTCTTGTATGTACGCATTGATTGCATTGTAGAATTCTTTTCCTGTAGTTTACGGTTATTACAAGCATAATAAATGTCACAACGAAAAACTGTTTTCTTACGCTTGTAATAACTGTAAACTACAGGAAAATAATTCTACATTGTCATTACCTGAGAGAATCTTTTCATCATTCGTTTCCAGGAAATCTTCAATACTAACTTTATGCAATTACTTGTTAATTAAGATTGGATTGAATTGGTATTTCAAGTCCACTTTATGCACAGTAAGGCTAATCGGGACTTGACCTACAGTTTAAAGTGGGATCCGAACCACTATGTGCCTCCACCGGGTATCGAACCTGGGACCTCTTGATTACAAGGTGAGGACGCTACCACTGCGCCATCATGGAGGCCCTGTTAATTAAGATGTATTATAAAGAAACATAATAAAATTGCTGTATCCATAAAATGAACAAAAGTTTATATAATAAACTGACTTTGTTAAGTACTGAAAACTGCAACCAACATGAATGAATCTCGATTAAACTTTTCATAGGACCGTAATTAAAAAACTTAAAATGTTAAAAAATGTTAAACCCAGGAAAATTTTATAGTGTTTTTGTTTATAAAAATTTATGATGTATAAAATGTGAAAATCTAAAATTTAGAAATCAAATTTGGGGTTTGATGTTATAGCCAGTTTAAATTAATTAGTATGGTTACAAAAGCAGTTAAAGTATCAATGGTACTGACAAAAGTGGTATAGTTGGTGCAGAGGGGGGAAAACTAAGAGAATATACCAAATAGTATGAAATAAAAGCAAATCAACACAAGTTCGCTATTCTCACCTTCCATTCTTCGCTCAAAGAGGCCATTATAGTCGTCTATAATGTCAAAGAGGACAATGATTTTCCCCAGCCTGTCACAAAAGGCATCAAACTTGCCGAAGACGTAATTCTCAGAGAAGCAGAATGACGATTGGCCAGGAAGGAACGGCTGGTTCTTCACTGTGATGTAAGTGTTGCGATAGACATTGTTGAGCTGCATGCAGTGTTGTAACTTCTTTCTCACACTCTGTCGTGTCTGGGACCAGATTGTTTCTTGGCCTCGGCATGTTATGTACTGCTTGCATGTCTCTATCATCTGATTTGTGATCTGAAAGAAATGATAGATGATAAGAATTTTGCCTGGTTTTGCAAAAAGGTGAGAAGCAAAAAATAATTTTAAGGAGAAGTGTTTATCTCGATAACAATAATTTGATGCACTACTCTCTGTTGCTAGTGCTATTTATGTGCTGGTGATTTTAATGAGTTGCTTTGCATTCAGGAGTGGTTCTACAGTAAGAATGGCAGTTGAAGAACCACCAAATTATTTAAGAAAATATTTTATGTGGAAAATTTTTGCACTTCATATCATAAGAAACAAAATAATATATGAATAGATGTTCAGAGGCAGATATTAAATGTTCTAGCATGAATCAGGCTATGTAGTGGACTCCCAGTGTTGTTTTAGTGTTGTGATATGCAAACCAGCAGACTCCCTATCCACTACATAGGAAATTTTGTCCTGCCAGTAATGAAATTTACTTTTGCATCAGAAAAGACCAGAATTGTCATTGTGTCATTGACACTTTTGGTTTAGAAGCAGAATTTTATTTCGAGGTGGGGGGACACGGGCATTGCCAGAAATATTTGTAGAGGGGGCCAGGCCATAGATAAAACTTGATTAGTAGAAAAAATAATGACAATAATAATTATTGTTATTTTACAATAATAAATATTATAAGTTATTAAAATAAACCAATTTCAATTCAAATTTATTGTTATTTTTACATAAATGGAGACTCGATCCACCGTATCAGTGAATATCTAACATAATTGTTGTCCATTATTTTTCTTATATTTTGTACACTGTACTGAAAATCATAGTTATTTTTGTAGACATATTTTGTTATTAACTTTCACATGATCGTTCCAAAAAAGGCTTTAACATTTTGTGGTAAATTTTATTCATAAAGTGTATATTCTGTGACCTCTCACAAAGAAAACTATAAGTTTTGGAAGCTGTGGATCCACATTTTCTTTGGATTAAATGGTAGAATATAGAAATATAACCTGGTTTCCCTATTATACACTAAACTTATTTCGATGTAATGCAGTATTTACTGAGGTTCTAACTTTATTCCTGTTAGTAACAATAAAAATAACATTTAAATTACATATTTGTCTGATTTTTTTTTTTTGGGGGGGGGGCTTCAACCCCTTAGTCATCCCCTTGGCTATGTGCATGTTTGGAAAGTTGTGACGTTTATGAATTAATAGTATAAGTCCACAGTTTCAACCAAGCTTCATTCAGAAAAATTTCGCCTGAGCCATAAAGAGGACAATAAAAGGGTCTGTTTCTTCTCCTAGGGAGAAAATTCAACATGTCATTCTGGTGAGCAGGTTGATGTAAGTGCATGTGCAGTGCATATTTGGGGAGGTAGGGGGGGCTGAATACACACATTTGTAAATAATGTGTGTTTGTGGCCTGTTTGTTTCCAGCATAAAGTTCCTTTTCGAAAACAATTCAGGTAGGTTTACTTATAAATTTCAGGGCCTCCCCGATGGCGCAGTGGTAACGTCGTCGCCTTGTAATCAAGGGGTCCCGGGTTCGATTCTCGGTGGAGGCACATAGGGGTTCGGATCCGACTTTAAACTGTAGTTCCAGTCCCGATTAGCCTTACTGTGCATAAAGTGGACTTAAAACACCAAATCAATCCAACTTATAAATTTCAGCACAAAATGCAGACTTGACAAGGACTCAAGTCTCATTCAACTTTCAATCTTGCCCCCACAGTTACTGGGTTGAAATCAGTGGCGCAGGAATGGGGGGTACAGGGGTACATTGTACCCCCCAAACTTTTGAAGGGGGTACTGTACCCCCTAAATCCGTTAATCGAGTTGTACCCCTCCTTTAGTAATTTGACAGCAGATGCAAGGTGCTACTGTTAAAAGAACATATTTTCAATTCACCCAAAAAAAAAATGTATATTGTTTATAACTTATAAGCATTATCTTCCTTACCACAGAAATTCAAACCATTGTAAACTTATTCTACTACATTGCTCTTGCTACTAGTTAGTTCATTGACCTATGTTCTTGGAAACCTCTTTAAGGAGATGAAAATTGTTTAAAATGTGCATGAAACGATGGAATCAGATTTGATCACAGAAAATCACGATGCAGAGGAATGCCACTTTGCGGAAGGGTGGTACACTTTTCTAAAGATGTGGTCAAGTCGATTCGAAGATAAGATACAAATCTTCATCAGAAGAGTATGACTGACCCCATTTTCGTTTGAATATTTAAAATGGAATTTTCCAAAATGAAGTACTTACACGAACAAGACGAGACACGACAGACCAACTTGGAAGGTACAATGCACTCCTGTACCTCATCCATATTTTTCATAACTTGGTAAGAGGGTGTTCGGAAAACTATTCTTAAACCTATATATTAAGAGATATTTTTTAAAAGAGTTTCCCAATTAGCCTTTCTGAGCATGCAGTGAATCTAGAATAAGTTTTAAAAACTTCAAGTGGAAACCAAAACAAAAATAAGCCCAAACAAGAACGAAAAGGGCCTCAACACACAGGAGACTAGATGAGGCTGTGACAATTCTCGACTCATCCCATTGCGATATCATTCCTAGGTGAAATGAAAATTTTTCCTAGACATTTAAACAGGGTGCAATTTGCGATTTTATCAGAGGGAGAATTATTTTTACCTATGTATTAAGTATATTTATAATTGGACATCAATTGCTTAAATTCTAATTTTGATATCGAATGCAACACAAACACAACACTATTTTAAGTTAAACCCTAAAGTCAAACTGTAAGAAAATTACATTAGTCAGATGAATGCAAGAGATAAATGAGACTCACTGCAGGTTCTATTGGTAGATTTTTTTTTTTGATTCACAAGGTCTTTCAGTGAGATGGGAATGTTTGAGTGATTTATTTGGTTTATTTTACTTCGCATTTCTTCCCTTTTTGGCTAATCGCGAAGATGAGGATGAGTGATGATATGATGAAATTGATGGACACTCACAAGTAACACCCATGCCCAGGCCAGGATTCGAACCTGGGACTTCTGGCATCATAGCGTGCTATTCTAACCTCTCCGCCATGGACAACAGCGAGGTGGGAATCTGTTTTGGATTTTCTTTATAGATGTGAAAATCTTTAACTGTGACGCACACATGCTTTTGCTTACATTAAAATTTACATTTTCACAGCAACGAGAAATTGACATGTCACCCTAAAACACACGCATGTATCTGCATTCGATACTACTACATACGAAAATAAAGCTTGGCCGGCTCTTCACATTGTCCACCAAAGATTGGAAAAAAAACAACAACTTTTGAGCGTATGGCTTCCTTTGAGATCTGAAGGATTTAGGTTTTGTATATGTAGTGACTAGTATTAATACTTTCAGTGCTTGAAGAGTGCCATTAGTTACAGCTAATTATATAACAAATAAATGCTTTGTCAAATGTTTCACAAATATTTCAAAGTTAAACTTATTTCGAGTCGGGAACCATCACAACTCAATTGTTTTTCCTTTTTTAATACAACGCCCTATAGATATCTGAGAAAATACTAAATACATGGCTTCTAAGAGGCATTGGATGTGGTACACATCTGCCATAAATTGTTTAAAGATATTTTTATGCGTAGCTATGGGACTTTAAAATTAGAATGAACTGAACTGAAGTGGAACTCTATATAATGTGGTTTCTATATCCAGTGGGTAGGAGATGATTATTCCTGGTTGGGGTGGCTCAAGATCCTCCTCACCCCCTTTAATCTCAACCTGCATTAAAATGAATAGATGTATCTTTGTTCGCAATTTTCACATTTCAAATTCCACATTTCCGTTAAATCCAAATAAACCCAGAATGAGGTCCAGAGCTTTATGTTTCAGAATTGTTATCTGGTTTTAAAATCTGTTTTTTTTTTTTAAGAAAAACAAATTCTAAGAAATACAAAGAAAAAATAAATGCAAATTTTTCATTAAATAACACAACATTCGTGTGTGCTGTTCTAAAATAGAATATTTCCCATGGCTTCACATTATAGGTATCAAGGACGTATTTAGGGGGTTCGGACCCCCACCCTTCGAAAGACTTACTAAGTAGTTAAAGTAAATAATAAAAATATAATTGATTAGCATTTGTTATATAATCGATGGTAATTTCCGCTGAACTTATTGGAAGGCAAGGAATTTGGCTCATACGGCCAAATATTATGGACACAACTAATGATAATATCCATAAAATATTAATCAGGAACTTAACTTTTCGTTACTTGGATCTAACTCCTTGTTTGTTATTCAATAAATATTCAAATCTTTTTCTATTTGACATTAAATTCCTTGCCAGGTCAGTTGTTTTATGCAAATCTTAGCGATCTTAACTATGCGTAAGCTAGATAATGAATATGTGCTGTTATATCTATATTCTTTTACTATCTTTTACCAATTCATGTAATAACAATACAATAGTAATTAATTTACATATTTAATTATTATTTTAATTTAATTAGATATTATTATTATTGCAGCACTTGGTTTGACCCCCCTCCAAATGTATTTCTAGGTGCAGTAATATGTGTGTTTGTATATGGGAGACTGAATTTTGTATCCCCCCAAATAAAAAAAACGTTCCTGCGCCACTGGTTGAAATCACAGTCTAGGTATGGGTGATCAATGTTAGTTTTTCATCAATTCCATCTAGTCATCACTCATTCTCATGACAATTAGCCAAAAGTGGCAGAATAGCAACACTAAATAACAAGAATATAAAATTCGAAAATACAGGATATTTCACTCGCTCTTGTCCCCTGATTTTGGCTTATAAAAATCAAACTATTGGTCATAACGTAATGAAATTAGTTATGGGCATACTTTGGTGTATGAGAAGCATGGTGATGTTATCCGAGATGGCTCCACAGTCTCTCTAGCCCATGCATAGGCATGCACGTGTATCGGGGTGATTCTGCTGTTAAATGCCAATGGTATGGATGTGTCTGAGTTCTTGGCCCTGCTGTTGTGATGCAGCCAATAGTGGTTCGTGTCTGTTCAGGTTCGGTTGAAAGTTTGTGCTTACAATCAGTAGTTCATGATTACAGTACAGAAACTAACGAGTTGGTACTCAGTGGAACATTGTGTGTTTATCGTTTCCATGTACTGGAAAAGGAAAGGTCTATCGGAACAAGCCATGGACTATCATGGAACGGCAAGATAGCATTTGGTGGGAAATTGACGCTGTGATTCCTGATGTGTTGGTGGCTACTAGAGTGCTGCAATGAGCGTTTTTCGCTCAAGTGGCAAATAGTTCACATGGGCAACGCTAGATGGCATACAGAATTGGTAGTTATTCCACTCAAGCTGAAAACGACCGAACTCTCGAACCCTATTAGTACACGTATTTCCGTAATTTGTCTATGGTAGTGGGCCCTCAAATATGGATTGTGAACCAAAAGACGAAGTGAAATTGAAAACTAAGTGAACATAATCATCATCTCCATGTTATAATGCAGTTTTGTGTATCTTACCAAGAGATGTGAAATTGAAATAGATGATTATGGGCTGAAATATCTAGACTAGCATTTTATGTTTCTATGATTATTTTCACACTGAAATGATGTTCGATTGAATGCTATAACTGCATTTCATTATTTCGCAGAATATGATCATCCTTTTCGGTAAGTGAACAATGATGTACACGTAGAAAATACTTGTTGCACTGTGATACGATACTTGTAATTGCTTAGGCCGGTCTGTCAGCATGTGTATCCATTTTACATTTCGGTCTGTAGATATTGCATATTTTCATATGTGCTGTATTTGAGTTTTACATAATATCGAAATTATTATTTAGAATTGTAATTGCATAGAGTGGTTCCTTTCATGTATGGGTTATAGGTTGACAGTGATGCTTATTAGGCTCTGAAATACGGGGTGTTGTCAATCATTGCACTATGAGTGCAGTACGTTCGAGCGTAGCACACTCAAACATGGGAGATTCGAACGAGTTTGAGTGAGTGAAAGTGGTCCAATGCAGTACTCTAGTGGCTACCTTCTATAGCATAGAGAGCATGTGCAGGCAAGCTAATGGCGACCACTTCCAACACTCACTGTGATGTCACCATGCTTCTCATACACCAAGGTATGTCCGTAGCAAATTTCATTACATTAAGACCAATAGTTCAATTTTTATAAGTGGAAATCAGAGGCTGAGAGCAACTTAAACACCCTGTACATGCAGAGATCAAGTTAACTTACCAATTGGTACAATGTTAAGATTTCTTCTTCTGGGAGGAAATTTCTGGTGGAATACTTTGGAAGCTTGTGTCTTAGGATAATTGACAATTGAAATACAAGTATGGAGCATTAGTAAAGAAAATTTCTAAGTTTTAGACAATTTGAAGTCAACAAAACATAATAATATTTTCATGCATAGAAATGAAGCTCTTAATCCTAAAATTTAAGTCTTTAATTAACAATGTTAGCTATTGAAAAGTAGAAACTACTACTAACTAGGATACTTGCTGGGAAACTAGGAAGGTATACTCACCTTCACCATAAGTGATGATGTTCTCTCTGAAGTATTGTAGAACTGGGACACACTGTGAATAAGCCGCACTGTCTGCAACAAACTTAAAATGGAATCTTGCATTCTCACCTGCAAAATAATATACAATATATATTAAAAAATACATTCAATAATATTTCAGAATATATGATGAAGGTCAGAAGCTAATAACCATAAAATCACAGCTTGAAGATGGGTTGAAGAAAACTGTCAAAAGAAAACAACTGAATAGTCTTGCTTCCTTTCTGTAAGAAAAACATATGAAGGTACCGGTAATTACAAGTAAGTATGTGGCGTTTGAGATCTGACTGTATCAAAGAAAACATGCTTAACCCTTATCCGTGCAAACTATTTTTGTAACGTGTCCAGGCAAGCAGTGTCTGTCAGAAACTGCATTTTTTTAAATGGATCTTGCCCTTGTAATGCAAGATTTTTATGTTCCATCGATGTGGAAACAACCGAGTAACATAATATTTAACCTAATCATCATTATTATGTCCATAATTCTTGTATTCATCATCATCATCATCATAATTGCATGTTGTAATTTTTGCAGCATAGTATATGAAACATGTTAGGCCGGAAGGTAGTGTGAGGAAATTGTTTTATTTGCTCATATATTTTTATTTTTTTCTATTTTATCGCTAATAATACCAGGTGACCCAGAAGTCTTTCCCTGATTACAAACTTTATTCATATCCGCTATATGCAAGGTAGAGATGTGAAAGTGGTGCCAAAATGTTGGAAAACTAACAGAGTTTTTTGTTGCAAGTTTGAGTAATGTGGCTATAGTGTAGCAGTGTCAGTGCCCAGAAAACCGAAAATGTTTACAAATCAGGAAAAAGCTCAGCATGTCCTCTGGTATCACTAGACCCAGTCACCAATAACAGTGCAGAGGAACTTTCAAATGTACAGAATTCTTTCATCTAGAATATCTGCCATCAATAAGTTGGTATTGAAAAAATTGAATTTATCTTCATTCCCAAATCCTGTCAAGTTCAAGAAACATTGTATGGAAAGATACCATCCAATGTCAAGAGCATTAATTCCGGATTCATTGGCACTGACACTGCTACACTACAGCCACATTACTGAAACCTGCAACAGACAAGTGTCCGACAGACACTGCTTGACCGTTTATGTAAGTTAAATGGAAAATATTTTTTTACGTCTGACCTACTTTATCAAACAAAGTCAAATATTGTGAAATGAGAAAAAAGAGAGAAACAAACAAAGTCAAAAAAATATCACGTTCACAGGAAGTATTGTTTGAAGTATTTGACAAAAAATATAATCAACAGTGTCTGAAAGACACTGTTACCCGGATAAGGGTTAATGGAACTTCTAGAAACATCAGAGAAACTCTGATGCAGAAAGCAGGAAATGTTCCATATTATGGTAGCAGTCTCTTACCGTGGCTGACTATGCTGAAATTTTTTGAAATTTGACATTTGTTGAAATGGCATGTGTAGATATATAATGGTGGTTATATGGATCAGTGTGGGGTATGAACACAAGGGGGATATATGCCTAATGGGGTGTATTAACACAAGAAGGAACATGAGCAGATAGGTGTGTTATTTACTTTCTGTCTCTAGCATAATTTTGCCATTTGCCCCTGCATTTAACATTATTTCTTAAAATAAAGAAAATAATGTTGGTGTATGCCCAATTTCTTTTGGTGGAGTCATATTTTTACCATCATCTCCTGCTTTTGACATTCATTTGATTAAACAATATTTCATTCAAATAAGGCTATGGCCACTACTAACTTTCCTGAATATGTCTCTAGTCGATTGGTTTGATACTGACAATGCTTATTTGCACTATTAGTTTAACAATAGGTATGTGAAAAAATTAAATTGGGAAGGTGCAGTGTTTTTAAGTCTACTTTATGCAGAAATAGGCTAACTGAAACTGAGCCTACAGCTTAAAGTGGGATCTGAACCAATATGCAATGTGCCTCCATCAGATATCGAGCCAGAGGACTTCTTGATTACAATGTGATAGTGTTACAACTAGGCCATTGGGGTGGCCAAGGAAAGGGGGGGCACAGCCTTCATTAAAGGTATTACCTCAGCATTCACCTAAAGTCACTAAAGGACATGCCAAAAAAAAGTCAGGATGGCTAGTCAGAGGATGTTATAGCTAAAATGTTCTGAATACAAATCCACTGCCTTAAACAATCAGCAAAACTCATTTGGTTTGGAGTTTTGTTTAAAGTCCATTTTATGCACAGATAGGCTGATTGGAACTGGACCTACAGTTGTAAAATGGAGTCTGAACCTCTACGTGCCTCCACAAGAGGATTACAAGATACTGACATTACCACTATGCCAATAGGGAGACCAAAACTCATTTGGTATAGAGAGTAATGGACACTTGCATCTCCAGGGGGGAGCTGATGGGGCTACAGCACCTCCCAAAATTTGGAGAAAATGTAAATTTTCAAATGAAAGCATGAAAGAACTCTGTAAAAATGTAAGTGACAACTCCCATATTAAAATGAGCACTATTATCATTTGAAGGGCTCAGGTGTAAAACATGGTAAGTAACATTTTGTTCATTTTTGAGTTACAACGTAAAATGTGCCATCATTCAATTTTTGAGTGAAATTGCAATTTGCATTGGACTCAGTAAAGCCTTCTGAAATTGGTAAACACAACACGAAAACAGTTTATGTACAGTATAGCTTCTAATAACCTTTTTCCTTAATGAACTCGGAAATGACCAAAATGTCACTTGTCATGTTTTTCACTCGAGCCCTTGATTCTTGATCTTGAACTTTTAAAATGAAGTTAAAAATGGGAATTACAAAATCATTTGTAGTGTATCCCATGGCCCGCAGCTATGTAATATTCACCTTTAAAATTTCAGACCCCTCCAGAAAGAAACAAAAAAACCTGCATATGCCAGTGCTAATGGAACATAATGTACACCAATAAATACAACGTTGAAGAAAAGTAGAGCAACATGACTTACTGGATCATGTAAATACAACGAATGGCAGCATTTCTCCATTGCCTGAATGAACTTTGCATTGTCACGTGCTTCATTGTAGCAAAATGTTATCTTCTTGTCAGTCTCCTTCCACTCCTTCAGAACTTTGGAATGGCACACTTGCAGAGTCAGCAGAGTCATCTGGGCCTGAAGTGTAAGGTTAAAGTGAAAATTTTTATCATATAAATTTCACAAGTAAAGGAATAAACAAAAATCTTCGTTACAAAGGTAAGCTGTCATAAATTATACACTGTTAGGGGATGTGATCTTTTCAGATAATTAGCACTGAATCCATACTGCAGAAGTATCATTATCAGTTCAAATTAAATCACCAGTACTGGTCGGTACATTTCTGGAATTCATATATCTTGTGGGATCCTCAAAAATGCCATGTGAAAATTTAACGCATATTTTTCATTATTTTTGCAGCAGGACTGCAGGGATAAATTAATTTTGCGATTAAATGATAATCTCATATGAAATTATTAACATATATAGTTTCAATGGAAAACATGTATTAAAATTCATACATATTTTTCTTGCTCCATTTCCTACTGATCATCTTCGCGCTGAGACACCAAGGGTCCCGGGTTCGAATCCCTCTCGGGCTTGGTTGTTTGTGAATGTCCATTCATAAATTTCATAATTTCATCACTCATCCCCATCTTCACAAATTAGCCAAGAGGCACAAAACGTGAAGTAAAATAAACTAAATCAATCAATGAACCTACTGATCATCTTCAGATATTTAACATGAAACGTAGACATTAATTAACATGGATGGATGAATAGAGAACTATGGAAGATGCTTGTTGGTAGTGAAGAAATGTAGTCCATGGAAAACAGAAAACCACAGAAAGTACATCGAAAATTGATTTCATATCTCATTGGCTGAGACAAAATATATGATTTTATATTTTTCTGATGATTCTTTTGGAAATAAAGTCTGTAAAAATTACTCCATAAATGTATTGCAGTGTATAAACTTAATTATGGAAATATTATTGATGTAATTATTATAGTTTTGCCACTAATGCGTATCATTTCACGTACCTCGTGGGACCTTAGGTTGGAGACAATCTGTGAAAACTGAGCTCCTCTTTTCTTCCAATACTCCAGCTCATCTTGAGGTCCACTGGCTTTGCTCTCCCTTCGAACTTGCTCAGTCTCTTTCAACACCTGGAAAAACAAATTCTGTTAACAGTGTGACGAGTTCATTTACAATTGGGGTTAAGAAGATACCAATGCAATACCTATGTATTGATATCAGAAAAGTGGTTTGGATTTCATTTACTTATACCCGTCAAAACTTTTCCAGCAATTTGAGTTCTTGGGGTTTACAAAAATGTGGCACTTTTGCAACCTAATAATCCTGGAAGTTATGCAAAATTCGAAGTTTCCCTTTATTTTGCAGAAAAATTGCATGAAGAAAATTTATTATATGATTACTGTTACGTACCCGCACATGTAAACCATATGGCCAATGACTGAAATAAGGAATCATAGATGGCAGCATGCAAAAGAAATATTAGGATCGCAGATTATAGTAACAATGCACACGCGAATTGAATGAAAGTGTTTGGGAGAACTGAAATTAATTGTACTTACATAAATTTATGAACTGAGATAAACAATGGAGATGGATAAAGGTGAGATAAAGAAATGATCGACACTTGCAGCATATGTGATTGTATGTAAAGATTAATGAAGTTAAAAAGCGATTACAATTTTATATATCTACCTTCTTACTAGACCTTTTTCGTTGTTTTCTCCGGTGCAGTGCCAACTCAGTGGTGGCCCCCAAGCACTTCCGTTGCGGCACATATATTGCTGACCTGGATCAAGGTCAAGCGTGGAACAGGTGGCACCCCTCGATTAACCCCTTTTCTCTGCTTGTATTAAGCCATCCTGCAGAAAACTATTGATTTGAATTATTGTTGTATCTTTGACAAAGCCCAAAAAGAAGGGAAATATAGCAGGGAAGATACGGGAATCAATGAAGGAATTTGGATATAGGAGCTTTTGTAAATAAAGGATATATTTATAGAATAATAAGTAGAAGAAGTCTACTAACAAATAGAAGAATAAGTATATTGATTAGTAGAAGAAGAAGTCTACTAACGAATAGAAGAATAAATATATTGATTAGCAGAAGAAGAAGACTGTAGACTAGTAGAAGAAGAAGTCTAGTAATCAAGGTGAGAATAAGTATATTGAAGAAGTATAAGAAGAATTCTATTAATTAATGAAAGAAGAAGCCTATTGACAAATAGAAGAAGAAGTGTATTAAATAATAGAAGAAATAGTTTATAGAAGAATAAGTATATTGATTAGTAGAAGAAGAAGTCTGTTACCGAATAGAAGAATAAGTATATTGATTAGTAGAAGAAGAAGTCTCTTACCGAATAGAAGAATAAGTATATTGATTAGTAGAAGAAGAAGACTATCGACTAGTACAAGGAGAAGCCTCCTAACTAATTGATAGAAGAAGAAGCCTCTTGACCAATAGATGAATCAGCTGATAGAAGAAGAGAAACTCATGTTTTACCCTGGCCTAAGCCAGACTCGTGTCACCCTCTCCAGGACGTGGCATTACATAACAGGTATTTTAATACTGTCAAGCAAAACTTTGGTAAATTGATGAACATAATTGGAATGAAATACTCGCCCACTAATATTGACCAATATTTTGAACAACTGCTTAACTGTTACAGTTTTAAGCATCACTATCGACAGGGGTAGAAAAGACTAAAACTAATTCAGGGGCAAGCCCCTTTCTCTCAGGAGCCAACTTTTGGGGGAAGGAAGATGATGGTAAATATGGTGTAAGAAAGCCATGAATCCAACTAAGATAAAGCTACACATTTTGAAATATGATCTTAAAACATTTAATTTATTAGTTAATACAAGATTGGAATAAAAGTAATTAATTGTTGCACAACAGTGGCATTCCTAAAGAAGACTCAACTGGTAACAGCATGAATAATTGCTGCCGATTTTAAAATTCAGCTAGGAACAGTGAAAAAATTATAATGGCATGTTTATTGTTCTGAAGATCCATGGTAGTTCAGTCGTTAGGGTGTCTGACTACCATGGGAGAGACCAGAGTTTGATCCCCGGTGGGGGAGAACTGGGATTTTTCCAAATGTTCAAGCGGCTTCGGCACCTACCCAGCATCATATAAAGTGGGTACCTGGAGGAAACTTTGTGGGGTAAAGGCAGCCAGGCATAGGCGCCGACTCCATGGGGCTTGGGGGCTCGAGCCCCCCCCCAATGTTATCGATGTGGGGCAGGGTCCCCCAAATAATTTTGCTTAAGAGAATCTAATGTATTATTTTACTTCTCTTGTAAAGTTTACTCTGAATTGTCCCTCATGAACTAAACTTTAAATACACATTTGAAATGTACTAGACCATCAACTTTGAGGGGGCGGGGGGCTGAGACTGCTAAACCATCAACTTTTTTTGGGGGGGAGGCTATGACCAGAGACAGCAAAACATATGACTTATTACTATATACTAAGTATATAATTATGAGTATTGTTAACATTTTTACTAAAAAGAGTTTCAAAAGAAGATGTGCATGAACTAGGAGAGTGGATGGGACGTTCGGGCTACAAATGGCTCTCACATGACATTCAGAATGAGATCATTGATATATTAGGGAGATTTGTTTTGCTCTCCGTGGTAGCAGATATTAAAAGTCGGGAATATTTTGCTATTATGGTTGACGAAACTTGTGACATATCCATCCGTGAACAATTGACATTTTGCATTCGAACTGTAAATGAAAATTTTAATATTTTTGAGGAATTCATGGGCTTCTATGAGATTCCGAACACTGAGGACAAAACTTAAAAAAGGAGGGAGTGAGTCATTCATTAATTTACACTGCTGTTTGTGAAAATTGCAACACCAAGAAGGAAACGTATGATTGAAATGAACTTTATACCACAGATTAGGTACATGCCAATACACAAATGATTAGGGTTACAGAACTGTACATGATCTCTGACCTTGAGAATTTAGTATGGTGTGAAGCCCCCATGTGCTGCAAACAGAGCCTTCACAACGTGGCATGGAATCAAGGAGGGCCTGGATATGTTCCTGGGGAATCTCCCTCCACGCAGTTGGTATGCGAGTCCACAAACCATCAACAGTGGTTGTTGGAGGACCATGACGAACAAGTTGCGGACCAACCATATCCCGGACATGTTTGATGGGCGACATGTCAGGCGAACGTACAGGCCAGGGAATCAGTGGTACCCGTCGTCTTCTAAGACAGCTTGCACATTCCTCGCCACATGTGGTCGGGCATTGACCTGCTGAAATATGGCATGTGGAGTTGCCTGAAGGAGGGGCAGTACCTCGGGCTCTAAAACCTACCAGATGTAGCAGTTGCTGTTCAGATTGCCTTCAATATGTAGGAGGCGAGATCACATGTTGTATCCAATGGTGCCTCAAACCATCACACTTGGCGTTTGTCCGCTATGCCGCTCAACAATGCAGGCTGCCAGATTGCATTAGCCACGGTAGCATCTAACATGTATGCGGCCATCACTGTAGGACAATTTGAAGCGAGAATCGTCTAAAAACACTACATTTTGCCATTCAGCATGCCAGCGATGGTGTTCGCGTGCCCATTTCAGTCTGAGGCATTTGTGGTTTCTGGACAATGAAAGCCGACGCAATGGCATGTGTGCCACCAGTCCAGCCTGCAGCAGACGGCATCGAATCGTCGACACAGACAGGTCCGCAGCCGTTGCAGTGCTCCAGCATCGAGCCAAGACTGTGGATGAAGCTGTACAGTCCGTTACAGCCATGCGGACAAGATGGCGGTCATCCCGTGCTGTGGTCACATTGCATGGTCCACTACCTGCCCGTCGCTGTGTACGACCCTCTTCTATCCACTGGCTCCACACACGGATCACTGTCGTAGCAGCATGCCCTGTACGAGCTGAAATGTCATGGTATGACAAACCTGCTTCCAGGAGACTGATCTTTCTGCACCATTCGAACTCACTCACATGCTGATATTGTGCCCTTTGACGTCGACGAGGCATACCAGCACTTGCTTTCAAGTTTCCACTTCCTTTGACGGCTCTTCACTGACTGAGCGTGGCGTAACACTGACCTTTCCAGTCACACAAGAGAGGGCGCTGCTGGGCCTACGTGCACGCCATCTCTCTGCAATCCTAATCACTTATTGCTGGTACACTGTTCTACACATCCTCAGAGTTTGGATTCATTTGGGCCATTATTTCTGGGTGTTGCAATTTTCACAAACAGCAGTGTATTTCAGTGATCAGAGCCCCCCCAATAATTTTGATAAGTCGGCGCCCCTGCAGCCAGGGGCATGGTACTGATCATATCACACCCACCTTCGGCAGTGATTTACACCTCCTATACGCCTTCATGCCGTAGTGCAAAGCATAGGGGAGCACTTCTTTTACTTACTTTTTATTATTCGGATTTAACGATACACGTGATACAGAAAACACACTCACTGTACTCGTTATTTAGAAAAAGGTAATCAAAATTTCCATAAGCGAATTCGAAAAATTTAAGATTTTTTTGGCACAGAATTTGAAAATTCAGGTGCCAGGTGAAAATTTTCAGGCACTATGGCAACCGGGCACCTTGTATTTTTCTACCCCTGACTATCAGTATTGGTGAAAATTAAGAGTATTGGCATTGTTATGAGTATCGGATCAGAGTGGTATCAACTCAGTCCTACTTACAATTGAAGCAAATAAAATGGCCGTCATATTCAGATCTTCATGACAGTTTATGAGGCTGAGTAATAGTAAACAACAAAAGTCAAAGCTTATTTTAAAACCATTTCATGAGCATATAAGCTAGTTAGGATTGATTGACTTTCAACTTTAAAGTGAGACCTGAACCACTGTGCAATGTGCTTCTGCTGGGAAGTGAATCCAGGACCCCATGATTACAGGGTTGGTGACTGTGTGCTCGGAGAGACCTTTTGACAGTAAAGAACATCGAAGTCTGCCTACCTCATGAATGCCTTTCATCCAGAGTCTAACCCTCTGCTCCATCAGGGCGAGGTTTTCTGCATCCTTTGTCATCTCCTTGATGTCATCAGTAGAGTGGATATACGTCAGCAGGGCCTGCCCATCATCAAATAGATTCTCCTCATTACAAACATCCTCGCATACTGGAAATAGAGTTCAGTATCACCAGTCATTATTTTAAAGGCCTGGAATTGTTGATGATCATGCAGAATCAGAGATTTTTTCCCAAATAAATTCTGATATGCACTTTTGATATTTATTTATTTATTTATTTATTTATTGAGAAAATTCCAGATAGATCACAAATGGCCATTTTATGCTAAAATCATCAACAATGAAAAGAGTAAAATAACACAAAAGAAGGGTAACAAAAGCAAGTCAAAGATGGCACTTCGCTATTATTTAGTAGCATTTGTTCTCATGGAAGAACAAAAGGCATACACTAAGAAAAACATATCTACACTTGATGGGAGTCAACTATATTTGGTGGGAAGCAGTAGCGTACGCAGTATTTCATCAAGGGGGGTGTTATTTCGAAAACTTTCTACAAATTCACGTTACCATTGTTTTATTATACTTTAATTCATTAATAATAATAATAATAATAAATTAATTAATAATTCTTATAATTAATTAATTAATTAATTTAATTACTACTAATAATTACTACTAATGCAGCTGTTATTTATGAAAGAAATAGAACAAAATTACATTTATTTTGTTTCTTTGTTACAAAATAATTGTCTAGTCAACGGTTTTTTGTATATGATAAGTCAGACATTTTAAGTGTGAAGAAAATCCATAAAAACAAGCAAATATATTAAATTTATTGAAATAATCGAAATATGAAACTCATTCAAGGAGCCGCGCTGGTCTAGTCTGACAACTTCGTGGGATATTCGGGTTCGATTCCCGAAATTGGTTGGAATTTATCCAGCCTTGCCTCCGCACCCAGCCTCATAGCAATGGGTACCTGAGAGCAACCCTGGGGGATGAAGGCTACCGGAGCATGGTGCTGATCACATCACCTGCAAAATAGTTCGAGATCGAGAATCTTTGGGACCCACCACACCACTACGTGTGCCTTCATGGCACGGTGCTATATGCACAGGGGAATTTACATTACCTTTACCTATGGAACTCGCCCAGGATGATGATGAAGCACGAGAATACATGTTACTAAATTCCACTGAGTCTATGTTTTCGTTGAAAAGTAAGTTTATAAACATTCCAACACATTTATCACTTCTAGGTGATTCACAAAGCACTTCTTCAACATTATTTAATGATGTGGATGTAGACTCAGTATCACTTGAGAGTTCATAAGGGGATGTGAAATCAGTACCGGGAAGAACGTTTGCAATAAGGATGAAGCAAGGAATTTTCACAATTCTTGCGAGAGTCACTACGCGACTTTTGCAAAAAAAAATTGCAAAATTGAACTTTGCGGCCGCTTAGACTGTGTTTGGAATGTTGTGTTTTTCTTCATGCTGCATGGGAATAATAATTCAAATTATTATTATTATTATTATTATTACTGTCGCAGATCTTTGACTGTGATAAATTAGCCATTTTTAATTTTTTTCTACATCATTTTCCATATTTCAAAAGCTCAAGGGGGGGTTTAAACCCGGTAACCCCCCCCCCCCTTGCGTACGCCACTGGTGGGAAGTCTGTAAGTTTAGAAAGGACAAGAGATGACATGTTGAAAATTTGCATAATGAGAGAACCCTGTAATAACCTATGAATAAATGAATGAGCAAAATTAAATGTTTGAGTCTATTATTAGTATAACAATAAAACATGATTATTTTATATATTATGTAATTACAATAAAAGACACTTCATTAGCAAAGGTAAATAAATATTTGATGTAAGTTATGGGGGATCTTAACAATAAAAGATAATTAAAGGTGGGTCCATGGTGAATGAAAGGTTAAGAACTGCTGGGTTAAACTATCAGAATATAAAACAGATTCATGTTTCTACCATAACGAATAATGCATGTGATTTCAAACCTCTGAGAGCACTGCAGAAGGAGCGTAGGCCAGGAAGAAGCTGATTTTTCACCACAGGGCATCTGCACTCATCGTCTTCAGCATCCGTAGTTGGGTGGGCCAAGGCCTCCATGTATATGTGCTCCATAATCCTTTCAACATTGGCTACCAGACCTATCTGATTGGCATCAATCACCCCACAGAAGAGGTCCTGGGAAATAATAATAAAAATAATAGCTCAGTTTTGGTTAGCAAACCAACACATCAATTGACCACGCTACATAGATTCTTGAATTTAACACAGAGGCAAATGGAACAATATGACAATTCAATTTGCTCTTAATTTTATATTTTATAGCTGGAAGATGCTTTTGATTGATTTGCTTCATTTTACTTCACTTTTCTGCCACTTTTTGTCAATCACGAAGATGAGGATGAGTGATATGATGAAATTGTGAAGGGCCACTCACAAAGAACACCCATGCTCAGGCCAGGATCAAACTCAGGACCCCTGGCATCGTATCACAGTGTGCTAACCACCCTGCCATGGAGGTTGGCAGCTGTAACATGCAAATGCATCAGAGACAGAAGACCACATCAAAAATCCAGTAACTATTTATAAATAAAAGGGGTTGCCATTGACAAACCTGAATAGCACATGTAGGACCTATGCAAGAATCATTTTTCTTCGTAATGTTGACACTACTAACCCTCAAAAAATGGAAATTTTATCTTGTATGCACACAATTATGCTGCACTGATGCAGAACTGCGACAGTTATATTTTCTGAAGGAAAATTAATTTGAAATGTTTGAATTGTTGTTTTAAGTCAACTGGGGTGTAAGGGGTGCTCTTTCCACGTAGTGCACCCAATAGTCAACCTCACTTCCACATAGTACACCCTGGACTGCAGACTAACGAGGCTCTGGCGACTGGCCCCATAGCCAGTATAATTTTGTTTGTGTTGTCCTGTGTTTTGTCCTTATTTGTGCTGAGTGCTCCTTTACAGCCTCACCTTTAACGAAAGTCAGAAGATTTTAATATTTTATGATTTTAATTATGCAACGTTAGAGTTGTTATGTGTAACGATAAGGGGCTGGACCCCGTATAATGTGACTGGTGCAAAATAGCCTTCATGCTGATGCACCCAAAATTTTAAAATCAAATTCAAATTCAATTTTAAGTCAACTTTATGCACAGATAGGGTAATTGGGACTGGACCTACAGTTTAAAGTGGGATCCAAACCACAGCGCAATGTGCTTCTTTCTATCAGGTATCAAAACCGGCACCCCTTGATCACAAGACGAGGACATTACCTCTACGCCAATGGGGGGATGATGAAAATAATCTATGCAAAGGTTGCCATCTGAGTTTGTTTTTAAGTCCATCTTATGCACAAAAATACTAATTGGGATTGGACCTACAGTTTAAAGTGGGATCCGAACTACTATGTGCATCCACCAGGTATCGAATCAAAAGTTGAGGAAATTTTAGGGAAGTGTTTGTATAATAGTCAGCAGACTGAGCAAGCACAAATGATACTTCCTTGATCCACTTGACAAACTGGGGGTGTATGATGCAGACATAGACATCACAAATTTTTTTGGTGGGGAGAGGTCATTTTATCAATACGTTTATTCATCATTAAGCATTACAATAATGCAATAGATGTCGACATCAGTAAAAATATAAAACATAATACAAGAAAGCACAAACAATCATACATAAAAGTTCATTAGTAGAAATATATCACGGTTACAATTTATATTATAAAGTATTAAATTAAACTGTCATAAAAGTTACTATTATTATTGTTATTAGATAAATGATGAGACTTTGCTACTTGATCCACCAGATGAGTGAGTCTCCTGCACAACTGTTTTCCATTATTTTTTTACTTTCCATACAGTTAGTTTACTGAAGTTCTTAGTTATTGTATTTACTTATTAACTTTTACACAGCTCATTCAAGAAAAGCCTTTAAAAGTTATGGAGAAATTTTATTCATAAATTTTATTTTGTGTGATCTCTCACATAAAACTATATTTTTTTGGAATTGGAGAAAATGTGCAACCATTCATTATTTGGATTCAAGGACAGAAGAAAAAAATATAGCCTGATTCCTGTATTTTACACTAAATTATTTCAATCTAAAGCAGTTTTTAATTCGGTTATTCTGTTCGCATACTAAATAAATTAACATTATTTCTGTTATTAAGAATAAAAACAACAATCTTCAGCTTTTTTTGTAACTTGAAATGAATGGTAGCCTACCAATTTTCAAGAGGGGGGGTTGATGGACCCATTCAACCCCCCCCCCCCCCAGACACCCATGGATGCAGTGTCATTGCAAATCCCATTACAATCCGATTCGTAAACAAAATAATTCAGCAACACTTATCCGATACCCAAAAGTTCCAACCTACCACTGGCCTAGGTAAACACATCAGATATAGCAACGATCAAATCAATTATCACACCGAAGAAACACGCGACATGCGACACAAGACACGGCAAGATGCACGTGTCGTGTGTCGCTTACGTGCCTCTCGGACTGTGCCGTTTTCTCAATACCGTGAATCGTGTTGCTTCAGTTTGTTGTTCGCGCATGCGCAGCGAATGCTTCATTCCAACGAGCTGTATTTAGACTTTAGAAGAGAGCCCAACCGGCATTATGTTACACAACGTGCATTTCGCTTTATCAATTTTTTTGATGCAGTTATCTATCGGCTGTAATTTGCCTTCAATATCGTGTAAAGAGGCCCCGTGTTTTGGCCATTTACCTGACTGCTTTTATTTGAAAAAGTCAACTTATGGAGGCACTTTGGTCCAAAATATATTAGTCAACATGGTAAAGTACTCTAGTGCATTGTTTTTCAACCGCCGGGCCGCGACCCGATGCCGTGCCCTCGTATCAACTATACTGAGCACCGAAATGTTCTGCTGAAACTGGTTGACAACTATCATAATCCCAATATCATATTTGAGTTGTGAGTTTTCATTTTTTAAGTCCATTTTATGCACAAATAGACTAATCAGAACTGGATCTGCCCGGTGCCTCCCCGGTTATCGAACCCGGGATCACTTAATTACAAGGAGACGACGTTATCACTTTGTCTTCGATATGCTTATATTTGTCAACAATCCAACACACGTAATCAAACTATTATTACTCTTATGATTATGCTAGAATTTATTTATCAATATTTAATTTCATAGGTACATGTTAATTCATGCATAAAATCTTAAATACTGTAAAGATTTACAGTATAAAATCTTAAATACTGTAAAGATTTACGAGGAAAATTCCTCGGCTAAGGGCATTGACTTAAAAAAAAATACCGTGACATAGTTTCACGAAGGTTGAGAACCATTTCTCTAGTGTTTAGGTATTCGCTTTATTCAGGCTGAAAAGTTTAGCGTATAGAGTTTGAGGTCAGTGCATATTATTTCTTATGCGCAGAATGCCTCTCCCAAGTCTCAATAACTTGCACAAATTTTACAACGCAATTTACATGTAACAATATCTCTTGTTACGTTATTTTCGGGTAACGAATAAACTGATTAATGCAATTATATCGATACCATCATGCAAACTGAGCAAAGAAACCAGTGTCACATGCATCTCGTCTCTTCGGTGTGAAACACTCGTGTCGCGTGTTGCGTGTTTCTTCGGTGTGAATTCTCCCTTAATTGACACGAGAATCACACGCCATTTACCATTATTAACTAAATACTGGTAATGGACATCCACCACATTTAGCTCCCGCTATTTGAGCAACAGACGTGCTTCAGACAGCCCAGCAACAACAGCGCACCTAACGGCCATCAGCGTAACAGCCCAGACCGGAAGTGTTCCGATGAGAATGATGACAAGTGGTGGCCGCGCCGAAAATAATTGAATTAAATAAACAGGTATGCATATACGTTAGCACTTTTCGTGTATGTACTACAATGGGTCAATTAATCTGTCCTACAAAAGAAATTAATGTAAAAAAATATTAATGGATTATTTGTATTATACCAGAATGAAAAATAAAGTTCCTGATAATTATTTTTATGCGTATTATCAAGGGGGCCAAAACGGGGGGGGGGCTTTCCACCTACCCACAAACCCCTATAAGAGGCTCAATGTATAACTTTCAACATTTTGTTTCATTTTGGAACAACATGTTATTTGTGTGATGAAAATGTCATAAAATAATTGAGGATTCTGTGTGAGAACATCTTAGGTCCTTATTTCCTAAGATTTCGAATTCGAATTATTTTTTTCTATTTACGATTATTAAACTTTTACACGCAGGAACTTTGATTTAAAAATGCAGTAAATTACAGGGGATTCTCTTCTAAAATGGGCACGTCAACAATATGGAGTCTATTACCCAGCTGTCTTAATAGTGTCCAGCATGCCTGTGCTTTACTCTATTTCTGTATTTGTTGTTTCGAGTACACAGTGAATTATTTTGATTTAAACTTTGAAAATATAGCATCCACTTCTTGTGGTGGCCCTCCATCCAATATTAAACCTCTCTGCCCAGCAAGATGCCTGCCTCGTGTCTCGCCAATTTTAAGGACACTACAGCAATATGGACTTCTCTCTGCTCTTGAACTTACGAAGAAAGAGGGCATCAGAACGGCTTCTGGACTATAAAAATGTTTCACAAAAGAAAATTACAAGTGTGTCCCTACTACTATAACCCCACTCTCCCTGCAAACGGAAAAATACATTTTTTCATGCTTTGCTTAGGTCCCCCCCCCCCCAAATATCGGAAGATATCGGCGCCTATGCGTATTATTAGTAGTAGTGCTATGCTTAAATACCGTAGGCAAAAAGCAAGGCCCAAAGCAAACTGTTGACGAACGGCATTTTCTAATCTACAAGTATGCAACCACATGACAAAAATTCATGGTTAATACTGACATTTACTTCTGTCAGAGAGCGAAAATAACTGTATGCGGATCGACTGCAGGAATTTGTGCAGACTTTTGAAGTCTGTCTATGCACAAACAACCCATTCATTCTGCAAAGACAAAATCGAAATTCTTGCAAAATCGTTAATGTTATTTTCGTAGCTTTTTATAGGTTCACATTAAAATATTTCATATGCCTCCCCCCCCCCTTCCCACCTTGGGTACGGGCCTAACCCAAAGCTACCTTCATGTAAGTTCTGCGAAAATTAATCAACTTCGTATACGTACAACGTAAACAAGTATTTTTTTACTTGTACGGAGGAAAACTGTGGAAAAAACCTGTTCAGGAACTTGAACTTACGATCTCCTGAATACAAGTCTATCACTTTAATCCCTCATTCTATTTTGTTTCTAATACACCGACTTTCCATTCTTAGTTCACCCATTCCTTACCACAAAACCGTGCTCGGCTGGTACCTATGCGTTATATTAGAGTTGTTAATGGGAAACGGATCCTTTACCCGATCGAAAAACCATTTCTCATTGGCTGAACGAAGTACGCAGGCTGCCTTGTAACCCAAAGGCACTTTATTATCCACGAGAAACGATTCACATTGTGGAAAACTTCCTGTCAGACCTCATAACAAGCGATTTTCCCGAACCTCGATGCATTTTCTATTTAAACCTCGCCTCCCCAAGGTTTAAGTGATAAAAAGGTTAATTATCGTGGGACTGGCAAGTGCTTCACGTACATTAAAAATGAACCGTGTACCATCCAGTTGGTGGTACAGTGTTGCGTCTAGGGAATATTTTTACCTTTCTTTTTGGTAATATACAAGAGATCTATTGATCTGCAAGGGAAGGGTTGGTAAAGCTGCTCGAGTGCATTTTAATACCCGCTGATGATTAAAGCAGCGTTGCTAAAGGTCCAGGAATTATAAATAAATTCAATTCCGGTCCAGGAAAGAAAATCAGCAAGCGCAAATGGGTTCTGGACCGTAAATAAGCTTTTTATCTGTAAGGTATTTAAATTCGGTCCAGGAACCTTTTACCTGATCAATTTAAATACGGTCCAGGAATCTTTTTTGCAGCTAAATTTAAATACATACTTTTACAGATAAAAAGGTTATTTACGGTCCAGAACCCATTTACGCTTGCTGATTTTCTCTCCCGGACCGGAATTGAATCCATTTTAAATTCCTGTACCTTTAACAACCCTGGCTCAAGGGCGAATATTAAATAACACCCGACGTATTTTGATCTAAATACTTTCAAAATTAAAAATTTACTAAAATGTTGAACAGCTGAACGCCATAAATAACATGGGAGGGAGAATGAAAATAACCGACTGAAAGGAAGAAGCAAAGGCAGCCTTGGCAAAGTATCCATGACATCCTCCCAAAAATTCAATAAATAATGTAATTTTTAAAAAAAATCGACTGGGGTGGTCAGGTCCGAATCATTGATATCTAGTAACACGAAACTCGACCAAATCCGAAATTTGTTACACGAATCCCAATAGATCCCTCGATTTGCTACTAGAATACTGACCGAATCCGGAATCCGTTACCTGAATACCGACCGAATTCACAATTCGTTATCCGAATGCTGATTAGTTTCCCGAATACCAACCTAATCTGGAATTAGTTACCGTAATAGCAACGAAATCTCGAATTAGTTACAGTAATAGCGACGAAATCTCGAATTAGTTACAGTAATAGCGACGAAATCTCGAATTAACTAACTAACTAACTCTCTAGCCTTCTTAAACCCGAAGGTTCATGGCTGCAGCAACACAGGCTTTCCATCTGTCCCTATCTTGAGCAATATCTATATACTCTTTTCCATCTCTACCGATTTCCTTTAGGCCCATCTCAACGTTGTCCCTCCATCTTCGTCTTGGCCTTCCTACAGGTCTCTTACCATCAGGTTTCCCAACAAGAATCCTGTGAACTACTCTTTCCTCTCCCATTCGTGTCACATGGCCTGCCCACCTAAGTCTTCTTGATTTAATTATTCTAATAATATCTGGACATGAATACAAATTATGTAGTTCTAAATTATGTAACCTTCTCCACTCACCTGTCTCCTTATCCCTTTTAGGTCCAAAGATTTTCCTAAGGATCTTATTTTCAAATACTCTCAATTTATGTTCCTCTTTCAATGTAAGGGACCAAATTTCACACCCATATAATACTACAGGCAAAATTACTGTTTTGTATATTTTAACATTTAGTTTCTTAGATATTAAACGAGAAGACAAAAAGTTTATGAAGGGAGAAGTAACATGCATTTCCTGAATTAAGCCTACTTTTTATTTCCTCTTTAATATCATTTTCATTTGTTAATATTACTCGTAAGTATTTGAATTTGAAAACTGGTTCAAACGAGTTGTTATCAATAATTAGATTTTGATTATTACCTAACACTTGGTTTCGGCCTGTAAGCATATATTTAGTTTTCTCTTTGTTAACTTCCAAACCTATCTCTTTAGCAGCTTCGAAAAATATTTTAGCATTATTCTTAATTGTATTTATATCATCCCCTAATAAGTCTACATCATCTCGAATTAGTTACAGTACGAGCGACGAAATCTCGAATTAGTTTCAGTAATAGCGACGAAATCTCGAATTAGTTACAGTAATAGCGACGAAATTTCAAATTAGTTACTGAGTCCAGAACAAAACTGGAATTCGATGCCCGAAATCAGTTTTCATGATCAGTTACCTGAATCTTCATTGGCAAATTAGATTCTTCAAAGATTTAGCCTGTAAATACTTGCAACCAGTGTTTACAGAGAAGTGCAAATTCAAACACAATACCCAGCATTCATAGGCGTGCGCAGACCCTCTGATTAGGGGGGGGGCAAAAACATAGGCGCCGACTTAGGGGGGTGGGCAAAAACATAGGCGCCGACTTAGGGGGGGGGGCTGCCCCTAAAAAATCCTCCAGAACGTAAAAAATGTGTTATTGTCAATCTTGACCCCCAATATTTATATGAAGTTGCCGCCTGTGGGCAAAAAACCTTGATGAAAGTTTAGTCGGGAAAGAAAAAACACATTCCATCTCACTGTTTTACTGTATTTATGGGTACGAAACAGAGGCGTATATAGTGTGTGTCCTGACAATGCGAAAATCCCCTTAGTGTAATTCTAGGTGTATTATAGTTCAATTACGCATGAAATAATGTACACCCCTCCCCGTAATTGCTTGGAACTTTCATACTTGAAAATACTTCATTTTCTTTACGAGTATACATATACGTATAATATCGTTTAATAACAGCGATAAGATTCCTCTACACTAAATTTCTAGGTGAAAGTATATAAGGCAAGAATGGGCCCACCTGCCCCTGGAAAATGAATGTCAACCTAAAAGTACATATTTCACACATATAATTTACATCAGTCACAGTAATTTACATTAGTCACAATAATTTACATGAATTATTGTAATGGGGATGCAGGAACGTTATCATTTCAAACTCAAGTGGTGTTTTTTGAGGGGGAAACACTATTATGGGATAATATACCTCGTTTACCCCCTGGAAAAAATGCTTTGCTTGTTCCTCAATGGGAAAAATCTGCGGACTTCCATGATTAGGAGGGACGATTGCCCCTCCTTACCCCCCTTGCGCACGCCTATGCAGCATTGTCTACCTCTGTTAAGCAGTAGGCTAGCGCATATCATCATTAAGAACTGTATACTAAAGCTTTAACATTAAAAGAAAACTGTGCAGTAATAGCAACTACGTACCTTCTGGAATCCTTCCTCGGGCAGCTGCTTACCGACATTCAATCGAAACATGTAAATGCAAATTCCCGTGAGAGGGACTTCCCACCCATTAGTTAGGAAGAGCTTCTTCCTTGGAGTGGACTGCACAGATCCTTGCTTCTTCATTTGGGGGTTTGGTCCCCCTCGAGCCCCTCCTGGTTTCGCCTACAATAATAATTTCAATATAAAAGTGCCATGTCAACAAAAGGTCAATAATTGTCCACATCCAATATAATATAACCTTACACACCCAAACCAATCAGTCAATGCCCCAATAAACTTGTCAACAGCTGCCTCCCCGATAGCGTAATGGAACGTTGTCGCCTTTTAATCAAGGGGCTCCGGCTTCGATGCCTGGTAGAAGCACATGCTGGCTCGGATCCCACTTAAAACTGTAGATCAAGTCCCTAGTAGCCTATCTGTGCAAAAAGTGGACTTTAAACAAAACCCAAGGTCCTCAACATAAAGTTCGTATCTCCAAAACTCGTCCATATAACATTGTACATCCCAAGAAATTTGTCAACATAGCCTTGTACAGTGGGATCCATAAGTATTACTGTGCAAATTGTCCATGACTATTTTCATTAATTTTTCTCTTACATCCTATACGTTTTTAAGCGATGGATTTTTATGTATGCTGGTGCAGTTGTCAACAGCTTGTTTTGAGTTCTCTTAATTCTTGAAGCTCTTATTGGGTCAAATAAAGTGCACGAACAATTTGCACGGTAATACTCGTGGATTTCACTATACATCCCAAGAAACTTGTCAATATGAGCTACACATCCCAAGAAATATGTCAAGCTCAAACAGTGGCTTCTGTTGTAACTAAAAACTGAATATGGATGCTATACTGTGGTTCATCTTTTATAGTGAATATCAATATAAACCCATAGCAACCCTAGCTATCGGGTCACTAAATACTTACTGGTTCCAGTGGAGGAGGGGGCTCTGGTTCTTCTACGTCTTGGTAAAACCACAGAAGTTTGTTGCATACGTGGGGAAGAAACAGCTGGTTGATTTCATCCAGCTGAAAGGAAACAGGAACGAGGAAAACCGTCTATTATATAATATTTTCATTCAACTTCAGAGACTTCAGCAAGCAAATATGACCAAAAAAAAATTACTGAATGATAGACTGGTTCACAAACATGTCCTGCCTGTCAACGATGGCAATAAGTTGTTTCGCTTTAGATAAAGACTTTAAGAGTCGTGACCAGCGGTGCAGTAGCGAGGGATACCCAACATTTTTTGGAGGGGATACATGAAGAGAACGGTAGAAATAAAATACATTCGTTATACATTTAAAATGATGGTGAATCTTATAATATTATGACAGGAAAATGGCTCAATATTAGGGAGAAGAGTACTCAAAAAAGTCAGTGTTTCTCACTCAGTTGTGGTAAAGTGTTGTGAGTTTGCTTGTATTTATTTTTAATCAACCATGAATTGGAATTGGTCGAAGTCAGACGGCATAAAGTTTGTAGAACTGTACCATGAATATGAGTGTCCATGGAATTTGTGTCGATTATAGGAACAAACAAAAGAAACTACTGGCGTCTGAGGCCATAGGTGCAGGATATGGGACTTGATGTATTTGGCGTAGGAGAAGTAAAATTTAAAAAAAAAAAGTTTTACCTACAACCAAGAACGATTGAAAATAGAAAAATCAAGGAAGTTAGTTTTCTTTCTAGACATGTCCTTGTACATTTATTGTATTCATTCCTCGTAAAAAAAAAAATGTGCAAACCGTTTCAGAGCTTCCTTTTCTAATCGACAACGACGTCTTTGGGTTCATTCTGTCAAAAAAGCACCCACTATC
This sequence comes from Lepisma saccharinum, assembly GCF_977018435.1. Classification (NCBI taxonomy): domain Eukaryota; kingdom Metazoa; phylum Arthropoda; class Insecta; order Zygentoma; family Lepismatidae; genus Lepisma; species Lepisma saccharinum. The sequence continues at coordinate 26,251,597 of NC_139251.1, read as the reverse complement.
CTACTTTGCTACAGTCGAGTAGAACGTGTGTAAACAGCTACTCGCCATAGAAGAGTCGAGTCGAGCAGACAGGCCAGTATCTCGTCCCAGTAACTCTCCCGCTCACTCGACTAATGTAAACTAGGGATGGCCAAACTGATCCGGATCCAAAAGTTCCGGATCTGGATCCGGATCCAAAAGTTCCGGATCTGGATCCGGGTCCAAAGGTTTCGGATTTGGATCCGGATCCGATAGTTTCGTATCTCAATCCCACACCTTGAAAGGTATTATGATCTTCGATTACAAGGAAAATTTTCATTTGTTAGTCCTACAAGATTTTTCAGGTGTTGTTCGTAAAATAATTTGCTACTCATCGGCTAACTTACTCGTGCACAAAAATAATCTTACTTGTTTAACATAAAATGTCAGAGGTGATTTTGAAAATTCCATTGAAATGAATATGTATTCATTCAAATGTATTGGAAATGGAAACATACATAAATGTGAGACATTCCATTCCAGGATGAAACCTTTAACACATTTAACAAGATAGAAATGTTATACAAAAATTATACAATTGTTCTACAGTTACAGTTTTAAAAATTAAAATAAAACATTATAATATATGCAGTGTTATATAATTACAAAGTGTTAGACTAACAAGGGAGGTTATATAAGTGCCCCCATCCGATTTACATGAAACTTGGCAGGTGTATAGAGGGGGCCAAAGGATGAAGTACATGTTTTTGTGTTTCAGCTTAAAATCGGTTTTAGGGGCAACCCCCCCCCCTCTCAAATGTAAAGATGAGGAGAAATTGAAGTGTGGATCTGACCCCGAAACCACGTAAACATGGCATAGCAAGAAACAGGGGGCACCTGCCAAATTTCATGGAAATCGGAGTGGGACACAGGGGTGAGATCACCGCGTCAATTTGTCTTCATCTTGACATTTGATGGGGGTTTCCCCCTAAAACAGTTTTTTAGCCGAAACAAAAAAACACATATTTCTTCCTTTGGGCTCCTTTATACACCTGCCAAGTTTCATGGAAATCATAGAGGGGACACTTAGATAACCTCCCTTGTAAGTGTATTAGTTACAAATCGCGCACGCGCACTATATATCGCGTGAGGCACCTAAAAGTACCACCTGAAATAGCGAAGAAACCAGAAACAGTAGCGATGTGAGGTTTGCGGGAAACAATAATATCAAATGGGGCTCGTAAATCGGAGGTATGGGGTGGGTCGAAAAATATCGACAAATGGGGCATCTGGAGCAAAGTCATATTTTTTAAATGGAACGATATACAATAACATGCATAATATAAAAGAGCACACGCAGAGAAACACAACGCCGTTGGTCTCATGCATCTACTGCACACAGGAACGAAGATGTGGCCATGTGAAAATATGTAAACAAACTAACAAGTGGCCCACTTGACCGTCAGTACCACGGCATGTAAGACTTCTCAGGTGCCTGACAGAACTGCCTTTACGCAGAGCAAGTTTTGATAGCAGGTCCACGAGATCGTGTTAGTTCATAGCAAGCAGTCGTAGTGGTAAGAGCGAAGATTATGGTGTTCACAAACATAGAAAAAGTGGACATGATCCTGATTTATGGGGAATGCCGAAAGAATGCCTCAGAAGCCTACCGTGTGTACGCAGAGATATATCCGGACAGACGACAGCCATCTCGACGTCTGTTTGGTAAGTTATTTATTAAATTAAGAGACACCGGGAGTGTAACACCACGAGCACGTGTGCGGAACAAGCCAACTACAGGTGAGGCAGGTGCAACAAATGTTCTCGCCGCTGTTGCTGTGAATCCGCACGTTAGCTCCCGTGAAATTGCCAGGGATGCTGGGATGAGTTAGCGAAGTGTATTGCGCATTCTGCACACACACAAGTTTCACCCATATCATATCTCCCTCCATCAGGAACTTCACGGGAATGATTTTTTGGACCGTGTTCGGTTTGGCACATGGTTGCTACGACACGACACACCCGATTTGTCACGTATCCTCTTCACTGACGAGGCAACTTTTACCAATCATGGAAATGTCAACCTAAGGACCATGCACTATTGGTCGGTGAAAAATTCACATTGGCTTCGCCAAGTGGAACGCCAGCGCCCATGGAGTATGAACGTGTTGTGTGGTATAGTGGGTGAACATCTCATTGGCCCTTTTTTATACAAGGGACACTGAATGCTGACCGATACATACAGTTTTTACAACATGAACTGCCTGTACTATTGGAGGACATACCACTTCAGACAAGGAGGGACATGTGGTACCAACATGACGGGTGCCCAGCTCACAGTGCAAGACGCGCTACAGCATGTGTAGAAAATACATTTCCAAATCGTTGGATTGGACGTGGAGGGCCTGTCAAATGGCCGGCTCGTTCCCCAGATTTGACACCATTAGACTTTTTGCTGTGGGGATAGCTGAAGGACATTGTCTACCGGGATGTGCCAACAACTCCAGAGGATATGCAACACCGCATTACTGCAGCCTGTAGGGACATTCCCTACGAGATGCTACATTCTGTGCAACGATCTTTGCGTGGGCGCCTCGTTGCCTGTATCGCAGCTGACGGCCACCACTTTGAACACACACTTTGACAGGTTTTCGCTTCTGTCATGGTCATTTTCATTATGCTGTAACACTGTCAAATACATGGTGCTGACGATGTCTACTGTATTATTTCTTCCTTTAACACGTTCTGTCTTCATCTTGTCCAATGGCTTCCGACATCTCATACTTGTACATGCCGTGGTACTGACGGTCAAGTGGGCCACTTGTTAGTTTGTTTACATATTTTCACATGGCTATATCTTCGTTCCTATGTGCAGTAGATGCATGAGACCAACGGCGTTGTGTTTCTCTGCGTGTGCTCTTTTATATTATGCATGTTATTGTATATCGTTCCATTTAAAAAATATGACTTTGCTCCAGATGCCCCATTTGTCGATATTTTTCGACCCACCCCATACCTCCGATTTACGAGCCCCATTTGATATTATTGTTTCCCGCAAACCTCACATCGCTACTGTTTCTGGTTTCTTCGCTATTTCAGGTGGTACTTTTAGGTGCCTCACGCGGTATATATATATATTAGGGATGGGACGATATGAAATTTTGGCCGATACCGATAAAGTAACAATATAAAATTTACCGATACCGATAACCGATATTCTACCGATCCGATATAAGATTAGAAATGGTCCTTGAAGAAGCTGAAAGGTTCATTGACCTCCTTAATAAATGTGTGTTTCAAGGTGACTGCAGTGCAAAGAAATTGCATGTTTAGACATTTAATTTTTTAGAAAGTAGGGCATGGAGAATATCCCTAAAAATAACAACAAAATAGCAGAATTTTGCACTAAATTATCAGATATTTATCGATATGTCGGACCGGTAAAATAATCGGTAATATTACCGATAAACCGATACACCTACTTGCCTATGTCGGCTGATACCGATAGAGTACCGATTAATTGGTCCCATCCCTAATATATATATATATATATATGTATATTAGCAGGTAACAATATATTATAAACACATTCTTACTTTCCAAAGAAGCGCTCATGTGGGATGGCAAAACGGATACGGATCCGAAAAATCCGGATCCGAAAGTTCTGGTGAGGAATCAAAGCCACTGAGAGGGAACCCGTGCAGCCAGTGCCGGATCCACAACCCGCAAAACCCTGCAGTGCGCGGGGGGGGGGAGACAAGTAAGCCTTTAGGGGGCCCTCAGCCATTGACATAGTAGAGGGTTCGTATATGCGTATGTAAAAAATAAATGTAGTTACTCAGGGGTACAGAAACGAATACAAATTTATACATACAGGTAAAGGTAAAGGTAAAGTTCCCTGTGAATGGTATCTTGCCATGGAGGCACATTTAGGGTAGGTCCCCAGATGTCTTCTATGTCTACCATCTTGGAGGTGATGTGATCATCTTCTTTACCCCCACCCGGTACCGTTTGTTTTGAGGCAGTGTGAGTCCTAGAGTCGCTTTATGAGGGGACAAAGCCGGAAAAATTCCGGCCTTAGATCAACCAGCCTGGATTTCGCGTGAGGTAGTCAGATTAGAATCAAATCAAGCTAGAGTTTCATGAGAAATTCAGTGCTGAAAGTTTCTTCCACCTATCTTTAATCATGAAAAACTAATGACTGCATATTGTAACAAATGTATAATTTTCCAGGTGTGATAAACAGTGTCATATATATATATCACACCAACCCCTTCCCATTTAAAGATTTGAGTTAATTCATTATGGCGGACGTAAGCTTGGAACACACCAATGTGGTTCCCTCTAAGCCTAACCTGTTTCTATCATGACCAATTGTACCCAGCCTAACTCGTTTACTTTTTATAGGGGGTGTTAAGGGACTTTTGAATCACCCTCTAGGCCATTATATGTGACTTTGTCAACATGAGATCAAGAATTACACCCCCCTTCCCCCACATACACATACATTGTATATGTGTATGCATGTATGTATGCGCGTGTGTGTGTGCAATATTTGCACTGCGTGGGGCCGTTCACGAGTTGGGGCGGAAGGGTGAAGCGACTTGCTGCCCGTGCTGGAAAACCACCTTGGAGGATGGCATGCGACTTTTCGACTACGATAACAGTAAATTCTTTCGCAAAAGTGGCGTTGAGCAATCAAACTAACCGGGGAGCGTCTTGCTTTCCACCTTCAAATTTGAAGGCTGATGAACGCTCACCACGGTCAATTTAGTGTGCGCAGCAATTTTCATTAACATGTTGAAGTGGATATATTCTGATTCTTTGGATTTTCGCGGTGTCCGAAATGGAACATGACAATGAAAATTAGCACTTACCAAATTATCTTAAATACTAGCCAGAAGAAACTAAAAATTCCATTAGACCCAGTCGTTGTCATCAAATTTAAACAAAATTTTATGTTTTATCAACAAGCTCAGACATAATCGTACTATGGTAGACCAGGTCATTACGGATCAATTTTTCTTTACAACAATTTTTATTGGCCAAGGAATTAGGCTAGCAACACAAAACTCTACCAAAAAATTAATTATAGTTTCTACTACATGTGCATAGCATTGAAAGAACCAGAAGTTGAAAATACAATTCAGAAAAAAATATTTTGTGAGACACTGCAATTGATCCGTATTGCCCTGATAGCAGGGGTAAAACGGATCACTAACGGGGCAATATGGATCAGTTTAATTTTATGTATACTATAACATACGATTAAAAACATAAAAAAACATAAAAAAGTACCGTATACTGTATTACAGTTTTGGGATCTGACATATACCGCACACAAATTGTTTTCTTCCGACAGCATTTACGCAACGCTCATGATACCATTTACGACAGGACTGACATTGAATCCAATCTCCCATCTGTGCACATCTTGGATCATCATATGAAATGTTACAAAAACTACAAGAATTGCTAGCAATCATGTCTACATTCGACATGACATTTCTTCGTACGACTTGACTTTTGAAACGCCCTGCTTTCTGCTTGCCTTTGGAAGTGGATGCCGTGCTTGTGTTTTGTTTTGCCTTCCTTGTTGAAATGTGTTGTGGAGATGTAATGTGCAATGTTGTTCGGAACTGTCTTTGTACTCGTGTAGACATCACTTTCTGTGGGGATGGCAATAATTATCGAACTTGTTCTTGTGTGCCATCGCCTCTTTCTCTACTGCCACTTGCTGTCTTGCTCGATGAGAGATCAAACTGATCCTTGGATGCTGTATCTGAATTGTCCCTATTAGCAATTAAATTTAACTTGTGTGCTGGAATTGCACGCCGGTTTAGTGGAAAGATTCCAGTGGTCTCAAATGCTTTGACACCATTCCCAACTGTTGCGGCCTCTCTCCAAGCTCTGTCGAAAATATGTCCAAACACAAATTTATTAATAGTACGATTATGGTGTTGGTGTTGCCACTGAGTTGCATACTGGTGATAATACGATTTCAGGGGTTTGAAAACAACGACATCAAGAGGTTGCAATATGTGTGTGGTGTGAGGAGGAAGCAATAACAATTCAATGTTATTTTCTTGGCATGTATCTGCAATGTCAAGTGCTACGTGTGCACGGTGTCCATCAAGAACTAGAATAACTTTTCCAGGAGCTCGGTGTTTCTGGAAATGTTGAAGCCACACTCGAAAAGCATCTTCTGTCACCCATCCGGAATCTGTCATACAAAAATCTGTACCCGGAGGCATATCATCAAGAAATTCATCATGCCGTCGTATGCATTTAAATATAACAAATGGCGGAATAAACACTCCTGTTGCACTTGCACAAACCAGAACAGTTACATTTTCTCCTCTTTCGGCAGTTGTTATCGACACTACATTACGGGCGCCTTTCTGCGCTACTACTAGCGGGGGGCGATTGTTCAAAGGAAATCCTGTTTCATCTTGGTTGTAGATGCATTCAGGACGATTTTGTAGGTTACAGTCTGTCATTATCTGCTGTAACGTCTCGTAGAATTGTTGAACATTAGCACCTGTCATAGCCATACCTCTTGCCTGCGAGAGACTTTGTGGTTTGCGTATGCTGAGTTCTGGGTGGCGTTGCTTAAATCCATGGAACCAGTCTTCACCTGCTAGTCCTTTTTCTTTATTAAAGGGATGCGGTATGTTCTCTTTCTCTGCAAACTTGAAAACGTATCTTGGCACAGCTTTGGGTGTTAGCCCGAATCCTCTTCGAACTAAATCACACAATCTCGAAGAAAAAGCCTGCTCAAACTCATCACTAAACACTTGCTTTACACCAGGACGACCAACGTCATCTGATCCACAAGATGTTCTTCGTTGCAATGAAGTATATGGCACACCACAAAGTTCCGCAGCTTGCCGAATAGTCTTTTCTCCGGATGTCACCAAACGCACAGCTTCACACATTCCTACTACAGACCACGAATTTCTGGTAGACTTCTTTTGATAATAGCGAACCATCTGGAAATTGAAAGCGTCGTGTTAGAAGAGATACTGTTAAGTAAAAGTACGTAAAACGTACTGAAAGTGGGAGATCCGTTTTGCCCCATTTTGGCCGATCCGTAATGCCCTGATCTGCATATTCTCGACATATGTCCATTTAAATAATAACAAATAGGGTTAGTCATATCAAATACTGGCACATCGCAAAAACACACCCTACCTTATCACATGTTAAATTGTAGAGCACTTAAACCCCTACATTCTACAATGCAACCTTACCAAACGTCGAACAAAACTTACAATGGGTACTTTTCCTGCACCGTCTCCACCAACTTGCTTACAACAATCACTTGTCACAGACGCGCGCCAACTGCCACAGCGTACAAAGACAGTCAGCGAGTAAGCGGACAGATGGCAGCATGATCGGCAATATTTTTCAAGTTCGTGCCTGCAACAGTTTTCTTTGCAGGTCACGTGAACCTTACGTTGATCCATAATGCCCTGTGATCCGTAATGCCCTGGTCCACCCTATTCTCTATGATAATTCCAAAATTTATTAATATTAACTATCAAGGGCACATATTAATTAATAACGTTTTTTTTTACTTGAAACTTATTTACGAGTAAAATAGTTGGGATCGTGTCATCAACTTAAAAAAAAAAACAACAAGCAACTAATTTACCGGGCTCACGAAGGTTAAGAACCACTGCTCTCCAAAGTGTAATTGGAAGTTCACTCCCAAAATTGCCCCCCCCCCCTTCCCTTTTCAGCTTTGGGATACATATTTGAAACAAAAAAAAAAGTGGAACTTCCCCACATCTCCCTACAGAAACCGCCCTGGCTAGGAATTCTGTTACTCACCATATCGCCGTCGAAAACATGGTCCATGATCTCGTTCCGAGGGAGTCCAGTTCCGTCCATGAGGAGCTGGAAGGTGAACTCCAGACGGGGGTCCATCTCCCCCCTCCGAGCTTTACGCTCGCACTCCTCCCTCCGGCGCTGGAAAAGGAAAGAAAGCGTGTTAACCCTAGCTTAACCTGTGTCGTACGAGAAACTTACGTACCTGAGGGGGGGGGGGGCACACAGGCCCACGCTTTTTCTTATCATTAAATTTAAAAAAACAAAAAACAATTTTGTTATTGAATCACTGTTTTCTTTCTTGATTATATGTGCAGTTTATTATTTATAATAATTACAAAAATTACCATCATTAACAACCAATTGTATACACTCTCACTGGCATGAGTGTCAGGCATTCAAAGATGGCGCCTGATAGGTCTACCTAGTACATTTTCCCTACTATTTCATTACTTTTATGTTTTCATTAACAAAAGTAACACAGAAATATTTTGAACACCCTAGAGAACAATGTAACTTATTTCCATTTTTTTATAAAAATGTTCACAGTTGAAAATTCTAAAACATAAAAGTGGTGGCTGGGCCTAACAGATCCCCCTCGCGTAAGCTAGGGTTAAGCTAAAAGCACTCTTCTACAGAAGTAACGCCTATAGGAACCAGTGTTCGGAAAGTTACTTTTAAAAGTAACCGTGTTGAGGTTACAAAGGTCATAGAGTTACAAATTTTAAAAAGTAGGTAACTCAGTTACTGGTACTTGAAAAGTTACTTTTACATTTACTTTCCACTGCAAATTTTCTTGCAAAGAAATTACATACAACCAATGTTCATTATTGTAATAAAAAAATACTAAGACTACCATGTGTTTTACTTGTGTTTTAAGGGCCTATCCGATGGTGTATTAGGAACGTGGTCGCCTTGTAATCAACGGGTCCAGGTTCGATACCCGGTGCAGGCTCATAGTTGTTCGGTTCACATTTACAACTGTAGGTCCAGTTCCGATTTGCCCATCCGTTCATAAAGTGTACTTAAAACACCAACTCAACAACAACTTAAATTTCTGGTGCATAATGAAAGTCTTCATCAATCTCTGGACAGTTCAGAGATTACGTATTCAGTTTTACGTATTCTACCTAGAGGTGTGGAGTTCTTCAACCGGTAATGGGATGACGTGGGGTTAGCACGTCGAACCCCCAGCCGTTGTAGGAGATTTCCGAGACTTGGTTACGCTACTCACACGTAGCTCCCCAATTTCCTCACGATGGTGGGTTCCCGACGGCCCTATACACAGAACCCGGGATCGAACCCGTGCCGTCCCGCAGGAACTCAACAAATTAATAATGGAACAAGGAGTCAGTTTTGTATGAATGATATTCTTTTATTATTTTACTATCTCTATACATAAATATGGCTTAAATACTTTCTCATATCAAACAATGACTTCCCTTATCATACTCGACTACCACGTTCGAAATGAATGTAGCAATCTAATCTTCAATTAGGAATGACGAATTGCAATAAAGCATGGATGTTCTAAATTTTGCATGCAACGAAGCTTAGTTTCCTTGCCTTAGGAGATTCCACAAAAAATCTTTTCACCTTAGCATCCAGAGAAGACTTAGAATGAGAGACAGGGTTGCCAAATTTAGCTCTTCCCCCACGTTACAAATTTTCGAGTTAACAATTTAAGTGTCGTAGAATAACTGTTACTTTTAAAAACTAAAGGCAAGTGCACACCAAAAGGGGGATTAATCTATAACAATAAGATGTTTACATTTCGGTTCTTTAACGTCGCTTTCGGTCAGTCGTAACGACGAGATTAAGTGGTAAATAAAATGGCAAAGCGTATGGCCTGGAAATTGGTGTTGATTTGCGAGTATCCCACCACTTTTTCGAAGAGATTTCCAAATATTCCGAGTTCGAATTTTGGATCTTTTCAAAATACCTATCCATTAGGATAAGTTACGTCATACCCTCAACACCCTACCAAAAATTCCTCAATGCCTTCTGAACACCCCTTAAATTCTTTCACAAAACTCCAATTTATATCGTGTTGTCTCTAAAAATTCTGAATTGATTGATTTGATTGGTTTACTTTACTTTACTTTTCTGCCACTTTCAGCTATTCGTGAAGATAAGGACGATTGATGAAGGGAAACTCACGAAGAACATCCATGCCCAGATCGGGAACCGAACCCGGGAGCCCTGGACCCGTAGCACGCTGTGCTAACTACTCCGTCACGGCAAGAAATTCAGGATAAATGTGGATGGATACGTGATGCAGCCGCAATCTTTTTTCTTTGTAAAAAGTAAAAAGGGACAGTCAAGTTTTTTTGGAACAATCTAAGACTCCCTGATGACACAGTGGTAACGTTGTCGCCTTGTAATCAAGGATTCCTCGGTTCGATACCCGATGGAGACATAGAGTGATTCGGATCTCACTTAAAACTGTAGGTTCAATCCAGTGCATAAAGTGGACTTAAAAAAACAACTCAAATCAAACGGGGAAATCTAGCCCCTTGAATGTGATTTTTAGCTCCATTTATGTGCGACTGACAACACTGACCTTAGCGCAGCCTTAAGAAAAATTGACATGGTTCTCAATCCAAGTGAATCAACATGAACAGAGCATACTTACAGGAGAATACGAGTGTATTAAGAAAGAACTTCACTCACTGTAACAAAATCCTCAACTGAAAAGCCAGTTGCAACTGCAGCTGTTAAAAGTATCACGATCGTCCTGGATTCAACCTTTGGTGGTTCCATTCTTTTTTCTTTTAATGGCCAATGTATAAATGGGGATTTCGTGCTATTGATCAGAGGTAGTAAACACTCTGGAGATTGAATTCCCGAACGAAGAAGGCCGTTCCCGAACTCTTCACAGTGGAAATAGAAATACCATCAACTTTTATGACACATTGACAACGTCAGTAAACATCGTATGTTACATCTGAATAAATCACGGATCCCTCCTCTCCCCCCCCCCGCCCGCCCCGATCTTCCCAACTTCTTCACGAAAGCTAAAAAGGCGTCTTTTTCCTCTTCGAGGTTCCACTCGTAAGTACAGGGTGTTTCAAATAAAACGGGCGGTTTTGAATACACATTGTCATTTGTGAAACAACCAGTCGCCTTCATGGCACGGATAGGCTAATCGGGACTGGACATACCGTTCGGAATTCCTATACTCTGTCCCGGGTATCTCTAGAGCAAGCGAACGAAAACAATTCTGCGCAAGTAGTAACGCGAGACGGCTCCACACGATGAGAAGGAACTGCTTCGCTCTGCGCATTCGATCCACCCTTCTCTGTCACTATGCGTGGCCTTGCTTCACAGTTCCGGGGATAGAGTATAACTGCCTCTACCGGGTAGCGAACCCGGGACCCTTGATTACAAGGCATCGACGTTCCGCTACGTCATCGAAGAGGCCATGCACATTCTCGACATTATGTATGGTAGATGGCTGAACAAACTCAAACAGCCTGAGATGGTTATCAACAACGATACGTGCCAAGCGTTTCAATTTCCTATACCATAAATCAATCAGTGAGGCAGGAAGGCACCAAAACAAACGTTTCACCTCTTTTAAGCATTTTTAAACAGGCTATTGTAGACATAAATGTTAAATGTAGTGACTGATATATCCTGACACGATATTCTGTATTAGAAGGCTAAGAACAAGAAAAGAAAATAAGCATTTAAGGCCAAATTCGAGCTCTACTTGTAAGAAAGCCTGTACAGATTCGCTTGATTTACGTCATCACTGGTAGGCCACGAAATGCAACACGGTATCAGCTCAACGAAACCAACACATCTTGCAACTATTACACTTTATCCATACATACACTAGAAATACCACGTTTAAACCATGTCAGTTCTCTGCCTATTTAAGACACATTTGTAACTGTGCTGCCGATATCGTGTTGCAATCCGTGGCCTACTACTCATGACGTTTCATTCAGGGGCGATTCCTCCATGTAGGAAGTGAGGAACTTCCTACAGTTCATCAGCGGCGTGCATTCTGGGTACGCAAGGTACGCAATGCGTACCCACAACACAATAAGAAAATAATAAATATTTTACAATTTTTAATTCGACAATTATCGTTCCGAACTTCCACTGCAAGAAATTCAGATTTCCGCACGAACACGCTACTGACTGCCTTGTGTCGTCTGCACCATCTGGCCTTCCTGGACGCAGTCCCGAAAGATCCCGATGTGCCTTCGGCAACCCACACGATCCCATACCCGATCCGCGTTTCTGCCGATTTCCGCGAGCAAACGCAGCCGCTTCTCTTGAGTACCCTAGAATTTCGGAAGGCAGCCCAATTGGCTCAGATCAGCCCCGACCATGCCCGCGCTCGCCTCATCCTGCGTTTCCCTGTTCAAAGCACAGAGGTCTGGGAAGCCAGGATACCAAGGATTTTGGCAGCGTTTGCAGTGTTGGCAGTAGTCAACATATATATATCTTTCTGGAATGTTTAGCTTACTCACATTTAGAAGTCACGCGTAGATAGATCACTGTGCTCGATTGCAATAATAATAAAAAAATGATTGCTAAGAGGAGGGCAAGGATATTTTGTGGTAGAATATATGCGTAAACTATCAGATATAAAATATTTATGCGAGGTTAAAATTACACTAGCAAGGTTTTTGCGTTAGGGAGGCGAGGATAGCAGAATGGACTGACCGACTGAGGATTGAGTTTTGCGCGTGAACCCCTTTTTGGCGTCGTCACTGTCTCAGGGGGAAATTATGTGAACAATTTGCAAGTTTCACACAATACTTTCTTTGAGAGTATCTGTTTATCAGATTCCAGAGATCAACATTTGATTTAACTTCATTTGCATTTCAGCCTATAAGTTGATGAGGATGGGTGTTGAGTTGACTGTTGACCCGACAATATGAATGAATAGAAAAAAAGTAAACACAATGCTACTATGGGATTCGATAATGAGCCCCCCCCCCTCCAAGACATTTAAAAATGTGGTGTATATGGATGGTATATTGTGCACAATATTTCTTTTTTAGCTTTTGAACTGTGCTGGGATGAATACCATTGTATGCTGACGCATTTTTCTCGTGAGCTTTATTATCTTCTTTCTACAAAATATTTCATCGACTGGCAACACCACGAACCATTCATCCACAAGAACGCGCTGTTTTCGGGGCTGAGACACTTGTTTGTTACCGTGGGAGGTTGACCTTTGCTGTCTTCTATGGTGTGAAATTTGCAGCAAATGTTTCGTTCATATTATTTGCTTGTTTGTCGGTTTAGTGAATGGGGAGGGGGGAGAGGATTCGGGAGTTATTGATGACATTCTGGAGATGGGATTTTCGGCATAATAATGATAAAAGTGCAAACAATCCGAAATGGTAGGTGTGTGTGTTCCTGATTTGCAGGACTTGTTTCAAGCAGGAGTTATGAATGATGGTAAGCAGTATGTTACGCATTTTCAGAAAAAAAATAGAACTATACAGTTGACTGGCAGCAGAAAAAGCGGAAACTATGTTGTTGGCCTTGTTCGTTGGTTTCCTCTGAGAAAGGTGTGTCAAATAGTAGAGTATACGGAGGATACTGACATTTATCAAACTTATCACATGCCATACGAAAGCACGAAAAATCATTATGCTAGTTCGTTCGCGTTCAATGTTCATTGCGCTGCATGAAGGAATTAATGGAAGTCAATTGTTGGACTGTACGTAGCTACATCAGAATATATTTGCGAATATAAATATAAAAGATCATACATATATCTTACCTCGTTACATTTGGATCTCTCTGGTAGCGTTTAAGATTATATCCTATTTTAAACTAGCTTCAATTAGATTCCGTGTGCACAAATCAAGCTTAAATAACTTCTGCTCCCCTTAATCTTCAGGGCATGTTCCTCGTAAAAAAATAATTAAAATATGGCGTGATTCTTTATTCTCAAGCAACAACTTTTGTGCGCGATGAATGAAGGTGTTACAAAAGGGTGCAAGGAGTGATAAATGCTGCTGTGCCGTTCCAAAAATTGATTCCTGTTATTTGAAAATGATGCAAGGATGATAACTTTCCAATTACAAAATTTTGGAAAAAGTAATTTTCTGTATAACACGATGGATTGGGGGGGGGGGGTCCTGACCCCTCTAACCCCTCTCTTCAGTTCGCCCATGTTGCGTACCCTGGTCTAAATATCACCGCACGCCACTGCAGTTCATTTACACTTATTTCCAGTTTCCTACTTTTTTAGGAGTTTAATGCACGTTATTAAATAATGAGCGCAATGCGGACATTTTACTAGATTTGCTACTGTTCGCTGTCACTCGCTTGCTCATGGCTTGCTCCATCTGCCGCCCAAAGACGACAGTTGTTCCTGCTGCTGAGGAACCTCGATCTTCCACCTACAGCGGGATGGGCGAGGGGTGTGGAAGGGAGGGGGACGGGGTTGCTCAGTTAAATGGCCAGCGAGGAAGCATCGAGGGCTTCCTACATTCAGCGATGACAACCGTGGATTATTGCTCTAAACCTAGCATAATTTGAACTTCGCTGGCATCCGGCACACTGTGTTTGGCAATGTGCTCTAAACGCGCGTCTTTGAGAGACAGATAAATTTAATTCAAAGGAAGATACGTGGTTCGTACAATATATAAGTTTCCGTATGCTGTAAAACATTTTATTTTTAAGATACATTAGAAAACTATACATACATGTGTAGGAGGATCCTTCCTCACTTCTCCACATAATCCCCATAGAGATTCAGGCATTTGTCCCACCGTTTCACCAATTTGTCCATACCCTTTGCAAGAAAATCAGGGCTCTGGCTATTGAGCACTATTCTCACATTCCGCTTCACTTCTTCATCTGTTTCGAAACGGTAACCTTGCAATCCAGACTTTAACACCGGAAAAATATGGAAATTACTCGGCGATAAATCGGAGCTATATGGAGGGTGGGGCAGCCGTTCCCACCCCAATTCTTCAATTTTGTGTTGTGTTGTCAATGCTCAATGGGGGCGAGCGTTATCGTCAAGATGAATGACACCAGCTGACAGGAGACCTGGTCGCTTATGTCGGATTGCGTTTTTCAGTTTATGCAATGTTTTACAATAACGGTCAGCATTAATTGTTCTTTCTTGTTCCAAAAAGTCCATAAGCAGAACGTCTTTAGCATCCATGCTTCTGAACTCCTTATGACGCGAGCCCGCGTTTTCCGAACAAGCATTTACTTTTCGCCCTTGAGCGCATGCGCCTTCACGTCTGATAACGAATAGATTGTTGCTCCTTGTAGACGAAGGATGGCGCTTGTCAACTATGTGCTTCTTTTTAATGGCATTGCTTTATACAATATTCTATAGCACAGGGAAACTTATATATTGAACGTCTCTAGTACTTTGAGGAAAGATATTTTATATCTCATTTGTACTTCTCTAGCGGGCTTGTTCCAAACAAGAGAAAGTATGCCGACTAAAGGACAAGGTTTTACAATCACATCCCGGTCCATCCTCTTGTTTTAATCTTTTCTTTATACTCCCCGATTAGGAAATGAACATTTTATGCAAGGAAATCGGTAGAAAGTTGGAGGTCACAAATAAAACATACGGGCCGCCGTTCCCAATCGTCGAACTCCAACTTTTTCAAGCACACTATACATTGTAATTGATTTGATGGGCGAAATTCTCAATGTTGCTTAACTGTAGTAAACAATAGATAACCCAAGTTCCACAACTCCAAAATAGCTGCATAAATTGAACATAAAACTACATAATTAGTTGCATTTAGCATAGTTTAAGAGCTGAAGCAGCAATTCTTGTTATCAGGAGGTTGGCAACGCTGTCCTCAATACACACGACAGGCAGGGATGACCCCACGAACGTCTAACCACAGATAGACGTATATACATAATATCTGTGGTCGAACCAGCTTGGTTCACTCAAAAGTTCGAGGTTGTTATCGAAACAAGTGGCGCGGTGTGTGAATTTATGCAAGCTAATTAGTCCCATACACAGGAATTTTGTATTCTTTTAGTGGGGGAAGATTCGAAATACTGGTGGAGTATTAGATGCGACAACGACGCTATGGTAGTATTGCAGCTGGACATACAATTGCAGAGTTGGGAAAAAATTAAAACTCCCCATAGACCCCCCCCCCCCCCACCACCACCACCACCTTTCCCAACCAGACAAACAAGCAGCAACGCAATCACTTACAGACCAAGGCTGTCACACAATAGTACAGTTTGGTGTTTCTTGTTTACACTCAATTCTCGGAAGTATTAGAATAGTATTGTATTCCGCAAATTGTCATATTTTCAAATTTCCTTTAATTTTCTTTTACCAGTATCATTGAACAGCCACGATAATTCTATATTTATAAAGTAAATGATGTAGGCCTACGTATTAGCAATGATTCTTGTAATGAATTCAAATCGGGTATCGGGACGTCTGTTAGTCTGCCATCAATTGTTAAAAAAATAAAACGACCAAATATTGCAGAATGCAGACCTCTGGGGCTTGCCTATCTCCACAAACAACCCATTCGTTTACGCAAGAGAAAAATGAAAATTATTTCATAATCTGAAAAATTGTCAATGTTATATTTTCGTTTTTGGGATCGCATGTAAATATTTTATTGTTGGAGGGGCATGGCCCCCTTGGGTACAGGGTTGCAGCTAACATTCTAAATGCAGTGGACAGGACAAGTGATACGTGTGCCTGTTTAATTGAACACATTTTCAAAGTATTTTCTTTGTTCTCTCTTTTGGTCTGTTGATCATAACTTCCTAAAAGCCACGAGTTGCCACTGGTTTAATGTTTAAAAAAGTACTCTGCGCAGGCAGGCGGCGCCACTTTGGCCCCGACACTATGCTAAACCTTATCTACAAAGGCAAATATACTGTCTATGCCCCCTCAGTTTTGGCACCTTACCCCACCGAATTTGGAACCCAATTCGCCGCCACTGTAGGCAGTGTTAAGTAAGATGACTTCGTTATGAAGACAGCAAAGTGTTCATTTTCCGAAATTAATTACTTCGCATGAGGCTATGTTTATTGTTTGTGCCTACTGAGTCCTGGCGCATCCTAGTGCCAGAAGGGGAAAGAGGGGGCGGGGGTCCTACGGGAACAACAGGAGGAGAGGTTCTCACATATTCTCGGAAATGGACCTGGCCTGAGGAGTCAGTTGTATTTCTATGAAAGGTTCCCACGGTTTCCTTGCTGAAACGAAACCTTTGAGCGTGTTTGCCTCTGTAATTTTCTTCAAGCCTTTGTGCTCCTGTAACCTTTTGTGTTGGACTTCTGGGGCAGGAAATTGTCGAGCAAAGTTTTCTCTTTAATTTCTCTAAATGGGGTTTTGAATGCTTTTCTTCTAGTTCAATAGTCATTATCTTGTCACAGAGTTTCAAGCACTGACTGTCGTAACTGTGTCAACTCTGTTGGCAGTTTCTAGATTTCGGACAGTTTGATTCCAAAAATAACTGGCTTACAGTTTCTGGCAGGGATGGTACATGGACGGACGATTTGTTGTTTCAAGTCCACTTTATGCACAGTAAGGCTAATCGGGACTGGACCTACAGTTTAAAGTGGGATCCGAACCACCATGATCCTCCACCGGGTATCGAACCATGAACGGGACGAGAAGACATTCTTGTCCTGACTTGTGAATGACGATCTGTTCCCTTCTCGCTAGGGGCGGCGTTTGGGTTCCAAAACTAGGATAGCAAGGTTAAAAAATTAGGGGGGCAAGGACAGTTTAATTTCCTTTGGTACATAAGGTTAGCATGGTGCGGGGGCAGAAGTGGCAAAAAGTGTAGGGGCAACTGCCCCCCTTGTCCCCTTAATCTCCACCACTTCTTCTCTCTATACATTTTGCAAAGTTTATCTTGTACTCGGCCTAGTCTCGGGTAATCTCGTTCTCGTCTCTGATTGCCAAAGTCTTCTCGTTCTGCGTCTCGTATCTGCCAATGCCTGTCTCGTATGCAGTCTCATTTCTGTTACTAATGATTACACTGCGCAACAAGAAATTGTTTATGTTAAAGTTTTATTATTTTCTGAATAAGCTTGCCCTTAATCACGAATTTGAAACTAGTTTTCCACAAATGTCGATTTTTCAATAGCTATGTTGCAAATAGGTTTTCCTTAAATGGATTTTTACAATAGCAAGATATTGATAGTTACCATGAAAACTACTAGATGGCAGTAAGACGCACGATTAACTTACGTTATCGCAAGCTTATTTGTAGAAACATATGTACACATGCAATTTGGAAATAATGTATGTTTTAAAATTAATTTTATGTAATTGGATTTATGTTAATTTATTTGCAAATGTAAGTTCCATGAGAGGAAAAATGCTAATTCCCGTTGTAGTAACTCTTGACAAGGAGGTATACCATATTTTCCTTGTATGATGCTGGTCAGAACTCTAACAGTTGGGCTAAAAAGTTCATAGGCTGACTCATAGATGGCGTTACTAGAATTAAATCCATGTGATTTTTACTTAGTACTAACCTTCAAAAGATACGTGTATAAATTTCACAGCTGCCGGATAATTAGTTCGTGAGATATAGCATTGTGAGTGAAGCAGCTTTTGTTATTGTGAAAAAATGGATAAAAAAGAATTTCGTGTGTTAATAAAGCATTGCTTTTTGGCGAATAAAAATACTGTTGAAGCCAAGGCTTGGCTTGATAAACATTATTCGGACTCTGCACCAGGAAAATCAACCGTTGAGAAGTGGTTTGCTAAATTTAAACGAGGCGAAATGAGCATCGAAGACGATGCACGCAGTGGACGCCCCAAAGAGGCTGTTACCGACGAAAACATCAAAAAAGTCCACAAAATAATTTTAAATGATCGTAAAGTGAAGTTGATCGAGATAGCTGAGACTTTAAAAATATCAAAGGAACGTGTTGGACATATTGTGCATGAATATTTGAACATGCGAAAGCTGTGTGCAAAATGGGTGCCGCGCGTGCTAACAATCGATCAAAAGCAACAACGTTTTGATGATTCGGAGCAATGTTTAGCGATATTCAACCGTAATAAACACAAATTTTTCCGTCGATATATTACAATGGATGAAACATGGCTCCATAACTACACTCCAGAGTCCAATCGACAGTCAGCCGAGTGGACTGCACGTGATGAACCGAATCCAAAGCGTGGAAAGACGCAACAGTCGGCTGGCAAGGTTATGGCATCAGTATTCTGGGATGCGCATGGTATTATATTCATCGATTACCTCAAAAAGGGCCAGACCATCAACAGCGATTATTACATAGCGTTGTTGGAGCGTTTAAAGGACGAAATCACGAAAAAACGGCCCCATTTGAAGAAGAAAAAAGTGCTGTTTCATCAAGACAATGCACCGTGTCACAAATCAATGAAAACGATGGCAAAATTATATGAATTAGACTACGAATTGCTTCCCCATCCACCATATTCTCCAGATCTGGCCCCAGTGACTTTTTCCTGTTTGCAGACCTTAAGGCTCCTTCATACCGCGACGAAAACGCGCAGTGCAGACGTTCCGTTTTAAACAGATTTTTCAGTTACGAGCAAAGATAGGACCTCGGGGTTTGTTTTCTATCCTTCAGAAAATATGGCTGCGTATCTCCTACAAAGCCGAAATTTAAAAAAAAAACCTGCTTAATAAGTAAATTGGGCATAAAAATGTGGAAAACCGTAATTTTCACAGGCAATTATCTCGTTAACCACACAAGCTTATGGAAAACTGTTTTGTTGGGGATATGCAATGTTCATTGTACTTGACATTAACATCATCACTGTAGAAGTCAGTTTTCCTATTTTGAGACTGTTTGAAAAAAACGAAACCCTTGCAATACGTAAAAGTCTCCCTGCACTGTGGCGACATCTCGTGCAGATAGTTAGAAGCGTTCTAAACCCCACCCACATTAGAACGCGGAGGGATACAACAAAATAGCTCGTGAAGACAAAACACGATCGCATGAGACAGGGAAGTGTGCTTGCGTCAACTGGACGTGTTCAATTGCAAAATATGGGTGACGGCAGAAAGTGTGTTTGGCGTAAGATGTGGGCTCCGAGAAAATCGTCTGCTGCAGAAACAACAATGAAGTTTCAAGCGCTACAAAATAGCCGGCAAAATAAGGGTTCAGAATGAAATATAAATAATACCTATCCGTTTACTACATAATCAAATGGGGAAGTATTTATCGGTTTCCATTAGACGTTTACATTGTACGTACGTAAATCAGTAACGTTATTTTGAGTAATTCAATTAAATCGGTCTCCTTGGCAAATATTACGCTATAATACGTAGAACAAGTTTGCTGGGGGTCCGGACCCCCCCCCCCCCCCGAAAGGATTATGAAGTACTAAAATTAAATAATGTAAATGTACTCCTTTAGCAATTTTTGCATATTCGATGGATAATTTCCTCTGAACGGGTATTGGAAGGAAGGATTATAGCTATAAATATAATACGGCTTTGAAGTATAGCACCCGAAATACTTATCAAGTACTACTATTTTTACTCTGAATATTTTGGAAGGCAATGATTAGGATTGAGATCATAAGACTTTGAAAGACATAAAGGATTTATTTAGGGCGTCTGGACCCCCTCCCCCAAACGAAAAGATTACCAAGTAATAAAATAATAACAATACTCGTTTAGCATTTGTTGTATATGATGGTTGTTAGCTTTATCTGAAGAGACTGAACTTATTGGAAGGCAAGGATTATATTGGGATAGCACGGCTTTGAATGATATTACAAAGAAGGTTATGCATACTACAACTCATAACAATATGTATACAATATCTATCAGAAACTTCACTGTATCTAACATTTATTTCGTTATGCAATTATGGAAATTAAGTGTCCCTTTTCTGTCAAATATGTAACACCTGCACATGCCATCAAGACGAAGAAAGTAACTTTCTGGAAATTTGACGAAGAGCTTAACGCCAATATCGTGAACACCACACATAATTACTATTACCACGTGTAGGGTAATAGTAATTATTACACGGAGAAGGTACTGTATCTTTGGTCTGTGGACACAGAAAGGTGTTAAAATAGAATACATCCAGAGAGATGATCAATTCTGGAAGAAGAATATGGAAACGCAGCTACAACAATTCTATGTTGAGTGTCTACTACCAAAACTTGTCTATCCACGGCACACGTGTTCAATGCAGATCCGAAATCCCACGAGAATAATCCAAGCCCAAAATAGAAGGGAAGAAAAAAAAACACCGGCAAACTGATCAAGAAGGAGAATCTTTCTAAACGAGGTAACCTTTGTAGGTAACGTATGCACTGTTTGTGGCATAGTTGGAAGTAGTTATTTCTGGGAGGCCTACACATAACGTACAGCAACAGATTTTACTATAGTAAGTATTCAGAGGCTAATTTCTTCATGAATTTGAACTTATTTATGTATTGCAGTGCACAGGAGGCGTTTTGTATAGCAACAGAGAATACGTTTACCTTTGAGACTGATTTTGTCATATAAATTGTTCGCAAAGTAGCTATTATTAGCTTATGTAACGTAATGTACAGAAACACAGGGCGCTTTCCAATTATTGTGAGAATTTCGTTGTCATGTATTTGTTCTTATTGTATTACATAGTGTATCTACGTGCACTGCTGTTCATGAATATTTAAGAAGCTCATTGTTTGTGTCCGTGTATGATTTTTTTATTTTTGTAGCCCAGTAATTTTTTACCTGTTTGTCAGAATTTTTTCTTTTCTTGTTATTTGTACTTCAAATAAGCAAAAATTGGAACAGTATACAGGGTGGGCCAGATTCAATTGGGCAGTTTTCGAACATTAGTAACCAATAAATCCAACAGCATACGGAAAAATTGGAAAGTACATTTTGTTGTCGATAGATGGCTGCATCATACGGTATGCTGTGAACGAGGTTGATCGCTGGATTGACCGTCGAGGGCCTGTGGACTGGCCAGCCCGATCACCCGACATCAACCCACCAGACTTTTTCCATTGGGGTTACCTCAAACACAAGGTGTACGCTAATCCCATTGACAGTGAGCAACATATGCGTGAGGTAATTGTTCAGGAGTTCAAGAATGTTCAGGTTAACATGCGTAGGAAGGCGTGTGAAAATGTTGCTTTGCGTCTACAAGCCTTTGTTGACTTAGATGGTGCCCAGGTCGACCACTATCTTAAAAATCAATGACTTATGTGTGTGTGATTCCATTTTTGTAACAATTTTATAGCCGTTGGAATTGTTAACATTTGTCAATAAAAATAAAATGAAGAAAAAATAAAAATAACATCTAATCAAAAGCTGTCTAATTGAGTCTGGCCCACCCGGTATATCTACATAAGAAACTGTTACTTAAGCAAGAAAAATAAATGTACCTCGAGAAAAACCAGTCTACTCCGTTCCCTGCGATGTAGATGGCAATGTCTGTTCTCATCATCCTATTCATTACTCTTCACCACGAAATAAACTTTATCTGCAGAAAATAATACAGAAAGACTACTAATTCAGTAACGCATAACTTTGCTCTCGTTGTAAAAGCAAAGTTGTAAAACTACAATTTTAGCATACGTGTAGTTAATTGTACATGATCAGAATGATATGTGTATATCTTATGGAACACTGTCCATTCAATGAACCTGTTGTGATCACTGACTGGGCAAACTGAAGAAATGTTTAATTCGTGCTCTGTTTTAAACTAACTAGTGTCACACGAAAATATAAACAGTTCATATTATTAGATTACTATTGTTAATAAATGTTATAATAAAAACAATGTATTGCCGGCTCCCGTGGCGGAGTGGTTAGCACATCGCGCTACGACGCCAGGGGTCCCGGGTTCGAATCCTAGCCTGGGCATCGTTGTATGTGAGCAGTGGCGCAGGAACGTTTTGAATTTGGGGGGGTACAAAATTCAATATTATATATATATATATATATATATATATATATATATACGCACACACACATACTACTTCAAACCAAGTGTCACAATAATAATAATTATTATTATATTTAATTAAATTAAAATATTAATTAAATATGTAAATTAATTAATAATGAATTATTATTATTTCATGAATAGGTAAAATATAGTAAAATAATATAGATATAACAGCACGTATTTATTATCTAGCTTACGTGTAGTTAAGATCGACAAGATTTGCATAAAAACAACTGCCCTGGCAAGGAATTTAATGTCAAATAGAAAAATAATTGAATATTTATTAAATAACAAAAAAGGAGTTGGATCCAATTAATGAAAAATAAAGTTCCTGATTGTGGATGATATTAGTAGTGTCCATAAATGTTTGGAACCCTTCAAAGCTGTATGCGTCAAATTCCTTGCCTTTCAATAAGTTCAGCGGAAATAATCATCGAACAAAAGCCAAACAATATTTTGATTATTTACTTTTACTACTTGGTAAGTCTTTCGGGGAGGGGGATCAGGAACCCCCCCTTAAATACGTCCTTGATATCTAAGTATAATGTGAAATATTATATTTTAGAAAAACACACACGAATGTCCTGTTATTTAATGCATATTTTGCATAAATATTTTTTCTTTGTTTTTCTTAGAATTAAAAAAAACAACAGATTTTAAAACCAGATAAAAATTCTGAAACATATAAAGCTCTGGACCTCGTTCGGGGTTTGTTTTAATTTAACGGAACGGAAAATCAGGAGTTTTAAATGTGAAAATTGCGAACAAAGATACATCTATTCATTTTAATGCAGGTTGAGATTAAAGGGGATGAGGAGGATCTTGGTCCACCCCAACCAGAAATAATCATCTCCCACCCAATGGATATAGAAATTAAATTATTAAATATATAATACTTATGGAGTTCCACTTCAGTTCTTTTCATTCTAATTTTAAAGTGCCATAGCTACGCATAAAAATATCTTAAACAATTTATGGCAGATGTGTACCACATCCAATGCCTTTTAGAAGCCATGTATTTGGTATTTTCTCAGACACCTATGGGGCGTTGTATTAAAAAAGAAAATAAAACTCGAGTTGAGATGGTTCCCGATCAACTCGTAAGAAGTCTAAGTTTGAAATATTTGTGAAACATTTGACAAAGCATTTATTTCTTATATAATTACAATTAGCTGTACCTAATGACACTCTGCAAGCACTTTATCATTACATATACAAAACCGAAATCCTTCAGATCTCAGAGGAAACAAGGGAAGTTATATGCTCAATCGTTGGTGGACAATATGAAGAGCCGGCCAAGGTTTCTTTTCATATGTAATGGTATTAAATGCAGGTGCATGCGTGTGTTTTTGGGTGACATGTCAATTTCTCGTTTATGTGAAAAGGTAAACTTTAATGTAAGGAAAAGCATGTGCGCGTCACAGTTAAAAATTTTCGCATCTACAGAGAAAATCCAAAACGCATTCCCACCTCGCCGGCCTCCGTGACGATGGGGGTTAGCATAGCGCGCTATGACGTCAGAGGTCCCAGGTTTGAATCCCGGCCTGGGCATGGGTGTTATTTGTGAGCGTATATCAATTTCATCATATCATCACTCATCCTCATCTCCGCGATTAGCCAAAAGTGGCAGAAATGCGAAGTAAAATAAATGAATCAAACACCTTGTGAATCCATCCAATCCAAAATATACCAATAGAACCTGCAGTGAATCTCATTTATGTCGTTCATTCATCTGACTAATGTAATGTACAGTTTGACTTTAGGGTTTAACTTAAAATGGCGTTGTGTTTGTGTTGCATTCGATATCACAATTAGATTATAAGCAATTAATATCCAATTATAAGTATACCCTAATACATAGGTAAAAATAAGTCCCCCTGATAAAGTCGCAAATTGCATCCTGTTTAAATGTCTAGGAAAAATTTAATTTCACCTAGGAATGATATCGCTATGCGATGAGTCGAGAATTGTCACAGCCTCATCTCATCTTCTGTGTGGTGAGGTCTTTCTCGTTCTTGTTTGTGCTTATTTTTGTTTCGGTTTCCATCTGAAGTTATTAAAACTTATTCTAGATTCACTTCATGCTCAAATAGGCTAATCGGGACTCTATTTCCAAAAAAAATATCTTAAAATATAGGTTTAAGTATAGTTTTCCGTACACCATCTTACAAAGTTATGAAAAATATGGGTGAGGTACAGGAGTACATTGTACCCCCCAAGTTGGTCTGTCGTGTCTCGTCTCGTTTGTGTAAATATTTCGTTTCGAAAAATTACATTTTAAACATTCAAAAGAAAATGGAGTCAGTCATATACTCTTCTGATGAAGATTTGTATCTTATCTTCGAATCGACGAGACCACTTCTTTAGCATTCGTCTGCAGCATGATTTTCTGAGAGCAAATATGGTTCCATCGTTCCACACACATTTTAAACAATTTTCATCTCCTTAAGGAGGTTACCAAGAACACAGGTCAATGAACTAACTAGTAGCAAGCACAATGTAGTAGAATAAGTTTGCAATGGATTGAATTTCTGTGGTAAGAAAGATAATGCTCATAAATTATAAACAATATACACTTTTTTTATTGGGTGAATTGAAAATAGGTTCTTTTAACAGTAGCACCTTCCGTCTGCTGTAAAATTACCAAAAGGGGGTACAACTCGATTTACTAGGGTACAGTACCCCCTTTAAAAATTTGGGGGTACAATGTACCCCTGTACCCCCCCCCCCGTTCCTGCGCCACTGTATGTGAGTGTTCATTCATCATATCATCACCATCTTCGCAAATTAGCCAAAAGTGGCACAAAAGGCGAAGTAAAATAAAGCAAATCAATCAATCAATCAAAAAACAATGTATTGTTATTATTACTATAAATACTAAAATCTAAACAAACTTGAAACACCTCGCGACAAAATTCTGCGTACGCCAATTATTGTTGCAAAAATTGTAATTTCTATTTAGGAACTGTAGATACAAAATAGGAACAGTTTTCGATTTTTCTTTCATTGCTCTTTATGGAAGATTAAAAAGAGAAAGAGAGAGAGAGAGAGAAAGTGCATTTTCCCCTCCCTGCCTCTCCCACATAATGATATATCCAAGATTCAAGACATGAAAGCGCGCTGTGTTTACTATTCCATTTCATGAATGTTTGAGAATCTTTTGTCATCAAATTACGGATTTACTATCCATGAAAAATTCGTTAGTGTTAAAAGAACGATAATTCATGTTTGTTTTCTTCGTTCGCCTGCGCGCCAGATGGTCAACTGCTTCACAACAAACACATTTTCATCCTCCCTCCCTTGCAAGCGATTGTGTTTGTTTCCCCTCAGGTACCTCACCCCACCCCAACTGCTCTCCCGTCAGCCGTGAACAGTAAACAGCGAATGCCTACATTCAACGATCTCATATGAAGATCTGTTTCCATGTGTAGGTAATCTTTTATACTTTTTTAAAATCATTTCGCTGTTTCTTTAACATAACTTGTGTAGGTTCGTTAGGGACTATTTACTGTGTCGGAGCTCTACGAGGAAGTAGAAGCTGAGACCCAAGCAAACTGTGAAGACTGCCAATCTCGTGACGTACTCGGTTACGTCCGAGATACGTTACAGAGTAAGCCACGCAAAAACCAACCCACATGACCCTCCTTTTTTCTTCTTCTTTCTCAGATTCGAGTTTCGTCAAATGTATGAAGGAGCCTTAAAAGAATGCTCGCTGGAAAGAAATTTAGCACTGATGAAGAGGTAATCGCCGAAACTGAGGCCTATTTTGAGGCTAAAGAGAAATCGTACTATAAAAATGGCATCGAAAAATTGTATGACCGCTATAATCGTTGTATCGCCCTCAAAGGCAACTATATTGAATAATAAAATCGAATTTTGTCAAAAAAATATTTTTTACTATGTTAGCCTACGAACTTTTCAGCCCAACTGTTACTATCTTCATCTAGAAAAACTAGGCGACGTTATGTTTCACTTGTTGGGGACTTGTACAGTACCCACAAATAGTCCATGAGCCAGGACCTCAAATTTAGGCGATCGGTACCACTCGGGGGGGATGGGTTCTCATATGATTTTTTTTGCAAGGTGTGTATCCCTGGAACTGGAAAATGTGTGATAGCATCTCTCTTTGCTTTTATATAATATTATTAAATTAGTAACCATAGTCGAAAAATAATGGTTTTTCATATTTTTTATAAATAGTATAAAAATTCATCAAAATATTTGAATAAATAGATTTAATTTCAACAGACTTATTAAATTCAATATTATTTTATAATAATTATAATTATTAAGTGTAGTAATATTAATATAATCCTTATAATAATAAAATGTTATTATATTGCTTATATATGCATAAAATGTACTTACAATTTTCAGTAATAATGGTGGCTAAATCTTAAATACGCATGTATGTTATAATTTAACATAAACAAAATTTTAATATTTAAACAAAATTTTATTATTTACATTCATCATCATCACCTTCTGAGCAGGTGTCATCGCTCATTGATTTTTACATGTGGGTAGTGTGCACTTGTCAGTGCAACTGATGTTATTTAGACAGAAGACGCAGTCTGTAGTTTCTAATGAATTGGTTGGTTGATTGAATTGGTGTTTCCAATCCACTTTGTGCACAGTAAGGCTAATTGGGACTGGATCTACAGTTTAAAATAAGATCCGAACAACTATGTGCTTCCACCGGGTATCGAACCTGGGACCCCTTGATTACAAGGCGGTGACGCTGCCAATGCACCATCGGGGAGGCAGTTTCTAATGGAGTTGCAAGCTAGTAGATCTAACACAGTTTGAGATGCTGGTTGCCATTCCATCCAATCCATTACCAGCTCCTATTCTCCATCGTGTTTTTTTTTCAATCACCACCTTCTCCCACTTGGACTAGGTATACGTGGTCATTCAGAAGACATCTCTTGCTTATAGCGGCTTGATAATCGCACTTTAAGAATGTTTCTTAAGACAGTTCCTCCAAGGTGCAAGTTGATAAATGTCTATCTCACCCTTCTTTGCACAGAATAGACGTACGGAAGATTTTGGAGCATACAGTAATCACGAGAACTACAATTTGCCCATTACTTTTTCATTGAGATCCCATTGATCTCCGAGGCTGCGAAAATATTTCATGTGTATGTCTGCAAGAATGATTTTCAATGCACTTACTTTTCCTTTTCCTGCAAATACGTATCGAGACATCTCGACAAACATTTTGAATAAGAAATGAAGCTATTTTCTTAATGTCAAGGACCATCATGGGTATTTTGGTACTATATATCGGTGCCCAGAAGTATTGGGTCGTCTTGGTTTCGCGGCATATGATGTGGAGGTTTTCTTTTCTTTACTGAACAGAACCTTCCATTAAGCTCTAACAGTGGCAGTGACACTGCAGATTCTGTGGACCATTCCAGTGAGGAGGACTAAGTGGGATCTGTATCTGACTAAGGGATGTCTGTATCTGATTTTATTTTTTGTGTACCGGTACTTTTATTCATTTATTGTCTCTCAGTTACTTGTAATAAGCTAACCATTTGTAAGTTTTGAAACTAGTTTTTATGTAATCCCTTGTTGAAAAATGGGGGGGGGGGGCTCGTCTCTCATTCAGAGATATACGGCAACACACGCATCTGTGTCATCTGAGCCTCTCATTACCGCTTCATATCCATCATTAGCAGCGGCAGTATTCACTAACAAATTACCATCCCTTCGTCATGTTTACTGTTGAGCACTTTGGGGCTTCCTTCAGATGTGATTTTGCATCATATATCTCTACAGTTCGCGAAGTATTGTATTCAAACGTTTTACAAAATCCTCTGGTTTCCTACATTCATTAACGGGAAATGCAATTAGAGTTGTTTTATTCATTACGTGACTTAGGAATCACTTTCTGACAATCTGGGAAGATGAGATGCTCTGTGACTGATGGCCGAGTTCATCCCATGTGATTGCCCTTTCGGTGTTCTTTATAGACGTCTCATTGTACGTATCAAACCGACATCGATTCTTGGACTCCTATTTCCTTCCGCAAAGCAATGGACAAGGCAGATAGACCTCACCAAAGTTTGACTCCTCTTCTAAGAGCCATAGCATCAATCGCCGTGGCTCAATTTCCAGATATTTCCTCAGGGGGAATAATATTTTTCTGCAAGTATGCCTCTAATGCCCCTGATAATGGTTTTAAGATAAGGCCCATTTGAAGATTCCGATTGTGTGCTGTCACAATAATTGGATCAAATAGTGCCTTGTCTGATACTTGACTTGCCATTACTATCCACTGCCTTCTTCTTGGGTCAAGGGAGGAACAGAAAGAACTAGACGGAAACCATGTAGAGCCGATGTTTATGCAACTGAAAGAACACCCAGAGAGGATATATAGTAGAGTATGGATTAGTACAGGTAACAGAAAGACCCTACAGTCGCTTGACCCAATGCTCACATGATCTTCGTCACTACAGAGCAATGTGTGTATCAATAAAACAGCTCAAGCGGAGAGGGTCACAGCAGTAACTCGCCCTTAGTATGGTGTGTGATCTCGAACGGCCAACACCACTGCACATTTGTGTGGCATGGGCTCGATGATGTGATCGAAGAGAGCTCGGGGGATTCCTCGCCACTCTTCACTTTGGGCAATTTCAGCTCTGCAAGAGTTGAAGGAGGTGACATCCTACCTAGAATGCGTCTGCCAAGTGCATCTCCGACACTCTGTATGGGATTTAAGTCCAGTAATCACGCTGGCCACTCCATGCTCTCTATTCCCTCGTCCTCTGGCACGTTGTGCACTAATAGAACTATGTGAGGACGAGCGTTATCGACGATGAAAAGGAAACTACCACCTATAGCATCTGCGCACGGAATGGCAAGAGGTCTGAGGTTCTCGTCCCCATATCTAAGGGCCGTCAAACTGGCATTTTGGATGACGTGGAGGTCCGTACGTGCCACAATTTTTATTCCAATCCACAGCATCAGTTCACCGCCTCCATTTTAGAATGTTTCTTGCACAAAAGCAGGGTTATAGCGTGTCCCACATTTCCTCCAGATTAGGCACGTCTATTATAAGGCTGGGGGATGAACCGCGACTCGTCGGAGAACACGGCTCAACCTCATTCGTTGCGGCCCCAGTTGTGATGTTCCTCAGCCAAGTTTTTACGGATCACACACCATGGGTCTATATGTTTAGAGGCCATCTTTAAGAAGGTGATTGCAGACAGTTTGAGATGACACCTGCGCCCTATTGCTGTGAGAATGGCATGTTGTAGTTTCGTTGCACTCTGTCGTCTGTTCCTTGTCTCTTGCTGTTGTTGCTCGCGGACCTTGCTTTCGTCGCACATTTCCCCCTGTTTGGAACCGAATATACCTAGGTACAGGCGATAAATGGTACTTTGAGACACTCCAAGGGCTACAGATACTTCTCGCTGTCTGTCCAGCTTCCATCCTTCCTATGGCTCTCCACGGCATTGATTCGGGAATATCGCACTTTACAGGCATTGTACTACTTGCCCACGTTCCTCAATGAACTCTTACACTGTCCTTGGACTGCTCCTGTCATACACACAGCTGCGCACTTCAGTTGTTAATTCAGATATATCGGCATTAATGATGGGCAAATATTCAATTGAATCCAGTAATGGTGTTAAATCCCATCCAACTAGTCAAATAAATTATTAAAATATTCACATACTTTAATTAGTGTAATTATTATAATCTTAATTATTATCATCGTTATTAATAATTTAGATCAGAATTACTGTAATTGTCATTTCTAATAGTAAAAGTAAAAAAACCTTTCCATTTACATCAAGGTATGTGGGGAGTGGAGTAATAACACATAGAAGGAAAAGAGTTATGACATGCTATCAAATATTTTCGGCAACTTGCCTGGCTCAAAGCCTAAAACGCAGCAGGAAGAGTCCGCCGACATATTACGTCCTGCTGCAGACATAGTTGCTTTCACACACCAACACAGTAGTGAAGAAACAATAACAATATCACAATGGAGATGAAGCTTTGGAAATAGTTTAATAAACCATTTATGAGCAGGAGCAGGCCTCATCTCCACGAAAGGTATCGACTAGAGGCAAGCCCCGGCACCTACCGACATGTTGGGTGGGAATGAGTCTCAAGTGCTTATCTCGGCTTCGTCTCGCACTGTAAATACTTGTTGTGTTCTCGGTTTTCTTCCAAGCTGCTAACAACCGACTCGTTCACATCTTGAGTTGATAATGTCTCGGTCCCATTCAGAGTTCTAACACCTCGTCTCGTTCCCCTCTTGAATCTCGTTCCACTTCGATCATGCGTTAAATGAAAAGTATAACCTGCTGCATACATAAGTGATGATCATACAACCACGGACTTCATAGCATATAGATTTTTATTTAGGTGGCAATACGGAAATTTCAGTTTGCTTAGGATATGGTTTACTTAAAATTTGAAGGAGTTGATCTCATTCTAACTTGACACGTCCTTTCCTATTGCACTAATACTTATTGTTATTAATTACCTTTTTCTCTTGTACAAATGTTTATTGTTCTTTAATCTTAATTTCTGTAATTTACCTATGTCAGGATAATGACTAACCTGTATATACTTATCTTGTTAAGAGCCGTTGCCATGGCAATTACGATTGTCTTTGGTCTTGACTTTGAAGTTCGGGTAATCTGTGGTTCGGGCTCGGTTTTTGAATAGAGTGACGAAGTTGAATTATAACAAGTTTAATTTCATGGAGTGAAATGGATTTTATGTTAGGCATATAAGTATTTAGTTTGCAACGATGTAAAATAGACTTCCTTTTTCTTAGTGGAAACTTAACTTTGATTTTTATTTCACGAACTAACAGAGAGATATTACCCCATACCCTGAGAGGCATCACGCGAATGCTTTCGAGTCTTTCATGATAACTTATTATTTTCACTTTTAGTTAAGTCATGTTCTTTTGACTAAAGAACGTGTCAAACTCTAGATTTCAAAGAGAGATGTCAGCACTATCAGAAAGTGTAGCCAGAGCATGAAAGTACTTCAACAACAGAGCTGGTTTCGTTTCTAGTTCGTCTCTTTTTAAAAACAAATTTGATTTCCACTCTATATAACCATAGGCCCCAGCGGTAGAAGCCTCAATGAAGCTTTTTTCCGATGCGAGCCTCAGCAACTGGGCGGGTCGCAGGTGGCGGATAACGAACGGCCACCAGATATGGTGGTTAGCTGCGAATAAGGCAATGCCAAATAAGCAGTCCCGGACCGAGGCGACAATGCTAACAGGGCCTGGGGAGGATGGTCTTTGGCAAGTCCATACTCAATAAAAACCCAGAAAAGCCCAATGACAGCATTGTGACATGGCGAGGAAGTGCCGCCATTAAATAAGCACTGCTCCTACTGCCTTGTAGGGAGGGGAGGGATCCCCAAAGGCTAAGGGAAGGAATCCTAACAGAAAACCGGCCAACGGCTCTAGAGATGGAAAAGACTGTAGAGTCCCAACATCCTAAGAGGCGGAAGAGCCACAACCCCACTGCCTTGTGGTAAGGGTTTTGACCCGAAGGCTATGGGAGCAAACCCAGAAAAAAAACCAAGCAAGGGCAGAGGCTTAAAGGGAGCACTCCTCCCACTGCCCTAGCTTCATCGTAGGGCTAATAACCCACATGAAGTGAAATAATACATATTCAGAGAAACACAGGAATAGAAGCCGAACAGAGTAAAGAACGACGACAATGCAAGGTAAAACGGACTATGAGATTTGGAACCTGGAACATCACCTCTCTCTCAGGAAAGGAAGTGGAGATTGTAAAGGAAATGGAGAAATACAAACTAGAAATATTATGAATTAGTGAAGTCAAAAAGAAAGGATCAGGAGAGGTTGACACGGAAAAAGGATATGTTCTCAGGTATTCAGGAGTAGAAAGAAGGAGTAGAGCAAAAGAAGGTGTGGGAATTATTGTTAGCGAAAGACTGAACACTAGAGTAACTGACTAGAAAGCAGTTAACTCTAGGATAATAAGACTCAATTTGGAATTGGAATTAAACCGTAGGATTACCATTATACAAGTATACGCTCCTACAGAGGATAAAGATGAACTAGAAAAAGAACTATATTACAACTCCCTTCAACAAATATTAGATGAGGCTAGAAATGTAACGGAAAACGTTATTATAATGAGAGATTGGAATGCTAGAGTGGGAAATGAAATTAGACGAGGACATGGAAGTTTGGGAAGGTATGGTGCTGAAACGACCCGAAACAGCAATGGAGATAAAATGCTGGAGTTCTGTATTGATAACGAGCTCCGCATCGGAAACTCCTTCTTCCCGCATAAAAGAATACATCAAATTACCTTTGAAGCAATTAGCAGAGGAGCACAGAGCACAATAGATTACTGCGTATATACAAAAAACACCCATTATGATGTAATGGATGTAAGAGTTTCTCGCAGCGCCGAGCTCAGTACTCAACATAGACTACTAGTAATGACGACCCGATTCAAACCACTACCTGCACCAATTAAGATAAACCTTACTAAACTTAAAATATCAACATTAGAAACCCAAAAAAGAAAGGAGTTTCAGAGGAAACTGAAAGAAAAACTTAGAGAAAAAGAACAAAACCATGGACAAGAATGGAATGTGGAAAATAAATGGAAAGTAATGAAAGAAAGCCTCAATGAAGTTGCAACAGAAATATGTGGAATAGTAAAGATAACAAATAAAAAGAAGCAGACAAGATGGTGGAGCGATAATGTGAAAGAAAAAGTTGCAATCAAAAAGAAAGCATGGCTAAAATACTTAAAGACCAAAAGAATGGAGGACAAAGAAGATTATATACAGGCAAGAGATACAGCAAAACGGATAGTGAGAACAGCGAAGAAGGAAACCTGGGAACAATTTGGAAAGGAAATAGAAGAAAATCATAAAAATAATCCAAGAAAATTTTGGCATGTGTTGAAAAATCTGGAAGGAAAACGAGGAAAGAAAATAAGGAATATCAAAAACAAGAATAACGAGGTGAAAACCAATTTGAAGGAAATTTTAGATACATTGGAATGAATATTATGCGGAAACCTTTAGAGAAGAAGAAGAGGAATTGTATGAGGAAAGACCCATGAGGGAAGAAAATGAGAACGTGGAAGCTGAGGAAGAAATCCAACTAAAAGAAGTACAAGAGGCAATTAAATCTTTAAAAACTGGTAAAGTACCCGGTTGGGATAATATACATCCAGAATTTATAAAATATGGAGGAAAGGAAATATTAAAATGGATATGGGACTTATACAGACTAATATGGGCAACAGAGAAAATACCAAAAGATTGGGAACAGAATGTAATAATTCCTATACATAAAAAAAGAAATACCCTCGATTGCTCAAACTATAGAGCAATATGCTTAGCGCCAGTAGCCCAGAAACTATATTCACGCATTATAGAAAAAAGATTAAGGCAACAAGTGGAAGATAAATTGGAAGAAGAACAAGCAGGTTTCAGGCCTCATCGTCAAACTCAAGATCTAATCTTCTCCCTGAGGAATGCAATAGAGAAGATATTAAGCAGAGGAGGGGAAATATTTACAGCTTTTATTGACTTAAAGTCTGCCTTCGACAGAGTACCAAGAGGACAAATATGGAAGGCCCTTCATCAGTTCCAAGTAACGTCAAAACTGACTAGAATAATTCAAAGTCTATATAAGAACGTTAAAGGAACGGTTAGAATAAATGGAAAATGCTCCAAGGAATTTAATATGGGAAAAGGAGTAAAACAAGGTGATGGGCTTAGTCCTCTTCTTTTCATATTATTCATGGATCAAATTATAAAGCAATGCAAAAGAAGAACAAGAAAATGCAAAATTGGAAATTATAAGATGAAACCGGTATGGGTACAAACATTAGTATACGCTGATGATATTGTTCTCCTAGCAAAAGATAGCAACAGCCTACAAAATGCTGTCCTAGAGTGGGGCCGAGCATTCAAAGAACGAAAGATGGAAATCAACGTTAGCAAGACAAAAGTCATGCACTTCACTAAACAAGAACCAGCAAGGATGCACATTCATTGGAATAATAAGACCTTAGAACAAGTAGAGCAGTTTGAATATTTAGGAACCATACTAACTGCGGACGAGAAAATGGACTCTGAAATTAATCACAGAATTCAGAAAGCAAATAATCTGTACTATAATATTAGTAACACCATTATAGGTAAAAAGGAGATTAGTAAAGAAACAAAAATGAAAATATATAAAACAGTCTATCTCCCCACGCTATTATGTGGATCAGAAAGCTGGATAATGCAAACTAAATTGGAGAGCAGACTTACTGCTACTGAAATGAAATTCTTAAGAAAAACTGTAGGAAAGACAAGGAGAGATATGATACGAAACACAACAATAAGAAGAGAATGCCTGAATCAGGAACCACTGATTGAAATCATCGAGAAGAGGGAATTAGGCTGGCTGGGACATCTTATTAGGATGGAGGAAGAGCGTAAACCGAAACAAATATTTGAGGCCCGACCAGAAGGAAAGAGAGGAAGGGGACGACCCAGGTTGAACTGGAACCAGTACATTTATGGACTGGCACAGAAGAGAGGGAAGACACCGGACGAAGTGAAAAGACTGGCACAGGATAGAACTTCTTTCAAGAAGTGGCTGAAAGGACCCGACGCCTAAGTGTTCTCTCTACATGAATGCACACATTTGACTCATCAACGCATGTTGAAATGGGAGGTGTTATATTAGAGGAAAAGATCTAAATATAGCCTCCCTTTTTATTTTGTCATTTTCGGAGGAAAAAAATTAAAATATCAAGCACCTGCCTTTAAAATGCATATCTATGAAATATATACTTAAATGTAATAGCCTGCTAAAGTATAGAAGGTCTCCATTTAAAAAAAAATAAGCAATTTCCAAAATATGGTAAAATGATTTATTTCAAAATTGTGGTCTAAATATGGGCCACTAGTGGCAATATCACAAAAAGAAAAATTGCTGTATATTTAAATTCACGGTATATTACAGTATTTTGTTCCTTGAATGTAGGAAAAAAACATTATGTTCGTAAAGTACGTACTGTAATATACTTATGCTTATCCTATTGTGTAACATCCTACACTTCTTTCTGAATAGCGGACACTTCTTAATAACGGACATTTATTTTTCCCCCAGGCCTGTCCGTTATTGAGAAGCTTTACTGTACAACATTTTCGTTTTTCTGTTAAATATGTTATCCGTCCATCTGTATTCTATTTACTTTAAGTTTTGACAATAGATAATGCATCTTGTCAACAATAAAGACTGCAAGCGCAAGTTTTCGCAGTGAAATCCATTGTATAATTTAAATATACTCCCATCATACTCTGCCTCCGGGAATCTCTGGAGCAAGGCCATGCATAGCGGCAGAGAAGGGGTGAAATCGAGTGGGCAGAGCGAAGCGGTACACGCTGCTGTGAAGGCGCGTCCCTCCCTCCACGCAATCCCGTTCCCTCTCACGTGTTCATTGCCCGTCTCGTGTCACTACTTGCGCAGAGACTTGTTTTCGTACGTTTGCTCCAGATATACCCGGACAGAATATACTTCATGCGCTACTGAATGAAGTTTCGGTCAATGTGCATCTGTCCTTATAGAGACAACAGGAGGATAATCAAGTTTGCAACACTTGAAATAAAGTTTTGTACTGCATTGATTTGGTAACCAAAAATAAAACACGTTTCGTATTTGAATTTTGCACTACAGTTAATGTCATGTAAGTCTAATGCATTTTATTTCGCTATTGGAGCTCATAGCTACAGTAATACCACATTTCTATTAAAATAATTAATATGTTTACGTATCCACCACATATTTTGGTACATATAAACCCGTTCCCTGGCTACGAGCCTACTTTCATTCTCCTATTTCTATCGCTGGGCTTGTATTGAAACAGCAAGCTTTGTTTCGACGAACGGGTCTAATTTAAGTGTCATTACACAAAACAGACAGCACATGCATCGACCGAACACACGTGAACTTTACGGAAACATAACTCACGCGATCATTGAAGCGACTTTTATTGATTGAGGTCGACTAATATACGACGCAAGGCATATATGCAGGCATGCATATGTTAGTAACAGTGTGTGGATAGTTAATTCTTTAAGTAACAGAGTTAAAGTTACAGCTACTCATTTTGATAAGTAACTCGGTTGCAGTTACTGGCAATTGAAAAGTAACTGTGCTGAAAATTTTATTGTAAACAAGAATTCAATTGTAATAAAATAAATATGAAGAATTATAGGCGTTTTATCTATGCTTCTGATACATAATATAAAGTATTAATATATTTATATTATTACAACAAATAAATTATTTTGATTGATTTATTTTACTTCGCTTCTTCGGTCACTTTTGGCTAATTTGCGAAGAATATAAATTATTTTACTCTCTATATATCGTAATGATCCGTAGTATCTTTTAATTATTATGGACAACGAACTCCAACTTCCAGTCATTCAACCATCGTTTTCCAATCAGGAAATATTCAGAAACATCACAGGAATGCAGTGTCAGACAGCACTGAAGCTCTTCCTGGTCATCAGCGGTATAAACATGTAAACGGACGAAATCCAGGAAGAGGCTACAGTCCTGACTGTGCATTTGTTTAGTAAATTGAACTGCAATAAATGTCTGGGAGGCAGAGAGTTCGGGGTCAGTTCCAATTCAGTTATTGAGGAGCAAGTTACGATTGAATAGAGAAAGAGGAGGAGGTTCTAGGGAGAGCGTGTTAACGCTAGTCGCAAGTCAGACTCTACGTATAGTCACAGGCATAACCTCTCACGGCAGATATTCAGTTGCAGTCAGTGACGTGCACTGAGGAGTAGCTAGTCTAGCAGAGATAGATCAATCAATCTCACATCTCGAATTATATTCAAATCACAATATTTATTGTCTTGTTAAAGCCACCACAGCTCATATGCAACACCTTTTTTTCCACGCTCTTTTCGTCATCGGTGTTCTCCGCGGGCAAAGCTGGCTGGATACCCTAGCTCGCTCTTCTTCCGCCAGACCAGTTTCCAGGTAGAAACGGCCGGCCCAAGGAAAAGGAAGATTTCTACCTCTACCTCCCTTGTCCCCTCGCCACCCCGCTGCAATGGTTGAAAGCCCAGGCTTTCAGGTCCTCCAGTCTATCTCCTATAGGACAGATAGGGGATTGGTTTCTCATAATTTTTTTGTAAATCCTCTAAAGAACACAGGGTAAAATTTTCTGCAGTACTTATGTTCTCTGTATTTACACAACCTTTTACACGGTGTACAATATGTGTGTATGTATAATATGGGATGTAGTTTTATTATTTATGAAATGGGAACGTGTTATGTGCAGACAATAATGTTATGCTTTCTTTCTTTTTTTCTTTTTCAAATATGGAATATATAATGATTAAATTACAAATATGTGCTCAGGCTCTCTCTAACTCTCGTTTTATTTTAAAAAAAATATATAAAAGGTAAAGTGTTCCCCTGTGCACCACGCCATGAAGGCGTATAGGGGGTGTGGGGGTAACGCCCCACACTTTCTTGATCCGGTCGTGAGTGGGGGTGATGTGATCAGCATCACGTCCCTGACCGCCTTTACCCCCCAGGTACCCATGTTATTCGACGCTGGGTGGGCGCCGGGGCCGCTTCCACCGTTCCCGGATTTGAACCGGCCGGGGATCGAACCCGGGACCTTTAGCATGGTAGTCAGACGCGTTACCGACTGAGCCACCGCGGCCATCTAGTGTTTTATTTAAATATACTACTCTTTGTCTCTAACAGTCATAAATACGGATGTATTTATTTGTGCAAGAGAACGAGTGTTCATATTGTTGTTGGTTTGGTTTATTTTACTTCGCTTTTCTGCCACATTTGGTTATCGCGAAAATGAGGATTGAGTGATGATATGATGAAATTGGTGAAGGGACCTCATATGAACAATCCAGGCCAGGATTCGAACCCGTGATGAGTGCGCATTCTTGTCCTATGTGTTGCAGTGAATAATGAAATAATTTGGAATGAAAAATGTATCTCAGAACTCAAAAAGTCAAATGAATATCATTGAAGAAACTACAAAAAAGTGTGTTGTGTTTTGTTACCTGTCACCAAATCAACCAAGCGCGGGGGTGTGGTTATCACAGCGCGCTACGACACCAGGAGTTCCGGGTTCGAACCCCGACCCGGGCATGGGCGTTCCCTGTCCTCGTCCCTTCATCAGTTTCATCGTATCATCTTCACAATTAACCAAATGTGACAAAAAAGCGACGCTAAGTAACAAAAATGAAATCAAATCATTGATTGATTGCTCAATTTGGTTTATTTTACTTCGCTTTTCCGCCACCTTTGGTACAACAAAATAGATGAAGGAACACACACAAAGAACACAAATGGCCAATCCGAGATTCGAACCCAGGATCTCTGGCTTAGAGTCAAATCAAATAGTTTTTTATTTTCGAATGTGGGTGGGAATTACGTGTACTTTTTTCTAGTACTCATTCATAATTTTGCAATCTTTTCCTGTCATTGACATTCTTCTTTTTTGTAGGAATACTGGCCCTAAAAGGAGGAGGGGTGTGACCCACACCACTGACTGTTACCCCAAGTGTCGACGTCACCGCACGTCACTGGTTGCAGTACAGAGACAGACAGGTATATCCTTACATTACCCATGCTGATCCAGTCTTCAGGGGTGTGAAACTCAAGTGTCATGTGTTGCCATTCAAGTGTGTAAATTTAGTACCTCTAGCGCCTTACCACCAAGCTCACCATCAAGGATGAATGATTAGTGAGCTACATTCCCAAAATATCCCCCCATACCTAAGGGTATGAGACGTGGATGGAGATGCTTAGGGCTTTCATCCATTATATGGATGAGATGAAAATTGGTGATAGACGCAGGATTTCACTTATGAAAATTTCAATTTTAGAGCATGAAAAGTGGAACCACACCTAAAAATTATCAGAATGAAGGTTTTATCAGTTTTATTTTAATATCAAAAGTATGCATTTTGAAGCACGGAATCTGAAAAGTTGCGCGCGGATTTATATTAAGTATGAAGTTTCAGCGGGGGAAAAATAGTGCAGTAAACAATGATAGATGTCGAGTTTTAACTCGAGGATGAATCAGATGAAACCTATCGACCTCAAGTCAGGGTCGGTCATCCACAATATGTAAAGATGTGGAGGAACCCGCGCCCTAGCTCCGTCGCGGTTTGGTATCAGGAGCGTCCGTCATTCCGCGTGGCGGAAGGTTCGATGTCGCACTTTAGGGAGGCCCATTTCGTTAAAAATGTGGCCGGCCCCGGAACGTCCGTGGACGTTTCCCTATCAATCCGCTCCTGGTAGCGCTGTGCTTCGCTCGCGAACTCGGTACCCTGGCTATGACTGATCTACCATCTGGAAAATTTCCACCATTTCCAGAATTTAATTTAATTTTGAGCAGTGGCATTTAGATTCGATGGTCCTTGAATGTGCAGTGGTCCCAGAACGTAAAATTTAGGATTTTAGTTAATGTAGAAGAAAAGGCATTTAGATTCGATGGTTTCTTGCATTTACAGTGGTTTTAGAACGTAAAAGATAGGATTTTTTTTTATCATGATCTTGGATACGAAAATTATCAGAGCGTTGTTTATGAGGGTTAAAATAATGCAGTAAGCTACAGTAATTTTAAACGAATTCTTTTTATATGTTTAACGTTCCTGTGCATTTTGCTCAGATTGTGATTAGGCTTACCCTTAACATATTAATTAATTAAAAACGTGGATTAAAAGTGAATATTGAAGTTATATTATGAACGAGGAAAATAAATTAGTTTATTGACTTTGACTCTGTGGCACTATGATGCATTTTATCGAGTCATAGCAGAGAGTATGCTTTTCTGAGTCAATATTTTGTTTTTGTTATTATTATTAATTGAAATTTCTTAAATGTTTAATTAAAATTTTGTTTAAAACTGAGCGTAACTTGTAAATGATGTAGAATGCTTGAACTATAACTGCTAAGATTATTGCAACGAGGATATTACATTTTTAATACATATATAGTTTTGGGAACGAATAAGGCTCCGAGGACCACTCATTTATATTCTTAATGACTTAAGTCTCCTAGCACCTCATGAAGGGAGCTTAGATTAAGGAGATAGTCAAGTTTATACGAGATAGTCACTTGCCTTATGTTACCTTAACTTACGAATACATTGCCTCAATTTTTAAATTCATGTTAATATGTAAAGAAACGAAACGCTAATTATATTCCTCGACACGCTGTACAATTATGTCCGCTATTACGCCAAGCGTATATAGTTAGAGTGGCGTACCGTGATTTAGGGTATAAACCGCCCGATTAATTAAAAGTTCTAGTTGAGAAGTAATAGATGTATAAATAGGCTGCAGTGACGAGAGATGTCCGTACACAGGTAAGCAGTAGTGACGTGAAAGAGTCCGTACACACATATACATATACTTATGGTTTAAGCACAGTTAGGCTAAGCCAACTTAATTTGAATAACTAGAAGATAATTAGGAGAGCACTTTACACGGCGTGGACGTTTCTCACATATTAACTAGATTTTTTTTTGTTATTATATATTTATGTTGTTTTTTCTGTCCGAAACATTGTTTTGTTTGACAGTTGAATATTTACCCTTAGCATGTTATAGCTTCGAATGTTAAAAACTTTAAAATGTAGATTGTTTTAAATCTTAAAATATAAATATTGCAATTTTGCTTCAAGTTACGGCATTTATTAACATTAAACAGGTCCTACACGACTCAAGTGTGCACAAAGTAAGTTTTTTAAAGGCATTAGTCTATTAATTTATTCAAATTTCATAATATGCGATAATATTTTGTTTAAGGGGTATAATTTATACTAGCTTAGTAGTTACATCACTAAAATTTTAGTTATACTTCAGAAGAAGGTAAACATTTATATTAGCAAAG
Source organism: Lepisma saccharinum (assembly GCF_977018435.1). Lineage (NCBI taxonomy): Eukaryota > Metazoa > Arthropoda > Insecta > Zygentoma > Lepismatidae > Lepisma > Lepisma saccharinum. The sequence continues at coordinate 26,209,969 of NC_139251.1, read as the reverse complement.
TTTTTTATCAAGCGCAAGTTATTGAGAATATTTATTTTATATGAATATGTATACGTCGACGTCAAGATTTTTTTGCGCCAAAATAACAAGTATTGTCCTTCGGATATTGGATTGCAACCAAAATCCTGGTAATCCATTCTGCCATCGCAGAATGATTATGGTTAAACCACAACGGTTTTAGTTTTAAGCTTTGCTCCAATAATATGCTCAGCATATTTTAGAATGAGTTGAGAGAATGATAGATTCTTCATTTTTAGTGATGTTAGCATAATATAAGGCAATTATCGCATATTTATAGATTAATTATTTTCTTTTTTGGATGGTCGACTTTAAATAAGCATCGTTTCCCGTGTACTCTTGTATTTAAGTATTACATTTTTAACGACCACTTGCACACTATGAGTAACATAAGAGACTAAAATAAGATATATTTTTTTTACATAGCAAAGTTTAAACAGGCTTCTACAAGTAAATGTAACCAGTAGGGAAAATAAGCGAAAGGCGAAAAATAACATTATTACTCGTTTAGCTTTAAATACGTTTTCATATGTCCTTATAGTAATATGGTATTTTCATTTTAAATGCACAAGACTGGTTTTCTCATCAAAAGTAAAGTAGAAGAAGCAATACATTCAAGCACGAGTTACTAGCGACCAGTATTTCACAGCAAATCGTCATGTATTTTAGAAGTAATCGATAAACTAACTTGGCGTACATCCGCAAACGAATCTATTTCCTCATTGTCATTGTACAGTTAAACGCAGAAGCATGTTAAGGACATAGGCATTGATGTAGATGCATGCAATACATTATTGACGCAAAGGGTACATTTCAACGGCATCCGAGAAACACAGCAGCGGCCAGAGTTCAGTTACACGGCTTTACATATCTTGCACGCTCGAATCTACGACCCGACGAAGAATTTTGCTAACATAAGAATTTCCCCTCCGCACCTCTCCAGTTATGGGGATCAGGTAACCAGCCAGCAAAAACCCGGTCGAGGGAGACACGTAGACTTGAAGCAGAAATGATGACGGCTAAATTCTTTAGGTTGTAACAGGTTGCCAGATTGTTAGAACGTTATCAAATAGTAACTCACAACAAGCAATAATGAATTAAACTCAATTAATCGAATCACGACATATATCACTGGTACTTTACGGGGACAAAAAAAATTAAAATTCCGATTGCTTTAGAAGCACTATCCTATTTTCTTTCTAGATTCTGGAATAAACGTGGTAGCTTTCACGAAGCTATTTTCATCATATTTCTTTTTATATTATTTCCACTGGGAATTAGCATTTTAGTCATATTTTAATGGGTATAATATAAGAGTTTATTACTAGTTTAAGTATATTTCAATTGATAATGGCATTTTTAAATCATGAGTGACAAAATATTATTCTTGAGTGTTGTACCAAAAAGATTGGATCAAAATAATCCTTTCCCGGGAAAAAAAATCCTATCTTAAATCTACGCTAATATTACCTTTACCTTAAACCTGTCTCAAATTCGAAATTTATCAGCTGTCGGCCAGAGAACAGCCAATGTCAGCCGCAAGGAAAACAATTCGGCATTCCCAAACCCGAAAGGAAAATGTCGAACCAGGAACCAGCGCGTCCAGTATCCTGACAGCATTCGCCAGCTTGGGAGCCAGAATGCAGAAACATGTTCCAGCTTTACTCTACAAGGGATCAAGTACCCCCCCCCCCCCCACTTGTTAAGGCAATTCGTAAAGTACACCACGACGTGCCACGTTCCAGAGAATCTACACAGCCCCTCAAAATTGTCGTGCTACGTCTCGAACAAAATCTTCAATTGAATCTACAAGTCCAAACAACGACATGTTCCAGAGGGTAAACTACACGAATTCCTTCACTAAAGTGTCATGCTACACTCCTAATATACATATTACTTGACACACTTCCATGTCATGTACAGTGTCTCTCAAAAGTTTTAGGACAACAACATTTTAAACTAGGCAACCCAATTTACACAAAGCGTTGGTGGGTTGCATGTAGAGTTAGGCTCAATTTCAGGGTTGCCACATGCACATTAGGTATTTATAAAATACGCGAAAGAAAGATATCCAAATATTATTGCATACAACTAGAAAAAAATCAGTATTACATTCGTTGCAATACTCTCAGAAAGAAACAACGTCGATTTTCTAGTATTTCATTGTTGATGAGTCTACACAAAGGAAACGTGGAGAGAGGAAACGAAAGGGAACAAAGGAGAGGAGAAAAGAGAAAGCAATAGGAGAAGAGTCAAAGTAAAGAAGGGAAGAAAATAGAGGACGGAGGAAGTGGATAGGAGAAGTAATAAGGAGAAGGGAAAAAGATGCGAGGAGAGATGAGGAAAATGGAGCAAAGAGGAGAGAAGAGAGGAAGGAAAGCGAGGTGATGGAAGAGGAGGAAAGGAGTTTGGAGAGGGTCTATTTTTTTAAAAAAAAATACAAACAAAATTACTATTTACACTAAACTTCTTATCAAGGCAAAAATAGTTTGTAACTGTGAAACTATCCCCTGAATGCAAATTGACAACATTTCTTTTTTCATGTGAGAAAGAATTAAATGTGTGGCACACATACATACTTCTTGCGAAAACAATTAAGTGTGCCCTTTCCCAGCATGTCTGGAGCAAAGTAGGGATGGCCAGATCCGGATCCGGATCCGCGGATCCGGAATTTTCATATCCGGATCCTCGGATCCGGAATTTTCAGATCCGGATCCGGATCCGGTACTTTCGGATCCGGATCCAGAACTTTCGGATCTGGATCCAGAATTTTCGGATCTGGATCCAGAATTTTCGGATCAGGATCCAGAACTTTCGGATCCGGATCCAAAACTTTCGGATCCGGATCCGGTGCTTTTGGATCCGGATCCGGATCCGTTTTGCCATCCCACATGCGCTTCTTTGGAAAGTAACAATGTGCTTATAATATACTGTTACCTGCTAATATACATATATATATAATATACATACACACATATATATAGTGTGTGTGTGCGCGCGTGCGCGATTTGTAATTAATTAATACACTTACAAGGGAGGTCTAAGTCTCCCCCTCCGATTTCCATGAAACTTGCAGGGCCCAAATGAAGAAATACGTGTTTTTTTGTTTCGGCAAAAAATTTGTTCTAGGGAGCAACCACCTCTCAAATGTCAAGATGAGGACAAATTGAAGTGGGGATCTGACCTCTGTGTTCCCCTCCGATTTCCATGAAACGTGGCAGGTGTATAGAAGGGATGGTCAGATCCGGATCCTAGCGGATCCGAAATCCAGATCCAGAACTTTATTTTAATTTGTAGAACTGTAACTGTAGAACAATTGTATATTTTTTGTATAACATTTCTATCTTGTTATATGTGTTAAAGGTTTCATCCTGGAATGGAATTTCTCACATTTATGTGTGTTTTCATCCCCCCCCCCTCAAATGTCAAGATGAGGAGAAATTGAAGTGGGGATCTGACCCCGAAACCACGTAGATATGGCATAGGAAGAAACAGGGGGCATACGGACTCTCTATACACCTGTCAAATTTCATGAGAATCGGAGGGGGACACAGGGGTCAGATCATCCTCACGTCAATTTGTTCTCATCGTGACATTTGAGGCGGGTTTTGCCCCCCTAAAACAGTTTTTTTTAGCCGAAACAAAAAACAACAACACGTATTTCTTCCTTTGTGCCCCTCTATACACCTGCCAAGTTTCATGGAAATCGGAGAGGGACACATAAGTCAAATGCCCACTTAAATTTGTCCTCATATTGACATTTGAGGGGGGGTTGCCCCCTAAAACAGTTTTTTAGCCGAAACAAAAAAAAACGAATTTCTTCATTTGGGCCCGTTTATACACACACCTGCCAAGTATCATGGAAATCGGAGGGGGACACAGGGGTCCGATCCTCACTTCAAATTTGTCCTCATCTTGACATTTGGGGGGGGGGTTTGCCCCCTAAAACAGTTTTTTAGCTGAAACAAAAAAACACGTATTTCTTCCATTGGGCCCCACTATACACCTGCCAAGTTTTATGGAAATCGGAGGGACACAGGGGTCAGATCCTCACTTCAATTTGTCCTCATCTTGACATTTAAGGGGGTTTTGCCCCCTAAAACAGTTTTTTAGCTGAAACAAAAAGCACGCATTTCTTCATTTGGGCCCGTTTATACACACACCTGCCAAGTATCATAGAAATCGGATGGGGACACAGGGGTCAGATCCTCACTTCAATTTATCCTTATCTTGACATTTGATGGGGTTTTGTCCCCTAAAACTGTTTTTTAGCTGAAGCAAAAAAAACACGTATTTCTTCCTTTGGGCCCCACTATACACCTGCCACGTTTCATGGAAATCGGAGGGGGACACATAAGTCAAATGCCCACTTAAATTTGTCCTCATATTGACATTTGAGGGGGGTCTTGCCTCCTAAAACAGTTTTTTAGCCGAAACAAAAAAAACGCGAATTTCTTCATTTGGGCCCGTTTATACACACACCTGCCAAGTATCATGGAAATCGGATGGGGACACAGGGGTCAGATCCCCACTTCAATTTGTCCTAATCTTGACAATTGAGTGGGTTTCGCCCTGTAAAACCGTTTTTTAGCTGAAACAAAAAAAAACACGTATTTCTTCCTTTGGGCCCCACTATACACCTGCCAAGTTTCATGGAAATCGGAGGGGGACACATAAGTCAAATGCCCACTTAAATGTGTCCTCATATTGACATTTGAGGAGGTTTTGCCCCCTAAAACAGTTTTTTAGCTGAAACAAAAAGCACGTATTTCTTCATTTGGGCCCGTTTATACACACACCTGCCAAGTATCATGGAAATCGGATGGGGACACAGGGGTCAGATCCCTACTTCAATTTGTCCTTATCTTGACATTTGAGGGGGTTTTGTCCCCTAAAACTGTTTTTTAGCTGAAGCAAAAAAAACACGTATTTCTTCCATTGGGCCCCACTATACACCTGCCAAGTATCATGGAAATCGGATGGGGACACAGGGGTCAGATCCTCACTTCAATTTGTCTTCATCTTGACATTTGAGGGGGTTTTGCCCCCTAAAACAGATTTTTAGCTGAAACAAAAAAACACAATTCTGCCTTTGGGCCCCACTATACACCTGCCAAGTTTCATGGAAATCGGAGGGGGATACTTAGATAACCTCCCTTGTAATTATTTAACACTACATATATTATAATGTTTTATTTTAATTTGTGTAACTGTAGAACAATTGTATAATTTTTGTATAACATTTCTATCTTGTTATATGTGTTAAAGGTTTCATCCTGGAATGGAATGTCTCACATTTATGTGTGTTTTCATTTCCAATACATTCGAATGAATACATATTCGTTTTAATGGCATTTACAAAATCACCTCTGACATGTGTGCACGAGTGTGTTAGCCGATGCGTAGCAAAGTATTTTAGGAACAACACTTGAAAAAAATTCTTGTAGGACTAACGAAAAATTTCTTTGTAATCGAATATCATAATACCTTTTAAGTTGTGGTAATATTATAATGGGATTGAGATACGAAACTCTCGGATCCGGATCCGGAACTTTCGGATCCGGATCCAGATCCGAAACTTTCATACCCGGATCCGCGGATCCGGAACTCTCGGATCCGGATCCAGATCCGAAACTTTCAGACCCGGATCCGGATCCGGAATTTTCGGATCCGGATCCAGATCCGTAACTTTTGGATCCGGATCCGGAATTTTCGGATCCTGATCCGTTTGGCCATCCCTAGAGCAAAGCCGCGCATAGCGGAAGAGAAGGGGAAAGAGGGGAAGGGGGATCGAGTGGACAGAGCGAGGCAATACACGCTGCTGGAAAGGCTGGTAACTGCAGTGGATCTCCTCCCTCCATGCAATTCCGTTCCTCTCATATGTTCATCGCTGCTCAGATACTTGTTTCGTTCACCTGCTCCAGAGCTAAGTGGGACAGAGTGTAGTTCGCATACATGTAGCAAGTAAGGCAACTTATCTCAGAATGAAAATTCCACAGAGTTTTCAAACGTTTGTTTCAGCATTGATGACTGGACACGGATCACACATAATCCCTTGCCAAAATCTAGTGGTCTAAAATCATTTGAAAACTTGAATGTATCTCTTTACAGATACCAAGTTATAAGGAACTATTTCGTAGATGTTCATGTAACCGTTATAAAATTACAAATAAAATATATTCACAACCTTAGATATACTAATACGAAGAAAGAAATTCAGAGTAAGATTTCAAATGCATGTGTATAAAGTATATACAAGTACAGAGCAATATGAGAGTATTGAACTTTTTCTTTTTTTTTGCAGGATAACGTTTACAATATTGAGGCGACAGAATAATTAAGAAAGTAGTGTATTGGTTAGAGTTCTTGAGAGCATTGTAAGCGGTCCTAGGTTCGATCCTCCATACGAGGTGTTCTTTCCTTTTCTTTTTAAAAATATTTCTCCTTCTATGAAACATGAGCGTGGCAACATTGTTTGTAATAATAGTGTATAGTGGCTAGATTGTTCTAAAACTGGAATTTACTAAAAAAAAAATAAACAAATAAATGAATTGACACACGATCAAAGGGATATTTTCACGTATCAGATCTTGACTTATGATACTCTAACAATAATTGTGTTCTGCTTCAAAGACATTGACAAATATTAATGAAATAACCATTTATATTTGTGGCAATTCAGAACACACTAATATTACCCCTTTTTCCACTCGAGTTCAATGCAAAGATACCTTCACAAACATCGACTGAAAAGTTACCATCATGTGCAATTCTCCATTAAATGTTTTCGCCGAGTCGTATTGCCTTCGTCTTCTTTGTTACAAACAAGTATTCTTTGCACATGACATGTAGGAGGGGGGTTGCATCTGCATTTCACATTGGTCAGCTCCTTCTAGCTGTATTCAGGAGCGAAAGCTTGTGGGGTAGTGGTTACCGTTAAGGATTGATAATTTGTTGGTCGTAGGTTCAAACCCCTCTGGTGGCAGAAACTTTTCGTACGTTTTAGACATATCCCATTGCGTTCATTGTCCACGCCGTATGAAACGGAATGATTCAGTTTGGAATTAACGATGGGGGGAGGGGAAATGTTAAATAACAAAATCTCAATTTCAACGAACCGAGAAGAGGAGAAAAATTGGATAATTCTTATAAATATGAAAATTACATTCATGTTTTTAGTGGTATAATCGCAGGTAAAATCAAAGATCTTACGTGGAAAATTTTATCTTGCTCTGAACTCGGCCAAAAGGAATTTCGCACCGATCTAATACATTCTCCAATACATTATAAAATGTTAATGAATGTTTCATGTCGATAATTTTATCAATGCATCAGTCCTTGACGCCGAGACGTATTTTCTGCAACTACCCCTTCTCTCATCTCGTCTCCTTCTGTTCTTAACTTCTCCTTCTCCTTCTTCTCTCCCGTCCTTCTCCTCTATTTTTATCTCATACCGCCTTCCCTACTTTTCTCGCCTCTTGTCTCCATCCCACTCTTCTCCACTCCTCTTATATCCTCTCCTGTCTTATATTTCCGACTCCACGGCACTGTTCTCCTCATCTTTTCGTTCTTCTCTCTTTCTCTCTTTTACTCTACTCTCCACTCCCCTCTTCTCGTCTCCTCCTACCCTCTCCAAACTCCTTTCCTCCTCTTCCATCACCTCGCTTTCCTTCCTCTCTTCTCTCCTCTTTGCTCCATTTTCCTCATCTCTCCTCGCATCTTTTTTCCTTCTCCTTATTACTTCTCCTATCCACTTCCTCCGTCCTCTATTTTCTTCCCTTCTTTACTTTGCGTCTTCCCCTATTGCTCTCTCTTTTCTCCTCTCCTTTGTTCCCTTTCGTTTCCTCTCTCCACGTTTCCTTTGTGTAGACTCATCAACAATGAAATACTAGAAAATCGACGTTGTTTCTTTCTGAGAGTATTGCAACGAATGTAATACTGATTTTTTTCTAGTTGTATGCAATAATATTTGGATATCTTTCTTTCGCGTATTTTATAAATACCTAATGTGCATGTGGCAACCCTGAAATTGAGCCTAACTCTATATGCAACCCACCAACGCCTTGTGTAAATTGGGTTGCCTAGTTTAAAATGTTGTTGTCCTAAAACTTTTGAGAGACACTGTACAACTCTACGAACTTACGTCTATTCTTTTTCACAAAGCCTCAAATGAAGAATCGCCCAACGAAGTGTTAGCAGTACAAGAAGTTTTCACACCAAATGTTCCAGTTTTTTTTTTTCATCAAAGAGGTAAAATCTTTGGTCCACCCCACGAAGTTCGTCTCAAAAACAAGCAGTACACATAGTGATTATTCCTCCAGGAACATAGTTCTCCTATTCCGGGAAAACAAACGACCACACATTCCATTGGTCGTTACATGATACACTCAGCACCAAAAGTGTATTTATCAATACTCCAGTGCAGAACAATTCTTATTGACAGATGAAATCACATTTCTACCCTTAAGTTTGAACTTCCCCAAATTGTCTCTTCCCAGAGTGCAAGTACGAGAAACGCAGACAGCAGAACTCTACAGGGAAGATGTTCATTCAGTGTGCATACAGTGACAAACAGAAGGAAATGTACAATCCGGGTTCAGTGTGGCAGACACGTAGTAGTACTGTACTCTCAGGTACAGTAAAATTCCATGAGTTATAGTCAATCTGAGCTGAACATCGTGTCTGGAATAAAGGATGATTATCCTAAATGGACAATGTTACGATTGATTTGTTCATCGTACTTTGGGTGAACGACATCGAGGTTAACGATGGTGGACTTTTCACTCTCAGCGTGTGTTCAATGCATGTTTATGGAATTATCAACGAACAATTTTAATAGAAGAATAAAGACAACATTGATATGCATGGACAAAAGGTGTAACAATTGCGATGCTTAAATATTATTTATACGTGAATTATTAATTCATATGTTAAATATGAGTGTGTACATATTTCATATCGAAGGACGGAGTTGAATAAGTAAATATATATTGTTAATATAAAAATAAAGATGGCGATCCATCGATAATAATAATACAGGAAAATTATAGTGATACGTGCTACGATTATATTTATGTGAGATAAACTCAATTTCGCAATATTCGGCATACGTGTTGGCCCTAGTAACCAAACATTACTAGCAACACAGGTGGAACGAATTATGTATTTATACAAGTGCTTCGATTTATTTCTTATTCAGTGCTCCACATTATTTACGGTGAAGGAAGGCTATTAGTTATCTATCATTCAATGTTAAACACAAATTTATTATGTAATTTCGAGTCTCTTACCTTCAAACGGTGCAATGACTGTCTCGTGTAGACAAACACGTCTTGTGTCGCAAGAGGCTGGTCACGCTCTGAAGTGACGTATTAAATGAGTGTGTTTTGACGGCCGACGCCATGTGACGTCAGGTCTCTACATCAAAAATGCATGCGTTATGTTATGTGGCGCTGATCCACTCACTTATTCAGCAGAAATAATGCATTGTATCATATGTTCTTGTGTGTCAGTGGGTTTATATGATATTCACTTTGGATGGGTTCATGGTTTATACTTTATTACTTTTCATTTTTGGTTCTTACTTTATAATAAACGGTACCCCTACAAGATTGGATCAGACATAAAGACGAATTCAAAAGGGAATTCTTTTCCGGAGAGGGACATCGTAACGATCCTTAGTACTTTTTAATTAGTATGGACAACGAACTCCAACTTCCAGTCATTCAACCATCGTTTTCCAATCAGGAAATATTCAGAAACATCACAGGAATGCAGTGTCAGACAGCACTGAAGCTCTTCCTGGTCATCAGCGGTATAAACATGTAAACGGACGAAATCCAGGAAGAGGCTACAATCCTGACTGTGCATTTGTTTAGTAAATTGAACTGCAATAAATATCTGGGAGGCAGAGAGTTCGGGGTCAGTTCCAATTCAGTTATTGAGGAGAAGTTACGATTGAATAGAGAAAGAGGAGGAGGTTCTAGGGAGAGCGTGTTAACGCTAGTCGCAAGTCAGACTCTACGTACAGTCACATGCATAACCTCTAACGGCCTCTTCAATTGCAGTACAGAGACAGACATATCCTTACATTACCCATGCTGATTCAGTCTTCAGGGGTGTGAAACTCAAGTGTCATGTGTTGCCATTCAAGTGTGTAAATTTAGTACCTCTAGCGCCTTACCACCAAGCTCACCACGAGCAGAGAGTGCTTTACCATCAAGGATGAATGATGATAAGTGAGCTACATTCCCAAAAGATCCCCCCATACCTAAGGGTATGAGACGATATCCATTGGCGACGATTATGGAGAGCGTGGGGGACAGTTGCCCCCTCACTTTTTGCACCCGCACTATGGCCTCTTAAAAGCAGAGGAACAGTTCCCATGTCCAGCCAAATGTAAGGACCCCAAAACACTTCTCCCTCAACGACTCTTCCCCGCTGCGCTGGATGACTGTAGTAGGAGGAGAAAACTTAGCATTACACATATGGGAGTATTATTTTCCTAGTTCTCTTGGATATATCACACTTTCGATGGTGTAGAAAAACACATGAACGGAAAGAGGACAGGTTGAAGATTTGGTTGATATTGAAATAAATGCATACCTTGTGCGAAATAGTTACTCTTCGCCTTAATTTCTTTCCTAGCATGAATAATTATAGATGTCCCTTGGCACTCCCCTCCCAGTTCTGGTACCCAATCGCTACTGCTGCACCCCCCCCCACACAGATATATATATATATATATATATATATATATATATATATATATATATATATATATATATATATATATCAGGGATCAAAAAATTTTGATGACTCTTATTGCAGTACATCGTAAGTTAGCATATTTTTTCTTTTTTTATCAACGTTGTGAACATTCCATAGAGTCAGTAACAATTTCTTTCCCTTTGTCCCCCAACACCCCATTTCCTGCTTTCTCAAATAATTTAGGGATGTTTTGAATACCGTGATGCTCAGCATCTTATACAGAGTATTTCAAAAGTCGCACAACCCAAACTTTGGAAATGTATATCATGAAAACCGTAAGAGATATTTACACCGGTTTTTTTGCATTATAGAGCCCCATTCATTGAGATATTTCTCAATGCTTAAAATTATCAGTTCACCCCGTTCAGAAAATTATATAAATTAATAACTGACGGAAAGCAAGATTCAAAGTTTTCCAGAAATGAACTTCTGAGTAAGAAAAATATGTAAGAAATTATCGAAGGGTCATAATTAGACATTTGATGACTTATGCCAAGTCAGTCTGTCATTTGCGACCAATATTAGTCATGTGCAACATTTGATGAATTTTTGACTGGCGATTTTATGGGTAAATGAAAAGTGCCATTTTTGAAACATATCTCCGTATATGGCAACACTAGCAGGTCGAAATATTGTCAACAGTCGCATGCAACATGTGTCTAAGTACTGGCTATACATTTACGTGAAAAATCGTAAATCAAGATTTTGTGCCGAAATTGAGCTCTTGAGAGAATCATAGACTGCCCCTGTTTACATTGAAATCTCTTCGTTCACTTTCGCCGCTACTGTGCCTGTTTTTCTTAATTGATTCAGCATGGCGTATTCCTTGGAGCAGTGCGTGTGCATTGCTGAAGAGAATTTTACTACTCATTCTTACACTCGTGTGCAAGAGGTTTTCCAATAAAAATGCCCTGCTTCTGCTGTACCTCACAAAGCAACTGTTTTACAACCAGTCAAACAGCAACATATGATCACACAAATTGTTTAAGAGTTGGTATTTTTGTTGAAAATCAGTTCTCAAGATGTTTTCAGCAAATTAACAATGTTTTTTTTTTAAATAATGTCATTGTTTTTATTTAGTTAAAGGCTAACATAAATTTATGAACCCAGTGATAGCCTGCAGGATTAGTTTAGTGCAGAAAACGCGGTGTTTACGATTTTCATGATATACATTTTCAAAGTTTAGATTGCGCGACTTTTGAAACATACTGTAGTATGCACAATTGCTAATAGGTGGTTTCCTGGCACCTGATTTTCAGAGCTGGCGCCTAGCTGCAGCACTGGCGAGAAAAAATCCTCTTATCGCAGTGGAAACCCTAACGAAAGGCCATCCTTCCAGTTGGTTGCCAGCTCTGGCTGCAAGTCTCAAAATTCAGGAGAACCTCTAGCGGTCTGGTAAAATTGACGCCAGGGCCCTCCAGTTGAGGAACACTGCTCTACACGATTTTGTCCTCGAAGTTAACCCAAACTCCATATTTAGACTATTTCCTTTCCTAGAATGAACTTGGATCTTCTCCAACATTTCGTTGTCAGGAATTATGTAACAAGAATTGCGGACAAACTTCCTCTTTCGTCCACTCCATCTAAGTCGCTTGAAGTGTACCCCCATCCATATATATATATTAAGTTTGCCCTTAAGAGACACGCAAACGAACAGCCGAAACTCACAGAACTCCTACTTAATATACCGGGTATACCCTGATTACAAACTTTATTCATATCCGCTGTATGAAAGGTAGAGATGTGAATGTGGTGCCAAAATGGAAAACTAACCAAGTTTTTTTGTTGCAGGTTTGAGTAACGTGGCTGCAGTGTAGCAGTGTCAGTGCCCAGAAAACCGGAAATGTTCACAAATCAGGAAAAAGCTCAGCATGTCCTCTGGTATCACGAGACCCGGTCACCAATAACAGTGCAGAGGAACTTTCAAATGTACAGAATTATTTCGTCTAGAATATCTGCCATCAATAAGTTGGTATTTAAAAAATGGAATTTATCTTCATTCCCAAATCCTGTCAAGTCCAAGAAACATTGTATGGAAAGATGCCACCCGATGTCAAGAGCATTAATTCCGGATTCTTTGGCACTGACACTGCTACACTACAGCCACATTACTGAAACCTGCAACAAATAAACTTGGTTAGTTTTCCAACATTTCGGCACCACTTTCACATCTCTACACTGCATATAGTGGGTATGAATAAAGTTTGTAATCAGGGAGAGACTTCTGGGACACCCGGTACATTGGTTTTGACCAATCTCCATTGTGGATTGGTTAGCGTAGCTTGATATGAAACCAAGCAAACTTCGGGTTACCGTAGAGGACGAATGTAGAGGAGTTAAGCCAGTTGAACCAATGGACGTTCGCGCTTGGAGAACAGTTAAAACCTTCAAAATCTCCTTACATAGATTTAACCTATGAATATGATCTCAACGATGTGTTCATAACTGGCGCTGTGCCCAAGGAGAGTGATGCGGTTATAACTCCCCTCGCAAAAAGTTTAAAGAACTTTAAAAATGAAAAAAAAATAATGCTACGGCACATTAAGAATATCTCAGAAAATATTTCTTCAAAGCAAGAATGTGTATCTTGCATCACATATGGCGTCTATAATATCCGCATCCGTTTTCATGAGGAACTTCTAAAAGAGAAATAGCTTGAGGCATACCCTACACCTATTTTGCACCTCTTGAATTTTTCTTCGGAAGGTTGGAGAAAATGTAAACAGCTTATAATTGTCTATTTGAGAATATTTCTGGACAAGCGTGTTCCTTGTGAGTGTCCCTTCATTGATTTCGTCATATCATCACTCATCCTCATCTTCATGATTAGCCAAAAGTGGCAGAAAAGAAAAGTAAAATAGACCAAAACAATAAAATAGGTCTGAAAAACTGGGTGCGTCTTATATACACCCGATACTTAAGTTGCACCATCAGGAAGATGGAAGAGGTTAAACATTTTACAAGAAGTTCATGGGATGCTGTGAAAACTAAGGCAGTGGTTAAATAATTTAAACAGCGTGGCATTAATACAATTAGAAGACAATTTGTTGTATGAGAACTCAAGATTCTGATTGAGAAGAGATTTCAAGTGAGCTTTCATTTAGCTCCGGGGATGAATGTCGGGGTTTTGATTAAGAAGATTAAAATGTATTCCTTTCTAGTTAGATTAGGTTAAGTTATTTGTTGAAAGTAGACCTACATGTTACTTCATATTTGAAACACTGAAAATTAATCAGTGATAAAGCATTTCCCTAAAAAATATTTACCAAAAAAGGAGGGTGCGTCTTATAAGTCTAATATGCCGGAAAGAACGGTCGTTTAATATCACAATATTCGTTTATAATATTGCTATATTCTCTACAGAGAAAGAGAAGTATGAAAATAAAAGGAATGAGGGAAAAGAAAAAAAGTAAAACAGGAAATTGGAGAGAAAGATGAGAAATGAAGAAAATGAATGAGGAAAAAGAAAGACAATAAATAATAAGAGGAAAAGAAAAAGAGGAAATTGGTGAGAAAGAAGAGGGGAATGAAGAAAAATAATGAGGAGAAAGAGTAAGACAAAGTAAATAATAGGAGGAAAAGAAAGAGGAAATTGGGGAGAAAGAAGAGGAGAAAAGAGAAAGGAAACAGGGAAATGGGAATAAAAATAGAAACAATAAGGTTAAAGGGAGAAACAATAATGAGGTCAAGAAAGCGAATTAGAAAAAGACAAGTAAAATGAAAATAGAAAGAGAGAAAGCGAAATAAAGTTGAAAGAGAAAAAGAACTAATGGAATGAAAGACACAGAAAAAGGAAGAAAATGAGAGAATGGAAGAACATCCAAGAGAAAAGGAGAGATAAATGGAGACATTGTAAGACAAAAAACAAACATATTGAGACAGAGAAAATAAATCGGAGTGAATGAAGAGGGAAAATTAAATAAAGATAAGAGAACAAATAGAAAGAATTTCACTTGAAAATTCTTTGTGCATCTTTAAGCCCGCCAAAAACAAAATTCCCAGGAAAATAAACTTGATATTTTTACCTCCAGAACTTTGTCCAGAGTGTCCGGATCGGACGAAGTGGTCGAGAAGTCATCGTCGTCTCTTCTGATAGTGTCCGGTTCCACGAACATGCTCGATCGCCACCACGCACCTCGACGCACACGTTACCCTCCCGACTGTTCAACGGCAACGAAAGCACTGAGCCATTGCCATGAAATTCGACGGAGGGAATATAGATGTCGCCACCGCAGCGCCTATCAACGAGCTACCCGACAGCGTTCGTGTTGTCATGTGAAAACATTGATTGGGGGTAAGAAATAACGTTGAAAGTAAGAAATAAAAGTTCTCTCATCCTCCACGGAAAGTAAAAGTTTCAAGTGGTGGAGTCAGCTACGAACCTTGTTGCATGCTGTGGCAATAAAGTAGAAATATATGGTCTTATATCTCACAACTCCATACAAATATTGGAGAAATTTTCTGCTATGATTTGTTTAATCTTTGATATCGGTGCATCGTGAAAAAAAAGACAATATAGATGCTTATGGAAAAGGGAAGCAAGGTGAATTCAGTTTATCTCAATAGTAGACAAGTCTGAACTTGTCAACAACGCCAAAAGATCAAGTCAATTTCAATCTTATGATTTGTAAAATAATAATAATAATTGGGAAAATATATGAAATCTTCCTCTGCCACCCCTCCCCCTCCCGAGAAAATAATCCTGCGGCCGCCTTTGCAAGGAACGCACATACTTTTCGAGAGATGACTTACTACTAACATTATACGTTGTATAGGGTGACCAGATATTTGTCGACCAAAAAGAGTATAGTCTATAAGTTGATGGTGCGCATGAACAAAACATAAAAAGAAAACGAAAATAAGGGTGGCTATTTGTTATTGCTTCTATTATAGCCCCTATAAAATACGCCTACACTCTACAGATTCAAATTACTTATGGGTCTAATGTAATTAGCTAATTACAAATACTTTCTCACCAATGGCACCATTGTTCAAACTTCTGGGATGATTTTGCTTTCTTGAGTATGTTTAAATCGTCCTTTATTGCCAGTCCAAACTCTTCACAGGTCATGTCCACATTGAATTTCACTTTCATTACTTGTTCGAGTGTTGACACCAGGAGTGTACTTTTTTTCAGAACCAACATTTGTACCAGGCACGGTAAACATGAATTTTATAAGAGGCACAATCACTTTAAAATTTGATACAGCCTGTACTAAATCTTTGCACACTGACCTCCACTTACCCATCTTTGATTTTTTTCTTTCCCCTCAATCTGCAAGATGATTTTGAACGGCTTTTAAAATTGCACAGTAAATTACAAAAATATCATTATTAGGGCTGAACCGATACCGATGCCGATGTATCGGTATCGGCCGATACCACTGGTATCGGAATTGGAAAGTATCCGTAGGAATTCA
This sequence comes from Lepisma saccharinum, assembly GCF_977018435.1. Taxonomy (NCBI): domain Eukaryota; kingdom Metazoa; phylum Arthropoda; class Insecta; order Zygentoma; family Lepismatidae; genus Lepisma; species Lepisma saccharinum. The sequence goes on along the minus strand of NC_139251.1, from coordinate 26,193,761 downwards.
GCTGCCGATACCAGCCGATACTTTCCGGCATTTTGGTCTTTCACGGGGTCCGAAAAAATCCCGCGCGACTTCTTGACAATCTGATTATCCTGGAAATTATGCAAAATTAAAACTTCCTTTTTATTTTACACTAATTTGGCACGAAAACTATATTTTGTGACTACATAATATCTATTTTAATATTCTGATGCAATTCTTGAATATTCTAAAGCAAATTTCTTGGTATGTTGATGCATGTAATTGGAGGAGAATATTTACACACCAATATTGATCAATATTTGAACAAATTTTAATTATTGCAATTTTCAAGTATCGGTATCGGTGAGTATCGGTAAGAGTATCGGCATCGGTTCAAAGTGGTATCGGCTCAGTCCTAATCATTATCATTAAATTCCAATGAATTTGAAATGTTTTGCTTGTTGATGGAATACGAAAGTGACACATGAAATTGTTCATAGGAAATTCTTGAGTCAAGGAGTAAATACTTCAGTTTGTTGACATCCTGACGTTTTCCGTTCTGTGGATTTTAAGGCATTTTTACGCGTAAAATAATGAATGAAATTAAATAGCAAGGAAAAGAGTATATTTGGGGATTTTTGCAAATTCAAAAGAGTATAGAGCATATGAACCTCTAAAAGAGTATAATACTCTTAAAAAGAGTATGTCTGGTCACCCTAGTGTTGTAAAACGTAGTGAGGAATTTATAAATGGGTTTATTACTCTTCAACCACCGCTTTTTATATATATATATTTACTTTTACATGTAATAATGAAAACAAAATAACATGTTCACAATTTTCAAAAAATATGGGGTCAGAGGGGAAACGTCCAATTTTTAAAATTGACCGAGAATTAAGATTTTCTAAGTTTTTTTCAGTTTTTCTTTCAAAATGGCGCATGGGAATTGCATATCCTGAAAGAGGGATGTTTTCTTGTGGTTCCTTGCAAATTTGGTCCAACAAGCGTTCATAGAGCTTGTGTTAGAAGCTTTTTTCCATAATGTATCCGTAAGTCGGCAACACTGACGCTATTAATGCTGTTATTGTCAAGAAGCATCAGCCAATTTTCAACGAAACTCTGCATGGTTGTAAGACTGTACCACTGCTACATATTACATTTTCTTTGTTCATTTTGGTCTATTGTGGTGCCACATGGGCGTGCCGAATTTTTGTGCAAAATTTCTAGTTTCTATTTTTGTTAGTACAGAGCATTCCCTGACATTCGCTACGAGACTCGGCGGCAAGCGGCCCGGCATAAGCGATTGCCTTTCCCGGTGAACGGGTCCGCGACAGTCGCAAGCTACAGTCTGTTTTTTTTCGCTCTCCCTGCCTTCGCTCTCTTTCTATTTCTGTTGACGTTGCAGACTGACGCCAGTATAATCCTTCCTCGGAAGTTGTGTTGTGTCGTGACCGTGTGTTGAAGATTGTGGCTTAATATGGCACCACAAAAGTTTACATTACAACAAAGGATTTTTCTTGTCGAGTGTAACTTCGGAAAGAGGAATTGTGGAGAAGTGCGACGACATTTTGCAACGAAATTTCCTGTGGAAAGAAAAATGGTGGAAATCTAAAAAAATAAAGTATACAAAGACAATCCTCGAGTATTGTACGAGAAATCGGGAGAATTACAGTAGACGAACTTGCACGTGTAAATGCCAATTTCCTTCGGAGATGCCAGGAATGTGTTGCAGCAGAGGGACATCATTTTCAACACCTTCTGTAGTCAAGGTTAGTACACAATATGAAAACCGTAATTTTAGCGACTGTCACCGGGAAAGACAAGCGCTGATGCCGAGCAGCTTGCCGCCGAGTCTCGTAGCGAATGTCAGGGAATACTCTGTATAAGCACACACAATAATAACCTGTGGCTTATTGCAACAAATAAAAATTTGTCACCTGCCTATATAATTGTTATATCTGATTAAGTCGAATAGTAAAAATAAATGGGTTTAGAAAAATGCTTCATGAAAAATTTCAAGTATAATTGCCTGTTCCCAAGGCGAGGTTTCCAAAAATTCAAGGCTACACAAGCATATGTTTTCTCTACTTCAACCTTACGTATTAACCCCTGTCACCACCCACACACGCGAATATATTAACAATACAAAGGCTTTGTGTGATTCCATTCCAAAAATTCTAATTCAATTCAATTAAACGGTATATATACTATTTAATATATTCAATTTAAGGTGTGAAATTTACATTTGGCATTACACATACTCAAGACTCGAAATACATCTACGAAAAATTGTTAATTGTATAAGAATTTCAAAAATCAAATTTACATAACCAACTTCATGAGATCTTGCAATAATCTGCCTGTCAGAAAGATTGTTCTGCAAAGGACAACAAAGTAAACGGAACGGACTGAGAGAATTCTGTCCCATTTTCCACGCAGTTTCCTTTTTCCTTCCTCGATAAAAATAAAAGCCAAACTGTGAAAAACTTGCCTCGGGGCATTTGTAAATGCATGAATTAATTTGGATTAATAAAAGTTGCAATTTTATCACGTCTACGGAGAAAATTTAACGTAGAATTCACGCATAATTCCCGGAATTCAAGGAATTCCCGTTGAGAAGCCACCCTGTAATAGAAAATACGTCTGTCTCGTTCGTCTCTGAACGTTTAGTTTCCTTTGATTTTTTTTTTATTGCGCTTCGCTTTTCTTCCATTTTTGGCTAATCGCGACGATGTGGATGAACACACATATGCCCAGTCGGGATTCGAACCCTGGACCGCTAGCGTAGTCCTTTCGGAACGTCCTTACTGAAATAACATGCCACAAGAGGGCGTCTCGTGAACTCATGCGGTGAATGCTGCGCATGCGTCAATTGTGGGAAAAAGGACAGCTTGCTCTGCGACGACATTCGTGAACATTTCTACATTCTAATTTCTTCATATAGGAGAAGTATTTATTTTACACGAGAGCGCTCACCTAAGCGTATATGACATTTCTTGGATCTGACGTGAAATAAAGTAATAATTATTTTCCCACAATTGACGCATGTAAGTAAAAAAAGAGATTACTTGAAAAGCAAAATTAACGAAATTGAAACAAACAGCAAAAACAAAAATATCAGAGATTTATATAAAGGTGTATGAATTTAGAAAGGGGTGGCAACCTAAAGTAAACTTGATAAAAGATAAAGACGGTGTTTTTCTAGCTGATCCAAGCGATATTCTAAATAGATGGAAGAACTACTTTAATGACCTTTTAAATGTTCATCTAGGAGATAAATCAGAAGTAAATGAAGTGCACACAGCAGAACCTTTAGTTCCATAACCTAACTTGACTGAAGTTAAAGATGCTATTAAAAGGCTAAAGAATAACAAAGAACCTGGCATTGATTTAATACCAGCTGAGTTAATTAAATATGGTGGAAATTCATTAATATGTCAAATTCATAAATTAATTTGTTTAATATGGAATAAAGAAGAAATCCCTCAACAGTGGAAAGAATCCATAATTGTTCCTGTGTTTAAAAAAGGTGATAAAATGAACTCCAATAATTACCGTGGAATTTCTCTACTCTCAACAACATATAAAATATTATCTAACATTCTTTTAACAAGACTAATCCCATATGCTAATGAAATTATAGGTGATTATCAATGTGGATTTAAACGTAACAGATCAACTACAGATCAAATTTTTCACATCAGACAGACACTTGAAAAAAAGTGGGAATATAATCAAAATGTCCATCAGCTATTCATTGATTTCAAAAAAGCATATGATTCGGTCAAAAGAGATAAATTATATAATATATTAGTAGAGTTTGGAATACCTAAGAAGCTTGTTAGTATGATAAAAGTATGCACCAGTGAAACAGAAAGTAAAATTCGTGTGGGTATTAATGTGTCTGACAAATTTACAATTCATGATGGGTTAAAACAAGGAGATGCATTATCTCCATTGCTCTTTAATTTTGCCTTAGAATATGCTGTTAGGAAGGTAAACGAAACTAAAGAAGGACTAAAATTAAATGGTGTGACTCAGTTGTTAGCATATGCAGATGATGTAGGCATATTAGGGGATAATATAAATACAATTAAGAATAATGCTAAAATATTTTTCAAAACTGCTAAAGAGATAGGTTTGGAAGTTAACAAAGAGAAAACTAAATATATGCTTACAGGACGAAAGCAAGTGTTAGGTAATAATCAAAATCTAATTATTGATAACAACTCGTTTGAACCAGTTTCCAAAATCAAATACTTAGGAGTAATATTAACAAAGGAAAATTATATTAAAGAGGAAATAAAAAGTAGGCTTAATTCAGGAAATGCATGTTACTTCTCTCTTCATAAACTTTTGTCTTCTCGTTTAATATCTAAGAAACTAAAAGTTAAAATATACAAAACAGTAATTTTGCCTGTAGTATTATATGGGTGTGAAACTTGGTCCCTTACATTGAAAGAGGAACGCAAATTGAGAGTATTTGAAAATAAGATCCTTAGGAAAATATTTGGACCTAAAAGGGATGAGGAGACAGGTGAGTGGAGAAGGTTACATAATTTAGAACTACATAATTTGCATTCTTGTCCAGATATTATTAGAATAATAAAATCAAGAAGACTTAGGTGGGCAGGCCATGTGGCACGAATGGGAGAGGAAAGAGGAGTTCACAGGATTCTTGTTGGGAAACCAGATGGTAAGAGACCTGTGGGAAGACCAAGACGAAGATGAAGAGACAACTTTGAGATGGACCTAAAGGAAATGGGTAGAGATGGAAAAGAGTATATAGATCTTGGTCGAGATAGGGACAGATGGAAGGCCTGTGTTACTGCAGTCATGAACCTTCGGGTTTAAGAAGGCTAGAGCGTTAGTTAGTTAGTCAGCGCTCTCGTGTAAAATAAATACTTCTCCTATATGAAGACATTAGAATGTAGAAACGCTCATGAATATCGGCGCAGAGCAAGCTGTCCTTTTTCCCACAATTGACGCATGACCGCATGCGTTCACGAGACGCCTCTGCATGCCACTATATTATCTGGAAGACCGATTAGTGATTGTAGCTACCTCATTGGAGTGTCACTGTAACACAAACATGGGAAAAAATTGCTCTTACAGAGCTTTCTGACCGAAGCGGCAAACGCCACGTGTGGCTTGGAAACTAAGTATTTAATAAAGTAAATAGAACATTTCGAACGGAAGTATCACGACAAGTTGCACATGTCGCTTGTCGCATGTTTTCTCAATACCGTACATCGTGTTGCTTCAGACTGTTGTTGGCGCAAGGGCGGTGAATGTTTGAAGAGCGAAGGATCTCGTATCGCTTGTCACTTCGGTAATGAAACACTGTTGTCGCCTGTTGTTCCGGTGTGGTATCTTACACAGGAAGCTTTCAGACCGAAGCGATAGGCAGCGAAACCTCAGTAGTGCAACTCTTCGAACCGAAGCAACACGATAAGCTGCACATGTCGCGTAAAGTGGACTTAACACCAAACTGAAACGACAATATTAGGCCTTCCTGAAAAAAATAGGTGGATGTTGAAGAAGTTGAGGGGGGTGTTTCATCTTTCATCCTCATCGTCGTGATTAACTCAGGAGGTAGAAAAGGGATTTAAAATAACATTGAAAAAAGATTGATTGATTGACTGAACTGGTGTTTTAAGTCCACTTTATGGACAATAAGGGTAATCGGGACTGGACCTACAGTTTAACGTGGGATCCGAACCACTGTGTGCCTCCACCGTGCATCGAACCCGGTACCCCTTGATTACAAGGCGATGACGCTACCATTGCGCCATCGGGGAGGCCCCAAAATAGGAAAAAGAGACGAGAAGTACAGTCAAACAAACCATATATTTTCTTGGTTTCGTTCGGTGTCTTCTTGTAACAAAGCCTGCGGATATTGATTGATTTGGTTTATTTTACTTCGATTTTCTGCCACTTTTGGCTAATCGCGGCGATGAAGATAAGTGACGATGTGATGGATTTGATTGGAAGACACTCTCAGAGAGCACCCGTGCCCAGGTCGGAATTTGAACTCTGGTCCCCTTACGTCGGAGTGTTAACCACTACGTCACGGAAGCCGGCGCCTGCGCGTATACTTTCTCCTCACACGAGACTTACCTTCCACAGGATTTTGCGTGATCTGCAGCGCTTGGAACCACGGGAAATCTCGTGACTCCTCCATGCCTTTCGCCTGATCGCCATTCACAAGGCGCACAGAGACAAGCAAGTGTACACTCGAGGAGACTGTCCGTACCCGCGACAATGTCCATCTCCGGCGTCCCTAGCAACGGTTGCCATGCAACGCTAACAACGCCTCGTGTGAAGAAACGGCGGGCGGAAATGGGAGAATGGCCGGCGTTGTAGGAAGAGACGGAAAAGTAAATCAATAGGGTCTTCCATGATTGAACTTGCCACGCTCTGAATGGTACGACATTATGCACGACTACGTAAGTTGGTGGTTGGGGGGGGGGGGAGCCAAGTTGGACCTAGAGCAGTGGTTCTCAACCTTCGTGAATCCGTGGTCCGGTAAATTCGTTTCTTAAAGGTCGATGACCCAGTTCCCACATATTTACACGTAAATAACTTTGTTTTTTAAAACGTTATTCGTTAATGAATATGATTCGTTGAAATGTGAAATTTAATACTAGAGGAGTAGGTCTAAATATGGGCGATGGTTTAAATATGGGTTTTGGAGTTATCAGCGCTCCCGAGTGCTGCAGGCTGGCAGAAGCTATTGGAACTGGTTATCTGTCAAGGATAAAGGTTGCGGCGCCAATTCGCAAGAGAAAGTGGTGATTAGTTTCGGCCTTGGACGCTGTTATAGAATTGCGACCTCCGAAAACTTTTTGCAGGTATGTTTTAACTCCGCGTTTTCTGAATTCTCATCTGCTTTGTATAGGTTATGATATTAGCGGTACATAAAACAAATGTGGGCTTTTATAACGCCATGATTTGTTTGTGAAATATGTACCACAGAGAGCGAAAATAAATTGACGAAGAAAAATAGCGTGATGATCTAAATATGGGCTATGACATGAGGTCTAATGTTGAGATCACATTTTCAACAAATATTTGGTTGGTTTTCTTAATTTCGATTCTTCCCATTCCGCGTGATTTTCAAAACAACAGATTATTCATAAATATGAATTTTATAATGATTTAGCGATAAATGAGTGTTTTATTAATTTTAATTACTTTTTGTGATATTGCCACTAGTAGCCCATATTTAGACCACAATTTTGAAATACATAATTTTATCATTTTTTGGAAATTGTTTATTTTTTATATATATATATAAATGGAGACCTATACTTTAGCAGGCTATTACATTTAAGTATATATTTCATATTCTTCCGAAAATGACAACATAAAAAGGGGGGCCCATATTTAGACCTTTTCCTCTAATAAATAAATTATGGAATGGATCTAGTTAAAATTTTGAGGTGCTTCTGCCCGGATGGCCATTTTGCATGATACGAGGAATTATCTCCTTATCTAAACCCTATACTTTAAAGTTAAAAAAAAAGTGTGAAGAGAGCCTTGAGAAAGATTAAAAGTGCAGGTTGTAAAACAACCTGCTTAGGACAAGGACACACATTGGGCAAGAGGAACAGTTTGCACATCCAATCAGAAGCGAGAACCCGAAACTGCTCCTCCTCCACCGACCTATACCACGACGAGCTGGAGAAGGAGAGGTCTGTGTGGTGGATGGTTATGGGAGGGGGAGAAAACTTAGCATTAGGCTTGTAATATTATTATTTTACTTGTTCTTTTGGGAATATCAAACTTCCGATCGTGTAGAAAAATACATAAACAGGAAGCGGATAGGTTGAAGCATTTTCTGTTATAGCCAGTGTGGTATTCGTAGGGGGGATGGGGGAATATTCCCCCCTCTGGATGTGTCCTCCTCTCTGCTTGATAAATTTTAACCCGGGGGGGATAAGAAATTATTGGCAATTTAGTTACTTTTTCCTACTTTGCCATTCAATTGCAATATTTTCTGTCCGACAACTGGAAGCTCCGTTTGGCGAACACAGATGTGGCCTCTATTCCTGCAACTGTCAAACATGTGGCCTCTATTCCTGGAACTGTCAAACATGTGGCCATGATTGAAGATTACCTCCCCTCTTTCCTTTTAGCCCAGTCAATGAAGGACAAAAAAGGGCCAATGTAGGCTATCTACGTGTACTATTGTTCCACTCATAGAAATTGAGACGTTCTGAGGTGACAAGTTCGAGTCACGTGGCAAAAAAATTGTAACTTTCAAAAGCATTTTCCTGCCAAATTCCGTGGACAAAGAAAATAGCCCAGTCAATAAAGGTTTCATGTCGGGAATAATTCCGTAAAAGCTGAATTTTGGTCAGTTGTTAGAACACTACTAGCAGTGCAAATTTCCAAAAGTTCCCGCCCCTCCTCGCGGTGCTCCCCCCCCCAGCGCCCCCCCAAACCAATTTTGCAGACTCAGTTATTGACCTATATTTCCGTAACTAATGGTCGTAGGCACGAAATAATTTTTTAGTCTTAATCCTCATTAGATGGGCTACAAGAAAGATTATGTTTAATTTTTCGATGATGTTGCTGGTTTTGCCGTAATTTAAAAAATAATATTTAAAAAGTGAATTTTTTCTAGTACTTTCTGAAGTTTTTGCCTTGTAACTTTTCAACAAATTAAATGACAAAAAAATGTTTCGAATAAAAGTTGTAGCCTAATTTATAAGCTTTAAAACGATATCAGTTTTAATATATTTTAATGAAAGATGCGTCATAAAATGTGTCTCCAAATGGAGGACGGCGCCAAAAAAGTGTCTATCACAGTCCGGAGGTTAAATTCGGAATCATTAACTTTTCGATAAAAGCATGAGACTTGATAGAATCAATTGTTATACCACTTACGACATGTTCAGTCGAGTAGCCAATCGCAATCTGCGTGCTGATGGCCACCATCTTGAAAAGATTCCGCCATATTGGATATTTTTGATTTGATATATCTCGGGAACGGTGGCACCTTTCAACTTCAGGATATTTCAGAAATGCTCCAAAGAGTATAAACTTTCATAATATATCAAAAAATCTATTTTGAAAAATAGAAATAGTTGTTGTGCAGAAAAACTCACTATACCTATGTAATACTTGATGTGAATAACTCCGAGTTAAAAGTCTTAATAATTCTCGAACCATTCAATAGTATTGTATATTTGGTAACATTACAGACGAACTGAACTCTTAAAATACTATTATTTATATTTCTAAATTTACCTTACATAACATTTTTAAGATAAATTCAATTATATACAACCCAATTTGATTTCTGAAAGTAGAAGTAATTGAAATTCTATTAAATTGTTTTATTATTTGAAAGAAAAAGGCATTCATTGTAATTGATGATACGAAAATACTGACATTTGTTTTACAAAATATTTTGTAATAAATTTCTCATTACATCGGTTCCCTTTTTGATCAGGTTTTAAATTCAAATCCTTCACATTTGGATAACATAATACAGGTAAGATTTCCCATTCAACACCAAACACCTATACTCTATCCTGGGAATCTCTGGAGCAATCCCGCGCATAACGGAAAAGAAGGGGAGAAAGGGAGCAAAGCAGTACACGCTGATGCAAACAGCTGGTAAGTGCAGTCCCTTTTGCCCGTCCACGCAATCCCGTTTCGTGGCAAAATTTCATTGTTCGAGTCCCTCTTGGGCAGAGGCTTACTTTCGTTCGCTTGCTCTATAGATTCCCGGGACAGTTTATAGTACTCTGTGCTTGGTTGTAATGGTCTTGAGCGGAAAACCCCACTGCGGATTGCACAAAGTTTTGATGTATAGAAAGAAGTTTATTTCATGAAGGGTCTTTCCCAGGTGAACAATGTGAAGTTTTCTCTCAATTTAAGTTGTTACACTGAGAGTTTTGGGCTTTTTTAGTTCCTTGCATGCACTAGTCTTCCAAATTGAGATATCTTGAGTCAAGTTCTGTGTTACAATTGACAAGGTATACATCCTTATGCAGTTTGTAGAGTGCATACGTTGTAGTCTGATGGGCATGTGCTGTTTTCCTCGCATGTCAAACTTTACAAAATGAATCCCTTGTACAAAATAAGAAGGAATTTTGGTTTGCTCCAGTAAGAACACCGCCGGGCATTTTAAGGCAGTCATTTCAAGGTGGAGCCTCCCAACATGATGACTCTCTTATCGTCTTCATATAGTTGTGACTAGCCGGGAACCACTGAACCCAGTTCGATATTTTGAATACATACTCGTATTATTAGAGCCCGGAAGTTCAGGCATTTATTTTCGTTAAAATAGGCACTAAAAATGAAAAAAAGGCAAAATAAACCGAAAAAAGGCACATTTGGAAGTCGCTTACTTTTATCTATAATTTCTGGCAAAATGTTAAGATCTACATTGGGAAGAGTATTTCAATTTTCTCCGTCTTGATTGCACATAACTACAAGGTGTTTTTTTAAGTTCTCAACATTCATTGATAGTCGTCTATCAGAGAGAATGTTTTTCATAATAGAAAATGATCTTTCTACTTCGACAGAAGTTATTGGAGCATACATAAAACAAGCTAATGTAGCTGGACTCATTTGGTAACAGCATTTTCACCTTTTAGAATATCACAAATTGTTTTCAATTGTTTCAAGTCCTCATTTGCACTCACTACCCGTTTACACTTTTCCGCAACAGCTGACCCCTTTTCTCCCGGCACTTCCATCATCTGCTGCATAGATTCCTCGTAGATTTTCATGGATGCTATGATTGTAATTGTCTCTGGCAATGCACCATAATGTGCAAAAATAAACTTGAATAGCACAGGAGTTTTTTTCACTACACGAATTGAAGCCGCTTCATTTTCTGGAAGAGCATCTATCACCTCACTAATTTTTTCAAGGTTGTTAGCATAATATATAGCTACTGATATCCATATCCAGGTTCCCCATCTGGTCAAGACTGGTTGCGGAGGTAAACTAAGCTCAGATGCAACTTCCTTAAATTTTCGGGTTCGAGAGGGAGATTTCAGAAATATCTTCTTTGTGTTCGAAATCAACCTGTCCACTTCAGCAGTCAATCATGCACAAGGAAATGTTAACCGAAAGGCAATATCCTAACTGAGCATGAAATACATTTTTCTCACACTTTCCTCCTTCAGCAATGTTGAAACATGCACGAGTTCAATATTACTTAAATAAGGCGAAAATTATTCACATAATAAACGGAAGAAAAATAAATGCCAACAACGTCTTTTGGGAGAAAAATGATTTATATATACATTTTAAAAAAAATGGTCAAATTTCATTGAAAAAGGCAAAAAAAGGCATTATAATTAAAAATAGGCAGTGGGGTCCCAAATAGGCGAAATAGGCAAAATGAAAAGGCTTCTAAAACATTCGAAACAACATAAGAAACGTATATCCGGAAAAATTTTATTAATATATGCAGTAGATAAAAAGAGGCATTTTGCCAAACTTCCGGGCTCTACATATTATGTACGGTACGTATATTGAATATCAATATGCAAAAATTGGACTGTATTGTTTTCAGAAGATTTACGGTTTTTTGAGTGACGTCAAACCCATGTCACATCATTACGACTTATTTAATCATTAAGAAACAAAAACAGCAGTGCTGTTACATCACGTGAATGGGTTGAAGTTTGGGTATCCACTCATTGCTATCAACTCATCTAGTTCATAACATGTCAGCAACAGGTGGTTTATTTACTTGCAAGATCTTAATTCATTGAAGGCTGAAAGGTACTCAGCTTAAGTAACTCGCTCACTTTCTAGCATTTCTAAACCCGAATGTTTATGGCTGCAGCAACACAAGCCTTCCATCTGTCCCTATCCTGGGCAAGATCAATCCAATCTTTTCATTCTTACCGAGTCCATCTCAACGTTATCCCTCCACCTTCGTCTTGGTCTTCCTACAGGTCTTTTACCATCAGGTTTCCCAACAAGAATCCTGTAAACTCTTCTTTCCTCTCCAATTCGTGCCACGTGAACTGCCCACCTACGTCTTCTTGATTTAATTATTTTATGTTGAAATACTCTTCATTTATGTTTCTCCTTTAATACAATGGACCAACTTTCACATCCATACAATACTACTGGCAAAATTACTGTTTCATTTTGTTAATTTTAACTTTGTTTCATATATATTATGTGAGACGATAAAAGTTTATGAAGAGGAATGCGTTTTGAGCTTAAGGCCATCCGGAAATGTGTAGTTATTGGAAAATATCCCAATCGTTTTTACTCGTTTGTGACATGGTTAGAATGGGATATTGTGATCCACTTTTGTCGACATGCAGATGTTAGAATAATAAAATTTCTGTATCATGAAAGAACCTCCAGCACTTATAGCCATAGGGTTGGTATCTTTGTAAGTGCCTTTGCTGTCAACCCAGCTCTGCTGATTTCTGATGGAGGAATACAGAGCGACAGAGGTCCTTGGATACGTCAATGGCTGACAATGTATGTAAGTATTTGCTGGTGATAACTAGAGAAAAATCATAAAATACGCGCCAAGTTAACAGTGAACTGGACGTTCCAAGTGTTGAATGGAAAATCTTGCCTCCACTACATTATGCGAATGTGAAGGATACGATTCTGAGATCTGATCAAAGAAGGGAAACGAACTTATGAAAAATTCATAGCAAAATATTTTCTAAATAATTTTCACTATTTCGTATCATCAGTTACAATGAAAATGTGTTTTTCTTTCATTCATATTTTCAGAAATCAAATTGGGTTACATATGTATATCTTGTATTTCTTTTAAAAATGTTATTTGAGGTAAATTTATAAATACCAAAAAAGAAAAAAAATTAAGGGTTTAGTTCGTCTAAAGTCTTCTAACAAACATTTCGTAACATTACAAAATATACAATACCATGGTTCGAGAATTATTAAGACTTTTAACTCGGAGTTATTCACATAAAGTATTACCTAGGTATAGTGAGTTTTTCTACAAAACCACTATTTCTATTTTTCAAAATATATTTTTTGATATATTATGAAAGTTTACACTATTTGGAGCATTTCTGAAAACTCCTGAAGTTGAAAGGTGCCACCGTTCCCGAGATATATCAAATCAAAAATATCCAATATGGCGGAATCTTTTCAAGATGGCGGCCATCAGCACGCAGATGGCGATTGGCTACTCGACCGAACATGTCTTTAGTGGTATAACAATTGATTCTACCAAGTCTCATGCTTTTATCGAAAAGTCAATGATTCCGGACTTAACCGCCGGACTGTGATAAAGAGAGACTTTTTTGGCGCTGTCCTCCATTTGGAGACACATTTTATGACGCATATTTCATTAAAATATATTAAAACTGATATCGTTTTAAAGCTTATAAATTAGGCTACAACTTTATTCGAAACAGTTTGTCATTTAATTTGTTCAAAAGTTACAAGGCAAAAACTTCAGAAAGTACTAGAAAAAATTCAATTTTTGAAGATTATTTTTTAAATTACGGCAAAACCAACAACATCATCGAAAAATTAAACAGAATCTTTTTTGTAGCCCATCTAATGAGAATTAAGACTAAAAAAATTGGTTACGGAGATTTAGGTCAATAACTGAGTGTCTGCAAAATTGATGTTTGGGGGGTACTGGGGGAGGGGGAAGCACTGCGAGGAGGGGCGGGGACTTTTGGGAATTTGCACTACTATTAGTGTTCTAACAACTGACCAAAATTCAGCTTTTACGGAATTATTCCCGACATGAAACCTTTATTGACTGGGCTATTTTCTTTGTCCACGGAATTTGGCAGGAAAATGCTTTTGAAAGTTACAATTTTTTTGCCACGTGACTCGAACTTGTCACCTCAGAACGTCTCAATTTGTATGAGTGGAACAATAGTACACGAAGATAGCCTACATGGAATTTTTGACGCAAGCACGATAACCCTTTACGAAGTCATTTATTAAAGAACAGTGTACCTTTTTATTATTATTATAATAATATAAATAATGAGCTATATTTCGAAGCCAGAATGTTAGTAGCAAAAGTGACCATTTCGAGTTCCAGACACTGCTATATCAGGAATCTGCCTTCAAAATGAACGAAATCTGATAAAGCTGTTGGCATTGAAGGCCGTGTTGATCAAAACATCGGTTTTGAAAATTTGCAAGTGCATCTACACAAGATTGAGGTAGTAGTAAAGAATTGAGTTTCTTTGTTTGTTGCCCATGAAAGATTTAACAAATGCAAAATTACGTGGCCATGGATGGCTTGATGTATCTAGTGATGAATAAAGTTACATATACAATACCTTTCATTGCCCACCTAACAAATTTCCAGAATTAACAGGCTAATAGAACTTGTGTTAAGCTTCTGAGTCCTGAGAAGCAAGTTAATGAGTAAATTTTATGATTTCGCAAATGTAACAGTAATTTAGCAAAGTAGTCTTGTGCGCTATTTTTATGTGGTAGAACACTTTGTGATTCTGCTTCCCCCAAAAGTTATGCCTAAGTTTGATTCAGATCCCCAAAAATTAGGTCCCAGACTAGATTTCTGGCTGTGGGTGTCAAAATCTCACTTTAAAAACTGTAGGCAAAGTCCCGATTAGCCTTACTGTGCATAGAGGTGGACTTAAAACGCCAAATCAACCAATCACATAATATATAAATACATACATATTATTACATATATATTATATCGGGTCATGCAACAATATATAAGCATTATCTCATGCTGTCTCTAGACAGTCGGTAAAATTTCCCCTCCTCTGGAAATTTCTTAAATACCACACTGGTTATAGCAGTAGAAACCCGAACGAATGATCTTTCCGAGTGATTGCCACCTCGGGCTGCAAGTCGCAAATTTCAGGAGAACCTCTCCAGCCTGGTATAATTGATGCCAGGGCTCGGTACCGGGTGATTGAGAAACACTGGTGCAGAGGGATCTAATCGCATTCAATACATACCCTTTTAAAAGGCTGAAGCATTTTGAAGCTGACAAAAGTTCCGAGTGAAATTGCTTGAGCATAGGCTAATTTTCATATTAATAAAGATAAAGAAAGAGGAAGAAAGGGAGACAAAGGTAAGCAGTGGAAGAAGGAGGAAACGACAATAAATCCAGAGAAAACGAGTTACGAAGAGAGAACAATTAAATAAAGAAAGATCGAGAGATGAAAAACCGAGGGGGGAGAGGGCCAGATGCAGAGAAACATAGAAAGAATGAGAAGATACAAAAATAGAGAGAAACAGATGAATACAGTGAGAAAAAGAGGGAAATTGGAAAACACAGGGAGAGCGGATGCATTAAAAAATAGAAAAAAGGAGAAGGAAAGATACAGAAGCATTTCGATAAAGAGAGAGAAAGAGACGAAAGGAGGAAGAAAAATATAGAGATTCACATGAATGAATAGATTAAAAGAGAGAAATAGAAAACACATATAAATATAGACAGAGTTAAAGAGAAGCAGAGGGGGAGAGATTGGGGGGTTAAAGAAACAGATGAATATAGACATGAGAGGATTGGCCACTAGGGTATCCTGGGCTAGGGGCAGCACAAAAATGAGACGCTGAAATGGCTGAAGTGACAGACCATTGACTATTAAAATTCCTTAATATTGCGATAATACCAAAATAAAACAATATGTAAAATCCTTTTATTTGTCTATTTCATGAAACAAGGTAAAGTTTAAAAGCGTTTACTTCTTGAATTATATCCCTATTTTCAGAGGTCACGTAACAGTACTCGAACATAGAGAATCAAAGGAAGAAATTCCTTCAAATAATATCTGCATGGGCGACGGCAGTAGTTGCAGATTTGTGCACGGCGGCGACATCTCTGATTCAAACAAACAACTATCCAGCAAGAACCTCCTGCGCTCCATCTAGCGTTCAGCAGGTGTACTAAGTGCTACTAGGCAAGCTCGAAGCAACCTTGTCACAACCACAAAACAAACAGAAGTACGAAAGATTTCAACGAGAAGCTGAAATTGATCTTTCTGTCGATACAGCAAGAGTTTATGAAACTCTGAGGAACAGGATGACTCACAAAAAACTGAACAATTTCTGTTTATTTTTCTTGTGGAACTAATCTTTGAGATTTGCATGTCAATCTGTGTTTTTAGAATCAAGTTGTGAATATCCACACTATCATTGTCAGTAATGACAGAATAAAATTGATTGATTTGGTTTATACATCGCATTTCTGCCACTTTTGGCTAATTGTGAAGATGAGGATGAGTGATATGATACAATTGATATAAAGAAAACCCATGCCGGGATTCGAACCTGCGACCCCTGGCGTCGTAGTGTGCTGTGCTAACCACTACGCCACAGGAGACAGGCAGAAAAATTAGTTGATAATATTCACGAAGAGAGGCAGCTGCGACTAAAATAGTCGTTAGTCGAAATGAAAAATCTTCATTAACATTAATTCATTATTTTTTTGATATTTTCTACGTTGAGCGAATATGCTAATTTGAAACAATCAAGTGCAGATTTTCACACAACTACAGTCCCACCTAGCCCCTCCGGTGTACGCTCTGAATTGGAACTACTGCACAAGGTGGGGGTCCAAACCCATGAAATGTGCAGCACCAGGAATAGAACTAAACCCCGTACTAGCTAACTGTAGACCAGGCGAACGAGAACAAGTTTCTGCGCAAGTAGTGACACGAGACGGCTCCACCAATGAACAGTAGAGAAACGGAATTGTGCAATGGGCGACGGGAGTTTCCCGATTTCCTCCTTCGCACTGTAAGCGTTGCAAATCTTTGAAAACGATAATACCGAACGCACATGGCAAACGGACCGTATTTTTGTCTCCAGGTCCGTACGATTGGTCTAAGAATTTCTTAGGGAAATATTAGGGATAAAACTGTAAGAGCAAATTTTGACAAGCCGTGCATTTAGCGTACGGACTAAGGTCTGGACCGTACGTCCGTACATGTACGGTCAGGACCGTACGGTTGGCAACGCTGCGCTTTCACCACTCGATTTCCCTCCTCCTCCTCTACCGCCATGCCCGGCCCTGCTCTACAGTTAGCTGGGACGGGGTATAGAGACCGTTACGTACAGTCACCAGCAATAAAAGTGGGACACCTAAATCCTCCAATACTCGCTTACCTGCATACGTTATGTGTGTTGCCTAACACTACGGCGTTTGGAAGAAATTACTTAGAGTTAGGCAACACACATAACGCCTTGCAGGGGAGCGAGTAGCTATTTCAGGATCTAGGTGTCCCATTTATATTGCCGCTGACTGTACATGCAGTAACATATAAGTGGATTTTAACGGGAAATCACGTGACTTTAAATGGGGAGCATTATTCCATCTATCTGTGGGATATATTACTGTTTCCACATATCAGATCATACGGTAAATTCGCTTATGTTGTACCTCGGTTTTTCCAAGTTCTAAGAGGAACACAAAGATCATTCTTAATATAGGGTGCCCAGTCTATGACCATGATAAAATTCAAGTATAATTCCCAGTTTTCAAGGCGAGCTTTAAAAAAATTCAAGCGTACAAGCAGATGTTTTCTCTATTTCAACTTTTCCTATTACCGCCTCTTATCACCCACACACACACACACACACAAATATATTAACAATATAAATAATATAAAGAGTATGTCTGATTACAGCGTACCTAAAAATTCTAATTTAATTCAGTTAAACAGTATGTATACAGGGTGGAACTGAAAAACCTGATGATTTTTAAAATGACACAACACGGTAAATAAAAAGAGTTCGTCTTTATTCATGTGCTTGCCTTAGAGCCATATGTGTGCCATTATTATTGTGGAAAAGAACATCTTGCAAATGGCGCTTCAACAATCAAAGCGCGATACGATGCGTTCCACGGCTCCAGGGTGACTGAAATGGCAGCTAGTGGCAGTGTGTGAACCAAAATTGGCGCCATTTGCAAGATATTCGATGGTAAAGTAGTAGAAATTGACAATTATTTAAAACTAGACGAACAAATCGAAATATTAATAGTCGAAATTTGTTGCAACCAAGAGAAAGTAATCTTTGCAAACAATTAAATGTCGTGTTTGCACGATGTACTACAATTTACATTCGCAAACTACGATCATTATATCTGTATCGGAGATGTAAACGCAGATTTTTTTTAAACCTAAAGAACCAGATACAAAATTACTGTCAGGTATAATTAAAGAACTCGACGGGATTCAAATTGTAAAAAAGCCAACGCCGGGAACTGACACATCGGAGTCGCTAATAGACGTCATAATATGTTCTAAAAAGGCAAAGGTTCTGTACGTAAATCAACAGTCATTGCCAGGTATGGCGAATAAACACATCCCCGTTAAAATGCGCAGAGTGACAAAGCCTCGTGCACCATGGATTAACAACACTGTCCTCGAATTTCGGAAACTTATGGACTACTATCATTTGAAATATACAGAGCATTCCCTGACATTCGCTACGAGACTCGGCGGCAAACGGTCCGGCATCAGCGCTTGTCTTTCCCGGTGAACGGGTCCGCGACAGTCGCACGCTACAGTTCTGTTTTTTCTCTCTCCCTGCCTTCGCTCCCTTTCCCTTTGTGTTGACTTTGCAGACTGACGCCAGTATAATCCTCCCTCGGAAGTTGTGTTATGTCGTGTCCGTGTGTTGAAGATTGTGGCTTAATATGGCACCACAAAAGTTTACATTACAACAAAGAATTTATCTTGTCGAGTGTTACTTCGGAAAAAGGAATTGTGGAGAAGTGCGACGTTTTGCAACGAGATTTTCTGGTGTTCCCGTTCGACATAGGACCACTATATTAAACCTCGTAAAAAAGTTTAGAGTAACAGGGTCAGTTCTGAATAAAAAAATAAAGTATACAAAGACAATCCTCACACCATCCGTGAGTTAAAAGAGAGTATTGTACGAGAAATCGGTAGAATTACAGTAGACGAACTTGCACGTGTAAATGCCGATTTCCTTGGGAGATGCCAGGAATGTGTTGCAGCAGAGGGACATCATTTTCAACACCTTCTGTAGTCAAGGTTAGTACACAATATGAAAACTTTAATTTTAATAGCAGACTCTAGCGACTGTCGCGGACCCCGTTCACCGGGAAAGACAAGCGCTGATGCCGGACCGCTTGCCGCCGAGTGTCGTAGCGAATGTCAGGGAATGCTCTGTATAAATACCGGGAATAACGACAGCCTCCTTAGTTATAAATACTTTAAAAACAAAGCTAAAAAAATAGTGCGAAACAACAACTTTCACTATTATAACTCTGCAATTGATAAGAACATAAATCACGGAAAAATCATGTGGGCGACAGTACAGAAACGTGGCCATATAGGAAGCAAAGATGCCACTCAAGATGTTCAAGACATAGATTATAAATATGTATACATTCAATGCAATTTGGATTAATAAAAGTTGCAATTTTGCACGTTTATGGAGAAAAATTGAAGCAGAATTCCAGGAATTCACGGTAAGTAGCCAACCACTCTTCCTCATCTCGTGACTGGCCAAAGTAGCAGAAAAGCGAAGTAAAATAAGCTAATTCAAATGCGCTTTAAATATGCTTGTAACAGAACACCAAGACTAATAACTGACATAAAGGGTCCCAGGTTCGATACACGGTGGAGGCACAATGTGGTTCGGATCCCACTTTAAGCCAGGGTTTTTGAATGTCCAAGAACCCATAAATTCTAATGAGTTCTATTGCTTTCCGCTGGAGGACCGGAACCTTTTTTCTCGCACAATTTAAATTCGGTACAAGTTGCGTATTGTTTCATTGAAAAAAAGTTAGTGGACAGTAATTTGATTGTTCCTGAAAAAAGGTTCCTGGACCGTACTTAAATTGATGCGGAAAATAAGGTTTCTGGACCGAATTTAAATTGATCCGGAAAAACGTTCCTGGACCGAAATGAAATACTTTACAAATAAAAATGTTCTTTACGGTCCAGAACCCATTTACGCTTACTGATTTTCTCTCCTGGACCGGAAATGAATTTATATAAAATTCCTGGACCTTTAACAACCCTGCTTTAAACTGTGGATCAAGTCCCGATTAGCCTGTCTGTGCATAAAGTTGACTAACACAGAAACTCAAACAAATTAACACTGAAAATGTGTTTTATCTCTCTTAAAATGACTTATTTCCATTTTAACCCTTACATATTCACATCCTTTCTCTTTTGTTAATTGCCGTCGCATTTCTTCCACTCTTGCCTAATCGCAACTATGAGGATCATTTGTCATTTACTGGTGTACCAGGCATAGGCTCACGGAGCTTGGTGCCCTCTTGAAATTTTGGCAAATCACAGTGCTCAACAATGACATTTTCATAGAAACAATAGTAGCCGGCCATTTTTTTTACACATTTGGGCGCTGAATTCGAAAATGCCATGTACTGTTATTGATTGGCTTCTGTTTTCCGTATCAAGTTAGGTAATGTTACCGAAATCTTACCCGTAAATTGTCACGGGTGGTATACCCAGACTGCATTTTTAACATTAAAGCAGGGTTTTTAAAGGTCCAGGAATTTTAAATAAATTCAATTCCGGTCCAGGGGAGAAAACAGCAAGCGTAAATGGGTTCTGAACCGTAAAGAACCTTTTCATCTGTAAAGTATTTCATTTCGGTCCAGGTACCTTTTCCCCCGTATCAATTTAAATACGCTCCAGAAACATTTTTTTCCCGTATCAATTTAAATACGCTCCAGGAACCTTTTTCCCCGTAACATAAAAAAAACTAACTGTTGCCAGAAATTGTTTATAAGTACAGTAAAACCTCGTTAATCCGGACCCCGATAATCCGGACTTCGCTTAATCCGGACAGGCAAAAGGAAAAATAAAATGCAAGGTTTTAAATGTGGCTAGAAGTCAACAAGAGAACTTCCCATAGAAAAGGCAGTCAACCACTGATGAAATTCTGTTTCCCGCAGACTTTGTACTGTACTGTATAGTGTATTTAGGCCTGTGCCCTTTAAATACACCATAATAAACGTGTTTTGTTGCTATAAACGGAGTTTTAATGCACTTTCCACTGTTCTTTTAGGTTATTTCAATTAATCCGGACTTTAGTTAAACCGGTCAACTTAACCCTCCCATTAGTCCGGATTAACGAGGTTTTACTGTAAATTAAATGACTACATACCGTAGCCTCAGGTCTTTGTGTGAGAACCAAAGCGACGTGCCGCATTTCACGCATAATCGTCGCAGATTTTATACCAATTTAAAAAAAGAAGTGGGGTTTGACCATTACGTGAAGCTTCTTTTTTTAAAAGAAAAGGTGCGCGTATTAATGGTATTTAAAAATCATTTACTACTAAATTGTCTTGGGTGCAATATTAGAATGCCCTGGATTTTCTTGAAACTGAACATTACAGATTAGGTACAGTTTTCAGGTTGGACAAAATTGAACACATTAGTTGTAATTGCTTTGTGTATTACAGTCGAAATATTACGAAATGTTGGGAAGTACGGAAGAACAAAATTTAATCTTCCGAAGATTCTTAGATTCTGCGCCGCTATAATTGGTTTCGTTATCTGACACGCCTATGCGACTATTATGAAATGTTATAAACCAATTTTTGGACTGAGAAAAGAACAGGGAGGGATGATTACGCTGTGAAATGCTGTAACTTGAATTTATTAAATTTACAGAAGAGAGGAAGGAAATAATGTGTTATTAGGAATATTCTGTCTTTAAAAATCAGTAAACTGGACATACGTGACTCCACCTTACCCTACTTCTAAGTACCTGTCAGGGATTACATTTTTTTCTTCTGACGAGGATAAAAATTTTTGTAGGGGTAAATCCCCCGCATCCTCCCAGTTAATTCGCACACTGCTTCAGTTTCCAAATATTTTAGCACCGGCGGCTTCTGGCTCTGAATTAGGTGAAGGGCTAGTAGGAAGATAATTCGTTAATGGAGAAAATTACATCAATAGTTACACATACCCCATTTTCTAATAGGTATGTGCAATAATTGATAATTAATTATCTATATTACCTCATTTTCTGCCTACTAGCACTTCACCTAATTCAGAGTCAGGAGCCGCCGCTGCGTTTTTGTTTTGGTCATCCGTGCTGCTTTTGCCTCGGCACTGGGCACTGTCACACTAGGAGGGAGATGGATTGTTATTGGTACCAATCAATTGTGACAAGATTGTATAAGAAACGCCTTATGCAAGCATGTCTATATTAACCGCTGAAAATATTAAACATTTTAAAATTGTAAAGTTATATTCTTGCATAAAGAGGGCAAAAATTTGTATTTATGCACTAATGGCTATACAGGAGTGGATCTGTAGTTTAAAGTGAGCAATCACTGACACGGGCATCTTGATTATAGAGCGACAGACATAACCACTACGCTATTGAGGAGGCAAAACACTTCTGAATCTGCTTCCAGTGAAGGCGCAGGTTGACAGAAATGGAGGGGATATTTCTTACTGAGCATACCATACATATCGTACATAAAAAACAAACTAATATTTCCGCAGTGTTATTTATTTCTAGTTTATTTTAGCTGGGTGGGCGGACGGGGCAAGCAAACTCCTGCCCCTACCCCTGATACCGCCACTGGCCATGGATGTCCGAAAAGGAGGGGGTACTGCCCGGAAATTGAATGTCGGCTTAAAGTTATATATTTCACACATTATGTAATTTCAATAATTTATGTTAATTATTATAAGGGCGTGGCAGGAGCATAACTTCATACTGAAGGACGTAGTGTTGCCCACGAGACGAGAATTTGGCCTGTCTCGTCTAGTGGAAATGCTGTCTCGTCTCGAAAATATTCGTTTGTCTCGGGACACATGATCAATCTCGTCTCGCCTCGAATTTTTAAAAGCCTGTCCCGTCTCGTCCCGTGGGCAACACTATGAAGGAGTTATTTGAGGGGGACACTATTACATGGGGAAATATTCCTCCCTCCCGGGGGGGGGCGGGGACCTGGGGACGTCCATGTCACTGGTTACTTCACGTGTTTTAGTTAAAAAAATGTTCAAAAAGTTCTAGAATTGCGTTTGAGTTATAGCAGTTATTTTCCTACACCCCCCAAAAAAACTCCGTAAAACCTCATCACATAAGTATCTATTAGAATTCAAGGTAAAATACAAAGTACAATGGTGAGCTGTATTTATAAATATCATTCGTACTTTTTTCTCAAACAGTTCCATGATACAGGCAATACAAAAGAAAGATAAACATTTATCTGCTTTGATAAGACAGAGTGTTGTCAGGGGAAATAATCATATAAAAATCAGAATACGTAAATTTATAAGTAACGAACAAATGTTGTCGTTTTCCGGTATTTTGTACTAATTATGAATGAAGTGACATCTTTTAGTCTGGGAACGCAACAATAATATCGTTTCCGTCATTAAATTGATTTGTAGAAGGATAATGAGAAACTACATAACTTGCTGTTGTCCAATGCATGTTATCACGCTATACGCTAAAGAACACCACTTACCTTACTCATGTCGTCGGCTTCATCCATGGCTATAAAAATGGTCACGAAACACTAGTGTATATGTAGTGTTAACAGTTGAATGATTACATGTATGTTCAGCTCAACATTTTCACTCTTGCAAGGCGAACACGATCGCCAAATCCAACGTCATGTTTACGAATGTCTACCGGACACGGGAATATCAAATTGTCCTAAAACTTATCGTCTCGGAGGGAGGGTATGTAACGTCCACCAACCACAATGATGATTGCATTTCTAAATGTTAGATGGCGCAGCGCACCAATCTTCCCCATTCCCCCTTTCCATTCAACGGTCGATCTTCTGATTAAATCTTGCTAAACCAGGAAAAGGACAGAAACAAAAAGCACATAAACTAGGCTCCTGGTCACGACAATGTGAAGCCACGGAGCTGATTTCCAGCGCGAAGAAGCGAACTAGCTTAAAGGTACAATCAATGGTCCCTGGGACAGCTTAACTCCTTCGTCTTGGTACGACCTGAAACACGACACGAAACAATTTGTCAGGCCGTGTTTATGAGATTCCCTAATGTACTATTTCGATCGGAATGCACGGAATAATATTGCTAATAGAGATTGCTTTCGAAGCAAAAGCAACAGGAGGTTTCTTCTTTCTTTTCATTCCCTCAACAACAAGACACGGTTGCTTAATATGTTAATATGATCTTCCTTCAGTGTTGCTAAGTTTTTCACGTTCATGAATTGATTTACAGTCAATAAACGATAACACATTTTAACACATAAATACAGTGTATTTGCAAGGTCGATGTCACCAGGAGGGCGGAGATTAGCACTAGCCCACCATAAATATAGAATATAGGTTTATTTCAGTATGAGCCTATGCGGCTGTACACACATTTCCATACATCAATGAAGCTGTTTTTTTGTGTGTTTTTTCTATTTTTCATAACCCCTCTCCTTATATCCTCACATGTTCAACTATACCTTTCATATTAATTGTGGGTTCTTCCCTCGCTATAATCTATCAACCTAAGTTTTTTCGTAATTTGACACTAATAGCACTAGTTATTATACGAGCAAGAAACTTTCTTCACACCGTTCTCGTGCACTATCACTGCCGTCCCTCATCTTATTCGCCCTCTTTGTCCAGACGTAATGTAGGAAGGTTCCCAGGTCACTTATTTGAGTTTATCGTAAATATATTATTTATAATGGGGGCATTGCCGTATTTAGAGGTTCTTTTAATGGTTCAACCACCCCCCCCCCCCCCACCGAAATTCTGGCATGTTGGATTAATGGAAGTTCATAAACCAAAATTTGTAACACATTTTCAAAAATTTATTCGCAGTTTCACAAAAATACAACAGGGAGACAATCCTGGAATGATAGAGCTAGAATTTTCAAACATTTTGAATTCTGAAATTGATTTAATTCTCAGAATCACAGCCCACCCGCGACCCCTTGATTTTCACTTCTGCTGTTCTCCCAGTGTTGTTCCTGGACCAGACTGAAAATTCCCTTGTGATTGTCCCAAACTTCCCGTTCCAATTTTTAAATTCCCCGTTTATAACAGTTCAAATCTAGGATATCCAGCTTCGTAGAGCGTTACATTTACCGAGCGGTTCGATATTGTAGTACATACATTTACAGTCGGGACGCGCTAGCAACCGGCGTGGAACCACCCACTCTGGTAGCGACGTGCTATTGCCGAATTGACCTCCAGAATTTTCGCGACCCCATAGGAACACGTGTAGGATTAAACATCTGGTTAAACAGTCAACAACGGGACACTTCCATTGTTCTCATTCTGACTCTGTTCATATTTGAAGGAACAACGTTAATATCCGGAGAGCTTTTGGCTGAGTGAAGTGAGTTTTGATTAATATTCAGTCCGATTTCTGTATTGAATACTTTTGTGCGTGAGCGGGCGTTCGTGTGTGTGTTTGTAAGAGTTGTTTGGAGAAATTGTACTGCAATGTCGGAAAGAAGAAAGAAAGTAATTGGTACACAGGATCCCACTTCCAACTGTAGGTCCATACCAGATTAGCCGTAGTGTGCATAAAGTGGACTTTAGAACACCAACTCAATCAATCAATCAATTCACACACAATTGATTTGTTCTTGATAAATTCTTCTCCGTAATACAGTAACTCACTTCTCTGAAATTCTGTTTCAGAGGTAAATTTTTGTAGGTTCCCCAAAATATAATTTAAAAATGTGTTAACGAAACCAAGTTGTACGTAATTTGTTTATACGTAATTTCCAAGAAATACATACGTTCTGAAGCTTCAACAATGTCACAGAAGAATAAATTCCATGTCGTTACATATCAAAGGGTGAGTTTCGTATACAAAAACAATATGCTGGCTTAGCTGCGGTCGGTATCGAGTTGCGAAAAAGACGAACGTCGCGGTGTGACAAAGAAGGCAAAGAGAGGCGGCATGAAATCAAAGTTGTTGTTAATACAAGGCGCATTTTCTTTTGTAGGTAATTGTGATACGATACAATACAAGTAAAAAGATGCCGGTAGCTGATGCTTGCAATGTACCATAATAAAAACACAACAAAGATTCTTTCAGTGAAGGTTTTCGGTTGCTGTGTAGAGCAGGAAGAGAAAATGTTTCATGCTTGCCAGAAAGTAAAATTCACACGGGAAGTTAACTTCAGATTCAAACTTCTAGATTCGTTAATTTATCACTTAACGACGGAAATAACATATATTAGCATACTGATACGTACGTGCTTAATTTCGCGTGACGTTTTATTTTTCCCGAGCTTGCCAACAGCTGATTAACCTGTCTGCCTGTTTGTGCGAACGTGGCAACGCAGAAAACCCCCAGCTACATGGCAGCCAACGAGACAGAATTTGGTCACGTTCTGCCGTTCTGATTGCACACCGCTTGTTATCGCGGCCCGACTTTAATCTATATGCGGTCCTATAAAACACATATTTGTATAGTGCATACTAATAATAATAATCTTTATTCATCCGTTGACCCATTTTTTCATGGGTATGGATTTCGTATACAAGACGTTTGTTAGTTTTATTGTTAATAACGGAAATAAAGTACGGTCAGTTAGTATCCCAACAGAATAACCAAAGAAAAACGGCGTTAGATCAAAAAAATGAGGTTACGATACAGGCAACAGGTTATGCTTTACTATTTAATCCAAAGAATAACTGGTTTCCACGGTTTTCAAAATTCCAAAAATTAAGTTTTATGTGAATGGCCAAAGAACATAAACTTTATGACTAAAGCTTTCTCTTGAGGTACCTAAAATTTAATAACAAAATACGTATAATAGCTGTTCATTTCAATACACACTGCATGAAACGTAAAATAAATAAACAACAACAGTTGTGCTGCATATTCACAATTCACAATTCTGGTGGATAGAGTAGAAAAGTATCCTCAATAATATAAGGACAGCAATAATAATAATACGTTTGGAATTAATTAGTTTATGAAATTAAAAAAATATTATTATTATTATATTAACAATTATTATTGTTATTATTTCTATTATTCAAATTTCTTGCGACGCCCATAGGAACAATTATGAGTGAACCCCCCCCCCCCCGAAATTTTTCCTGCCTACGACCATGAATGGGGGATAACAACTTTTCTCCTGAGATTTCGACCAGTGTATGGGACCAGTGGCCACCCACCATGTTGATGAAATTGGGGAGCTATGAATAAGCAGCGTAATGCAGTCATGGAAACCTACAACCGACTGGTTGGATCTCTCACCTCGAAGGGTGGGAGTGAGGCCTGCAATCGGTGCGTAGGCCTTGACCCTCGCAGGGTATTGCGCCACGCGTAATTATATTATTATATACGAGGGTTGGGGAGTAAGTCATGGCAACCCAGTAATAATTCGACAATCGAAGGATGTATTAAAAATTCGTTATATACAACTGAAAGAGTATCCATTATGGATATTTTGTTGGTAGGAATCATGAAAGAAAACCCAAGCAACCCTGTGACATACACATGTATTAATGTACAAGTTAAAAAAACCTGTCTGGCCCTGTGACATGACATACACATGTGCACATGTTACAAAAACTTCTCTGATTATGACAAACCTTCGAAATAATCTCCCGCATTGTCCACAGCACGTTGCGCAGTAGGTCCCGTACACAAGCTGCCTTATGTGGCCTTGCATTATCGTGGAGTATGATTGCATTATGCAGTAGATCTGGACGCTTCTCTCTAACGGCACGTCGTAGATGTCGCTGCAGGAAATCTTCCACATCGATGGCAGAGTGCTGTGGACAATGCGGGAGATTATTTCGAAGATTTGTCATAATCAGACAAGTTTTTGTAACAAGTGCACATGTGTATATCACAGGTCAGACAGGTTTTTGTAACTTGTACATTAATACATGTGTATGTCACGGGGTTGCTTGGATTTTCTTTCATGATTCCTACCAACAAAATATCCATAATGGATACTCTTTCAGTTGTATACAACAAATTTTAATACATCCTTCGATGTATTATTACTGGGTTGCCATGACTTACTCTCCAACCCTCGTATATGCGTAACTTGGCGGGGGCAATGGGTGCACTCGCGCTCCAAAGTTTCAGGTTTATCAAAATGTGCATCTTGAGGTAATTAATTTAATCTTCCGGACCTAAGATTCATGTTCTGCCCCTCCATAACTCCTAAAGTTAGCCCAAGTTACATTGCTGTTCAAACTTAAAAATCAGGCAAAGACTTGAATTTCCCAAATAAAATTTGAATGGTTATTATTATTATTTTTTTTTTTTTTTTGCTTCAACTTTTCGCAATAATGGAACTAGGACGTCGTTAAAGAAGAGGCTGGAAGCATCCCACCCCCTCCCGAAATTGTCACGTGAGTTATTGACAAGTAACACCAACATACTGACGGAAACGATCGTTACGTAAGAATACTATTTCATAGTTGTTTAATGCATACTGTAAATCAATCATATACTAGTCTATCTACATTTATTCTTCGTTTACTTCCGAAGTTAACAGAAGTTTGCCGAGGAACAAACATTTTTAGGAGCACCTCCGTAAATGTAGTCTTGAAAGAACATCGTAAATTCAGCCTCGGCACCAGATGTCGTACCAGTCGCGGTCACTCTCTTTCTCTTCGTTCGTGTGCGAGTAAGAGTTAGCTATCTCGTGATTGCATTCCTTCGGGCTACGTTGGAGATTCACCGAACTAAACAGTGTGCCGTGTCACAATTAGCGGCATGCCACACGAACACTTGACCTACACGCGAAATGTACAAGCCAATGCATTGGAACTGCAAACACAATGCACTGATATGTTCGCGTACACAAAATCAATCAATACAACTCTCGGTTCAATATTCAGGCCGCCATTCAAAGTTTTTTTTTTTTAGAGACAGCAAAGAATATGCGACAGGACAATTTTGCACTTGGCAGAGGTATAATAATGTATGACAAATAACATACAAGTAATTTCATTGCTAAGTAAATCCCTTAATCTGTATATTATTTCTGGCATGTATTTTTTAAGTAACTAAGCATATAGTTTGTGGTAAGCATATCGAGAAGATTAGGGTTGTCAATAGTATTGCCCACGAGACGAGACACAGGACGGCACGAGACGGCTCGTCTCGAAAGTCTCGAATAAAATACAAACAAAATAATTAATCAGTTGCGAATATTTATTAACTCGGAGTAAAGGATATTCTTTGGAAACCCAAATCAGCGTCTATTACACAAAAAAGGCTATCTTATTTAGTTTTTATACTCTTCCGAAATCCAGTATTACTTCCATTTTTCAATGTATTAAAGTTTAGTAATTTTAAGCTGTAATAGTACTCCAGATAGAAGTACTTTGCTAAAATACCGATTCAGATATCTATCTGTATAAAAATATTGTGAGAGAGAAGTATTATCGTTCTTTGAATGGAAAATTTATGAAAAAATATTGTAAACCTTACGAAAATTGCGAAAATTGCGGACTTTGTTTGCTTTTCCATAGTAACGAAATTTATTATTTGTTTATCCTTAAAACAGCTTAAATATATTTAACGCCTTTAAAGTAAAAACTACTGCTATAACGAGCAGGGTGGTATTTGTAGGGGAGGATGGGGTACTTGTATCCCCTCTGGGTACTTGTATCCCTCCTCTGCTTAATAAATTTTATCCATGGGGGGAAAATGTTATATGGCATAAAGTCATAGTCTCATGCTGTCCCTAGACAGTCAGTAGAATTTCTTAAATACCACACTGAACAGTTAAGTGAGACATACAATAGTTGTTATCTTCACAACACGATTATTCCCGCACAAGGAGTAAGGTATATTCCACATAAAATCGTGCCATCTAAGGAACGGACCTAAAGAAATTTTTGTAGTCTTCTCATGGAAGGAACTGATGAGATTTTTGACATTAACCTCCCTTGCCAATTGTAATATTTCCCCATCCAAACCCCCTCGCGTTCAGTAATCATTTTCTCTAGGTATCTCTCAGCTTTTAACTTTTTTATTAAGCATTCTGTCTGTTTAAACATGAAAGTTCCCAGCGGAGGGAGAATTCCCTCCCTTGAAATCTGCGAAACGGGAATTCCCCTTTCGCCGAAATTTTTACTTGGATGGGAAATATGATATAATGCGCCTCTGGGTAATTGGGCGAAACGGGATTCGGTGAAAAGGGAAGACATGGAAACTAAAAT
This sequence comes from Lepisma saccharinum, assembly GCF_977018435.1. Classification (NCBI taxonomy): domain Eukaryota; kingdom Metazoa; phylum Arthropoda; class Insecta; order Zygentoma; family Lepismatidae; genus Lepisma; species Lepisma saccharinum. The sequence continues at coordinate 26,163,715 of NC_139251.1, read as the reverse complement.
TGGAGCAAGAAAACACCTTAATTCTGTGAGGAAATGTAATCAATTTGTGGCATAACTTCCCTGTGTGATCGTTATCCTCTCCTGCTTGTCGCGGCGCTTCGGCACGAAGAATTGCATTTATTACTGTTGGTTCGTTCGCAAGCGACACTTCTCGGTTTTCGCCTGTCCTGTGTTGTTTGTCGCATAGGTCAGAGCGAAGTAAGAAGTGACCAGACCAAAGTAACAACCTATGTCAATTTCCGAACCTAAGTAGCACTATCAGCTGCATGTGTCGCTGGGGAAACGTATTTTTTATCACTGCCCACATCAACATCTCATTTCTAATTAATTTCTTGCGTCGGTTAAGCATTCTCTTATTTCTCCATATTTCTGGATGTTTCAACATTTCTTCGATTCTTTAGCAAGCTCTTTCGAGTTGTTTCTGTAAGATTCCCCCTCGCAAATCCTATTTGCGACACGATGCCTGTAACGAATTTGCCCAGACTATACCCTCGTGTTGCAGGTATCTTTACTTGCAAAATCCTGAAATTTCCTCAACAACTGCTATCCCAAGGTAAGCGCCTTGAATAACGTAGTGTGGAAAACGACCCAAGAAACTAGTTCCCCAGACGGATGACAAACATAGATGGCAGTGCGATCAGTACGAGTGCTAATTTTCTTATGAAAGTAATGTGGCTTAGTTAGTTTTTGGACGAATATTGTGTAGAATTGTTTGTCTTGAAAGGCGGTACGTGAATTGATGGAAACAGTTATATTTGTGGAGTGATTTGCAGTCACGAAACGGCATTAATTTGGAAAGAAAAGTAAAATAAAATTAATAAATAAATAGCATGCGAAACACAAGAAGAAACATCGCAAAGTGATTCCGGACGTCAGGTGTTGGATTGCGTACTAGAGTTTTATTTTTCTATGTTATTAGAACATAAATAGTATCCTGAGAGATATTTCATACCGAGGCGACAAACCACAAGTGTCGCTTGGAAGCGAGCAGTCCGTAATCAATGCAACCTTTCGAACCGTAGGGACACAAGCTCTGACTGCACCGTTTCCTCAAGGAGATTTTACACCAAAGCGACACGCGACAAACGATACGAGGATTTCACACCAAAGCGACACGGGTCCTTCGGTTCAAGGCAACTTTCATACCGAAGCTACACATGTTGCTTGGAAACGAGCCAATCAAGAGCAACATGACGGGAAGCACAGGCCAGCGTTCGGTTGGTGAAATCCTCAAGCGATAAGTGTCGCGTGCCGCTTGTCGCTTTGGTGCGCTATCTCCCTAAAGCAATACACTCATTGCATCGCGCATGCGCGAACAACAAACCACGGCAACATGTTGCAATCTATTGAGGAAATTACCCAGTTTGAGCGACGCAGAAGCGACAAAGCGACACGTGTGGCTTATCGTGTCACCTAGATCTGTTGTTGTAATGTGCGGTTTATCGTGTCGCCTATCTGTTGTTCGCACAATTAGCAGCGAACGCTTGCTAATAGACTGAAGGCACCATGTCGCTTGTCACTTAGTTGGGAACTCCCCCTGTAGCGCGTCGCTTCGGTCTGAGCACCCTTCCTTTAAGGAGCTTTCCGACCGAAGTAACAAGTAGCACGCGAATACGCCATATGAACGTATCGTTTGCTGTTTTGACCCTCATGTGCAATGAATGCTATTTTACAGTCTGGAAGTGTGTGTCGCTTGTCCCATTGGTTTGAAAGTTTCCTTACACTCATGTCGATGGCACTAAGAAAGTTTTGTGGGGTACCCCTTGTCGTTTCATGCAATCATCATTATCATCATTGCCGCGATTAGTTTAAAGCGGAAGAAAAGAGACAGTAAATATCAAAAATACAAATGCTTCAGTGTGTATATCTTTAAAAGAAATGATGATAATAAGAATGAACCTAATTCATACAGTAGAGAGGCAGCACTTCGTTCCTACGCGTCAGCAAAAATTCGATGCGACTGGTGTTATGTTACATCCGGTCGTAGCGGTGTACGAGCGATTTTATTGTTGAGTCAGCAGAACGTGTCTGATCAAGTTGAAGACATCGGAAGCGGAGGGGGAGGGGGGTCAATGGATTTGTCACGTTGTTTCTTGATGTATGCTAACCTAACACGTGCGTATGTTTGTGTGTGTGTGTGTGTGTGTGTGTGTGTCTGTGGAGGAAATGCGCGCGCAACCATTGCGTATGATGCAAACACATGAAGAAATGATTTAAAGATGGCGCCGAATTTTGCTGTACCCCGAAAGCTTAGCGGCTAAGGTTATTGCTCTGTAAAACAAGAGGCGTCGAGGGTTCGATTCCTGGTAGAGTCAATATTGATTGATTGATAGATTGAGTTAGTTTTTTTTAAGTCCACTTTATGCACGGCAAGACTAATCAGGAGTGGACCTACAGTTGAAAAGTGGTGATTCGGACCACTATGTGCCTCCACCGAGTATCGAACCTGGGACCTCTTGATTACAAGTCGACGATGTCAATATTGAATGATTTCGATTAGCCTGTGTGTACATAAAGCCAACAAAATGGCTGAGTTCGAAAATCGAGTTGGGTTAGTGGTTAAAGTTGTCACCTGGCAATGAAGAGGTCGCGGGTTCGATTCTCTAGGTAGTTAAATTAGGCCAATTGTTTAATCCCGCCATTATAGGTCGCGATTAGTCCATCTGTGCGTAAATAGTGATTGAATAAAATCAATATGGCGGCCTTGGGTTAGTGGTTAATGTTGTCGCCTGGTAATGAAGAGGTCGCGGGTTCGATTCTCTAGGTAGTTAAATGAGGCCAATTGTTTTGTCCCGCCATTATAGGTCCCGATTAGTCCATCTGTGCATAAATAGTATTTGAATAAAATCAATATGGCGGCCACGTTTTGTGTTTAGCGGCGGCGGCGGCGGCGGCGGCGGCGGCGCGGCGCGGGGGGTGTTTTTTATTCCGCGAGATGTTTTAACCAAGTGGTTGAGGGTTCGATTCCCAATGTTGGTGAAAATTGGATATTCAATTGTATTTGTTTAAAAGTTCCGATTAGCTTTTTGTGCACAAAGAGAAAATGAACTCATTGGAAGTAGGATGTTTATGCTGTAATGAAAAGGTCCCGGGTTCGATTCACAATGTCAAATTGGCTGATAATGATGTTGTTTTTAAAATAAAAAAGAAGAAGTGTGGTGAGTCCCCATTAGTATTTATGCAGGAACAGATATTAAAAATCAAAACAAAATGGCTGTGACTGGTGTTTAGTATTCGAAAGGTTCCAGGTTCGAGTTCCTAGTTATAAATTATTTTTTTTTAGTTTACAGAATTAGTCCCCATTTATTGCATTTTGGCGAACATGTCCTCCCCCTTTGTGGCATTTGGACATGTTGGAGATATACTTAGAAATTGTTGTCAAAGTGCCTAATAATGATTTTCTGTTTAAATAAAAAAGAAGTGTGTTATCAGTCCCGATTAGCACGAACAGATATTCAAAAAGCAAAACAAAATAGCTGATATTGTTGTTTAGTATTCAAAAGGTTTTGGGCTCCAATGCTGGCAAATTTGCAGAATAACATTGATTTGTTTAAAAAGTGAGTTACTATTCCCGATTATTTTTGATACACAAATAGAAAATGGGGTGATTTTGGAGTTTTGCAACCAAGGGGGGTCGAGGGTTCGAGTTTTATTAGGGGCTAATGTTGGCGTTTTTTAACGCAGTCCCGATTAACCGTAATGCATAAAGCTGTTTCAACGAATATCGAACCTGGAACCTTTTCATTACAATGCAAAGACTTTACCACTAATGTATGCTATGTTTTAAAACCAAAAATAAATAATAGTATCGATTTTTTAAAAAAATGCGTTACCAGTCTCGATTAGCCATTATGCACAAACAGATGTGTTTTGAAACCAAAGGGGGGTCGAGGGTTCGATTACAACTGGGTATGTGTGTTGAGGAAACTAAAGGTCAACAGGCATGGAAAGTTTTTACTCGCCATCTCAAAATAAGTTTTTGGGCTTGGTACAGGTAGCTTTTTGTAGAAAGCCCCACAACGACATCAACGTGGCTACCATCTGTGGGGGCCTCTTTTTTTTTAAGTTGGAGAGGGGCACAAAGCCGTTTGTACCATACAACGTTGCACCGAAGAACCAACTTGTCAACTAGTCACTCACTCCATCATTAAAGTGCACAACATAATATCAGATTTGCACTGATAATAAGCAAAAAATTATAGCGGCTGCATAATTATATTTCAATGACAGCAAATGGTTTCAAATGAATGGTTTTCACTTTATTTTTTACTAAGTAACAGATTTGGTAATGAAAAGCTTTAACATCTGCATATAATATGAGATTTCTTTTGGTATCCAGTTTGTATGTTGACCAAATCACAGATATACTATTACTAAGGATAGCATTAACTTAATCTAATAAAAATATATTCCACTGCATTACAAAATTAACTCATTCTGTTTTCTGTTGTTTGAATCCATATGGTAAAGTCTCGAAACTTGATGCACATCTTTTTCTTTTGGTATATACCACCTGAAAAACCCTTATTTCCGGCTTACTAACAACGGAATGTGTTTTTGTGCGTACGATTTTGTTCGAGTTGAGTAAAGTTAAAGAGGAGGTGTTGTTGAGAATAGCATTGGTGAGTGATTCGAAATTGATTGTGCTGCTGTTTTTATGGTTTAGACATATGCCTTTCACCTTGCAAACAGTAGTAACATTAGTATTGTCTGGATTTACTACCTCAAATGCATAACTTTTCGGCCCACTGGATGAAAATGCTCTGATATAAGCATTTTTCCCATAGAGTTCTAGTTCATTTGTTAACTCCCCTAGGTAGTCTCTAACAGGCAGATCAACATCACCTGGCCTTTGAATATAAATAACACTATCGGTATCATAGTACAATACATTTTCGCGTAATGTATCCAAATATTCATAAAGCTCTAATCGTGCATGGGTTGTAGTGTATGCTGCAATAACTACATTTACAGTCGATAATGGAAGTGCAGATTCTTCGAGATATTGCCAGTGAACTATCAACATATCTTCATTTATAGGTATAACTTGATGTACTTCAACATTGGGATTTTCTAGTTTATCGAAAAAATCCTTATGATTGTTGATAATACTAACTTGACCAGGGTTTTCTCTCTGTCCAAATTTACCCCAAAATGAATTCAGCATAAGTTTTGCTAAGCTTCGTAATCCAGGATTAGCACATATTCTGTTTTCATCCAACAACACACCCTCCTTTTCAAAATAGTCAGCTATGTATTTTTTTTTTTTTTTTATTCTTGATCAATACACCACAATGGCCAGCCGCTTGCTTCAACTTTTGCTTTGAGAAATGTATTGATGTACTCTGCAAAAACACCACCTGATTTTTTTGCAGGATCATATTGTTCAACATTATATTCCCATACCTCATGTAATTCTAAAATTTTGTATTTCTTTTGAACTGCCTTCTGAACTTCATCCACAACCCAGGTTCCAGTTATAGCTCTTTCCCTAGCAGTATGGTTACATTCCGCCTGGTTTATTTCATCGGCACAAGTTCTACATAGAGGGAAATTTAATTTTGAATTGGTTCGATATGGTAACACAGGATGGTACAGATCTCTCGGTGGAAGTATTGTTGCTTTGACAAAGCCCTTCAAAAGAATAAATATCAGGGCATTCTTCCCCCACATAAATTTTCACCGGATGGCCAACTGGAAACTTTTTAACTTTGCAACAATAAGGGTACAGGCTACATACATCCTTATATTGAATTGTTTCATTTTCTTTCACAGTGTAATGTAGTTTGGTAGCATTAGTTCTACCACCGTAAAACGCCTCCCGGGGAATTATGGGAGCTTTAATTGATAACGGATGTTTTTCAACATAATGTTTCATGGTTTTGTTATTTCTCAACTGCTGGTGAAATTCGCACCCCCACATCTCATGGACAATGTAGTTAAGTGCTTTTAATCTGGTAATTTTATTTTCTGTTCTTTCATACCGAAAAGATAAAGTATCATATGGGTCATCATGAAGAGGTTCTGTACGTGAAGTAGGGAAACATTTGACACAACCATGTGTTCTGCATCCTTGATATTCAAATACATGCTCTTGCCCCTTTTGATCTTTAAAATATCCACCTACTTTCAAATTTCCTCCAACTTTTACTTCTGGTCCTCTGGCTGCATGTTGGATTTCGATTTTATGTTTTTTTTCCTCCCATACTAACCATTGAATAGCCTCTATAGACTGAATATCACACCATCTGTATCCGTTTTTAGGAATAATTCCTATATGTTCTGCTTTCAAAAATCTTTTACGGAATACTTTATTACAAGCTGAAGTGATGGTGATGGCTTCCAATAATGGGTTCACTGTTGTTTCTTTTTCAAAAGTGGTCATGAATTTCAAACAGGCAGCACGTAGTACATTAACATCTTCTACACAGTACTTTCTCAACTCCTTCTGCATATCGAAAACTACCCCTGTTTTCTGTTGTTCACTATGCCATTCCAAAAAACTGGTTCTCTGATTCTCCATCATAGAATCAACAGCGTAAAATTCAGTACCAGGGATACATCCGACATATTCTTCATTTTTCAAAGTATTAAAAAATGAGGAAAATACCCTTTGGACATTGGGAGATCAAATGCTTTCGGTAATTTGTTGAGCGCCATTGGAATAATGTTGAGAGAATCTATGAAATGGATATTGTGCATCTTCAAAGATAATATTTTGGCTCCATTCATGATAACAGACGGTGTCCATTTCATTTTTTCGATCATAGTTTGCAGTACAAAGGGCGAATCATACCCTCTACTATTGTGTGCAATACACACAATATTGTTAATTTTGGTGCGGTGAGCTGAAACAAATTGCAGAAAATTGTAAACAGGTTCTGTACTATCAAAAATGTGCTGTTTTTTCCCGCATACACTGCACCATTGAGACATATCTTTGTTCTCAATGCAATTATAGCATACATTTTGGCACACCAAAAGATTTGGAATATGCAGAAAATTGTTTTCAGTGCCTTCTAGTTTTGTGTCCTGCCTCGATTCAATATCGTAGAAAACAAGCATTGCTTTTTTTGATATAAGAGAAGATATTTGTTTGCTATAAATTTTTTGGATGTGACATAGATGTTCAGATGGTACCATATTTTTACAGCTGACACAGAATTTCTCCCCACATATATGAGGATTTCTGTTTGTACGGATAGCATACGCTTTCAGGCATTTTTCACAACATTTTACTGTCTGACAAAGAGAGTTTTTTCTATTGTAACATGTTTTATAATTATTGTAACATTTTTGACCATAGAAAAATCTGTTACAATCAGTGCACTTTATTTTGGTTTCTGAAACAGTACATTTGGGCTTTTCTTGGCATTGTGAACAAACAGCTGTACAGGATCCTAGATGTCTAGAAACATGATCATATTTTTTATGGCAAGTTTCACAATAGAAATTAGCGGAGAATGCAGCTGTAAGAGATGTTATAACATTAAAATGGTTGTTTATGTACACCAAATTTAAAGTTTCGCGCCTAGGTAATAAAGGACCTTCATATATCACATCACTCCCGGAAAATCCATTATATACGGTAATTTTGAAATCAGATAAATAGTCCTGAAATTTTTGAATTTCGGTAGTTCCTCCACCACTATTCAAATTTTCCCCAGCTTCTCTGCACAGTTTATCCACTTCTTCTTCCATAACACATTTATGTTGTCTAACATACTGATAACGTTTTTTAGGTTCATTTTTGTAAACATTAATACCTCTTGCCACAACCTACGCATAAGCCAAACACCTGCTATCGGAATTTTTAATAGTTATAATTCCTTTTTTTAGTTTACAGAATTGTTCCCCATTCATTGCATTTTGGCGAACACGTCCTCCCCCTCGTGGCATTTGGACATGATGGAGATATACATAGAAATTGTTGTCAGAAAGAAATGTTGTATTGCTCTGCAATACTTTTTCCAATGCTGCCCACAATATCTCCATATTTATCGCCTGTGCTTCCCGAAAAGATAACCAAAAAGGGCGACCAGGGTGATCTTCATTTCTGATAGTAATACCAACTTGGTCATGCTCGGCCACATCACGTAGAACATATTGGATCAGTTCTTGCAATCCCTCCTGAACCCATATCACCGGATTCTCATTGTGTGGTGCCCCCCGCAACCGAGCACGCACCATTCGTCCTTCCATATTGAATCTTTGGTAACGCCTTTTTGTCTCTTCTATAACTTCAACATGATGTAACACTGCATCATCGCCACCGCCTACCTGTCTGCACACTTCCGCTTCCTGAATACAATCCCTAAGAACCATTTGGTATAACGCTGGCGAAATATGATTTGTACATTGCTCCAATTCTCTAGTCTCTAAAACAGATTCTAAATGGAAAAGATCTCCACATTTTTCATTGGTTGTTCCAATACACCCAAATATCCCTGTATTCTGGTTGTTATACTTGTTAGGAAACATTTCAACATGTTGGTTGGTCTCACTAGAAATAGAGACAGAGGGTCTGGATTGATTGCTGTTAATAGCAGTAGAGGTAGAGGGGGTAGATTGGTTGAGGTCATGAACAGTACTATGAACAGTAGGAGATACATTTTGTTTGTGCTTATTATGCTCTTGTGAATAATCAACCCCCGTTGATTTATTAGCATTATTTTCCCCCAATTCATTGGCAATAGCAACAAAAATATCCTGAGTATCAATGTTTACAGATTTGTCTATGTTGTCAATCGATTTATTTGCTCCATCTGTACCCAAGGCCAAATCCAGATCACTGAGCATACCCTGAGTGGATATACAGCTACTCTGACTATATTCACCAATTTCATTTCTGATTGTATTCAAAACCTCTTGGGTGCTTATTTCAATACCCCTCTCAAAATTAGCAGTGCCTGCATTTTCCATTGAGGTGGAGGGCGTAGATTGGATGTAGTCACTATAACTACCATAACTATGAACAGTAGTAGAAACATTTTGTTTGTGCTTATTATGCTCTTGTGAATAATCAACCCCAGTTGATTTATTAGCATTATTTCCCCCCAATTCATTGGCAATAGCAACAAAAATATCCTGAGTATCAATGTTTACAGATTTGTCTATGTTGTCAATCGATTTATTTGCTCCATCTGTACCCAAGGCCAAATCCAGATCACTGAGCATACACTGAGTGGATATACAGCTACTCTGACTATATTCACCAATTTAATTTCTGATTGTATTCAAAACCTCTTGGGTGCTTATTTCAATACCCCTCTCAAAATTAGCAGTGCCTGCATTTTCCATTGAGGTGGAGGGCGTAGATTGGATGTAGTCACTATAACTACCATAACTGTAAACAGTAGAAGAGACATTTTGTTTGTGCTTATTATGCTTTTGTGAATAATCAACCCCAGTTGATTTATTAGCAATGTCTTCCCCCAATTCATTGGCAACAGCAACAAAAATATCCTGAGTATCAATGTTTACGGATTTGTCTATGTTGTCAATCGAATTATTTCCCCCAGCTGTATCCAAGGCCAAATCCAAATCATTGAGCACACCCTGGGTGGATATACAGCTACTTTGACTAAATTCTCCGATTTCATTTCTGATTTTATTCAACACCTCTTGGGTGCTTATTTCAATAACCCTCTCAAAATTAGTAGTACTTCCAGTTTCCATTTTTCGAAGATATCTGAAAATTATAAAGTTCAAAATTACCTAACAACATGTGTTTTTATTTTCTATAAATACACAATAACTGTAGAGTCACCCCTTTATAGCTTATCTGTGAATAATATGTATTTACATAAAAAAAAACCTCAAACTATATGGTTTACAGTTCAACAAGAATGCGTTGAAAACATACTTTAAACACACTTTAAACTGTAGGACCAATCCCAGTTTGCCTATCTGTGTATAATATGGCTTTTTTAAACAATCATTTATTTATTTATTATTTTTTTTGCACAAAGGCAGATTGGGGCTGGAGACAATTTTACAAACACGGTTTTATATAGATAAATAGATAATATCGACCCCGCTTCAAACTGTAGTTCCAGTCCCAATTAGCCTATCTGTGTATATTATGGCTTTTTAAACAAATACAGAAATCCAGTTCCGATTACCCCATCTGTGCAGAAAGCAGCCTTCTAAACAATTTTTTTTTCTGCATACAGCGGCTGATTGGAACTGGTGACAATTTTAAAAAAAAAATTATATAGATACATATAGCTCTGCTTCAAACTGTGGGGTCCAGTCCCGATTACCCCTTTTTGTGCATAAAACGGTCTACTAAACAGTTCATCTTTTTGCGCACAATAGCTGATTGGGACTGGCCTTCTAAACAATTTCTTTTTTTACGCACAGCGGTTGATTGGGACTGGTGACACAGTTTTAAAAACAAATGTAAATAGATACATATGACTCCGCTTCAAACTATATGTAGAGCCCCGATTACCCCATCTATGCATAAAGCGGGCTTCCAAACAATTTATATTTTTTGCGCACAACGGCTGATTGGGATTGGTAACAGTTTTAAAGGAGTGATTTTATATAGATACATATGGTACCGCTTCAAACTGTAGGTCCAGCCCCGATTACCCCATCTGTGCATAAAGCGGCCATCTAAACAATTTCTCTTTTTGCGCACTGCGGCTGATTGGGACTGGTAACACGGTTTTAAAAACTAATTTAAATAGATAGATATCACTCCGCTTCAAACTGTAGGTCCAGGCCCGATTACCCCATCTATGCATAAAGCGGCCATCTAAACAATTTCTCTGTTTGCGCACTGCGACTGATTGGGACTGGTGACACAGTTTTAAAAACTAATTTAAATAGATAGATATCACTCCGCTTCAAACTGTAGATCCAGCCCCGATTACCCCCATCTGTGCATAAAGCGGCCTTCTAAACAATTTCGCATTTTGCGCACAGCTGCTGATTTTGATTAGTGACAGTTTTTAAAAACTAATTTAAATAGATAGATATCACTCCGCTTCAAACTGTAGGTCCAGCCCCGATTACCCCATCTGTGCATAAAGCGGCCATCTAAACAATTTCTCTTTTTGCGCACTGCGGCTGATTGGGACTGGTAACACGGTTTTAAAAACTAATTTCAATTGATAGATATAACTCCGCTTCAAACTGTAGTTCCAGTCCCGATTATGCGATCTATGCATAAAGCGGCCTTCTAAACAATTTCGCTGTTTGCGCACTGCGGCTGATTGGGACTGGTGACACAGTTTTAAAAACTAATTTAAATACATACATAAGGCTCCGCTTCAAACTGTAGGTCCAGCCCCGATTACCCCATCTGTACATAAAGCGGCCATCTAAACAATTTCGCTGTTTGCGCACAGCGGTTGATTGGTGCTGGTGACACAGTTTTTAAAAACAAATTTATATAGATACATATAACCCCGCTTTGATTCGAACCCTAGAATTTTTTATTGCAGTGTTAATTTTATTCCATTTCAATTTGGTTTACATCTTATCGTTGGTGAATTCTACTGTTGGTTGAGCTACATTGGTCAATTACACACCAGACACACAAGCACTAGAGATTAAAATTAGTAACCATTAGAGAAGTAGGGTAAGCAGTTTGAAATAACAGTTAACTAGAAAAACAAACTTATATCACGCACTTACCTCCAGTTGCATTGTGGGGTTGCAGCAGAAATAAAAAGGTATAGCAGCGAAACAATCGGCTTAACTTTTTCTCACTACAGAGCACAGCAAACTGAGTTTTTGAAACGATTTTTTGAACTTAAAAATACTGAATAATCACTTTCTGCTGGATGGGGCCAAAAGTTGGACTTTACTACCTATGACTCGGGGAATTCTTAAATGCGCCTTTTCTAACAAATGAACTAGAACTCTATGGGAAAAATGCTTATATCAGAGCATTTTCATCCAGTGGGCCGAAAAGTTATGCATTTGAGGTATAAAATCCAGACAATACTAATGTTACTACTGTTTGCAAGGTGAAAGGCATATGTCTAAACCATAAAAACAGCAGCACAATCAATTTCGAATCACTCACCAATGCTATTCTCAACAACACCTCCTCTTTAACTTTACTCAACTCGAACAAAATCGTACGCACAAAAACACATTCCGTTGTTAGTAAGCCGGAAATAAGGGTTTTTCAGGTGGTATATACCAAAAGAAAAAGATGTGCATCAAGTTTCGAGACTTTACCATATGGATTCAAACAACAGAAAACAGAATGAGTTAATTTTGTAATGCAGTGGAATATATTTTTATTAGATTAAGTTAATGCTATCCTTAGTAATAGTATATCTGTGATTTGGTCAACATACAAACTGGATACCAAAAGAAATCTCATATTATATGCAGATGTTAAAGCTTTTCATTACCAAATCTGTTACTTAGTAAAAAATAAAGTGAAAACCATTCATTTGAAACCATTTGCTGTCATTGAAATATAATTATGCAGCCGCTATAATTTTTTGCTTATTATCAGTGCAAATCTGATATTATGTTGTGCACTTTAATGATGGAGTGAGTGACTAGTTGACAAGTTGGTTCTTCGGTGCAACGTTGTATGGTACAAACGGCTTTGTGCCCCTCTCCAACTTAAAAAAAAAGAGGCCCCCACAGATGGTAGCCACGTTGATGTCGTTGTGGGGCTTTCTACAAAAAGCTACCTGTACCAAGCCCAAAAACTTATTTTGAGATGGCGAGTAAAAACTTTCCATGCCTGTTGACCTTTAGTTTCCTCAACACACATACCCAGTTGTAATCGAACCCTCGACCCCCCTTTGGTTTCAAAACACATCTGTTTGTGCATAATGGCTAATCGAGACTGGTAACGCATTTTTTTAAAAAATCGATACTATTATTTATTTTTGGTTTTAAAACATAGCATACATTAGTGGTAAAGTCTTTGCATTGTAATGAAAAGGTTCCAGGTTCGATATTCGTTGAAACAGCTTTATGCATTACGGTTAATCGGGACTGCGTTAAAAAACGCCAACATTAGCCCCTAATAAAACTCGAACCCTCGACCCCCCTTGGTTGCAAAACTCCAAAATCACCCCATTTTCTATTTGTGTATCAAAAATAATCGGGAATAGTAACTCACTTTTTAAACAAATCAATGTTATTCTGCAAATTTGCCAGCATTGGAGCCCAAAACCTTTTGAATACTAAACAACAATATCAGCTATTTTGTTTTGCTTTTTGAATATCTGTTCGTGCTAATCGGGACTGATAACACACTTCTTTTTTATTTAAACAGAAAATCATTATTAGGCACTTTGACAACAATTTCTAAGTATATCTCCAACATGTCCTAATGCCACAAAGGGGGAGGACGTGTTCGCCAAAATGCAATAAATGGGGACTAATTCTGTAAACTAAAAAAAAAAAAATATATAACTAGGAACTCGAACCTGGAACCTTTCGAATACTAAACACCAGTCACAGCCATTTTGTTTTGATTTTTAATATCTGTTCCTGCATAAATACTAATGGGGACTCACCACACTACTTCTTTTTTATTTTAAAAACAACGTCATTATCAGCCAATTTGACATTGTGAATCGAACCCGGGACCTTTTCATTACAGCATAAACATCCTATTTCCAATGAGTTCATTTTCTCTTTGTGCACAAAAAGCTAATCGGAACTTTTAAACAAATACAATTGAATATCCAATTTTCACCAACATTGGGAATCGAACCCTCAACCACTTGGTTAAAACATCTCGCGGAATAAAAAACACCCCCCGCGCCGCCGCCGCTAAACACAAAACGCGGCCGCCATATTGATTTTATTCAAATACTATTTATGCACAGATGGACTAATCGGGACCTATAATGGCGGGACAAAACAATTGGCCTCATTTAACTACCTAGAGAATCGAACCCGCGACCTCTTCATTACCAGGCGACAACATTAACCACTAACCCAAGGCCGCCATATTGATTTTATTCAATCACTATTTATGCACAGATGGACTAATTGCGACCTATAATGGCGGGATTAAACAATTGGCCTAATTTAACTACCTAGAGAATCGAACCCGCGACCTCTTCATTGCCAGGTGACAACATTAACCACTAATCCAACTCGATTTTCGAACTCAGCCATTTTGTTGGCTTTATGTACACACAGGCTAATCGAAATTATTCAATATTGACATCGTCGACTTGTAATCAAGGGGTCCCAGGTTCGATACTCGGTGGAGGCACATAGTGGTCCGAATCACCACTTTTCAACTGTAGGTCCACTCCTGATTAGTCTTGCCGTGCATAAAGTGGACTTAAAAAAAACTAACTCAATCTATCAATCAATCAATATTGACTCTACCAGGAATCGAACCCTCGACGCCTCTTGTTTTACAGAGCAATAACCTTAGCCGCTAAGCTTTCGGGGTACGGCAAAATTCGGCGATATCTTTAAATCATTTCTTCATGTGTTTGCATCATACGCAATGGTTGCGCGCGCATTTCCTCCACAGATACACACACACACACACACACACACAAACATACGCACGTGTTAGGTTAGCATACATCAACAAACAACGTGACAAATCCATTGACCCCCTCCCCCACCGCTTCCGATGTCTTCAACTTGATCAGACACGTTCTGCTGACTCAACAATAAAATCGCTCGTACACCGCTACGACCGGATGTAACATAACACCAGTCGCATCGAATTTTTGCTGACGCGTAGGAACGAAGTGCTGCCTCTCTACTCATACACAAAAATTTAGTTGCCAAGAACATTCCAAGCGTATTTTTTCTCCCGTATTATTAACGAAAGTATGACGATAACAGGACGTGGTCGACTGTCTAGAATGTTCGTTAATATCTTCGCGACCACTGTACCAAATATCATAGCAATTATCACATTCATAGAAATGCTTTATGTAAAATAATCAAGAAGTTGCAGCGAAAACTCCATTTACTTCCATTATAAGCAGACGAATGCCAAGCACCTGTACCGACACCAGCGCCTCTAGCGGTATCCTTTCTAAGTGGAACCTGCCAGAGAGGCCAAAACCGTCCGTTTTCCGCACTACATTATTCAAGGCACTGTACCCAATTGTTTCCTTTGATTCATCCTTGCGCCAAACGATGTGGAGGTAGGCACTGCCATTGTTTAGTGTAGGTCCTCTTCCAGCCTTATTGGGGACAACTACATAAAATTCTCGCCAGCACAAACAGTTCATTCATTGCGACCCCTCTTCTCAAAATCAACAGCTCCATCCTCGGTACTGGTTGCAAACTAAAGATTTCGCACCAAAAACCTAGTAATAGGACAAAATAGTTAGATACTCTGCGTTGACGTAAAGAATCTATATTGCCTGAAGTCAAAGGAGTAAAAAGCAAGAGGCAAGAAGCGACGCCTGCCACTTGGAAATGAACCCTCAGTAATAAATATAACCTTCAGAACCGAAGCGACATGACGAGTGCTTTCGTGTCGCTCGGACTTGACCGTTTTCTAATGTAGTGCATCGTGTCGCCTCTTTCCGTTGGTAGCGCATGCGTGGGGAAAGCCTGCTTAGAGACTAAATGAGCTTGTGTCGCTTGTCACTTCGGTGCGAAACCCTTGTGTCGTTTGGGGATTCCACCGATCGAACGCAGACTTGCACGGCGTCTCATATCGCCACGGTGTGCAATACTGCTGTTGATGGGCTAGTTCCAAAGCAGAATGTGTCGCGCGTAGCTTCGGTTTGAACTCTCCCTTATATTAAACCTTGCAACCGAAGCGACGCAACAAACTGTTCGGGGTCGATTGTTTCTGTAAGCCTTGTTGTTGTGTGTGTTTTCTTATGTATACATGCACAAGACATACAAAATACGTAGGTTCAAATTAAACAATATAACTTTAATACATGGAAGCCATTCACGTACATCTTACACACGGTTATTATAACAACGAATCAATAACATGCTATAGAATACAAATTCTTCTTCTTCCTCTAATCATGCGTCTATCATCTCCTCCTGGAGTTTCTTTTTTTTGTTTTAAGTGCTGGTCTCACCGTATCTATCAGGAGGTCTCCTAAGTCTATTCGATCTTCTGATTGGTGTGTGCCCAGCGTCTGTATATGGTTGGTTTTCGTGATATCTTCCCTCTGCATCCTCCGGCTGTCCTTCTGGTATCGATTCAAGGTTTGGATCAGGTAGATCTGTTGATGGGGGTTTGGTTCACACCCACGTTTTCGTAGCCACCTGACGTGTACCGTTCGTGTCGATCCGTCGAACAACTGCACTTTATATATCAGGCTGTTGCCAACTCTAGACAATACCATTCCTGGTACATGCTTGGGCGAACTTACCTTCGGGGTCTGCACCCAGACTGGATCATTTGGAAGATATGCAAGATAGGTTTTGTCAAGTCTCTTCCTCTCTACTCGGCCCCGCCGTGATCCAAGAAATGGTGGGCGATCCACTCGCCTTTCCCGCTCAGTCATATATTTATGTCTCTTGTATCGCAGTTGGTCACTTTCCCTTGATTCATCTTCCTTATCTCTCATTGCCTGTGTTCGAATTCCAGCTCTCTCTTCTCTCGCCTTCTGAGCCAACTGCCTCAGATGCTCTTCCTTATTCTCCTTTTCTTTCTGGTCAAGTTTCTTCTCCAGCTGTACTCTCAAACCTTTACTTTCCGGTATTTTAGTATTAATATCTTCGTTATTCTTTCGTTCAGATCCCGTGTTTGTCAACACAGTGTTACATTGTGTTAACAGTTTTCTCCAACCCGGATGAATACTGTCGAGCCATGAACGTCCAATCAACGGATAACGCAGTTCTTCTTCACACAAAATAACCGGTAATTTATATAATACATCATTCAATGATAAATCCACTAAGGTTTGACCTTTCAACTTTAACGTATCATTATTCACGCCTCGTAACGTTAGTGAAGTAAATTGTGTTCGCCGATGTGCAAACAATTGTTTGAAAGACTTGTTATTAAACAGAGTAACCGTAGATCCAGTGTCTAGTTCACATTGTACAATTCGCTTATCAATACACAAATCAACTATGCACGGTTCTGCTGACACAAGAACATTAGTGCCATCTATAGCTTGTGCTCTTGGCTTGAAGCTAACACTCCTTGCTTTTGAACGAGTGAGTGTTGCATCTTCCACTTGTGTATTTTCTGTGTTCGATGAAATAGTGCAAGTATTATCTTCTGGCGGATGAGAATCACTAACTTCGACGTGCAATAAAGACAAACCATGAAATTCGTTATGTATGTTTTGTTCAACAATAGTGTCTAAAGGTTTAATATTAGACGTGGATATTTGATCACTTGTAATTGTCTTACTCGCAACTCCACCATTATTTTTCCTAAACTTGCATTTTACATGCCAATGACCTTTCTTTTTGCAAAATGAACATATCGAATATTTTGCTGGACAATGTCCAAGATCATGCCTTCTGGAGCATCTATCACATTCTTTAGTGCTTTTATAACTTCTATTCTGAGGATTGACAAAGTTCTTTTTGTGCGCTTGCGAGGACTGGAAACATGGTTTAAATTTCTGTGTCCCAGCAAATGCAACTACATTAGAACTATATTTCTTTTCACGATGTGTGAACATTTGTGTTTCCCGCTCAATTAATTCCATTTGAAGCACAGTATCTTGACATTTTGCTGTAGTCAATGTAGGTTCAGATAGTAATTTCTTTCTAATGGCGTCAGACCGAACGCCTACAATTATTTGCTCTACAATGGCTTCCTGTAAGTAATGGCCAAAACTACATTTTAGTGCTTGTTCCTTAACACGTACCATAAATCGTGTTGCATTCTCACCACTTTCCTGCGTGCATTGCCTGAACTTGAAACGTTCCACATATTTGTTTATTTTCTGGCCATAATGTTTAAGCAGATTGTCCTTGAGGATCGAATACGTTTGCCGTTCGACTGGTTCAGGTGCAAGTATAGTCTTCAACACTTTGAAAGCTTCAGACCCTATAACTGCAATCAGTATGGGCACCTTCCTGGCTTCATTAACATCATGAGCCAAGCAAGACTGTTCAAACCTCGTTAAATAATCTTCTATTTCTTCCGAATCTGGCCGGAACTCGGAGAATAAATTCAAACCGAACATATTCATAATTGTGGTCAACGAAATATCACAATATCTTAAACACAATCCGTATCACACTGATTTAAACTTTGTTCTTGTACAATTATTGTAATCAATACACAAACCGTGTAATCTTGGTTCTTACCGTAGAAATTGATCAAGCCGACACAATTTCTCCTTGCATAAACCTATGCTGGAATGATGATCGTCGTGTACTCTTCGCGACGTCTTCATCCATACTTCTTCTTACGAAGAATCACCAAGAATATCCTGTACGACTGCGCCATAGATGTAAGCCTTGTTGTTGTGTGTGTTTTCTTATGTATACATGCACAAGACATACAAAATACGTAGGTTCAAATTAAACAATATAACTTTAATACATGGAAGCCATTCACGTACATCTTACACACGGTTATTATAACAACGAATCAATAACATGCTATAGAATACAAATTCTTCTTCTTCCTCTAATCATGCGTCTATCAGTTTCTTGCGTGTTAGACGGATTAAACAGTTTTCAGAATACCGTGCGTCATGTTGCCTCGGACTGTGAATGCTTGCTAATAAACTGAAGTTGCCTGTGTCACGTGTGAACTACCATGTCGCTTGTAACTTCGTTCTGAACGCTCCCTCAAGGGAGCTTGCAGACCAAAGCGACACGCGACAGGCGAGAAGCGACAAGCAACCGCTTGGAATCGAACCCTCAGTAAATGTAACCTCCCGAACCGAAGTAACACGACAAGGTGTTCGTGTTCTTTATCGCTGAAACTTAATATCGTGCAGAGTATAGCCTCGGTCTGTTAGTTGGTATGCATACTATGGGGTGAATATTTGCCTATATACGGAAGGGGCTCGGTGTTGATCGTAACTTCGGTGCAAACTTCCCATGCGGCTTGTCGCCTGTCGCTTCGGTCTGAAAGCTCCCTTAGTGTACGATGGATAAAAGAGTTGATTGAAGGCAGAAAAACAACAAAGTAGATTTAATTCTCTACCTATTGGTAATTAACGAACATTATATTAAATACTAGCTGATTGCCCGTCGTTGCTCGGGTATTTATTTATCCCAATCTTCTATTAAACAGGAAAACATTGAATTCTAACTATAGTGTAAAATTAACTTAGAGTTGAACGACATTGGGAGTGTCCCTATTCATCTTATCGACCCCGGAAACTATGGATTCGACACTAATATCGGTCGTTTTCGATTATTTTTACGTAACCCCTTTGCCACCCCACCCCCAGGGGTGTCTTGGAATTGAACGGCATTGGGAGTGTCCTTTTCCGGAAGACTTTTGCAGCTGTTGTCGTCGGCTAGGTCGGATGTCAGTTGGTAACACAGCAAGAAGTATCCGTTTGAAAACATCTCCCTGGTGATCATGTGTTTCTTATGTGGCATATTTCCTCGTGGTTCTTCACAATCCCTGTCTGGAGGCGTGGTTCTTCGAACAGATCAAGGGTCGATGTCATCCCCTCCATGGTTTACGGTGGACGTCCGTCGTCGTTGTTGTTTCAGCTCCGTATGCAGCGCGATCTACGTTGGGTAGCATAAACCGCACGTCGGGATACTTCATCATCTTGACAACAGTGTTATTATAACGGATCGGCTCGTTGTTCGAACCAACCACCAACGTGTTGTGCGGGTACAGCGAGTGCACCAAACAGTCCCAATTGTTTGTTTTGACTACCGTGGGTTCCAGCAGCCGCAGTGTAAGACTCAGACGTATCGTCTGCAGGCATGGTTCTTCTTCTTTGGTCGATGTCATTTTCCCCAACGACTACGGTGGACGTCTGTTTGCAGCGCACGCCGATCGACCTGGGGTCGCCGTGGTTCTTCTTCTAGGGCGCGGAGAAAAGATCTGTCTAGGGTTTGCACTAGGTTTAGCCTCTTTCGATCAGCTGTTTTTTCTTCCGCTGCGACTTTTTGGGTGCTCCCTGTTCGGCCACGTGGGTTGTGTTTTGTGCTCATCTGGGCTAAAATATTCGCTCCTGTAGCCCCCCTGCCCATAGCCTTAGCGCCAGACAACACGAGTGGTGTCACCGCACGGAACAACCAGGGGGAAAAAAGATGCCGTGCCCACGTTGGTATCTTCGTCCTTGGTAGTACGGACCCACGCCACGACCAGTCTGAGCCTGGAAGGTGTAGTAGTCGACGATCGAATTGGTCATCGTGCCGTACTTCCTACGAATGCCCACTTCTATTTGCGTCTCGAACTTTTATGTATCTATCCCTCTGTCGTTGTCTTCGTCGAAAGTGAAGCACCACCAGGGATGGTATGTTGTTGGCGTGAAACGGTAAAGGGTCGTATTTATCGTTCCGGAACTTGATGTCGATGGTTTCGAAGGAGTATTTATCGAACGGGTGATAGTACACTCTTTCAAACTTGTGATGTGCAACGCTCCGGGTACCCAACTCCGAGAAATCCTGGGAAATCACTCGCAAACAGGCGGGATCTGACTTCCCCGGTGAATCGGTGTTCGATAACGTCGCAATACACAAAGATCAGCTGACTGTTGAACGGTGTAACCTTGGTTGGAACACCGGGAAAGGGTGCTGTCTCTTTTTCATCCATCTGGTCGAGGATGTTGCTCAGAGCGATCGCTGTGTTGATCATGGCGTATTTTTGTACCTTCAGCATCCATATTGTCCGGCAGAAGGTTGTGCATGTTGGCCAACAGTTCGGTCGGAGAGGTACATTTGCGGAGGCAGCTCCAAGATGTGGTCATCACTACCAACTTTGTTGTGTTTCTCGTGGAAAGCACCTTCACGTTGTACCGGTACTGGTAGTAGTTTGGCTCATTCTTCTTCCTTTTCTTCGTGTTGTGGTTTGTTTGATCGTCGCCATCCTTCTCCTCCTCCTCCGCAGGCATATGTACCACGTTCGGGTCTTCCTCCTCCTCCTCGTAGGTGGGTACTATCCGTTCTTCCGGAATCTGTAAAGCCAGACTAAAGGAGAGGTCGTTGTTATCTCGCTCTCCACGCAATCCTTTTCTTCTCACCAGGTTTGGACCACTCTGCTCCTCCTCCTCCGCTTGGTACACGCACTTTCCAAAAATTGACTCTATATTGGTGATGAAGTTGCCGATATAGGAGCACATCTTCTGGCGAGGTTCGTCTTTCAACGAATCGAACATGCTCAACGTGAGCTCCCCACATGGTCGTACTGCATGACAGGGAATTTCAAGACACGATCTCATCCAGACGAACTACTAGTACGTTGTCGAAATACAGTGGGTACAGAACCTCGGACAGACCCACTTCCCACTCCGGCCCCAAATCTACAGGTTCCGGTAGTTTGGTCGTGTACCGAGCGATGGTGTTTCCGGGAAAATAGTCCATCGAACAGTTGGATGGTAGTATGAGGTTACAACCACCGAAATGAATGTTCCTCGCCTCAGTATTGATAAAAATTTCGCGCAATAAGTAGCGAGTTGTGACTCCCAATGCCAAGGCGTGCCGTGAACAGAAACTTAATCTTGAAACATGTTACAAATCTATTCAATTTGCAATTTCTTAAAAAATAATATTCAGTCAATATAAACTAACTAACCATACTTCTAAAATTATGCTTTCACAAATAAGCCAGAAATCAAACTTTCGAACAATTATATATTCTTCACCATTTAACAAAATTATATTTGGAATGCATGGCCATGCCTACGAGTACATTTACATTGCTCTTTTTTACAATGCTCTTACTAGTAAGTTACAAATGTACCAAGCGTTGACAATTGGTTGGCAAGCTTAGATGGCCATATTTATGTATTTTAAATGTTCTATCTTCCTATCAAATATGTTCCTTTCTTTGTAGAAGTATATTGTATGTTAGCAGAAAAATCCAGCCTCCCTTACCTGGGGCTGGCTTTTAAAAATATATCTGGTTTCTAAGTCTAAATATCACTTCACCACTTCTGCTATGAAGATCCTTCGGTATAAAGTGATGTCACTGTTGATTCAACAACTAGTAATCCGTTTTTTGTCCATTATGAACTTTAATTTGGATTTGTTACAGACAAATATCCATTTTTTGGCCCCGACGCTAACTTGTCGTCTTTTTGGAAGCCATTTTTCTTATCCAAGCCTCGAACCAGGTATCCTTCACTGTCAAGTTGTGATATGGACACACAGACTATTGAATCACTACTTTTTTGTACAGCACGAATGTACCTTTTAATAGAAACTGCTGTAAACTTATTTTACAAGTTTAAATATGTAATAAAATTATGTTTCATACAATTTTAAGACACTTTTGTATTATCTACTAACCCAATTGAATATATTTTGAGTGTTTATTGTCCTTATATTATTGCGATATTTTCGATTTTACCAAAAGTGATTTAGCAACACTGCAAAATAGCCATGAACTAAGATCAATCACTATTAAGCATTTTTCTTTGACAAATTTCATCAAAATGTTAAATTAACTAAAAGTTGTGCTCTTTTTTATTGCAAATGTATGGAAAACCTTGTGAAACAAATGTGAGTACTAATTAGCAAAGAAATATTAACAAATACAAGAATTACTGCTACAAAATTTCCCGTTCTTTGCAATGCTTACAATGGAGCATGAAAATAAATAAAATACGTGACCATATTTTAATTTTGAATAACTTTTTAAATATATCTCCGAAAATGATGACATTTCGTAATCTGTGGTTATTTATTATGGGGAATTTAATGAAATAAAAGCCCCCATTGAAAAATGAAGATTTAAATTTCCAATCTTAGCATATTTAATGACAATATAACAGTGACTCTGAATGGACTCGTTATAGTAGGAACATCATAAATTCGCCCGAATCCATGATTGGTCTTCTACGACGTTCGCCGGATGTCCTCTTCACCTACCCACGAGACAAATGACACGGGGTAGCCAAGCCACTTGATTTTATACTCCCGTTTCCCGTTGCGAGTGCGACGTTGAAGAATCCGTTCGATGGAATGATGAACCTCTGTAGTTTCTCCGTGTAAAAAGAACCCTACAATATGTTCCCTTGTAGATCCTCGACCAAGTACACCGGTACCGGGTGGCGCTGTATCACGCTGTATCACGCTGTATCACGCTGGATCTTGAAGTGCTCCCTTGGCCAATTCGGTATGTATCCTTTTCCGAAGGGGAGCTTCAGCTTGTTCACACGAACACTGTCGCCTACTCGGAAGTTTGCTTTCGTTTGTCGTTGAACACCACTATCCCCGTTCGTCATATTTATCCACACAGTGTAAATGTTACCTTCGTTCACATCCACAGGTTTCATGCCTACACTTCTGTGGTACCAGTAGTTGTACCCCTCCACGAGTCTCCCAAGAACATCGATGTACTTGTATGTGCCGCGAGCTGTGAAGTACTTCCCCATACGACTTTTTAACGTTCTGTTAAATCGCTTCACAACGCTCGCTTTTATATCTGTGTTTCTGGGGATCCGGTGCTCTATCTCCTTCTCCTTCAGCAGTTTATAGAAATGGGCGTTTTTGAATTCCATGCCCGCGTCCGTCTGTAGGATCAACGGTTTACGACCCTCCTTCCGTAGCACAGTGGCAAACCCGCGTGTCACCTCAGGACGTGTTTTGTCTTTCAGCACCACGGCGGACGCACGTTTGGAAAACACATCAATCACTGTCAGTCCATATTTCCGACCACGACTGTACCGTTGCAGGGTTTGCATGTTGTTCATATCCACCTCCCAAAGGTCGTCCGTGTTTGTCACGTTGTACTTGTTCCTGGGGTAGTTGATGTGTCTCGATCGGTGCAACGTGTATGTATCCTGTTGCTGGAGCCACTCCAGGACCTTCTTCTTCGGTATCCGTCTCCCTGCTACTTCCCAGAGTTTCTCCGCTGTCGTGAAGGACTCCCCCTTCTCGGGAGCATGGTAGATGTCGTGAAGAGTCTTGTTCACATCCTCAAGGGTTCCCATGCTACATGTTTCGACCACGGTCTATTTCCTTCCACGGGTTGTCTTCGTAGTCGAAGTTTGATAGGTGTTCTCTCCACTCTTTTCTTCTTTTTTGCTCTCTACTCCTCCTCCTCCTCTTCTTCTTCTTCAGATTCGTCCTCCACTTTCGGCCATGACCAGCGTTCCGTCGATGCGAAAGGAAATTGTCTCGGTGGCGTATGGATCTTCTTATCTTCCTCTTGTTTCACCTTTGCCGCAGCTACCTCTCCACCTTCAGACACCACAGCCACAGGTATCGATATCGGTACCTCCTTCCTCCGAATCACACGGAGATACTTGTCCCGGGCCTGTCGATACAATGATCACTTCTCGTGCTCGTCTATGATTTTAGAGTGTAGGATGTGGTGAATCTCCCGATCGAGACCCGACAGTTGCACATTCAGGTTGTTCCCCTTGATCTTCTCGAACTGATTCGGGGTCATCATGATCAGTTTTCTGTACTGTGTCGACGTCATCTCTATCACCGTTTCAGAAGTGTTCCCAACAGAACGCTAATCACACTCCCAAACAGCACCGGAAGAAACCCTCCTTTTGCACCAGAAGATGTTTCCGATGTCATAGCGACATCTTTTTGCTGGCGAGTTTCCGCAACACGTTCTTGTACTGTCGCAACTTGCGCTTGACGACTTTTGTAACGGGTACGTTCTTGTTCAACACGTTTAGACAGCACTCGGAGAGGGCGTTCAATAGTTTCGGATCCGCCTCCTTGAGAATAGCTTTGCGAATCCTTGGGTTCGACGTTCGGAGTGTCTGTAAGAGTGACTTATGGCAGCGTATATATTTGCTCATGTCGGTCGTAAGAAAGGCACCGATCGGGGTCGGGAACGTGAACCGAGCAGTATCTGTAAGTTCCTGGAAACAAGTCCGACAAGAGGCTCCAGTGTGTCCTGTGTGAAGTCCAAAAAAACAATAACTGTATGGCTGTCGGGTGATATCCTAAAATACTTTTTCGAGGCATCGCCACTTCGTTGGGTATATTTGCCGCGCAAGCGTCGACACCTGCAGATGGTCCCTCGGGTTCTTGAAGATCACCATGTAGTTGGCGTTTAGGGCGATATCTCGCGACTGGGAACCCCTCGGAAATAGATTCTGAGTCAGGAGAATGACGCTGATCCGATCGTGATGGGACATTTTGGTGAACAGGTTGGACACATCGTTCGCATTATAGGCATCGTTCATAAGGTTGTCCAGGATCACCAGGCATGGAGGGTTGACCCTCAGGTCGTCGTAATTTGGCATCCCGTTACATTTTCCCACCCCGTCCACTTTGAGTGGTGCGAAATTGGATTCCGTACACCACACGATCCTCTTGAAGTCCCCGTCGATGAGTTCGCATCTATTGCACAATAGGTACAACACAAACGCCCGCATCCGCTAGGACCGGCCACAATGCAACGGAACGGTTGTTTCCACGACAGAAACATTCCGCTGTCTCTCTCCCTCCAATTCCTCCGCTTTTTCTATTGTTGCTGGGCACTGCGGTAACCGTACGGTATGGTGTCCAACGTGGAATCTCTTATGCGACGTTTGGAATTCACTACCTACGTTTTTTCCTGTGGTTCTGTCACAAGCACAAAACGACGTTTCCTCGCAATCCTTCTGGGGTAGTGGATGACCAACTTCTTATTGTCGTTCATGTGCAGCACAAAATGTTTCACCATCTCAAAGTTCAATTTCGAACTTGTGGCGTGGTCCAACGTGATCCCTTTTATTTTCATCACATGGAACTCCTTTCCCTTCGTCGGGGACCACGTCTTCAGAGCATAATTCTTTGGACCGCCAGACACAAATTTCATGATGTATGCACCTTCACCGAAGTCCACTATTTCGTCTGTCAAATCGCCCAGATGGTCCCCCAACTGTAGTTTACCTCGTGATCGACTCGTCTCGCGAAAAATCACGCTGTCGGTGACTCAGTACAATGTATCTTCACGTACGACGTCGAACAGTTTGTACAGACGAATCCTGGCGAATGTTGTTGTGTATGTGCCTATCGCGACGTTCCCCTTGTTGTTTTGGGGTGTACACTCGTTTAGGTAGTCCCAACTCACAATCACGGTGTCCTCGTTGACGAACATCACCTGCTTGACGTCGACACCTGGCTCCGTCAATTTCTCGAATAGATCACGGGGTTCTCGTATGATCGACGTCTGTGGTTTGTTGGTGTTCTTGAAAATTTACCCCAGAGAGAGTTTAGGCACAGCTTTGCGACGGCTCGCAGTCCTGGGTTCTTGCCGACACGCTCCTTACGTAATTCGAGCCCTTCGTGATCTTTGTAGGTGCGAATGTACTCCTCCTTCTTCGTGTCGTCTGTGCACCACTCTGGCCAACCGCTACTCTCCTGCTTGATTTGCAGGAACGTGTTCACATACTGAGCGAACAATCCGCCTCACCTGTCGTTTGGGTTGTGCACGCTCACTTTGCACTTCCACCCCTCGTACACATCCTGGATCATGTAACCCTTCTCGACGGCGAGATGAACCTCGTCCAGCACCCACGTTCCGGTAATAGCTCTCTTCACTTCCTTGTGGTCGCACTCTCCTTCCTGCCGGAGTCCCGTTGCGCAACTCCAACACAGCGGAAACAACAGTTTCCCACCAGTCTTCATAGGCAGCCCCGGGATGTATAGGTTTCTCGGAGGAAGCACTCTGAGTTTGGCTATGCCGTCCATATATACTACCTCTTCCTGGGTCGGTGCTGTTGGGCCGAAAAAAACCTCTGGGCGTCCCACAGGTGCCTTGGCGAACTTATTCACGGTCGAGTACAGCGAGGTGATGTCGTAGTAGCGTATTTTCTTCTCCTCTCCAGTGTCAACTTCTCCCAGCATTTTAAATACCTCCACTCTACCGCCGTATAGCGCATCTCTCACCACCAGCGGGGCACTTTGTAAAAGCGGTTGTTGCTGCAGTTCGCGGTCGAGATCCGGTCGGTCCGTAGAAATTCTCGGAACGAGCACTCCCACATTTCCACCACGGTGTAGCCCAATGTTCGAAGGTTCGATATCCTTTGTGTTCGCTCGTATCGGGCACCCATCGTGTCTGCAGGGTCGGATTGGATATGCTTCGACACGGGTCTCAGGATGTGCAACCGTGGAATTAGCACCCATCGAACTGGTAGATGGTCCTTGTAGTCTCGTCGTAACCGTCTACCGGAATCCCATTCACAGCCACATGCTCCCTTTTTTACCGGCATACTCCAGCTCTATGTTCTCCGTCTTCTCCACGTGCAAAAACCATTTCAGAGCGATCTTACTCTGATTACCCATGTTGCGGTATCCATCGCGGGGTATCACAACTATGGTGTTGTACACAAGGAAATGTCTTCGGTACGCCAGGGAGCATGCCGCTGCTATGGTGAAGCAGTCCTGTAGAATGTCCTCATGGGCGATGTCTAGGAAGTACTGGCGAAATTTGAGCACTCCCTTCTGAAGAACTGTGACGTCCTGAATGCAATACTTGCAGCACTCGTAGGCGTTGTCGTACAAATCGTACTCCTTCGATGCTCGGTTGTACCACTCGTAGAATTTCTCGCGGTACTGCGACGACACGTGGTCCGGATTGAAAAGCCGCTCGTTGGGGAAGGGACCCTTGTAGTTGCGGTTTCCTTTGGTGTTGAACAAATGGGGGTAGAATCCCTTTGTCTCTTCCAAGTCGAATGTGTTGGAGAAACCCGACAGCGGCATCTGCAGGTAGTTCAATGAGTCCAGGACTCGCAACTTCTTCCCCACGCTGATAAACAGGATTTTCGTACCGTCCATGATCACCTCTGGTGCTTCCACATCCCTCTTCAGCACATCGGATAACACAAACATACCGTCGTAGGATCGAAAATTGTGGGCCACCAGTACAATCCTCTTGAAGAAGGGTCACTCCACGAACACGTAGTCCATAAACTGTTGCACGGTGTCCTCTCCCTCGAAGCAGTGCTGTCGAATACCACACTGTACGCAACCTTTCATCATGTCCGCGTTGTCGATGTATGCACTGCAGACTTGTTGCACCACACACAAACAGGGTTCGTGCACATATGTCGAGGGTCGGTCGATGTACGGCGTACACTGCGTAGCCTCGAAATCGTAGAACATGAACAGGTATCTTTGCCGCCTCCTTTATCCCTCTGTATATAGCACAGATGGTTCATCTCGCGGTGCCCTTTGCAAGTCTTGCAGTATCTATATCCGCAACGATGTTTTGCAATCTCAGGGTCGGTGGTAACAGCTCGTGCAGCTTCGTATCTGTGTGCACACCATACTACCACCGTAGCGAGTGCTAAGGTGGTTATTGTAACACACATCGCTGTTGAACATCCTGTTGCATCGTTCGCAACGCACCACATCCTCCTCCTCGCATACGGGCGACGTGTGACACAGGTGACACATAGTTTTGCACACGTGCCGCATGTTTCGCGAAAAAGCATAACATCGTTCGCAGAAATAAGGAATGGCGAACGCAGCCACAGGATTCACAATGACGCCATAGTGGTTGTCTCTCTGATTCAGCAACAGATATATGGACTTCTTCTGCTAAGGAATCTCTTGGGCGAACAACACATCCGGCTTCTCCAGATCGCTGAACACAAATATCTGGTACTCACTTCCGAAGTAACGTTGGAACGCAGCTAGTTCGGCGAGACCACCTCCCGCTCCAGTGACACCCCGGCCTTTCCACACAACTCCAACGCCTCCGACGTCAGCACTCTACGCCCCAGCTTAAATTGTTTGTGGTATTTCCGGAAATACTCAGGATCTGTCTCTTTGTCGGTATACATCCGTCCGATCACCAGAACTTTTGCCAGACATATCTTCTCACCCCTGGACTCGCTCTTCACTTTTCTTCACTTTAGCGTATTGCTCGTGCGGTAGAAGCCCGCGGGAGTTCAGTTTCCGCGTTCCATACCCGATAGGCATAACAATCACAGACAGACGCAGTTGCAGCAGGTCCGTCGACAAAAACGTGGCGTTCGATTGCAGCACACGGGCCACCACAGTCCACAGCATATCCGACCCCAGTTGGTCGATCCTGCGTAGCGACAAGCCGATCGGTCGAACCGACTCGTCAGATCTCTTCTCCAACACCACACCAACTTTGTCCGACGGTTTGTGACGTTCCACAATTTCGTTCAGTACGGCGTCCAAACCCTCGTGCACCCAAGTCATATCGTCTGTCTTCTCATCCGGTGGTCTGAAGGTGAACGTCATCGTAGTGCACGTGCCGTTCTACTTTTTCAGTCAACGAAAGTCCAGTTCTTTAATGTCCACATATTTCGTGTGGGGAATCTCTCCCGGACCACGCACCGTTTCCCCCCTCTTCTAGCGGGAGATCTTCGAAATTGTCATATCTACTAGCCGATGTTCCGGCTCCCTCTTGATTTCCATCCAAACTACACACTTCCGACCTCAAACGTTCCAACAAATCACGCCGTCGTCATGGTTCACCTCGACCCATCATTCGGATAATCTCTTGCAGGATCATTTTTTTCCTCTCCGCTCATCCATCTTCTACCCTTTCACATTGCTCCAGCAGAATATCGCAGGGGCTCACATATATCTCACTTGATGTCAAGAATACCACAGTGTTAGCACTTGTAGCACAAGTGCTCACATCGATCGACGCTCACTTATATTCTATCCCAGATGTGCGCATGCGCTCGCGCATTCTTTTGGCATACTCTCCACCCAGAGCATTCTTGCACAACCGACAGTTCTTGGAATCCGTGCTTTAGCGTGGGAAATCAACTACGTAAGCATTCCCACGACTCTTCTACCCTAGCTGCAGGTGCAAAATTGACACGTCAGCAATCCCACATTTTTTCGAACACCTGCATGTGGCAACCAGATGCGATCTTCGTACACCGTGGGAAGAAATGTGACTCAACTCAAAACATATAATCTGACATTGAACAACATCTGGATCGTGGGAACCAACGATCGAACGTGTCTCATGTCCACCTTCTTGCACAACCGACACCTGCAGTTCTCGGAATTTGATATGCTTCTCGGAATCCGTGGAGAAAATATCAAGTCGTACGTGCTTTAGCGTGGGAAACAACAATCGCTGACCACGCACATTGTCACATTCGACATCTGCGATGGACACCTGGTCCGCATTTCTAGTGTTCTATTTGATACTCGACTGCTCGCGCACATGCATTCTTATTGGTTCACACAGCTATATATTAATCCTGCCATTGCACAGCACAGCCAGACGAGAAACATCTACCGACTGTAAACAACTAATCCGTACATATCCAATCAATCGGTGACGTCATCGATAAACAATACCTAACACTAATCCCTATCATCACCTGTCACTCCATCGATGACCTACAACAAATAATCACTCGATGACGTAATACCTAGCCACACCCTCTCATAACAAACAATCGACAACCATATTCGAAACTCAATTGTTTACCTGTCGCAGCCCCCCCCAACAAACAAATAAACAATACCTGACCACACCCTTTCATAGCAATGGATCAATAACCCTAGTTGGAAACTCCGTTGTTTACCTGTCGCAGCCCCCAACCAACACAAAAACAAATAAATATACATTACCTGACCACTCCCTTTCATAACAATTAATACATCAACCAACAATATATCATCAATCGATGACGTCATAGCGTGGGAAAAAAGCTCATTTTCCCACGGTGTCGACAAAAATGCTGACTAGGTGTGCTATAACCCCGATTTAACTACTACCACACCGTCCTTCTTGATTTATTGCTTATATACTCGTATTCATGTCTTCAAACCATATTGCACTATTTTATCTGATATTCATAGAAAATATTTCAAACAGAATATAACAATTAAACTGGTTTTCTTTTCGAAACTACGAAATATTATGTTTTCTTGTTAACTCTAAATATTGAATAGGTGGGAATTTAGAATTCGGTCACGGACAGGATAGCCCATGTCGTGTATGATTCAACAGTCTTACTTAGAAGCCTGCGAGCTGAGCATGCGAAGTTCAACGATTGGCAAGCTTCGCACTCTCTGCCTGAGACCACAATTCACACAGTCAACGCGAATGTTCTCTCAGCAGTATGACGTAATCCTTGGTTGATTTGCAGCGCAGTGCCCAGGAATTTGTAAACGAGATGTAGGGTTTTCATGACTTACAAAAAAAAATCAACCTCTATTTTACCTCACTGTTGGGTCACGAATATTTCTCTGTTCACCTTATTGCCTCATGTAGGAAGTAATTGAGTATTGGAGAAGTTATGTGGAAAAACACATCCCAAGTGATATCGACAAGTAATTATATTTATCAGAAGAAGAGTTTTCATATTCACCCTCTTATAAATGTCCAAAATTATACAAAAGATTTGAACCTGCGACCTTCAGACAACTGGGCCAGCTCTTTACCACTTTCACACTTCATCACTAGATCAAACCAAGTTGAAATTTTGTCTTAAGAGTCGTCAGCAATCTTGCAAACTTCGTTAACATGCCTGCTGTTTCTCACTAGTTTATTTTTACAACCTGGAATAGACTTCTGTCCTAACGTATTCTAACCAGTCTGATCTAATGTGACAAATCTCATGTATTGTAAATGCAAAGTGGCATTGTTACATTTTGCAAATAACTTCTCATACAGACGTTAGTTCCAGATTTGGCCAGATCCAACGAGCATTTACTTTCTGGACAGATAGTACAATTACGCGTAAAAAAGTTTTGGTAAAATTTTCGTTTCCCCAAAACGTCTTTTTTCAATTTTATAGGAGAAATTACTTACCGAAATGCGTTTATTTATACTTTAGGAAGGTCTTGGAATTTTGTTTTTCCCTCGTTGAATTTTTTTTGGCGGTAAATCATGTAATTTTCGACATTAATTTCATTCCGATGCACGAAAGCTGTTCCCTTGCTATCCGTCTACTACGTGAACCAAATATTTGCGAGCGTTTCATGACGTAACAACCGGTCAGTGTTTCCAAATACGCGGTTTTGTAACTGTGTAACAGTTATAGAACGTAAATAAACCTGCGTTACTGTTCATCATTTGTCATAACGAACTTGCGACACCATGACGTGCAAAGGATCCGTGGTGAAATTCGATGGGGTTCAAAATCCAGTACAATTTGTAACTCAACATGGAATTTTAAGGAGGGATTTGACAATTCCGGGAATTTCTTCATTTTGTTTGAAATTCGGTATACTCACCAATTTTGGCCCCGTAATCACGTATCTGCAGTTAAAATTTGGCGCTCACACGTGGAAATAGCAAAATAATCTCAATTAAGTTCGTATTTCCACACCCTCGATTTCCGAATTTCCCGCCGGTTCCGGGCTCCGCCCCTGGGGTAATCGACTTACCGCCCCCAACCGCTATCGCGGCCCCGCCTCCGCTCCGCTCCGGCTACCCGCCTGTTTCTATAGACTCCCTGTTAAGGGCATGTTAGAAATTGGCTGGATTCACCTGCACCCAAATAAGCGCCAGCAGTTAAAATTTGGCGCTCACACGTGCAAATAGCAAAATAATCTCAATTAAGTTCGTATTTCCACATCCTCGATTTCCGAATTTCCCGCCGGTTCCGGGCTCCGCCCCTGGGGTAATCGACTTACCGCCCCCAACCGCTATCGCGGCCCCGCCTGTTTCTATAGACTCCCTGTTAAGGGCATGTTAGAAATTGGCCGGATTCACCTGCCCCCAAATCAGCGCCAGCAGTTAAAATTTGGCGCTCACACGTGCAAATAGCAAAATAATCTCAATTAAGTTCGTATTTCCACATCCTCGATTTCCGAATTTCCCGCCGGTTCCAGGCTCCGCCCCTGGGGTAATCGACTTACCGCCCCCAACCGCTATCGCGGCCCCGCCTGTTTCTATAGACTCCCTGTTAAGGGCATGTTAGAAATTGGCTGGATTCACCTGCACCCAAATAAGCGCCAGCAGTTAAAATTTGGCGCTCACACGTGCAAATAGCAAAATAATCTCAATTAAGTTCGTATTTCCACATCCTCGATTTCCGAATTTCCCGCCGGTTCCGGGCTCCGCCCCTGGGGTAATCGACTTACCGCCCCCAACCGCTATCGCGGCCCCGCCTGTTTCTATAGACTCCCTGTTAAGGGCATGTTAGAAATTGGCCGGATTCACCTGCCCCCAAATCAGCGCCAGCAGTTAAAATTTGGCGCTCACACGTGCAAATAGCAAAATAATCTCAATTAAGTTCGTATTTCCACATCCTCGATTTCCGAATTTCCCGCCGGTTCCAGGCTCCGCCCCTGGGGTAATCGACTTACCGCCCCCAACCGCTATCGCGGCCCCGCCTGTTTCTATAGACTCCCTGTTAAGGGCATGTTAGAAATTGGCCGGATTCACCTGCCCCCAAATCAACGCCAAATTTATACGTGAGCGCCAAATTTTAAGTGCAGATTCGTGATTACGAGGCCCAAATTAGTAACAATCCCAAATTTCAAACAAATCGGATAAATACCCTGCATTTTAACAAGAGATTCATGATTAGGAGGCCAAAATTAGTTAGTGTACCGAAAATTAACAAAATTGGAGCCTTTCTCTATATTGTCAATTCGCTCCGAGTAGGTGGGAAAAAATCCAAAGTTCGTCAGACTTTTTCTTTGACATCAAATGAGAGTACGAGACGTGTATTACCTATTTCACAATCAGTTGCTTTGATTTATTTCAATCACTTATCGCACAACACTCTTGCTACCTTCTGTTCTGACGTCAGCAGACTCAAGTTTATTTTTAGGCTAAAGGTCTATGTTGTTATCCATATCATTCAAATTTCAGTAACCACCAAACGTCTCTAATTCCCTTATTTTTGTATTTTTCACATTCATACTTAAGTATTCTGCATACTAGAACCTAGATATTTTGCTATGAAGAAGGTCGCAACACTGCATAACCACTGATCATGGACTACGCTAGTCAAGATTTCTCCGCCATATCGCGTGTAACGCAAGCAAAAGCGAACAAAATAAAAATACTCGATATTTCGAAAATTGAGACTATTTGCCTGCAAAAAACTAAACGCGAAATAGAAGAATCCTTACGAATGCAGAATATGTGAGTATCAATGTGAAAAATACGAAAATAAGGGAATTAGAGACGTTTGGTGGTTACCGAAATTTTAATGAAAAGGTCACTTTCCCTTCATGAAAGCCTTCAAAGTTATTTCTAAAGTACTTCAGATTCTCTACGTAGTCTATGTAAACTACAACTAAATGTAATCTACGCGTAGATTACGTGTATAGCCTACAACGCATGTAGACGTCAACTTCTAGTGTACGGCACATCACTTACGACTACGTTAAACATTCCGCCAAAAGTTAAAATTTCGTTTCACAAAGATTTTTATGATCCTTTTGCAATTTAGATTTGTAAAGCCATATAGTGTGCTGTGTAGCAATGGCGTACGTTGTTGCAAATACCCCGTCACGATTCCATCTTCGGGAAACATTTTTTTGATTTTCAGGATCGTGAACATTTCGACCATTATAATTAAGAAATACTTAAGTGTTGGAAATTGCTTGGAAATATCAATATTTTGTTCCAGAAATGGGCAAACACTTCATGGAGAAAAAGTGTGTTCCATTCGAGATTTCCAGATCCCAGTTGAAAGTAGTCCGGCTCAGACATTTGTCTATTTGCCGGCCTAATTTTAACTGGGATACCCTGTACATACATAGCCTGGATTGTCAGAGCTGATATAATAACAGCAATAGGCGTATTATGTGTACACACACATACACGCACCGCTTATGAAAATTATGACCCTGTTAACCTCTTGCCCTCTTACTGTGAAGGTAAATGAAACCAATAAGTTGCTGACCAAGGCAGTTTATTAAGATAAAAACACTTAACACGTAACGTTTCGACCCTGTATCAGGGTCTTCCTCAGACGAAGAACTAAACTAAAATGATCATTTTAGTTTAGTTCTTCGACTGAGGAAGACCCTGATACAGGGTCGAAACGTTACGTGTTAAGTGTTTTTATCTTAATAAACTGCCTTGGTCAGCAACTTATTGGTTTTAATATGGAAACAAGGCTTAATTATATTACAATTAGGTAAATGAAACTAGCATTAAAACTTACCTTTCTCTATATAACAGTCTGGTACTTCGTCGTTTCTTATCTTCTTCACAATCGCTTCAAAGAGCATTTTCGGTGCACATACGTACCGTAATCTGTAATTAAGTCACTGCTACTCATCACACACAACCACATACACACTACAAACTATATTCGTGCTTGGATCAAAAGCCTGATCCCATCTGCAATGGTATCAATTCAATCGTTAACTCAGCACTTCCAAAACCTCGAGTTAATTATCCTATTCCTCAACAGGTGGCGTGGTGCCTGGCTCCGATAAACCTCATTCATTGAACGAGCTTCAACACCACTTCCAAGATCATTTTTAGATCCTTTATTTCAGTGTAAAACACTGAACTCTGCAGCTACCGACGGAGTAACGAACTCCAAAGCTAGCGCTGACATGTCAGTCTGACGCATTATCATACAGCTACGAAGTTTAAAGCTTTAAGGTGAGGGGCGTTCTCGAGACTTGAAGAAAATGAGCCACCCAATTTTTCATGCTTTCAGCCTTATCGAACGGTAGTGAGTTATGCCACAGAAGTAGCGTGCCTCTACTTAAGACGAAGGCTGGTGTGAAAAGGGGCAGGTGTTGGAAATCTTCTCGGAGGTCAAAGTTTTATTCTTTGTCCGAAACTGGCAACGATCAATACAGCGTGTAAACTATTTTCACCACTGTAACCGGTTTTTCGAACGGTGAAATAAAACTAGACTAATACATTGGTGGTATATAGACTAATAGGTCAGAGGCTATACATATATGGGGAGGGGCCTAGAACTGAAGAAACGGGAGATCCTAGTTCTGTGTGAAACATTGGTAGGTCGTTCAAACAGGCCTACCGATGCCGTAGTGGTAACGTCGTCGCCTTCTAATCAAGGGTGCTATACTCGGTGGAGCAACAAGGGGTTCGGATCCCACTATAAACTGTAGGTCCAGTACCGATTAGCCTTTCTGTGCATAAGTGGACTTAAAACAACAAGTCAATCAAAAGCTCGTTCATGAGTTTTCGTGTGGAGTAAATTTATATTTTGTTTTACTTGTATTTTACCTTTGTTGTACTATTGTGCTGCATCCGAACTATTTTTCAGTGATTGATTGATTTGGCTTATTTTACTTCGCGATTCTGCCATTTTTGGCTAATTGTGAAGTGAGTGATAATATGATGAAATTGATGAACTGCCATGTCCAAAACGGCATTCGTACCCGGAACCCGTGACGCTCGGATATCCACTCCGCCACGGGAATTATTTTTGAATGACATAATACTTAGAATGCTTCCTCCTATTTTAGCTGGTAGTTCTTGGCTTATTCCGAATTTCAATAATCTCCGAAATATTTTAAGTGCGTCAAATATCGCTTCTTTTCCGATTTTCACAAAACCTTCCTTTCGAATCTAATTTGCTAAAATTGCAAAATTCTATGTTACTAATTCACTCTTCGCTCTTACTGCCAAGTATAATCACAGAACTTAGATTCGTCAACTGGACCGTTGACTGTGATAGACTGAAAACTTGATGCTATTCGTCGTGCAAAAATCTTGTTTGGAAAGAACCGCCAGATGGCGGATCAGTCGATTTAACTAACCATAATTTCTTTATACTAATATTCAGTAACGACTTCAAATAAAATATGAAATTAACACATTCTGTAGCTGTTTTTATGCCAAAAGAACATGGTTAAAGATAAAACATTTTATTTCGACAGGGGTCCCGGGTTCGAATCCCGGCCTGGTCATGGGTGTTTGTGAGTGCCCCTTCATCAATTTAATCATATCACCACTCATCCTCATCTTCGCGATTAGCCAAAAAGTTGCAGAAAAACGAAGTAAAATAAAGTAATTCAATCAATAAATTGAATAACATTTTACTTGACGAATTATAATTAATAACATTGAGGTTAAATGTGATTTGTGAGAGAGTTCCCGTAACAACTCTATGAAGGCTGTCTGTCTGCTCATGCAAACCCTGCTTAGATTAGTTCATAATGTTACTAATTATATATTTTGAGTTGTTGAGGCTTGTTGGGTTTGGTTGCATTACGTATTATTTCCGCAATTGCGACCTCATACTTTGAACAGGAGGTAATGCAAAGGGAGGCGTTTTGGATGATAGTTGTTAAGACCCATTCAATAGAGGTCGCTGTACTCAATGTTTGATACACATAAATAACATGTATTAGACATGGAGTTGACGATCCTACAATCGACGAAGAGAAGAAACTGGGTTCGCTAACTGGACAGTTCGTTACGTGTGGAAGAAGAAGTAAGTTAGAAGGCGAGTTTTAAACTGCGGATATTATGACAGCAGTGAAGTCTTTGTGGTGTGTGCTTGTTTAGGGTTGTTGCAAAGGAATGGTCAGTCTTAGGTTTCAACCCCGGTTTCACGATGTAGTTGTGAAATTGAAAGCCTATTAGCGTGTAAAGTAGTGACCTTCAGTTCCCGTGAGCACCATTTAGTTAACTCATTGGTAAAATTTAAGTATCCCCGAAACGCATTTCTTCAAATTTACAGGAGAAATTACTTACCGAATGCAGTTTCTTTAGAATTGTGGAAGTTCGGGGAAGTGTTTTCTCGCATCGTTCATTCAATTTTTCGATATAAATGTGTGACCGATGCACGAAAGCTCTTGCATCCATTTACTTCCAGGTGGATATAGCCTGTGTGTGATGACGTAATCCCAGTCAATCTCGGTCAGTGTTTCCAAACACGTGTTTTTGTAGCTGAAGAAGGTACGTTTCCGCAAATGGTTTGTGGGGCTATGTGTCAATGGTTCGTTGGGCTATGCGAGGATGATGTGTTGGGCTACGCATATTTTTTCGAAACTATTTTTTACTATTGTAACCTATACGTGACCCTACCTAACCTAACCTTACCGGAAACGGTTCGTGGGGCTATGTATGAATGGTTCGTGGGGCTATGCGTCAATGGTTTGTGGGGCTACGTAGGTATTTTTTGGTGGAGTGGGGTTGAAACACTGCATGCCGACTACGGTAGCGAAACTGTGACCGCCATTTAGCGTGTTACTGAAGGGGAAAATAAACGAACAAAACTTACTTCATACGTCGAAAATATAGCTTATTTCCGCGAAAAAAACGAAATGGCTCCTTGAAGAATCCTTAGGAATGCAAAATACGTAAGTATCAATGTGAAAAAGAAGAAAATGAAGGAATTTCAGGCGTTTCGGGGATACTTAACATTTAATCAGAAAATAAAGTGGAAGAACTGTTGGCTGTCGACCTCCGGGTCTTCCTCTTCGCATAACAGTTTTGCTACCTTGTGTTCTGACGTCAGACGAGGAATGCCTACGATGTTAGGTTAGGCCTGTTAGGTTAGGTTCCATTAGCATAAATACAATGAAAAAATATTATTTAGAGAACTAAACATAGATAGCCTAACCTAACAATTTAGGCATTTAGCATAAAATTAAAAAAAGCCTCTTCCCGTGACTTCAGAACACAAGGTTGCTCAAGTGTTGTGCGATAAGTGAGACCCGTCGACCTCCCGTCAACTTACCCCCCCCCCCCGCCCTCTCTTGTTATCCTCACATAATCCAATTGTGAGTCCGAACTTTTCGACGGCGGAGTACCTGAATTTTATATTTGCAACATAGTTTAAATACGTATTTTGTTATCGGCTATCATTCGATGTACAACCGGTAGCAATGCTACAATTACAGTTAGGTTTGCATGGCGGGTCCACATTTTGAGTGCACAGAATGTGCTGTAAACATAATAAGATGCAATCTTGAAAATCAAAATATATGTAAAATTTTTCATATAGGGCCATTCCATGTCAAATCAACCGGGGTCTGAACCTTGACATCTCAGAAATTAATAATTTTTGGTGCACTGGTAGTACCAGTAAAGTTGACGAAAACTGCCAAATTTCAGATTATTCGGCTCTTAGTTTTTGGGTTGTTGACTTTCAAAAAGCAAAAATCACCTTCTTTTGCTTCTTTTGCTAGAGGGATGTCGGTGAGTGTATAATTACATTCAAGAATGTTTTGCTTCAATGAAATTGTTATGTAAGAGCATTTCGAAGAGTTTATGGACTGTTTCCATCGCTTACACCATTCAGAAAATCTGTTTATGTCATTTTGGAGAAGTTGCATGTCTGATGGCTGTTTTATTTCTCTCATAATCTTGCAATCATCAGCGAACATTAGAATTGTGCTTGATTGGGGAATTAAATAGATCTGTGAGATCATCCAGATATAATACAAATAATAGAGGGCCAAAAACGCTTCCTTGCGGCACACCAGATATAACAGGAAGACAGTTAGAATGAGTTCCAGGAAGTATAACACGTTGTTGTCTATTTCTTAGATAGTTTTTCAATATTTTTAACGTGTTTCCAGTCATATTAAATCTGTCAGTTAATTTATGCAGTAAATAATGGTGATCCACTGAATCAAAAGCTTTGGACAGATCAAAGTACACGACATCCAACTGATTACGATTAGTAATTGCGTTTATGGCATAGGATTGCATAGAAGACAGATTGGTAAGGCATGAAGAATTTGGAAGAAAGCCATGTTCTACTGGGTTAATATAAGGGGATGTGAATTTCAGAGGTCTATTTTTTTAGAATTTTTTCACAGACAATAGCAAGTGTGGAGAGGAGAGAAATGGGTCTGTAGCATGTTGTATAGTTTGCATTGCCATATTTAAAAATAGGAATGATATTTGCTTTCTTCCATTGAGTGGGAAAGCAGCCTTCAGAGAAGCACCTATTGTATAACATTGCAAGAGGAGTAGTTAGTGAGTGAGCTGTTTTTTGAAGGAAAATAGTAGGAATATTGTCTGGTCCAGATGCTCGGTGAGAAGAAAAGGAGGTAAGGAAGTGCAAGACTTCACCTGGTTCTGTAAAGACGGTAGAAAGAGAGTGAGACCAGATAGATTTGATAGGCGGGTGATCTAAAACATCATTCGAAACATATTTTTTTTAAATCTTTGATTGAATGCTTCAGCTCTATCATTACCAACAGCTGAAATGCCATGTGTGTTACTTCCAAAGGGATGCGTTTGCTTTGTCTCCGTGAATTTATCAATGTCCAGAATCTCTTCGGATTAGTAAGAAGTTCATTTGTGACTGTGTTTACATAGTCTGTGTATTTCTGTTTCATAAGGTTTTTACTATGCTTACGAAGTGCTTTGAAAGTGTTGTGTGTGGGAGGATTGGGGAAACTTTTCCACAGCTGCCATGCTCTCTTTTTGTCTGCATTAAGGATGGCGTTTGTTACATTGTAATACGTCAAGTAGTTCTCAAGTAATTGTAACGTGAAGTTGACGATTGAAACAAACATTCTCACAAGTTGATTCGTGTGTCGTAACATACATATCCCCCTTTTGACGTGATTCGTGTATCGTAACAAACATGTTACTCTTCTGCATACTATGTGTTGTGCTTAGGAAAGTTCTTACGTTCCAACAACTGCGGCTTACAATAAAATGTGTAGTTTGAACATAAGTAAGCTTTGACAAATTATCTAAAAGGATCTGACAGATCTTTCTGAGTTAACAAATAATTGTACATTAAAAAGTATAAATTTTAAACATTCCACCATGAGTTACATACATATAGACTAGTACATTAACATCTTCCTAATTTTTAATTGGCGCCCATTCACTTACGTGATAATTTTTAGTACACCGGAACAAACATGCTCTTCTCGTTTGGTCATGACAAATCTTGAAGTTTTCAACTTTTAAACTTTGCATCTTATACTCGTACATTTTTATCTTTCTTTCTAATTGATTTATCAATTTTATCTAAGAAGCAAGGGCGTAACAAAGTACACGGATTAACCATACGTTTTTTCAAACTCTGAAAAGGCCGAGATGATATGGCGAGGGTAGGAAAAATGCAGCACAAGCGTGCAAGCTGTATGCACGACGGCATTTGAAAAACTAAGTTTGTGTTGAAAATCGTACTTCCTTACGTACGTAGTTGAACGTATTGTGTCAGCTAATTTCATGAGCCCCGCTCATACCTTTATATCTGCGAAAGCAGTTTTCAATATTTATTGTTGTTCACGAAATATTTCCGGTGGTAATTTTAGGTGACTCACCCGGTATAATGATATAATCACTGTTAGTAATCAAATTAAAGAAACACTTACAAGGAATACCCATACTCAGGCTGGGATTCGAACCGGGGACCCTTTCATGTCAAAACAAGTAAAGAAAGAATGAGATTAGTTGCTTAATTGATGGCACCGGTGTCCTATTAACTCTTAACAAACCGTTCACAAACAATTAATTATTTGTATGTGGCGCGAGACCTCGTACTTCGTGTTAAACCTCCCTAGGGTCTGAAACATTGATTTCGTTCTAGCTTTTTCTTTGTCAGCGTCTGTGCATGTCGTCTGTGTTAATTGAAGAAAGGGATGTGCACAGCGAGAAAGTGCATAAGTGTGCAGACAGTACATCAACAAGCACCATTGGCAGCAGAAAAGAACACAACTTTCGCTTTCAC
The DNA here is from genome assembly GCF_977018435.1 of Lepisma saccharinum. Lineage (NCBI taxonomy): Eukaryota > Metazoa > Arthropoda > Insecta > Zygentoma > Lepismatidae > Lepisma > Lepisma saccharinum. The sequence goes on along the minus strand of NC_139251.1, from coordinate 26,122,151 downwards.
AGGGAAAACATTCAAGGTGAAATTGGTAATCGCTCGCTCTTACGTGTAAGCATCGCCTGAAATTGAGGAGTGCCGAGAGAGCTTCAAATAGTTCAGTATTTACCCGGTGGCGGCGCCTTGAGTCAACAAAATGTTCAGATCGTTGTATTTCACTTACTTTCATCTTGAGGAGACAACGCTCTGTCTTGCGAGCAGTGGCGGCGGAACGGGGGAAGGGCAGAGGTAGGGGCGTACAGTAAGGATGCACAAGTATTGTTCAGCATATTGTCCATGACTATTTTGAATCACTTTTCTCTTGCATCCTACATGTTGTTAAGGATTGTTTTTTTACGTATGCTGGTTCAGAGGTTGTAAGCAGCTTGTTTGACGTTTTGTTTCAATCCGGAAAATAAAATGCATGAACATGCTGATGGTCAATTTGCTTTGTAATACTTATGCATCCTACTCTACAAGATGTACCTGGTAGAGTGATATGAAGGGGGGAAAACAATGCAACTTGGTTGCTAGCTTCAGAACGTCAAGAACTGACAAATATTTCTTCCAACTTTAGTTGGCTTGTTCCTGGAAGAGTGCAAATTCTCTGTTATTGAATTTATGAAAGAAAATTAATATTTGAACACCTACGGGACAGGTATGTAAATATATATCTTGCCTGTTTTACTACTATTACGAATTACAGAATGAACAGCCCAGGGTATCGATTTCTGGCGGATGCTATTTGCCGAAATTATAGTGAACAAAAAGGAAAATAACTTACAAATATGTCATCTTGGGGGTTACTATGCTGTTATTCTTCACTGAGCAAATAGCAATTGCAAGATTTCAAATCTCAAGTTTAACATATTTTTGACCCTGTAAAGTTTTTCTGTGCCTCGTGTAATGAATTTACACGAGTTTAAGGCAGGCAGGATATTGAGTATTATTTAACTGGCTGGGAAAAGTAGATACATGTATATTTCATAGAATATAGTGGTTATGAATATACAAAAGAAAAACACTTAATTTTTAAAAAGAAATAATTTTTATTTTATTACATTGCTTGTTACATGACTGAAGTAATAGTTGTGGAATGGAAGAATTTCATCATAAATCACACAGTTCTAATTTTCAAGAAACATTTTTTTGAAATTTATTGACACAAAATCCATATTTATAAAAAAATATTAATACTTCTATTTATTTATTTATTCCTCGGAAAACATAATTGTTCATGCATTTCGTACCTGTTTTTGAATCATTTTACTTATTTTCACTGAAAGATTATTAGTTTTCTTTTTAGTAAACCATAAGTGAGTTAACAATGTATTCAAAAAATGATCCATAATTATGAGTAAGATGAGTTAGCATGCATAACTGTTTCGTGACATTGGTCGCATACTCTCAAAACAAGAAAGCATTTAACAATTCTATAATGTTAGTCATTGTCTGCATTTCGTTGTCAATAGTGAGCGAAATTATAACTATAACATCTAATACAGTCATCAATACACCACGACGTAACATAGAAATTGGTCCCAACGACTAAATGATCATCTTCAAAGTCACAATTTCATGCACATAGATCTTGCATTCATGACTTGCATCACAATAGCACTACAGAATCGTTACTTAAACGATAATGTTGCACATCGACATTGCTGTATTGATTTCTAGCTGGACTATTGCAAAATTATTTAATATAAATAATGTACATCTGCGAAAGACAGGGCAGGAAGTTTGTTAACAAAAAAGCAAAACAATTGAAAATGAAGCACGGTTGAAAATGTAAACGTGATCTATCAGGGATAGGTTAATGGTTAATAAGTAGGAAAAGCACCTACCAATCACCTTTGGCGATTGGCTTACATTTAGTGAATGTTAATAACCCATTTATGGTTACACCAACGTCTCCAGTTCTACTCTAGGAGTCAAGAGATTATATCTATGTAGAGTAGATAATGAAAACATTGGTGCTTGTACTGTGCAAGGATTTGTACAGTACATAACTATACGCGTTTTAGTGTAAAAATATAGATAGGAAAACTTCGCTTTACTTAAGCACATATTTTTTTAAAAAGTTAACACAACTTTGTGTTAGAATTTACCAGTCAGCGGATCAAATGTCTTCTTCCACATCACCATTCACTTTTCAAGTGATGGTTGATGATACTTGAAGTTCCGTTACTGTTATTAGGCAAACATATAATGCACAACCATTCACATCAACATACTATAAAAACACACATTCACTCTTTAAAATGTCTCTCACGCCTTGTAACAGTTAAAAATCGAATAAAAGCGTTTCTGTTTTACATAAAAATATAATTTGGTCACTCGATTAGTTCATTCTCTCATTCTACAAAGCTTTCTTGGCACTGGTTATCAGAATTTTCAATTTGTGCTAGGATTAGTTTTATTGTTTCTATTGTCAGTTAAATCCTTACACTAGTTCGTTTTATTACTTGTTCGATTTTGCAACCATGTTTTCGTGTTAAGAAGCATCATGGTGTATATATTACCCCAACGGTTTTGTTTTTGATGTAATGGCAAATTGCCCATCACTATTGTAATTATTTTCCATTCTAGATCCTGTGTTGTTTTAAGGAACGGAATTATTTTGATTCGAAGCAGATGTCCTCTACTCATTGACGTTTTTGATCATCACGTTGTGGAAAACAGATTGAATGTTGAATGAAAATGGTGATGGACAATTTGCCGTTGGGTGTATCACCTTTTCAGTGTTGAGATATAGCAATAAACCTTATGTCCAGGTTATGACAACTGTTTGCAATTGTCACAAAATGTAAAATCGTTAGCTTTTTTTAGTTTCTTGATCTGAATGTCAATAATATTTGAATGAAAACTTGATTATCTTATGTGTATATGTGGGTTTATTATGCCTCGGGTTGTTATTGAATTATAATGTGTGAATATTAATTAAGCCTATTGTAGCTGCTTATGCTGTCCCCCTCTCCGTACCACGATGCATCTTCATAATCTTGTCTCATCGATGCACCGCTGATAAGGATCTCTGTGGAAGATCTTTCCAGCATTCTCCTGCTTCCTACGGTCGATCGACTTCGAGTTGAGCGAGTGTCGAGCTCAGGGCTAGACGGATATCCACCCCACCTTTGCATGCTAGACTCGCGCTCGGCTACCCAATGCTCCGTGAACTCGGAGGCGCTTCTGGCGAGAGACGGCTGGCTAGCGGACCTCACGAGGCTTCCCATGTCGTCCTCGGACGGCATGTCGTCGAGAACGTCCAAGCGGTGTCCCTTGTAGCTAGGTCCGCTGACATCGCTGAGGGTGTCCGTCTCCATGCGGGCGAAGTCCACAGTCACCTCAGTCATTGACCGGACGTCCATGTCCGAGCGTAGACTGGATCTGGAAGTTCTGCGAGATCTGAACGGAGGTTCCATGCCGTACGTTGATCCGGATATGGAATCTGGGCCTCTGGTTCTTACGGAGGACCCACCATCCGAGTCATACTCGTACAGAGTCGGCAGCGAGCTTCGTCGGCTCCTGGTGTCCCAGTCGGATTTCTTTCTGTAACGGGACGGGATGTTGCTGGACTGGCGAGGTTCCTCAGGCGGTGCCAGGACACGGATGATGACGTCCCACTTCTTCGGTTCGAACAGCTTCTCGTAGCGTTGGTCCTTTCGGATCTTCTCGTAGTCTTCCTTGACTGTGGCCTCGGTGAGGAGAGTCCTCAAGGTGGACTCCGTGGTGATGATCTGCCTCCACTTTTCCTTGTCCTCCTCGGTAAGGACTTCAATTTGGGCTTGCTCAACGTGAGGAGGGTCCAGGACTCTGATGAGGACGTCCCAGTTCGTCTTTGGAGACTCCGTGGTTCCCGTGGCCATGTCGGGTTCGTCGACGTCCGTTAGCGCTCCTGGATGCTCGGAGCCACTCTCTGATGGTTCGGAGAATCTCTCCCACTCTGGACCTTGAGTCTCGCTGGCTTGATTCGGCGCGGGGTAGTTCCTTATCACAACGTCCCATTTTGGAGGAGGAGGCTGTATGCGCGGCTTCATGTGATACTCTGTGATCTCTCGCTTGTGGCGCTCGATGTCCTCGACAGTCTTGGTCTCGGTGATGGTCTTCAGGTAGACATCGTCCACGGTCTGGGTTGTGATTTCCGGTTGCCTAGGAACGATGCTGGACGTCTGCAGCTCGGCCGCCTGTTCTATGTCGGTGCTGTAGAGGGAGAGGTGATGAGGCATCGGGGGAGGGGGTGGGGGCGTTTCAGGTGGCGGAGGGATGTACCTCTTGGATGTCGACTCGACGATTTCCGTCATGGACCTAGTGTCAGTCATCTCAGTATTGAGGCTCGTGAGTGACCTTCTCCTGTGATCAATAGTGTCTTCGCCCTGAGACCACTCGTCAATAGGTTCCGGCTCCTTCTTGATCCTAGTGTAGACTGTCGGGGGTGGGTGGATCTCAGGGACGTACGTGAAGGTAGTCTTTTGTTTTTCTGTCCTTACATTCTCCTCCCGCTCCAAGATGGTGGTGAGGTTCCTCTCTTGGATCTGCATGGCTTCGATGTGCGGTGGGGGTGGAGGGGGCGCCCTCTTGACTCTAAGAGAAACATCGAATTTAGGTTCAGGTTTTGGTACCACTATAGTCGGAGGGGCGATAATCTCGCCTTCGCTATGAGCAAAAGTGTCGGAGTAATAGCTGGATCTCTCGTCCACGAAGCCTTTGTTCTCGTACGAGCCGGAGCTGACGGTGTCTTGTCTCAGGCTGCGGGTGTCGACGTCTTCCACCTCGGAATGCAGAGAGCTTGGGGACTCGGAAGGGTAGTCGCTCGGAAGGGTGTCGGATTGCTCCCCGGAGCCGCTGATGAGAGCCGCTTCGGATCCGGAAGTGCTCGTGGCGTGTGCCCTGGGAATCTTCAGTCCCTCGAACATGGACAGGTTGCCCAAGGTGGACCCAGAAAGCTTCGTGATCTCCGAACCTGTTCCGGACGAGAAAGGTCGCCTCCTCACCACTCGGATGTTCCTTCTCTTCAGGCAGTAGTAGGAGCAGCCCAACCCCAGGAGCAGAAGACTCAGGAAGAAGATGGCGCAGATGATAAGGAGAATGTGGAATCCCTTGAGAGGAGGCTCCACGACTGGAACTGGGACGGGGTCGACAGCGCTGGAAAAAAAGAAAAGAACATATGAACTACACTCATGCACAATAAAGTACTCATATATGCTTCAGGCAATGGACGGATAGTGCATAACTCTACAAAAGAAATGACTGTAAACCTTCGAAAGAAGATTCTATGTTGAAGATCAAGTGGATAGACAGAACAACAGACCAGTGGCGTAGCGCAGTTTTCTGTACCCCTGCAAACAAACTACCAGGAGCCACGGTGAAGAAAGTTATCGAGATGATGTCACAATGGTAGACGGACGTACTGTACAATAGTAATATACTTCCCCCAAAGCCCCGCCCCACACACACACACTACTTTACCCCAAATACACCACCTTCTCATGTTTCGTTCCGTATATGTGTCAGGGTAATAGCTTATGGAAACTCAATTAAAATAATCTGAATCTCTGATAAATAAATGAAATAGGAAAGTGAACATATCTTTTACTTCAACAGAGTGGCTGTCGTAGCCAATATTCTTTTTTGGAGGATGAAGGAGGCCTCATGAGGCCAAATATTTAATGCGTGATCTTTTAGGTAGCTAAAATCTCCACGAATATCCATTTCATGGTAATTATGAATGTGATATAGTTAAATCATCGGACTTCATATTTCGTTACTCTAACCACTTCGCCGCAAAGGCCAGTTTTGTGTCGATTACATTCACTACTGACCAGGTATGTGTGATGAAAAAATAAAACACGAATAAAATCATTACGAACCAAGGAAGGAGACCAACGTGAAGTTTCTCCAGCGCAAGTAGTTGACGCTTTCACCGCAGACGTCTCTGTTTGTTGCTGCCCGGTAGTGTCCTCTACCGCAAGTTTCCTCAACTAGTTGCAGGTTATAAATTTGCCTCTCGAGATTTTACGGTTTGTATTAGGGCTGCAGCCGCTTCAAAAAATTCCTCTTTCTTTTCAAGAAACCGCTATGATATTCCCAATTATGAAAATCTTCATCTATCTAGACTTCCTTTTAAAGCATTCAAGTGTACCTTCTTGTGATTCTAGCTATCTGTGATAAGTTTCACATTGTGCAAAAAGTCTATCTTCTATCACGTATCCAGATATTTTCTATGAGGGCAATGAAACTTTCATTCCGGGTGAAACATTTTTTCCAGGAGAGGCCAATGCTTTATTTTTAATTGTTTTAAAATGGATTAACGTTTATTTTACTTTTCGCATAATTTATTGATTGATTAATTTGCTTTATTCACTTCGATTTTCTGCCACTTTTGGTTAATCGCGAAGATGATACTTTCCACATAAAAAGCCCAATGATCGGAATGGAATTTTTCACCACTCGTTTTTCAGGTAGGCAAGTGCCACCTTGTTCCCCGCCGGATACGCCAATGATGTTCCTAGTAGCTATAGCTTCTCAACTTAATGTTTACTTTTTGATGTCATTGAAAAAATAACACTCGATTGCAATTTAAAAATGAAACACGTAATACGGGTTGTCTAGAGTAAAGTAAGAGTGAAGGTAACTTGTTACTTTTTAAAGTGACTAACGGAGTTACTTTCCAAACACAACACGTCAGTCCTCCCTGAGCATGTCCTTAGAATAGTGATACTTCTACCAGAACATGGACTACTTTTTTCTAAAGGAAAGAAAAAACAAAAGAATCGCGGTTCTTTTTTGCATGTTACTAGCTCGGAAGGAAAAAAGGAACATTTAGTTCCAGGACCGTCTTCTTGTCCTCAACTTTCACACAAGGTCCCATGAAAGTGGGCGATTTTTTTAGGGGGGGGGGGAGGAGGGTGTCATGTTAGCAGCCTGTTCTCGTATCCGAGTTCGCGTCACTCGTGTCGCCGAGTCTGTGGTACGAGGTGTTGTACACCAATTTCATCCGCTGTTCGAAAGAGATGGCAGAGAAAGGACAAAACAATCGGTACAAGAATGAGCTGACGTACTCCAAGAGATGTCGCTTCCCACGCCTTTCTCTTTCCCAAAAGAACTCCGAAAAGAAAGAACAACATACACTTTCATTTCTACCGACAAACCCAACCCAACGAGATGGTTACGTAGAGGTGGGATCGTCTGCATATTCAAGGAGCACAAGATGACGTCACGCATTGCTATTCCTGGCAACACGGGAAAGTTTCCAACCTTGCCAGGGGTAATTTTATCCTTCCATAAAAATGCAATAGCCACAAACTTACTCCATAAATATTTCAATTGACAATTAGATTTTATTTCACAAAGTGAATTTATTTCTGAAGCTAGTATTGTCTTGTCCTTTCAAATGTGATCATCTCAATCCTTGATTTGAGTAAATAACGATATAATGTTTAGATTAACTTATATTAGTCGTTGTTTAATACTATTTTCCGTTATACTTAATCAAATTGTTTCTATTATTAGTTCTATAGTATAGATTAGATTCATATGCACACGCTTATAAATTCATCATACCCATATTATATTATTTTTTCTGTGATTTTCTTATTTTTAAATAATTCTGCTTTTAAATTATGTATATACTGTTTTCAACTGTTATTTTTGGTGCATGTAATACCTGGCAGTCTTATTTGCATATTATTTTCAATTTACACTGATGGTCAGAATTAAATGTATTGGAGACAGCTTCAAATATTTTAATTACCGTAACTATGAATCTCCTGATTAATCAGTCATTTTCCCGTACTTAGGCCAACAGAAATTATTATTCATATTGTACACTGTTAATGACAATGTTTTAATAAATATGAAAGAAGTGGCAGTCAAGAACGTATTTAGAGGGGGTCCAGGGGGTCAGGACCCCCCAGAAAGACTTACTAATTACAAAAATTAAATAATGAAAATAATGAAATAATAAAATAACTAAAATTAAAAGTAATGAAAATATAATCGTTTTTTATCGAGGGTTATTTATTTCCGCCAAACTTATTGGAAGGCATAGATTATATTATAATCATACTATTTTGAATTACGGACAAAGTAGATTTATGTAAAAGTTATTACTACTTACAACGTAACATTCATAAAATATCACCGGGAACTTTACTTTTCGTCAAGTGGATCTATCATAAATATTCAATTCTTTACCTATTTGACATCAATTTCCTTGCCAGGGAAGTGTTTTTTGTACAAATGTTGCCGAACACGTAAGCTAGATAATGAACACGTGCTGTTATATCAGTATTCTTATATCGTCCTTTTACCTATTCATGTAATAAGAATAAAATATTAACTAATTTGAATATTTTCATTAATACTATTTTAATTAATTTAATGAAATAATTATTTTTGTTTAAACATTATTATTATTACTACTATATCATCAATATTATTATTATTTTGAGACAGTTGGTTCGGATCCCTCACCCGAAACATATTTCTAGATACGTGCCGGGTGGCAGTAGAAAGGAATTATTCATGATGTGTTGTTATTAACATTACTTCAAAACTATTTCGGAGGGGGACTGAACCCACAACCTTCTCTCGGAATGCCCTTTATGCTATAGTTTACAAAGCATATAATTATTGTGAAGCTGACAACCAAACCTATCAAGATACACTAAACAATATATTAAGTATTCGACAGTGATGTGCCGTAGACTATAAGTTTACGTCTACATGCGTTGTCTACACGTAATCTACGCGTAGATTACATTGGGTTGTAGTTTACATAAACTACGTAGACAATCTAAAGTGCATTTTCAAGGGTTTCATGAAAGGAAAGTGACATTTTCAACTATATTGGTTCCTAACGAAATGAAAAGAATCCTATTTACAACAAAATTTATCTTCTCTTCTATTATCAACTATGGAAGAAGACAAATAGTATGCAAAAAACAACAACAGATGGCAGTCGTGAGAAAAGAGTGGTCTTTTCCCATAAAACACTATAATATTTCCTACATTAAGTATCTTCCTAGCTGAGAAATTGTTCGAACTTGGAAGAAAGGGTATGAAAAGTTCTCCTCGCACATCAGCGACTGATACGCAGTATAATTTTCTTTTAATTCCAAGGTGCCCTTTGCTAAGTTATCACCTTTCGCCATGTTGCTTACATATATTACGTAATCTACGTGTATAAAATAGTCTACGTGTAGAATGTAGAGTATGGTTGTTTACGTGTAGACGCTCATCACTGGTATTCGAACACAAAAAAAAGCGTTCGACAGTTCCACCTCTACACATCCCACCTTATACAAGTATCAATCAGACCGTCATGAAAATGTGGCGCCACCATACACGAGACTTATGTGCAAGGGCTCTCTATCTCTTGCACGCTTATAGAATCCAAAGGGAAAGGAACAACGAGATAAATCACATTAATTGTTACCTCGTTTCGCAAGGCTCTTTTACCAGGCATAGGCAATTGTCTTAGTTTTATTGCCAGGTTATACATTTAGCACCGTAATTTACCCCTCACTTCGTCGCCATTTACGTAATTTATGAACCGAAACCTCACAGAATCAAACGCAGAGAATTATACTGAAACCTGGCGCTCTTTCCGAAATTTCATTCAAGCCGTTTTTCCCTCGTGAAACAAAGCCTAATTACCATGAAACGGAGCCTTTGTTCGTGGAGATTGAGCAATTATTTTGACAGTGTGTACCGAATGCTTCCATTAGCTTTCCCTTCAATTATGCTAAATGTTCACTATACCTTTGATTTGCTTCCTTTTTTAGCCAAGCAGATAATATGGTGTCGTTGAACGGCACTTTCTTAACACTAGAACGGCGTTTCTTTAATAACTATCCCGTTTTTATTATTTCTTCGTCGAAATTTTGTGACTTTTCATAATTCTTTGTCCATTGAAAGATGGTATATTAAAATCTACAAAACATAATTTATTTCTGTGAAATTCCATGTTATACTCCTAGAACAGCGGGAGGGGTCAATTTGACCCTTGTAACGTTTAATTTATGCGTGCTGCAATATCAGCGTTAGGTTGCGGTTCCTGTGTCAACCTGTCTTTAGCATGTTCACACTTGCCACAGATTATATGTCGTCATATAGGTAGTGTTCTTGGACCGGGAACATGTCGCATCAAGTAGCAATTTCTCGTGGTGAAATGTTGCGTATTCTGGAGTGTTCACTTGTTTATTATAATTTTTATTTGTAACCAAAATGTGTCACAAAGCAACTAAACACTTTGATTATAACACATACAGCACAGAAAATAATATAAATTAAAAATATGTTTCTATTCTAAAATAATTTTTTAATGCATTTCTTATGAGTCAAAATTACCCCTCTCCGCTGTTCTAGTGGATGTCAGATCCTTCGCCGTTCTATCAAACCTGCGCAAACTGATTGTTTACATGGAACGTCATTTGTTTGGTCATTTATCACAATACGATATCAGCATTACATCCCCAAATTGTCTTAGCTTGAACGGTTCTTTTTCTAGCGTGTGTGTGTGTGCGCGCGCAGATTTACGACTATTATTTATTGAATGATTGATTTGGTGTTTTAAGTCTACTTTATGCACAGTAAGGCTAATCGGGACTGGACCTACAGTTTAAAGTGGGATCCGAACCACTATGTGCCTCGGAGTTCCGACATTTCCGACACCGTCATTTGCGACACTAAGGCAAAAACTGTTGTTTCTTTTCGTCATAAGCGACACTGCTTGGATTTTTCCTTACGATTTCTAATTTGTTTACCAGAATTAGCGACATTTGCGTACGTGCAGCAGCAATAGCGTCTCTGAAGAAAGTATTTCCCGAGGCTCAGATCAGTGGTTGTAATTATCACTTTAACCAATTGTTTGTGGCGAAAGGTGCAGGAGTTGGGACTGACAAACGATTACAAAACAGATCCAGACGTGCGGTTGTGTATAAGAATGTGTTCAGCTCTGGCTTACCTCCCTGTGGCTGACGTCGATGATGGATGGCTGTCTGTGATGGAAGATGTGCCAAACCACGACATATTGAAAAAAATTTTGGATTATTTCGTTGAACAGTGGATGGACAACTCTGTTTTCAACATTTCCATGTGGAACTGCTCCCAACAGCAGCACAGCACTAACAATGCAGTCGAGGGATGGAACCATACAGTTAATGTATTGACGGAAAAGTCAAGTCCTAACGTGTATCAATTAGTGAGACTTTAAGATTAGAAGCTGTGTACAACGACTGCTTGTGTGACAGGAGGGCCTTGAATCTTAAAGGGAAACGTAGACGACGTCAGTACATTACATTAGATGAGAGAATACAAAGAGCGTTTGCCGACTATGAAATGCATAGAGGCCTTAAGCGCTTTTTGAGGAGAATGGCGTACGTTCAGAAAATAGAATGAAAATAGTAAGATGTTGGTTCAACTTCAAGAGAAACGACGCATTCTACATTTCTACATTGACAAGGGATTGCAGTCTGCTCCTATACTGACAAGGGATCTAAACAATCCGTCATTGACAAAGGATAAATACATCCAGCTTTTGAACACCCAGTTTCCATGATGCCAGTGTGAAGGAAATCTAATAAAGGTTTTAAAAAACACACCAGCTTCCATGATGCTGCCAGTCCAAAGCCTGGATAAAGTGTGACGGGAAGCTATTTACACTTTGTGTCGCAGATGACGGTGTCGCAACTGTCATGGAATATATTTTCCATGCAGTGTCGCATAGGACGGCAGAAATGCTAGTGTCGCATACGACGGTGTCGCAAAAGTCGTGGATTCATGTGCCTCCATCGGGTATCGAACCCGGGACCCGACTATTATTTATGCTATCTTGAGATCCTTAACCTACGGCTGATGACGTTTATCTAACAAACATACCAGTGCTTGTGCTCGTGTAAGAAAGCGTGGATTGAAGGAAACGTACGCATTTTTATGTTATATTACAGAAAATTTAGGAATACAGTTATTGTTTTGAAACTATAATTCGCACTAGAGCTGTTACACACAGAACCCGAAGCGTGTCAATTGTCGCATATATGTTGACTCCAATAACACATTAACGTACATAAATTGCAAATGATGCACTATTTGGTGTGTCAAAATACACACAGAAATGTATAAAAGGGTACTTTTGTCAGATTCTGTTCCCTGTGATGCATCCATTAGGAAGATCAGGATCTACTATCTTCCCAAGGATAAAAGATAAGATAAAGATAACAAAATTACACATTTAACTGTGTCCATAGATGTATTAAAAGTGCATGTAGCTTGGGTTGATTCATTTCGAGTTCTGTGTGTAGATATATAGAGGAATGTCTATTAATACAAATTGAAGTTAGAAATATATATACTGCAGTATTTAAGCCCTTACTTGTGATGATAAACACTAAGTTTATATGAACCTACCGTTACAACTGAAGCAAGGACGTATTTAGGGAGGTCCGGACCCCCTACCGAAAGGTTTAATAAATACAAAAATTAAATAATGATAATAATGAAATAATAAAACAACTAAAAGTTAAATAATGAAAATATACTTGTTGTTTAATCGAAGGTTACTCATTTCTGTCAAACTTATTGGAAGGCAAGGATTATATTGTGATCATACGACTTTAAATAACAATACCAAAGAAGATTTATGCAAGATTTATTACCACTTATATCATTCATAAAATATCACCAGGAACTGTATTTTTCGGCAACTGGATCTAAGGTACTTCTTTATATTAAAAAATATTCAATTCTTTATCTATTAGACATTAATTTTTCTTAACTACACGTAAGCTAGATAATGAATATGTGCTGTAATATCACTATTGTAACACCTTCCTTTTACCTATTCATGTAATGAAAATATAATATGAATTAATTTGAATAATTTAATTAATACTATTTTAATTAATTTCATATAATTATAATTATTTTAGTTTAAACATTATTATTATTATTATTATTATTATCATCATCATCATTATATAGTCTCCAACTATTTTATTTATTTATGAAAATAAAATCCAAGTGTGCGACAGTCATAAAGACTTAGGAATAGTAATAGACTCCTCTCTCATATTTGATGTGCACATTTGCAAAAGAGCAAAGAGAATGCTTGGTTATATATTTTTCTCATGGAAAGTTTTTTAAAAGGAAGATACCTTAATATTCCTGTATAAAACGATAGTTCGTCCTATTCTTGAATATGCGAATGAATTATGGTTTTTGACTGCAACCAGTCACCTTCAAAAAGTTGAATCAGTTCAAAAACTTTTTATCAGGTTATTAGTTTAAAAAAAAATTACTATGACCAACATTACTCTGAATGGTTATCACAGTTGAATATGTTTTCCTTAGAAGAAAGAAGAAAAATGAAAAGGTTAAATTTTGTAGAGAAGATATTAAATTTCCAAGTTGACAGTGAATACTTTTTGAATAATATAGCTTATAAAATTCCCAGATATTCCCATAGGTATATCTCAATTCTCACATGCCTAAACAAGGCAAGAGGTTTAGTAGCTGATCTTGTTGAAACCTACAATTTGAATTTATGTTGATGTATAAAATTGTAGGATCCACTGTTTTATTTTATAATTATGTATTCAATTTTTTTTAATTTTGTATAACATAGTGGTTGTTTAATCGTTATCATCACTTCAATAAATATGATCATTATTATTATTAGAACAATACACAGTTAATTGCAGATATTATATAACAATAAACAATTATTAGTATCAGAGATATAATAGATCTCATTGAAAACTGTAACTTGAAGTGTAAATATGCTAACTTGTTATGTTATGTTATTCTACAGCTTATGTATTTGATTCGTGTAACTTTGTACTTTTGTATTTGACTTAGTGCTGTATTAGGTTTCATACTGTGCTCAACACTTAAAATAAACGATTATTATTAATTATTTTGAGACACTTGGTTCGGAACCCGACCCCCCCCCCTCCCCCCGAAACATATTTCTACATACGTGCCTCTAACTGAGGCTATTGAAAGTATTGTCTCGGATACAGAGAAAGTATCTCTTTTCACGTAATATAAGAGTAAGAGAATTACCACAAACTCAATAGCTGAATCTAAGGTTATCGATTTATAACGAGAAATTAGAAACTGTGTACTACGGTAGGTTAGGGATATACTTACATAGGGGCCGGTAGAGCAGGGGGCAGCGGGGCTACAGGGGGTGGATACCGACAGACGACTGTGATCACTTCATCTCCGTCCATCTCCAATCCTGGATGGAACCGCACGACGATATTGTTTGTGAAGACACGTTGTGGATCCTGTTCAGGGAGGAAAATAAAACAAATGTGCTGTATATAGATACATAAAACATCACATATCAGTAGTTAATTTCAAAGTATACACTAAAACTTGATGCAGTCGAAACTTCGGGCACTTGCATGGGTTTATTTTCGAAAAACCATTGCACAATATTCATTTCAAAATGTATACTGTGAAATTTAATTATTTATGTACATACAGTTTTCAACCTTTTAAGCACTGATCGACTGTAATTTTAATACAAGAATGAAAGTAAAGTTTTGATTTCAATATTCTTAATTGAAAATTCTCTTCACTTGTCTTTCAACACTAATTTACAGAGAAATACAGTCACGGATTAGTCATTCTCTCATGTGTAGCCTCTTATTTTTAACTTCCACCCGCTAGGTTCAATGAAAATTTGGTGTTAGTTAGATATGCCTTCTCGGATGGCGTTTCTATAGATGTTACAAATACAGATAGAAAAGTAAATGCATCAGCTGAAAAAATGGATGAAGTCTGTAGCTAAGACAAAAACTTCAAGTGCATCATAGAGAAAGATGCAGGAAGATAATGAAAAAATGCATCAATTGATGTTTTAAGCACCTTGTACACGATCAAATTAATCAAGAACAAGTCGTTGAATTGAACGTAATTGGAAGTCGTTGAACAGCGTTCCTATTGGAAATCTTGAATGGTTTGAAATTGCTCATGTACACGATCAAAGAAACTTGGACAAGTTCACATTTGACCAAGACGTGGCAGTGTGTACGGCATGGAAATAAATAAATAGATAAGCGATTAGCCGTAACAGAGATAATTTTATTTCCAAAGGGAGAAGTAGGACATATTAGAAACTGGAAAGAAGTGAGATGATGAATTTTCTCGAGTACAATGTATATAATACATACAGCACGAAATACACATCGAGTTACACCGTCTATGGTGAGTGCACGGTGCTTACAATTGAAAAATACTTAAATATTCTTCCATACGTGTACAGTAATCAATAAACAGTACGTACGCACAAAATGTGGTACATTAAGAGTTTTTTCGCTTAACGACACGAACTTTTGTGATTTCTAGTCCTATAATAGTATATATTATTGTTTTTTACATCGTATAAACATACGAATTTGTTAGTATTAAGGGTATTATTCATTATAGAGTTTAGGGAATAAAAATTTTTCTTTCCTTCAGGCTACGGCAAACAAGGGAAGTTATGTTTTGGTGGATTTTCTTTTGTATATTTGGGTTTTTTAAGAAAATATATGGAATTGGCGAACCTGAGTCATGTCAAGCTTTGCGATTTGACTTTTAAATTTTCAAAGAAGAAAATTTTTCCTAGAGGGCGCGAACGTATCAATCCATAGGATTGTATGTTTATTTTATTAAGTCTCTCTGAACGCTTCATGTTGACCAGGGCATTCACTTGTTTTTCTCAGCTGTCTCAAGCCTCTTAGGCATGTTTACAATGCATTGTGTTGTGCCATGCAAACCTCCTGAGTATTCAGGAAGCAGGTAATACTTCTGGGTTTGGTGTCAGCGGTTTGCATGGTAGCAATTATAATAAACACGATTCGGCGATTCGGCATCGAGGAAGAGCTCGATGGCCAGGGAATATAGAGGTGAGACAAGCTGGGAAGAGACTGGACTTTGGGAATTGAGTTGGTAGAGAGAGGAGGTCAGCAAGACAGGAGGTCGATAGTGGAAGCACGCTTTGGTCAACAAGTTAGAAGCTTACAGAGGACTTCGCTATTTTCATTCAGCTCAGAGACTTCAGTTAGACAGGTAATTATCCTACACCCAGCCATGATACAGGTTCAACGGTTCACAAAATCCAACGAGTTGCCATTGTCTTTTCAGTAGTTTAATTCCTTTTGTGTAATTTGTACCTTTCGCATGCCAAGCAATAACTCGTCATGTCTATGACGAGTGGTCTCATCAAGAGGATGAATGATGAGTAGTTTACATCACCCCATCAGTTAACTGGTTCAGATCCCTTCATTCTAAAGAATGACACGCAGTAATCATTGTTAAATATGTATTTAAGCTGCGCCATTCTTCTCTACCTAAAACCATTTAATTCGAAACGTTATTCCTCTCGGTTGAATTGTTATTGTCATTTTAAAATGTGAAGCGATACATTGATTGCATCTCACCCGGCCGCCATTACAACTGCATTCGTAACCTAGAGGTCGCTTTTCGATAATCGATTTCAATAGCATATGCTCTGATTGGTCAACAGTCAGACTTGGATCTTCGACCGAACCTTGGAACCAATGAGAAAAATGTCGTTGTGTCTAGCGTCATTTCCTTTTAAGATTTCAATTCAAGGACTTGTTCATGATTTATTTGATCGTGTACAAGGCGCTGTAAAGTACAGCTCGACATAGAAGTAAATACTCACTTGCATTATATGATGCATTTGGGCGTTACCTTTACAAACGGTGCACGAAAATGCATCAAAGTATAAACCTGATTCTTCGCAGAGGCCATAAAACACGCTTTAGTGCATCAATCGGTGCGTTTCTGGTGCATTTAGTTTTCTGTGTGTGGGATAATTCCTCTTTTTAGATGTCTCGACGGAGGAGGCTATAGCCACTTCCTCCCTCTCCGCTTAATCGGTTCTTTTTGGGGCAAATATGAATGTTTGACTTCATCCTCACTGCAATCATTTTATAGAAGTAGTTTCCACTCAATGTCCGCTTTTCTAGCGACAAAGTTAGGCTGTAGTAAGTGAATTTCTAGGAAAAACTGTGTTTTACAAACCTGAGGTTTCATATGTTGGACACTAATAAGTTTACAACCACAGACTAAGACACTGCTTCAGTCCTGAAAGTTGAGGACACAGAACATCTTCGCTGACTGTCGTGCATAGCTATGATAACCCGGTGTCGTCACGCTGTTCTTAACGAGGAAAATTCAGGAAGTATTTGTGGCAAGAAGGGAAAAAAAAATCAGGAAAATTTTAAAATCTTTTTGGGGTTACTGATCAGTTGTCAGTATTTCGACACATCTTTAAAATCATTTGTAGGTTTTATTCCTGCATTTTGTTCTTTCGCGGACGTTTTTTGCATGTAATCATATTTATCTCTACAAAATTCAGCATGGTTTGCTTTGGTTCAAATGCAGACAGAAGATGCATGCTTTCTCTTCTTGGAGACTTTATGCAGACAATAAAACAGATAGGAAGGAATGGAAGCTGTAAATTAGTACATTTGCATTTAATTGTTATATTTTCCTTAGCTGCAGCAGTTCAAACCACGTAACATCCGATTCTGTCGAATTATTCCACTGTCACAAGCACGTGACCTTTTTTTAAAAATCATTTATGGGAAATTTCAATGCAATGATTTATATTCTTGTTAAGTTAGTTTAGCGGTTATAACTTCTTTTAAATATCTATTGTGTCACAGACAACGTTATTTAGAAGAAAGATCCATTAGTTAAACAAATTTAACTCGTGATTTCAAATTGCGTCATAATTTACTGCTGGTGACGTCTCATTTCTAACTCGCTGGACCAAGATTATGGGGTGGCTTGAACAAACGGTAAAGAACGGGAGTTGCGAACAACTTGGTGAGATTAAACAAGGATCGCAGAACATTTTTGAGTTCATGGCGTTTAGTGAGTGGACTGGAGTGAATTTTAATGGACACTTCCGTGTTTCGTGTTAAAGGCACGTGCTAATTGTGATCGTGATGATGTATTGTGTTTATGATTGATGAATGATATAAGAATGAGTCTTTTCACCTGTTCCAGTTTTAAGCGAGTAAACGTAGGAAATTATTAGAAACTTGTATATTGTCTGTAAATGCATTTTTCAGTTATTTCCACACTTTGAGAAGGATCAGAACCTGGTTGAGAAGAAGCGGTGGAAGCAAGGTGAATTTTCCACCAGCCTAAAGATAAGTGACAAAAGTCAAGCTTATAGATCATAATTTTAAAGACTTTCCGTTTCAGAGTCCTAATTATAAAGCCTTGTCCTTACCTGTCTAGTTCCACATCCCTTCAAAGGCAGTTCCAGGCGGTAGCTGTAGTCACCACTCCCCTTGACCATGCAGGCGCTGTTACGGTCGAAGTCACCGTAGGCAATGCCGTAGAAAGGACGTTCGAACTTCAATTCGATCTGCATCGACCCCGCAGCGCAGTTCAGGGCCGCCTTCGTTCTGTTGAGGAAGATGATAGGGGAAATGTCGTCCAGTTTCGTCACTTTGCCGTCCAAAGTGGCTGTGTCGGGAAGCCCTTCTCCAACATACTCGATATTGTTCCCGTGGCTTGCGTAGTTGGACTGCGACACGATACTGCGAGGGCACATACAGCACAGCAGCGCCACGCAGATTAGTCGCTGTATTCCAGGCATCTGCAAGTAGATAGAACATTTTCTCAGTATACTTCAGCTTAACACTGCATAGAAGAAACACATTCTCAGATATAAGTACACTAATTTCATTTACGATTTTGGAACTTATCTTTAGATGCCCTGAAGCAAATATAAATAATAATAATAATAATAATAATAACCCGTGGCTCTACAGCCCATAAGGGCTTTGACTGGCAGTCTCCCTCCCACAATCCTACCTAGAGGTGTGGAGATCTTCAACCGGTAATGAGGTGACGTGGGGTCAGCACGTCGAACCCCCAGCCATTATAGGAGATTTCCCAAATTTCCTCACGATGGTGGGTTGCCACCGGTCCTACACACAGGCCGAGAACCCGAAGACGGGACTCGAACTCATGCCGTCCCGCAGTCGGAGTCCAAAGCACAGCGCCTTAGATCGCACGGCCACGGAGGAGGACGCAAATATAAAGAAGTTTTTTGCACATTTCATAAGGATACTTTCGTTCACAAGTCACAACGGTCGGTACATCTCGTTAAAGTCTTACAAAAGCATTTCGCTAGTGTGTTCAATACCACTCTCCAGTCGACTATAGGAAGTTTGATTAAACTCAGACATTGTTGAAAGTCTGGACACTGGAATGAACCATAGTGTCCCAATCGATTTGATCTTTGATTCCGCTCAAGTGGTCATTCGATTTCTCGAAAGTATCGTTATGTTTTCCTGCAGTTGTCTAGTGAATGATTCTCTAGCAAACATTCAGTTTCTTATCAAATTAGCGTGTAAGAAAAAATACTACAAGAGCATGGTGTTTATCGCATTATTTGCACTATCTCTACATCTATTCTCCCCTCATCATAGACTATCCGAATCAATTGTCTCAGTAATAATAATAATAATAACTATATTAAATTAAATTAACTATTAATATATATATATAAAGTAATTAATATTGTTATTATTACATGAATGGATAAGAAGACAGTATAAGAATAGAGATATAACGGTATGTGCGCATTATCTAGTTTATGTGTACTCAAGATCACCAAAATGTGTATGAAACAACTGCTCAAAAAGACAAAGAATTTATATTTATTGAATAACGAAAAATAATGTTATATCCAGTTGACAAAAGGTAAATTTCCAGTCCATGTTATCGTAAGTATTAATGTGCACAAATCTTCTTTAGTATTGTCCTTCAAAGCCGTATGACCAGTAGCTATAATCTTTGCCTTCCAATAAGTTCAGAGGAAATAAATAACATCGATTATACAATAAATACATGTGCATTTTCATTATTTAACTTATGTACTTCGTAAGATTTTTCGGGAGGGGGTCCGGACCTTCCTTGGATATGTCCTTTGATATTGAACGGTTTCCACTGCATTTTTGCAGAACAAGCGTTTTGTAAGAGCTTAGAGTGTTGTCACGTTTTTCTCATTGTTTACATTTTCCTTTACCAGCTGCAACTTTTATCCAACGGCGATTTCTCAATTGGCGTCTTGTATAAAACAACACTGGCAGGAAGTTGTGGAAACATTTCTGCTTCGTGAATTCGCAGCTGGTCTAGGAATCTGCTTCAGAGCAACTGCCAAACTGTTCGTCTTTTCGAGCCTACCGAAGCGTGGCGCCACCGAACGGCCTTAGGAACCAGCGATGGGGAAACAAAAGTGGCCCATCCGTTGCTTTTTGGACGTTGGTTGCGTTGTATTGCTTGTAAAACGGAGTCGTTCAGAGCGGTTTAAACCGTTGAGGAGTTACTTTCGTTTGTCGCTGCCTTTGCGACAATTGCTCAACTTGCTGCATGGCTTGCTGGCCCGTTATTGCATAGTTCGACCTTTCTGCGCACTAAGTGTACCATGAAATGCAAAATGTCAACAATGAGACTACATGTTGTGTTTTTTCCCTTTCGGTGGCTTGCAGAGGACCGTTATGGTGTCCGTAAGATAGCACAGAATCCATGGCACAATTCTTTCTACAGTTCTTCGCGTTGGTTCTGTGAGCAAAAACAATACAGTCAGTTACGCTGTGGATGCTTCGGACCTTAGCAGAAATTAACTGTATAAGGTCGATCAATACAACAATCGACAAATATGTGAAAAGAGGATAAAAAGGCAGTTTTAGCAGTACTCGATTGAAGTCGATATACACTCGATGTACAGAGAAACAGTGCACGGAGGAAAAAGCAGAGAAATGCTGTAAAATTATAGCATTTGTTACTACAAAAACAATAGTTACATTGTTTTACAATTATTCTTTGAGTTCTTCCAGCTTCTTTTTTTTCTGAACTTATTTATTTTGGTTTCATTACTTTACCTAGGGCCTCCCCGATGCAGTGGTAACGCCTGCTTGTTGTGATCAAGGAGTCCTAGGTTCGATACCAGCTCTAAGGGGAGAGCCGCCGTGCCATGGCTCTACCTCAGAAAAAGCACTTGCTTCGCGGAAATATAGTTAAGTTAATATACATTTACGAAGAAGGAGATTCGAATCTTGTAAGCGTTCGAGCTTAGGGTCGCATCAATTCCTGCGCCGCATCCCCAGCTGTTCTCTCACTTGCTCTGGGCCAGCATAGTCTGGCCTGTGCGCAGAGGCATGCGCGGAGGCATGAAAAAGTCTCCGCAGGAAACGAGGAAGGAGGTGGTAGCCATAAGACAACCAGCCATTGTGTTGACATACGCGTAGTTGCAAACTTCATAGAGAAGTGACTAATCCTGACCGATTTGTAATACTCGTTCTCGAGAAAGATACTTTCCTGCATACTTGGGAAGAACGAAAGTAATATCTTCCCAAATGTATATAACCATTTAGATAGATGCATCTAAAGAGCCATCCAGACTTTTTTGTTATCGATTTCTTCCTTAAGAAAAAAAATATCCCTTGCTCTCACGCACACAGACACTCACGTGTTGCAACTGAGGTTGACAATATTGAAGACATTTTCTGTAAAAAACAATTGTCTAAATATCAAAGGGAATTCGTATCACATGGGGATTTTTTACTTTAATATTTGTAAAAAATCACACGAAAATCTATCAGTATAAGAATTTCACTTGGAGATATAATTCAATTTCTTGCATTGAATTTTAAAAATTGTAGATCCACAGTTCATTTAGCAGATAATCATATTTTAGTTGTTAGTAACATCGATTGTAGATGTGCCGTCTGCCGTGCTGAGATTGCAAATTATAAACAAAGCAAGGCGAGAATTCCGTGATCGACTCGGTGTCTCAGTGTTTTTCTTTTTAGTGAAGTGAAAGTATCCGATGGTGTGTGAAAGAAAGGGTAGTGAGTAAAGATGGATGAGTCAGATTAGAGCATTATCACATACACCGTTTTCCAAGGTACTATACGATATTAAATTAAAAGTTAAACAACTTGGCCGTCCCAAGCCAGATTTAAACATCAATTCTATTAATTAAAAAACAAGTGGTATAGGTGACAGGCGTCGAAATTTTAATAGTAGTATTTATTTCCTAGAAACTCTGGCTGACCTCCGTGCACAGCATGCACGAGTTCGAATCCCGGCCTGTGCATGGGTGTTCTTTGTGAGTGTTCACTTATCCTAATCGCGAAGATAAGGATGAGTGAACACTCATAAAGAACACCAATGGCCAGGCCGGGATTCGAACCCGTGATCCCTGGCATCGTAGTAGTAGTACAAATGCGAAGTAATATAAAGCAATCTTAGGAACTTTGAATTTTTGTCTGCAATTTTAGTAAACAAAGTTCCATTAAAATTACCTCTTTCGTTAGATTTCTATGACATATGCTAGCGATTTTTTTTCGATTTCTTGATCACGTTGGCACTACCCATCAGACTAGCTGCCAGCCGCCACTGTTCGATACCCGGTAGAGGCATATAGTGGTTCGGATCCCACTTTTAACTAGGTTCAATCCAGATTAGCCTATCTGTGCATAAAGTTGCCCTAAAATTCGTTGCTTTTCCAAATTGTTTCTTACTTTTCTTCTAGATTTTTATCTTTCTTCTATCTACGGTTTCTTTATTTTGGCTTTTTTTCTAATTTAATGTTTTTAATCTGTGTGATCCATTCCTTCCTCTCCTCTCTTTTCCTCTCTCATTTTGTTTCAATATAATGTATCAGATCAAGTTATTGGGTTGGTAAAATAAAAAAAGTGAGATTATTTTTAGGCTATTTTCAACTCGCTTCGTGAGGTAAATTGTTCAAATCACAGTCAACTGTCCTATCCAACTAGCGACGGCACCAGAAAGAAAGTGTGTGGGAAGGCCGAGGGCGTTAGGGGGCGTTCATACCCTTGTCCCCCTCTTGCGTCATCACCGTACACTATCTACAAAACGGTATCATCATCTCTTTCAAAGAAAACAGCAGTTATTGTTAGGCCTGACCATACGCAAGAATCTACACAAAGGAGATGTAAAGAAGAATTGTCATGGCCCGTTACCACTTTCGTTTTTTACGAGCTTCAAAATAAGTTAAAGGATGCTCACGTGTCAAAATATATTACGCAATCAGCCGTTCGCATGGCAGGAATGTCTCAGAACCTTTTAGCATCTCGTAATACCGGGTTGCAGACAAGGTTCGCGAAAGTCACGATGATTGGACATGATTTCTCAACATTTACTTGAATAATATTATCAGTGGAGACGACTTAAATCGTGGACAAGAGCACCAAGTTTCTCTATCCCTGTAACCCACTTACACTATCTTAAACCTAAGTTAAACGAGCGTCAAGTAAAGTTAAGTGCCACAAATCGTGTTTGCATTTACTTCTTTCTTTTCAAAGTTTGTTATTTTTGGCCATTCCACCTTGACGTTTATTTGGTGTCTTATGGTGAGAGGCGTGATTCAGCTATTCTTTTTTGTGGCTTGATTGTATACAGTGGCGTGTTCAAGGATTGCAATGAAGATTCATTCCAGAATTGCAAACGCAGGGCCAATTACTGCCGCCTGGCGGCGAGTTTGAAATAATGCCATCTCATAAAAATCCATGAGCAAGTTGTTATAAAGAAACTTCCGTGGAGGTCAGCTTTACAAGAAATCTAAAAAGAACGTTCTCTACTAATTATCTTTCATTTCATTAAAACATACTGCTAACTACAAGTACATATAGTATATGTCATGAAGGAAAAGGATGTGCTCCAATATACTCAGGCTGTATATACTTACGTTGACGTATAAAATATATCAGTGTATAAATACACAGGCTACATCACTATTTATATTAATCACTTCTTCTTTTCATTTTTGGCTCACACCGCGTACTTTTGCGATTTCTAGCCAAAGTTGCTGAGTTCAGGTACTATACTATTATAGTATAGTATTGAGTGCTGTTGTCCATTCTGTTCTTATGATATAACGACTTTGCGAGGTCTTTTGGATTTAATTTATCGTGAGGGTCATAGCTGTTTAGATTGTAAACCTATGTTTTCGAGCGAAACTATAAAGTTTCCAAGTACGAGGTTCAGATATTAATGTAGATAAGGATATCGGAAATGGAACCTGTGCGTGTTGTAAGTTTTTATATAAAGAGTCTCGGTGTTGTTGCCTTAAGTGACATTCGAAAAATAAATGGTGGAGTGTTTGATTAGCATCCCCGCACTGACAGGAGGTTGATGGCACAACCTTTAAACGAGCCAAATGTTGGTTTATAAACACACCATGCCTTAAAACCGTCTATGCACCTCAGGAATTAAATCTTTCTGATTCTGAATATTGTTATTGCTTCTCAAGGTTGTTTGGTTCCAGCTGAGTTGTGTGGTAGTGAATTTTGAAATCCAACATACGTATTAGGTATTATCTTAATTTTTTCACAATTACGTACATTCCAATTAGAGGATTATTAGTGTATAAATTCGCAATATCGCCAATCTCTATCAAAGACAAAAGCAGTCTGCTGTCATAAATGTATTTGTCATTAAGTAGTGGAAAGGCATAATATGCCGGACTTCCATGTTTGTGAAGGTGCTTGCATATCAAATTAAAGGCCTGAGGCATATTTAAAGGTATCAAAGTTTTCGATGCCTTTGGAATCACCTAGGACAACATATTACACAGTGGGATCCATGAGTATTTCCGTGCAGATTGTCCATTACTATTTTCATTAATTTTTCTCTTACATCCTATGTGTTTTTAAGCGATGGATTTTTTTGTATGTTGGTGCAGAAGTTGTTAACAGCTTGTTTTGAGTTTTCTTTAAATTCTTGAAGCTCTTATTGGGTCAAATAAAGTGCACGAACATGGTGATGGACAATTTGCACGGTAATACTCATGGATCCCACTGTACAAAATTACTGTCTTACGTGTTACAGATTCTACAGGAAACAAACGTGGTATGAAAAACTGATCATATGCACGTATTGCACAAGAACTTGTAGTTGAACTAGCAACTTGAAGCTCATTGGGATCATTGTGCAACTTATCTCCCAGTCAGATCTCGAATGAGCAAGGAACCGGCTTCGTCAGCGAACTGGAAAGCAACTTTCAAGAAATCAACCTTAATGTTGCGAAACCTGATAACAGCGATGCAGAACTCTACGACATTCATACTTCATCGACGGTCCACATACACGCATGTCTCCCCTTGGAGGTTGCATAAACACCGGTTTACTTTCACCTTCTTAAACATGAGAGCTGATAATGTTAATAAAAAATTGCCAGTGGTTCATAACCTCATTTCAACTCTACAGTCATGCATCAAGTGATCCGTGATTCGCAGAGGCAATCAAGGGATGCAGAAGCCCATCCGTCTTCTTCTTGACTTTTCTTTCTGCTGCAGAGAAGAATCACGATGTTGGGAAATAATCACGCTTAGTAATTTCTTAATTAGCTGTGAGCAGGGAAAGAGCCGTAGATTTTTTTTCGGGTATTCTTCATTGATTTCTCTTGATAAGATTCGGTACCAGTATCGTGGAGTGTACATTCGTTTCGTTCCATATCTTGATTCCCATTTGCACGTTTGCTAACCATCCTTCTCTATGATTATGGCTGAAATGAGCTTTTATAAACCATAACAGAATGTTCATTTAAATTGCCACTGCACAAAATTACTGCGAACATGAACCATTTACAAATCATGAACTATTTTCGAATAAACAAAATAAATACACAGATATTTTGCACAGATTGGTGAATTGTCAAACGTAATTTGTCCTCATCATTGGTCAAGATTATTGTATTGAACACATTTTCCAGGAAAGGAGATATCATACTAAAGTTAATACACGTCCTAAATCTTATACAAGTTAAAGTAATTTAACCGCTTAAGCTGTATGCTTTATCAATTGCATTTGTATCATTGCCCATGCACTTTCAAGAGTTTGCCGCGTATCGACTTTATGCACATAAAGGCTAATCGGGACTGGGCTATGTTTAAACTGGGATCTGAACCACTATGTATTTTCACCCGATGCGACGTATATGATTATGTTTCTTAGTGATGTGAATTAGATATAACTAATGTAAGGAGGAGAACTGTTTCTCTCTTTTGTTTCCATAGCCAAATAGCATATCCCAAAGCATGTTAACGATTTTAAGGCGAAATGCATAATGTATTAACAAATTAACAAAAATGTGTATCAATGGTGTGTAAGATGATAACCGTCGGCTTATAAATGTTGACACAGGCTTTTAAATCACTCCGGAATGTTTGTTTTTTATTACCTGCTGGATAAATGTCGCACTTATTATTCAATCTTTGCACGGGAATCAGGCGTGTGTTCGTGCGTGCATAAATTTATCAGGCAATACGTCTATTAAATCATTTCTTGAGCGTTTTATGGAAGCAAATTAAGGTCCACGGAATATTTTGTTGCTGTATAGCATCCGAAATATTTTTCTGGCAAAAAAATATTGTATCAATAGCGTATGTTAGGATTAAATCTACTTACTTATTTACTTGCGTGGTTTATCATGTATCTTTTCGTGATTCACGCCACGTTAGAGTTTTGATACGAAGTAAACAAATTCAGAAATTTCATACCAGTGTAAGAATTATAAGAAATCCATATGTCTAACACGACCTGTGCTTTGAACAATGAGTGATGACGTAAAAATCGTGTAAACGTTGAGGTTACAGCCTTACTGCGGCTCAATAAATTCCTTTGTCAATGAAGTTGTTTCCGTATTTAAAGCATTTAAAGTAACGGTGCTGTAGTTTAATAGGTTAGGTTTTCTTCAAACACGCCTTCTTGGAAAAGACACTAACAGTACGGAACCGAGAAATTTGGTTGTTCAATTCGTTGCGGAACAGATGTTGACTGACGCTTAGCAAATTGTATCAGTTACTGTACATCAGTTTCACCTAGAATTGGACAAATAAATACACACTACATCAAAGAACTTCCCCTGAAAAACAGTACTTTAAAGACGTTTCTTCGAACATGTTCAGTGTTACTGTTAAACAAACCCTCCTGTTCAAGAGGACCGTATTGTTATTGATAGCACTATTTATAAAGTATAGTTTCATTGCTAACTTCCTTGACTTCCCCCCCCCCCTCATTCATTACGTGTTCAAATCACTAGCGCCAACAACGGAGAAAGAGAGAAGGAGGAACATTTGGTTGGCATGGTTGGTTGTATTCCGCGACCGGTTGAGACGTAACTTCGACGAAAAAGGAATTGGTATTGCTCTTCCTGGTGATAATAAGTTGCAATCTGAGTTGATGCACAAAATCGTACACTAATGGAAACAGAATCATCCTTGTTTGCTAAACATTCTTGGAATCTAGCAACTAGGAAGTTAGGTCAGCAATCGAAGATTCCGTTTCGGAAAAGTGTTAAAAAGAATTGTTTTTTTGTGTGCAATTTGGAACCGGTTTTCAAGCCACACAAACCGAGAGTGAATCAAACGACAGTAGCAGTACGGACCGGGACAACTAAAAATATACTTCTTTGCAAATATCTTGCAGTGACATTAAACTGATTGATACGGATAATCTTTTCGTCATAGTATTTGTTTTGTTATTTCTGTGAAGAAGAGATGCGTACGTGTACAATTTCAGGTAAACTTATTATTTAATTATTAATGCATACATTTCAGTAGTATATAGGTATTTATTTATATTTAAGTAATACTACGATGTTTATAATTATAAAGGTTCAAATAATTGTATGCAGATTAATACATATTTTCAGTTTTTGGAAGTAGAAATTTCGGTAACAGTTCGGTATATCGGAGACACATTAAAATCGGATATTTTGTGTTTCGCATGGTTCGTACTTACCAATTGTGTTTTGTGGAACATAGTTCAAGGTGCCATTATGCTTTTTACACGAAAACAAACACAATTTTTCACATAGAAAGTAGTTTTTGATATTCCTTTTTTTTCGCTTCCGTAACACACAATATGGCGGGCACATGTTGACTACCGTTGTAGGTATGCAGTGTTTCAAACCTTCTCCACCGAAAATACCTACTATCGTGTTCGTCACGTGTGCAAATTGTACATTATGCACGGGTAGCTGACGGATAGCCCCACGAACCATTTCCGATAAGGTTAGGTTAGGTTTGGTTAGGTTAGGTAAGCAAAGTTAAAAAAAAGGGTGTTGGAAACACTGACTGGGGGTTACGTCATCAAACGTATGCAGCATCCGGTTCACGTAGCGAAAGCAATGGTACTTGTGCGTCGGTGAGACATTTCTCTTGAAAAATACATGATTTCCCGGTCAAATAGATTCCACGATGAAAGAAAATACCTCGACGAACGTTGGAAACCTTAGAGAAACTTATTTCCGTAAGTAGTTTCTTCTGTAAAAATGAAGAAATGTGCCTCCGATATACCGAACTGTTGCCGAAATTTCATGCTATGAAGTGT
The DNA here is from genome assembly GCF_977018435.1 of Lepisma saccharinum. Lineage (NCBI taxonomy): Eukaryota > Metazoa > Arthropoda > Insecta > Zygentoma > Lepismatidae > Lepisma > Lepisma saccharinum. Next base: position 26,093,768 of record NC_139251.1, on the reverse strand, counting down.
TCGCAGAACGAACATTTATGCTTTATTTTGGATTTCGAGCTCAACAATTTAGGTTTCGTAGTAAGCTTGACTAGCAGCTCATTGACAGTTGCTGTTTCTCGACATTCTGTCCAGAAATATGAGAAAAGAGCATCACGAATTAAAACAAATTTAACTTTCATTTTCTCAGCACTATGTTAAAAAAAACCTTACCCATCGAGTTGCACTTCATCCATATGAATCGAAAAGCATTGCGCCATGAACTCTGTGCAGCCAGTCGCATTATAATTCCGAGCAAAGATTTACTTTGCAGTACGATTTGCAAACAAAAGGATTTGCCAGTTCAGGATTGACTTGTTCTCTTATCGTTAAGTAGAGCACAAAAACTGGTCCTTGCGGCATGTGAAGTGTAACCACCATCATAAAGCTTCCACATGGAATTTGCATACACGCGAGTTCACTTTCGGTTTTAGGTTGAAGTAGAATCGCTTGAAAGAAGACCATGCAGCAATCGGAGTTAGTAGGCCAGAAACAGTATTTAGATTAGGTGTCAGATAAATCTAAGATTTATATACTTTTCTTTCCTCTTGTTTATCTAGCACGAAAACATAAAAATGTAAACAAGTACAAATAATTTTGCATAATACATTAATTTGTCAACGGATTGCGTCGATGTACATGGCGAAGAATGTAATGGGTTAGGTTATTGACTGGACAATTCTGCAACCGGCCTGAGAACTTATTATGCTTGGTTAGGGGACTCGAGGTACAGACGTGCAACTCAGTCCTCATCTTTCCATGACAAGAAAGGAAATGCTAAGAACACCAAACCTGATCAATCTACCCTATTCACGTAAGCATTTAAAGCACGCAAGTTATTGTTCACGTGGAATAGTTTAGGTAAAATGACACCCCAGACAAGGCATAATATCGGTATTTCATGCTTCGCTTGCAGAACTATCCAGCTGATAACCTTGGTAAGTTGTTTAAGATTAGCTTGTTCACTGTATATCCTTGCTCTAATCTAAAAATAAACTAATTGTGCTATAGTCTGTAAACTATTTTCTTCACGCCAGAAACTATGACTAGAAGCGCACTCGTGAGTATAGGAGATATAGTGCCAGCAGTAGCTGTTAAGCCGTCACATATTTTAGTTGCTGTGCAAGCTACGTTATACGTTATAGCAGTATTTAACGTAACTTGCCTAATCTATTCACGTGTTTATTTCTGCTATTAGCAGTACGTGAGGAGGTTAGGCAGGTCAGGTTTGGTGCTGTTAGCCTGTATCTACAAGTTGCTATAGCTGTCGCTAGCCCCTAGTGTCAATCAGCTTCCGTTACCTGTCGCTGAGGCGCCACCGATAGGCTTCTCATTGGACAATGAGTTCGATGGAAAAAACTCGTACTCCTCGCGGACTATAGAACGAGAAAGCTTGTTCACTGATAGACACACGCAACCAAAATCGCACACGCACGTCCCACACGAAGTCTTGATAGGCAGTGGCACGTTTCGCTTGAGGAAAGAGACAATTTTATTCAATTTGCGGATCGGCCCGGTAGGCGAGTGCGAGAAAACAGCCTCGTGTTAAAATCGCAGAGAAATGACCGGATACGCTACAAATGCCTGTCAGGATGTTGACACTGACAATGGAGGTGACTCGGATTTCAGTGGAATTCAAGAAGCGTGCTGATGTAAAGAAATAGGTCCCTGAACGGAGCAATGGGAAAGGCTCCTGCAATTTCCACACGATCGTGTCCCATTTCCTCTCACATGTGAGAATCATGACCAGCCTCCATCATGCAATGTGTGTCTGGTGCATTTGATTCTTTGAACTCTCTATGTGCCGTGATGATTCTTTTTTCGATTCCAGACTAATCATCGACAATTGCCAAGATCACGCTACCTTCCAGAGTATGGATGCCAATCCAATCTACCTCAAGAAGCATAGGAGGATCTAGAATTTTCACATGGGAGAGGCACAGAACATGGTGTAAACATATAATGTGAAGATTTTTCCAGAAAAAAGAAATGTCTAGGAAAATAGTTCGCCATCTTGTAATTCTGGCCTTAGTTCCGACATGGCTCACACGATTTTCATGCACTATAGAAGCAACATGTCCAGTCTTTCACTTTGTAAGGTTATAAAAACCGAATCTTTTGCTTGTCCAGTGGAGGAGCCGGATTCTGTCGAAGGCACAAAGACGTTTGAATCTCCAGTCGACCTTGACTAGAGGCGCCAGCTCGGTCGTGAAGAAGCCATCAGAAGGCGATCACCTCAAAACAAGTAGAGTGTATCAATTCCAATCTCCTGCTTTTTTTAACATAGTTTGGACGTTTTTTCTTCAGTTCTCCTTACACACCTATATTCTGACCTAAGAGAGACGAGGAAATCCAATTGAAGAAGGTTCCGGGTTCGGATCCCACTTTAGACTGTTGATCTAGTTGCGATTATCTGTCTGGTAATATGTTCCTCACATTTGAGGAATAGATTTGAGGGACCACAAAAAAGGCCATGCGTGTCTTAGGTTTACTGTATCGTTTCACTGAAATTAGTGATATCTCAGCCCTCGCCTTATACTTCGAGTCATTCATTTCCCCAATAATAGAATACCGCTCTTCAGTTTGGTCCATGGCGTGTCCCACTTAGCTCTCTAGAATCGATTCAGACTTTCACTTCTTCCTAGCTATAGTTCGTTTCAAGGTTCCCTCATTACGCAATTTTTCATCTACGCGTCTCTTGTCTTTTCTAAACTTACAGACTGCATATCAGCGCCGTTTGCATATCACCCCGGAGTGGTGCCAAGTCGGAGGCAGCCCCCAAGCACTTCCGTGTAGGCGCATATATTCCAGACCGGGATCAAGGTGAGCGCGGGACAAGGCGGCGCTCCTTGATTATCCCTTTCTCTGCTCGTATTAAGCGGTGGCGTACTAATCAGCGACCCGAAGTATTGAAGAAGCTTATTTGTCCATAGAAGAATAAACCTGCGGAATTGCATATTGAAAGACTAAGTAGATTAATCCAAAGAAAAAGAAGCCTATTTGTCCATAGAAGAAGAAACCTGTGAAATTTCATATTAGAAGAAGCCGATTATTCCATAGAAGTAGAAGCTTGTGGAATTTCCTATAGAAGAAGAAGCCGAGTAATCCATAGAAGAAGAAGTCTGTGGAATTTCATATTAGAAGACGAAGCCTATTATTCCATAGAAGAAGAAGCCAATTAGTACATTCCATACAAGAAGAAGCCGATTTGCCTATAGAAGAAGAAGCCTGTGGAAATATAGATATATATAAAGAAGACGTTATCCCACAGAAGAATTCCATAGAAGAAGAAATTGGAAGAATTAAGAAAACAAACATTTTAATTTGAAATTGTAAAAGGAAAATTAATCAAGTATCTGAAATGTATTGTGCCAACGTTTTCAGAATATATGTCGGTTCGTACCTTCTGTAGTGAGTTAAATGAGTTGTTTCCTTTAATTCCTTGTTATCATTCAGTTTTAGTTGCCCTGAGTGTCTCATGCTTTACCTTGGCCTAAGCCGGACTGGTGCTACCCTCTCCGGGACGTGGCAGCCCTCCAGATAGGGAATACCAAAACATCCGTTCCCCCCTCCCCTCCCGATGTATCTTCTGCCATGAATGCTGAGTTACACGTCGTGGCCTTTCGGGAAACATCCGATGTTCTTTGATCAGCTCTTCTCAATTGGCAGGCCGCACTTTCTCCTAGTAGGTTGCGTGAGTGAGAGCATGCGAAATCGCACGCACGGATTACGCGTCGCTGGGAAAAATGCTTCGCGATCGAGTGTGGCCAGGTCTTGTAGAACGAAGGAACGTGGGCGTGGGAATCGACGAGAATTGAAGACGGGGGGAGGGGAGAGGGGTTCGAAAAAAAAGAGAAAATCGGTGTGGAAAACCTTGTACTTGGCATAACTTTTCCCAAGCCGTCGAAACGACCGTGTTTAGGAAGTCGTTTCAGCGAGAGGGGTGGAGGAGCGGTGTAAAAATTACGTCAACAATAACTTCTTTTCTCACTTACTAAGGGTTAAGTCAACATGATTATCATGATGTCACCACATACAGAAGCTTTTTTAATGAATGTGACTCATGTAAGAGTCGTTAAATTGTAGAAGGACTGAATTTACGTACAGTGTTGAATACAGTCACTCCTACGGAAGGGATATCAAACTTCCCGGGGGATAATATAGGCAACAAATAATAATACTATAAAAACAATACTAATATTTCAAAATAGCCACTTACCTCTAGAGGTGCCAATCCTCCGATTTATACCGAATTATTTACTCAAATTATTTTGGTCAGATAAAATTTGCGGAACAATATAACACAGCCTTATTTAAGCAATATATGTTTATTTTACGTATTCTAGGCTCACTTTCATGTTTGCTAACATAAAACGTACCAAACTGCACAGGCCACTGCCATTGTTACTGTACTGAACCTTATTCTTCACAGTTTGTCTGCTCGACTAACCTTGTATAAATGCGAACAGCACGTCCCCCCTTCCAAACCGATTCTAAAGGCATAAGAGCAATCCTATCGCCGCGATCACCCACAGGTAGGTAGAAAAACTGTACATAATAACCAAAACTAAAAATCAATAACAAGTGAATCGAACAAAACGATCCCCCCCCCCCCATTTGTGTGTGAAGATATATAGAATTGGTATAAAATTTTGTACCCCGCCAAAAATTCCCATGACGCAGGCACGTCATGAAACCTCCCTGTGGGCACCCCTGTCTCTAATACGTAGTTAATTTCAGTGTAAAATTCTTAATGACTGCACATGTAGGCAGTACCATTCCTCACCAAAACTGATGACTGACTAACCGTTAAAATAGTTGAAAGAAGTTGAAATTTTTTACAACAATAGAAGTCCATATTATACCAGTCCTGCCGTTCCACACGTGTCCATTGTTGAGATTCAATAAAATGGAATTGTATTATATATTACTAGTTAGCAGTCGTCAAAACAAACGAAAATTTAAATTCGCTCATTATTTTCACATTTAATTATAAAGGGAACTGAAACAGTGCTCATTATTACGAAAAAGCCAGAAAAGTACAGGCTTGCCCAAAAAATTTAACCGAACACATAAGGTAACGATTCTAAATTTCGTTTACCTTTTTTGGGCCACCCTGTACATTCTACGTTAAATTGAAGTGAATGAAAAAAGAAAAAATGAACATGGTTGTCAAATTTCTCTGCCAAGTTATTGAAATTTGGGGGGGGGGGCTCTTAAATTTCCGGAGGGATTTTAACCCCCGGGCCACCCCCTGAAGTGGATTATAAAAGATTAGCATTCGAATTGAGCACGCAATTCATCACTGTTTATGTCACTATTGTGTCTCTTTAGACAAGGGCATGTTTAGGAGGGGGCAAGGGAGTCTGGACCCCTTCTCCGCAGAAATACTTACGAAATATTAATATTAAATGCTTTCAAATTATTTTTGTTTAGCATTTGTTGTGTAATGTAGGGTTATTTATTTCAACCTAACGTACACGAAGGCAATAATTAGATTAGAATCATCATTTACAGTACTTGAGTGGATTTATGCACACTACTACTTTAATAATGTGCATAAAATATTCACCTTGTGAACAAATAGAGTATAGGGTAACTTCGGTGAATAACGCCACCAATTGGTCATTTTGTTCTATAACTCATACATTTTTATTGTTAGGAACATGAAACTTACATGTTTAGGAGAATGAACTTTCCTCTATTGTGTAATAATAAAATATCGATTGCACTGTTATAATGAAAGCAATAAAATACGAAATTCTCTGGTAATGCAAAATGGCGTTATTTCCAGACCTGTCGGGTAATAACGCCATGTTCTTAATTACAAGTAAAACATTCACATTATCTTAATTACAAGAAAAACATTCACATTTTCTTTACTAAACTGTACTAGGAAAAATAATTACTGTAGTAACTTATTATAAAAAGCATGTCTTTTATTGTCTTTTCGCGATACCCAGTCCCTCAAAGTTCTGCGAGGAATTTGGAACAAACGTGCAGCACATGCTATCTTCATTCCTTGTTTGACGGCTGCCATAGCTTGCCTAAAGTCATCTACTGACCATTTGGCCTGTATATTTCTACATTTTCTCGCCATCTGAAAGAGGAAATTAACCGAGAATAAATATCTGTACGCCTCGAAGGTAACTGAGCAAGAATAAACCTATTTTCGAAATCAACATTTCCTTAAATTTGAGTTTAAATTGAGTGGCGTTATTCCCCGACACGATGATTGCGTTATTTCCCGAAACAACAGATTGCAGTTTAACCAACTGTTCTAAACTTACGACACCGACCATGAAAACCGTACACACATAATTCTCTTACGTAATAAACGTATTGTGTACGTACAACATTGTTAACATTTAAAATCTAATCCTACAATAGAAAAACACTCATCTTTGTCGGCGCGATGAAAATGTGGACCCTTTTTCCTCGAAACGCAACTCAAACGTCTACACTGTTCGAAGTGTTTATCTTAAATGAAGGCTCGACAATGGCAACCGTTCTTATCAGCAATGCTACCAGGCACCATTGTTTATCGCAAAACGGTGAGTCACCCCTTAACTTTACATGCGTCCATGCTTTCAGAGTTGAAACTTTGAAATGGCGTTGTTTCCCGCCTGGCGTTATTCACCGAAGTTACCCTATGCCTTCCCTCGCTCTCCCCCACCCCCCTAATGGCCACCACTGCTTGAAAATATCATCATCAAGATTCTTGCTTGTATTCTGACTCTGATGTCTTTGTCGCAGATGAACTGCTTGTATCAAGTTCCAGTCATACTTGCCTCCGAATATGATGACACTAACATATAAAATTAACAGATAACCTAAATTAACTAAAGCGATGTGATTATGACCTTCTATCAATTGCTGATATCAAATTTGCTAAAGTTAAGGTTATCAGAAATGCAAATTTATCGCGATATATATATTTATTTATTGACCTGTTGGTCTACCTATTAAAACGAACAACTTCATTATATTTTAAAGTAATTAAGCCAAGAAATTATCGCAAATGAATTCGATCAACCGTTGGGAGTTTGCCATGTAATTTTAAATAAGTAAGTAGCTCCATCTATTGGAAAGTTTGGCTATCTTTGTTGTGAACAGGAAAAACCCATTAGAATGAGCAAATTAACTTTTAAAGTAGCCTATTAACCAGTGGCGTCTCCTGACCCTGAACTTCAGGCGTTGGCAAAGAAGGAATGTTAACCCCTCCCACTCTCATTTCTGTGAACCAATATTACAAATTTTCTCCGTACCTTTTTGGTGTAATTTTATAAATATTTAGAAAAACATTAAATTACATAAATTATTTTAAATGAAGTAAATACTTCATTTAAAGTATTAATATATTTGAAGGGTAAGGAGAAAATGAATATACTATGTTCAATACTTCGCCATACAATCAATTTTTAAAGCACGAGTTTGCAACCAGAGGGGTTGGTGGAACTCCTATCACCCCTAAAAACCACCGCGGACATAAGAATGACCCATTCATTGAAAAATCGCTAAAATGTACATTTCCGGTTTTTCCCCTTACCCTTCATTTATCCTTCCAAAAGGTAAATTGTGAAAAATCAACTGCTCATTACTTATAGTTACTTGAATTCCAGTCCATTCTTCTTTCTTTAGAGAGAAATGCGCTGATCACCGCCTCATAAAATTTCGAAATTTCGATTTATCCCCTTCTCGCAGCTTAGAAAGTAATTCTTTCTGGATGGAGATAAGACTTAAATTCGTCATCCGGTTATGAGTTTGAGTAGATCGGCAGAATGTGTGGATCCTCTTCAGTGATGTGAACGATCTCTCGACAGATGACGTGGTGGAAGCAATTGTTGCGATCAACATTGCTAATTTATACATTTCTGTAAACTCACCCACTAGATTCGTGTCCAGTAGATAATTTACAATCTCAATTGGTGTTTTCTCTGATCTTTCAGTGGAAGCATACCAAACATAAAGTTCATTCTTCTGCAGTTTGGTTAAATTAAACACACTGCCATAAATTTTCTGCAATTTATGTACGAGATGGTGAGGAAAGTTTTCTCTTTTATTCAAGTAGCCCCATTTTGTGGGATTTAGTAAATCAAAATATTGCAATTTTTCAAATGATGCGAATCTAATTGATATCTGGTTGCTGATATTATCAATGATTTCAAAGTAAAGCCTCCGGCAGTGGTCTTTCTGTGATTCGTTGTTCAGTCGCCTCCTTTTCATTTCAACAACCTCTTCCTCTTCTACTGCACCAGTTATAGAATTCCATAGTGTTTCGAAATTCTCACTTTCCTTTTTCAGCTGTTGTTGAAATTCAGTTATTTTTTTACTGCAGTACAAAATATCAACATTTTTAGACTGCAATATACTGAATAATACGTCTGAAAAGGCAAGCAAGTTGGATAAAGCCTTTTTTTAAAAATATATTTTCGAAATTCTTCAGGAAGCTAGAAAATCCTCTTAGAGTCATTGCAGTCAAATGATCGAAGTCTCCACTTTCATTAACATGCTCAAAAAACATAAGCAGTGCTTCTCTGTTGTCATTGACTGTCCACACTAGCCTAGAGGTAAAATTTCATCTGGTAGGAGCTAATGACGGGAGCTTTCTGGACATGAAAGCAGAAAGTTCGTGTAACCTCTTTGGAGAATAAGGTTTAAGTGATTTAAGACCACAAAATAACACCTTAAGCTCTTTGTTACATTCTAACAATTGTTGCAGCACCAAGTTCATGACATGAACATAACAATGCATAAAAAAAGCTTTCAGATAATTTTCCAAAACTTTACTTTGAAGGCCATTCAAATGACCACTCATTACAGAATATCCATCGTATGTCTGGGCAATTAATTTATCCACACACTTATATGTATCCATTATTTCAGTCACGCGACTAAAAAGAGCTCCTGCAGTTTGATCGGCGCTCATGTCATGAAATCCAAGAAATCTTTCAATGATATTATTCTGTGAGGCCGAAAAAAAACGTAACACTGTTGACACCTGAGATTTTTTGCTAATGTCTGATGTTTCATCGACCATGATAGCCACAAAGTCTGTGTTTTGAATTTCATTGTAGATTTCGTCTCTCAGAACATCCGAAACTGAATTTATTAAATCATTTTGAATGCCTGCCGAAGTACCGCGAAAAACTGTAGAATTTAATAAATGTTATTTTAATGAGGGATCGAACTCGGCACTTGCAATAAGGAATTCCATGTAATTGCCCTTATTTAGAGAGGCTGCATTTTCCTCATGGCCTCGGAATGGCAGTTCTTGCTTTGCTAAATAGCAGACGGCGTTAATCAACCTCTTTAATATTTCCCTGTTCTCTTTTACTTTTTCATTGTGTAGCTCTATTTCAGCTTTTCGTTGAGTATCCAAAAGAACGTCAATTCTAGTAAAACTACTAAATTTAAAGAAACTATAAAGATGCAATTCAGACTCGCTGTGTTTTCTCACTGCAGTATTGAGATGATTCAAATCCGCATACCCTTGATATACCCTTGATAATTCCCAACACCTTTTTTAGTATAGAATAATAAACATGTCCAACAGTAAAATTTATTCAACACATCACACCCGCAAAGCCAGTCTCAAATTTCATAGAGTTCTTTTCGAAAATGTCTCTCAAAACCTTTTCCAGCACCACTTTTTCCTTTAACACACGTTGACATAGTGAGATTCGGACATGGTCGACCATTGTCAATCACTTGTTTCTTCTCTGAATACGAAAGCGAAGAAAATGAATTATTTAAATAATTTTGCACAACCGTTTCACTATTCTCCATCTTAAAATAATCACATTACTTCACACCACACGTTTAAAAAATAATGCACAACAATCACGAGCCAAACAACGCGGAACGCGGGATGAATGAAAGCCAAAGCGTTGGAAACAAATACAACGCCTTGAGAAGCTAACCATGGTGGTGGGTGGCAGGGTGCGCATGCGCGGTCATCCTATGTTTTGGCAGTGGTAAGACGTTGTATTTCCTCTCCAACGCCTTGGCAGTGCGGGACCGATCTGCCTGCCTGACAACCACTGCGCGCTGCGCCGCGTCCGAAAACTACCGGGCGCTCGAGACTGACAATTGAAGAAAAACGCTCAAAATCATAATTTATAAAAGTACAGATACTTTCTTCTTTATTTAATTTTCCTTTGGCCGTTGACACACGACTTACACACCCAGAGAAATCGCCACTGCTATTAACATTTCTATTGTTGTAACTTTCCTTTCACAACACACAATCATTCCACTTTAAACTGTAGGTCCAGTCCCGATTAGCCTTACTGTGCATAAAGTGGACTTAAAACACCAAATCAACAACACACAATCAGAATTTGCATTGTTATATTTTCTCCCGGCTGAAACAATTCAAACGAAGCAAAGACATCTGCAGTTGTCTTTGGAAAGTCATTGCAAAAACCCACGTGGTTCTTGACCTTTTCGACCGCCCAAGCTCCACAGCATGAGCGAGACATTTTTCAAATGCATTTGCTTTCATGTTGACAATGCAATTTCAATATCGTTTATGTAAAGACAGATTTGCAAGTATCAATCATCGTGAGTTGCTAGGAGACATACTTTCACCGACCTCTCACCCTGGCTTTCCCCCTTCTTCATTCGTCACAGAACTTTGAAGATGGACACGATTGATGGAGTGGGTAGCACCACGCGCAGGGAAATGCGTGCTCTTGTTTTGGAAGCTCTTCGTTGATCTGTCTCGTTCCCTTTCAAACGTACTCGCTAAGTCTGGAGAATTTGGGCACAATCTGGCAATGTATAACTAAATTTCCAAGTTGTGTTTGGTTTTGTTTTTGTAAATAAGTCCTTAGTTTCCCTGAATGACGTAAACCCTAAGAATGATATTCAGTGAACAACTTCCTCCACAATACATTGCGCGATATTTCCCGCAAAGAAGATCAGGTCCTGCGTTGAAAACATGCAGGGTAAGCATTTTGCGTATGAACTTTGCCGAAGTGATTCACGGCACGGCGCGGCGTAGAACACTCGAGCGTTTTAGACTCGAACGAGTTCGAGCAAGTGAAAGTGGTCCCATGCAGTTTCTTGCAGCATTAAGTCCATGAGGACAATTAGTGCCATCTATTGATCAAGTCAGGCACGTAGCCAAGGGGAGGGCTAAGGGGGCTGAAGCCCCCACCCCCGAAATCCTACAAATATCTAATTTAAATAGTGTATAGTGGTAATTAATTTTACTTACTTAGCAGGATTAAACATTAGATCGAGAAAAAAAGTTTAGTGTATAATAGAGGATCCAGGTTATATTTTTATATTCTACCATTTAATCCAACGAATAAATGGATCCACAGCTCTCAATATATATAATATTCTTTGTGAGAGGTCAGTCACACAATATAAACTTTATGAGTAACATTTACCCCTAACTTTTAAAGCCTTTTTTTAACGGAATGTGTAAAAGTTAATAACAAAATACAATAACTATAAATATCAGTACACTAACTGTACAAAATGTAAGAAAATAATGGACAACAGTTGTGTTGGACATTCACTCATACGGTGGATCAAGTAGCAAACTCTATAATAATAATAAAAAATTGATTAAAATTGGTTTATTATTAATGACTTATAATAGTTATTATCATAAAATGACAATTATATCCGTAGTAATAATTATTATTGTCATTATTATTTCTACTAATATGCCCCCTCTACAAATATTTCTGGCGACGCCTGTGCTGATAAGTGATGACCCCCTACCCCCAAAATAAAATCCTGGCTACGGGCCTGAATCCAGTGTTTACTTACAAGAACTTTGGGTTAAATTTGGTTCAGGCGGGAAACGGCTTCTGCCACTCTGACTCTAGTGACATTTATAGTCCTTGAGCAACTGAACTCCATTGAATATGTGGCTTCACGCCACCGTGCCAAACTTAGGGAAAATTACCCTTTTTTGTTAGCCATTCGCAAGCGGAGATCCACTACAGTGACCCTGTTTTTGCTCGTCTCAATCGGCTACCGGTAGCCGCAAAGCAAACTGCAATTCAGCTCTCTTACCTCCATGATTATTCACGTTCTCCATCAAAGGAAGAGCGAACACCGCCCACGACAACCGCTGTCATTGACGCCACCTTATGACTTTCTAACGATTCGGCCGCTACAATTGAGATGTACAAAATATATCCTCTGAAGAAAGAGCTTTTTTATGCTCATTAAGGCATTCTTTCTTTCCACGGGACAGGCAGGAAGAGAAAGTCATTCATTTTTTTTTCCAGTAATGATCCCTCAGCATTTGTTCCAGTGACTCCATTTCCTTATCGCTGCCCAGTAATCTCCTGAGGTTGGGAGAACTTCAGGTGCAGTTATATTGTTTAGCCTCTCAGACTCTATCGCTCTCTCCAGTTGTGCCAGGAAAACCTTGAACCTAGATTTCATTAAATTATAGACTCTGCTCGATTAGGGCACTGTTCTTTCTCCAGTACCTGCTCTTGCCGTGCACTGGAAATGCGGAAACTGGAAGCAAAGCAGTGAGCATATCCATGCTCAAAAAGAAGGTTCGAACAAAGGGTGTACCGATGGAGGGCCTGAAGCTCCCCTCACCCCCGCGGATGGACCAAAGAATTGAGAAAATTCCAGGAAATGCATTAGAATATTGATCTAATGGAAAGAAAATTTTAATAACTGAAATATTTTTCTAGAAAAATAATCTCGTTGATTGATTTGGTTTATTTTACTTCGCTTTTATGCCGCTTTTGGCTAATCACGAAGATGAGGATGAATGATGATATTGATGAAGGGACACTCACGAAGAACACCCATGCCCAGGTCGGGATCATGGCGTCGTAGCGGGCTGTGCCAACCACTCCACTCTGCCACGGAAGTTGGCAGAAATAATCTTGTTTCACTCAATCAATGTATGCATTGCTGTGAAAGGCATTCTTTACTAATTAGCCTATTACAGGCCCTCCTTATTAGAATCACTCTAGTATGCAGTTTATTCTGTGCTTTCCATCAATCCTACACGCACCTTGGCGGTCGAGCGTTTTGTAGTTGACTCACGATCTAGTCATCGAAAGATCTGGCTTCGAGTCTTGGCCTGGGTGTTCCCTCCTGCTGGCTATCTTATCTTACGCTTTTCAGCAGCATAAGATAAGCTATCGAACAGGAGGATCCACACCCAAGACAAGTCACCGAAGGCTCTGGCTTCTTGCGTGAGGACCCTACTTTGCGAGTGTTCTTTCACGAGTGTCATCTAATTCCGTTAGTCAACATACCTTGGCTATCCTTATTACAACGTCAAGGAGGTTCAAAAACATTACTTATATATACATCTGCATTATGTGGATAATGTTATATATAAGAGTGCAGCATATATATTGTCAATACAACCCACGCCAGTTCACGTTCATTGCCATTTTGCAAGGATTCTCTACCCACAACAGTGCTGCCATCTTCCAGCCTTCAAGGCAATGTCCTTTGCGGATGGCCTCGCCGAGCCACTCCAGCCTCTTCCTGCATCTCCACTCCTCCCATCTTCGGAACAACTGCCGGACCTCGCCCAAAGTGGGAGATGAGAGTCATCCCGTTGTCTCCGATCTGCCGAGTGACGTCATTCCTTCGTCATCCAAACACAGCTTAACTCTATCAAATGCCTCGAGCAAGTTAACGCTGAAGCAATTTTCAATATTGCTAGAGACGACAAAGGCTCACTGCAAGTAAATGCTCAGAGTATGTGACGCATGGTTTCATATATGCAGGATAGAAAAGTATTTTCTTTCTGAGGACTTCGAAAAGAAGCTTGTTTGAGCACAGGAACATCATTAGAAAATTGTTTGTTTTGATCTTCGCTTCCCTTCGATATTTTGAAAAATATCGATTCAATAAACGGGACATTTCTAATCAACAAGATCTTACCCTAACCGCCTGTGTTGGTTGGCTATGATTTCTTGGTTTTAAACTACTGTGTATAGCCATTGGCGTACGCAGGGGGAGCTGATGGGGGCTAGAGCCCCCCGAAATTTTTATAAAATCAACATTTCCAAATGAAACAAGTAAAGAGTTTGATGAAATCAAAGTGGTGAATGCAAACTCATCTTAAAATGATTCCCGATTATCATTGTTGTCTTTGAACAACTGTTAAAACGATGCCTAAATGTAGTAATTCCAAAATATTTTGTAATGTATTCCTCCTCTCCCTCCTTGGAACGCTGCTACATAATATTCACCTTCACAATTCCATCCAGCTACGAAAAAAGTTCTGCGTACTCTAGAGCTGTTCAAGATTGCATTTTTCTGCTTTCTTGCCGATAAGCTGTAGGGGCTTACCCTTGCCCCAGCACGCCCCTGGTCCCTGCTGAACCTCAAGACACACCTTGAGTTTCAACTTGGCACAACGGACTGTGGATTTTTGGACAACGTCTGTTCGTAGCTCATTACACGATACAGTATACCTTTACGTGATTCCAGTCTTTTTTTTTTTCTACAAACTGCCAGTAACAAGGTGGATAAACTAGTAAGGACTCTTTTCTCCGAGTTCGTCTGCGGTTTGCTTTTTACTTGCTTAACAGCATTTAATAACATGGCGGGAGGGCAAAGAGTTGCCACGCCTTCCAGTAGAATGACCATCTTTCTGGAAACATTCCAGCAGGTCTAGCCATTTTCTTCTGGCAAGCAGTGTATTCCTGGCCAGAGGTACATTTCCCTGTCTTTTTCTAAGAAAAATCCCTCTTTCACAAACAAATACGAAAAAGACACTTCTTGAGGGTTTATACCGAGATTTCCTTCTAGGTATGTGTACAAACGATTTTAGGGTGTGTGAAGGCTAATTTAGCTTGAAGTTAGGCTTTTGTGAACATATGCATGGCTGCATGTCATAAAAAAATATTAGTATATTAATTGGGGATGGATAAATCTTAAATTTGTACTATGTACGTACTTAATTTGATTCCTTTTTATTAGATATTAAATTTACGAAATTTGCTTACCGTGCGTCTTCACTATTAATTAAAATTATAACTTGAACGTTCTTTGTCGTTTCGTTACAGTTAATCAGCTGAATTCAGATTGAAACGAAGTGTTATTTCAGGCGTTTCAACCATAAGAAAAACACAAGCAACCTTGAGTCAAGCACTTCTGTAATGAATTAATGCATGCTGTCTAATTTATCTTTTTCTTGAACATTTTTGGATGCTTCTCCCTTCCCCCCTTTCCTGTAATTTTCGGCTCTAAAATTCCCCTTTCCTGAGAAAATTCCCTGCTGGGAAGATCACTGCTGGCAAGGCAAGTTCGTTCTTGTCCCGCTAATGGCGGACGGGGAACAGAAGAGGATTAGTCAGAAAGTATTTTCTTTCTGGTTTATACAGTAACAATATGTTGTCGGCTCCTTTGAAGTTATCCCAGAAAAACAGTGACAATAGGAAACAGAGCCACCTGTGAGTAGAACGATTAAAGGGCGGTCAAAGTTTCAGATGGTTCACTTTTTCTTTTTCTGTACTGCGCGAGACATCTGGTGGACGGATTTACAAAATCTCTCATTTCACGCTGAAGCGTTTTTCACCTTAGACTCGTTGCTGTAATGGTTATTTAATGTCTCAACAATATGTTGAAAAGAGATTAATGATATTCTTCCAAGAATGTTGTGACACTGACCAGGGGGAAAACTGAGGTCACTTGCATTTAGTAATACATCTAAATAACATACAAAAATGCATATTAAATTTAGCCCAAAATCTAGGCTTCTTTCAATTGCCATAGATATAAAAAATCAACTTCAATCATATTATTGTTATTTACATATGCTCTAGAATGGCGTTTTACAACCGCCGAGCCCTGGCATTAATTATAAGGTGCCACGAGAGCTTCTCCTTAAACCTGTTATTTAGTTTGTGCTAACAAATTTTGTAGTGGAATTTTTTGGTGTTCAAAATGCAGCATGCTAATGGAAATCGGCAACTATCAAATTTATTTAATGATATTGATTAAGGGAACAAAAAACAATTCATTAGATCGTGGTTAACTAATTTATACCTAATTATATATTTGTCAACAAACCTAGACATAATCTAACTATTACTATTTATAATTGCGCCATAATTATTTATTAATATTTAATTTCAAAGGTGCATACATATTAAATAATGTATAAAGTTGTAAAAAGTTGATATTATTTGCGAGTAAAATTGTTGGATATGTTTTGGACATCGGTGCTATGTTGTTTAAGTGAACAGAACGCCATCTGCAGGTTTTAATTTAGTTCAGATTAAGAAATGATTCTGGACTAGAAGTGCACCTGGATATTTTTTCACGCATGCTTTTGATACGAAAATATTAGAATTTGATATCCAAAACTAGGCATTTAATTTATTACTTGCTCTTGTAGTGGTGTTACATTGAAGTCATAATTTTGGCGTTTACATGTGTACACTCACCGGCAATAAAAATGGGGCACCTAGGTTCTGAAATTTCTCTAATCGGTGAGAGTTATTGCCATTTAAATGCAACGCGGCGTGATCGCATGGCGGCCATCTTGATGACGTCATACCTAAAGCACCAACACTATACTTCATTTGTGCTGACACCTCACCTAAGATAGTATCCAAAAATAGTTCTTGCGCCCTTGGCAATTCAGAGTAAATAAAATGAGCTGCTGTAGCTAATTACAGACAAACGTAAAGAAACTAGGATTTTATTTTACACAAAATCTTCACGCCTTTTGAGGAAGATAAGGCCCTACTTTCTTTAAGATTGTGCGGAACTATATTCTGCTGCTGTAGCTAGGTAGTGAATATTTGGTCCCGATCTAACTTTAAAGTCCCGAGTAGCTTATCTGAGCATACAATGGGCTTAAATTTGCAAATTTATGGGAAATCCTGCCCATCAACGATATAGATGTCAGGTGAGTCGTCAAGAGAAGTTAGATACAATGTAGAGCTCGCCAAGCAAGAGGACAAAATATTGGAATGAATTTCCCCTGTATTCGTTCTTCAGTTAAGATCGCTAATACCTGAAGTTCACTGAAGCGTAAAAGTCTTACGATTCCAACATTTCCGGTTGCGTAACTGTCAACGCTTACGCAATGCTACTTTCAGATCTTGAAAAATGCTGCAGTAGCCTACAGATATTCATGTTCCAACTGCAGGCACAGCACCAATGAAACGAAAATGGCTTCTGTATACACACGCACGCCACCTCTCATGACAATTTTCCATGCAAATTATGCTCTTTTTGTTCCCACATTGCATTGCGAAACATGTTACTCACTGCACAGGATTTCTGAGGAAACGGCGTGCCACGAGTTACGATGGCTGAGGGGTGTGTTGCTTTCTCAGAAACTAAATTACAGCGATATGTCAGGGAAATTTGATGGTGTGTAAAGGAAGAAATGACATCTCATTTCACGAATTGTGAGCTGATGTTTGAACATTTTCTTAATTCATCTCCATATCTCCTCGCATCAACAATGTCACACTCAACAATGGACGTCGGCAGGATTTTTTCCACGGAGGGGCAAGCAACTAATTTTTATTCCAGGGTGTGGGGGGGGGGGCAAACGAGGTGTGTATATACCCCACATAATATTGATGTACCCTCGAAAAAAAAGGCTTGAGTTTGAATTTATATGTTCTTATAACAACTGCCATAAATTACTAAATTAATTTTGGAAATATGTATTTTAGGTTCACATTCACTTTGCGGGGGGGGGGGGTAAAGCGTGTCCCATTTCCGGACATCCAATTATTTCGAGTTAGTGTTAGAGTTGGGTGTTCTTAGGGAGCCCCTTCATCAATTTCATATCATCACCCCTCTAATTCGCGATTAGCCAAAAGTGGCAGAAAAGCGACGTAAAATAAACCAAATCAATTAATCAGGCTACGATACTGTGGCTACTGATGAGCCATGAATATGTCAAAATATACATGAAGCATGAGGCTCGTTATTTATTTACTTGTTTTGAAATGTGGATTATCATCAGAACACTACAATATAGAATTACATACTTGAGTTTGAGTTGGTGTTTTTAAGTCCACTTTATGCACAGTAAGGCTAACCGGGACTGGACCTACAGTTTAAAGTGAGATCCGAACCACTATGTGCCTCCACCGGGTATCGAACATAGAATTAGATGCAAACAGTGGTTCTACAACTGGGGAGGTCAGTTTATTTTCCCTTGGTACATAAGGTTTAGCATAGTACGGGGGCAAAAGTGACAAAAAGTCATGCCCCCCGCCCCCTAATCGCCGCCACTGGATGCAAATAATAATAATAGGTATTACAAGATATACAAAATATGTGTTAATGAAATTAAGTATAGCCATCTTGCATACAAACAATATATAGATTAAATATAATGTATGCAAAACCAAGTATTTTTATTTTGGAGGGGCGATCACCCCCATCACCCTCCCGTGGATCCGCCCCTGGTAGTGCACACAGGTTATCGGTGAAACAACCTTATATGTTTACAGTGTTTCCGAAATTACACAAGCCTCTCCGAAATAAACGTCACAGACCCGACTCAATCAGGCGACGATTTCCCCACAAAAGAATCACGAACGCGTCACTCGGGATGACTCAAACGAATCGCATGACTTGATCTCGGAGTCAGCAGCCGTGGGTCTTTGGAGCTGAGGTCTAGTAGGCAAGAACAAAAGACAAGCGCCACGGTTGACGCCTGACCGGAAGCGCCTTTGCGGTCCCCGTTACCTCTTGTGTCACTGTCTTGTTCCTTGTCTGCAACGTTATCTTCTCCATCTCAATTTCGTTCCGCTGAGAAAATTACATTAGCAGGTTGTAAAACGTGTGTAACCAATGTGGAACATGAATAATTTGTTTGGCTCTCGAATAAAAACAAAGTTTAATGCGTGTGTAATGTTTCTGTGAGTGTACGGGACAAGATTAATATGGTGGAAGTTTCTAGGGTAAGATGAGTTATTACGAAGATGAGGATTTGATCCTGTTGTGATCTTTATGAATTCGTTCCAATTGTTACGGCGTTGTTAAGGTGTTCTTGTTATTGCTGTTGCCCAATCAAAAGGTTTGTACTTCGTTCATTATCGGAGCCCGGTACCAGATTGGTGTACACGAAGGTGAAGATGTTGCTATAAAAGGGGTCCGATGTGTAGGCTCGGTTGGACCTTTGGCATGCAAATGGGCGATTTTTTTCAAATTTTCCTTTCCATTCGAAAAACTTCTTGGATATTTCAAAATATGAAACATTACATCAGCTTAGAATTCCTTCTAGGGCATTGACGTGAATTTTGATGTAGTTTTCTTTCACTGTTGTCTAGATATATTATCAATAGTTTAATAGACTTATGTAATCACAAAACTATTGATAATATCTAGACAACAGTGAAAGAAAACTACATCAAAATTCATGTCAATGCTCTAGAAGGAATTCTAAGCTGATGTAATGTTTCAAATTTTGAAATATCCAAGAAGTTTTTCGAATGGAAAGGAAAATTTGAAAAAATTCGCTCATTTGCATGCCAAAGATCCAGCCGAGCCTTAAACCCTTTCTCTTCATTTTTATCTTTCTAGATCTTCTCTTTGCATCTCTCCTTCACTGCCGCTCTACATCTTATGTCTTTCCTACATTTTTTCTGAGCCTCATTTTCTTTCCCTCTCTTTCTGTATAAGTCTCACAATCCCTCCCTTTCTACATATGCTCTCTCTATCTCTTCGCTTGTCCTCTCTCTTCTTTCTGCGTCTCTTGCTCTTTTCCTCTCCCTCTCTACACATCTCTGTCCTCTTCTGTTTCTCTCCCTCTTTCTACATCTCTTTTCCTTTCGTCTCTCCTCCCTTCTGCTTCTCTCCTCACGCTACTACATCTTGTTTCCTCCGTCCCCTTCTCTTGTCCTCTCCACCCGTCTTTCTCTCTCTCCTAGTTTCCATTCTCTCCATTCGTCTATATCTATATATTATTTATTTCTTCATTTCCTCACTTGTAGTTATCCATCCCCATTTCTTCGTATTCCACCCTCTTCTCTTTCATTCTCAGAATTTCTTTCTCTCCCTTTTTTCTGCAGCTGCTTGTCTTTATCTCTCTCAATCTGAATTGGAATTTTTCTTATTTTACATCGTTTTTCTGTCTCTTTAGTCTAACCGCGACGATGAGGGTGAATGATTGGATGAAGCTGATGAAGAGTGTGAAAAAAGATCACCCATCCTCACGCCAGAACTCGAACCTGGAACCGTTGGAGGTGAGATCTTGAGTATATCATTCTCTCAATCCCATACACTCAGAGAAGTGGAAGTTTTGTGGGAGTGGCCCTACAGCTTAGGTATCAATGGTGTGTCCAGCACCACGGAAAATCAAACGAAGTCTGCTGTCATATATCTGTCCCTCCCTCTCTTTCGCCACCTGTAAGAAGTTAGGACATCCCTACACAGGCCACTGACGACAATGCCCTTGGACCAGGGACGTAGTTAGAGGGGGTGTCCAGGGGGTCCGGACCCACAAAACTTACCAAGACCAAAATTAAGTAACCGAAATATTTGTTTACAATTTTACGATATAATAATATGAAGATGATTTATTTCAGCAGGTTTTACGTAAAGAAAATTAGTAGATTGTGATGACACTTTGCGCTGACAGTGCTCTCGAAAATTCATGCGTATCAATAATACGCATAATAATGATGACCAAGGTGTTTACTTTTCGTCAGTTTGGCCTAACAACCTTTTTGGTATTCAATAAACAATTCGTTTAAAATTCCTTTTGACATTAATTTCTTTGGAGGACAGCTGTTTTTGTACAAATTTTGGTGATCTTTACTAGACATAAGTTAGATAATGAATGTGTGCTGTTTTCTCTATTCTTATATTATATATTTACCTGTTCATGTAAAAATAATAATATAATCATTATTATTGGCGTACTTTAATAATATTATTAATAGGCATATTAATATTATTAATATACGAGGGGTATCAAAAGGTAGTGATCATCAAGTAAAATTATTAAATGTAGCTACGTGAATGAAGGCTATGTACATCATAGCGCAAATACCGTGTTAATATGTTGTTTGTGCAAGTGGTGGTAGAAGTCAGTAACCAGGAAGATGGAGAATATTGAAGCTCGCAGCGTGATTAAGTTTCTACATATGAAGGGCTGTAACGCCAAGCAAATACACGATGAAATGAAGACTGTCTGTGGGGATGATTGTCCATCATACGCCACGGTTGTGAGGTGGAAAAGAAATTTCCAGACTGATCACATCACATTTCTCTCGCAGACGAGCCTAGACTTGGATGACCCTCTTTCACTGATGATGCGGCCACAGTGACGAAAGATGAAGATCGCATTCTGGAAGATCGACGAGTAACCCTACAAATGATCATGCATGAAACAGGCTTAAGCTATGGTAGGTGGAACCGCTGTGGCTTTGAATTATTGTCACATCCACCTTACTCTTCAGATCTCGCACCAAGTGACTTTTCTTGTTTCCAGAAATGAAAAAGCCGCTGCGATGTCGGCGATTTGATGCTACAGATGACGTCATTCACGAGGTCGAACAGTGTTTTTTCCATGCAATCTGCGGGCTTATATAATGAAGGCCTACGGAGCGTTCAGAAACGCTGGGAGAAATGTGTGACTTTGGAAGGTGACTACGTAGAGAAGTCTTAATTACCACAACATAACATCAAGTTTCTAAAGTAGTTATTTCATGGTGATGATCACAACTTTTTGATACCCCCTCGTATTAATTGTAAAGTTTTATTGTTCTTTTTTATGTTAGCATAGGGTTCGACGCCAGGGGTCCCGGGTACGAATCCCAGCCTGGGCATTGGTACTACTTGTGGGTATCCTTTCATCAATTTCATCATATCATCACTCATCATCGCCGCGATCAGACAAGAGTGGCAACGAAGCGACGCGAAATAAAAATGAAATCAAATTACATGTGAGATACTTGGTTTGGACGAAGATACGTGCCTGCCTAGGACATTTGGGGCAATCCAAGATCCTTGTTTATCTTGGAGGGATCGGAACGGAAGTATAGATAGTTTTTTTTTTCAATCTACCTGTCTCTCGTCTGTGTTTTTTTGGAAGGTTTGTCTTTCGGAACCGAGTCACGCTCAAAAACACCTCACACTCTCTCTCCCTGCGTGGTCAGGGGCTGCTGGCAACGGGGGAAGGGGGGGATGGCTTGGCGGTCTGTGAACCGTAGGGACTACAACTTCATACAGCTCTCGGCAACACGCGCGCAGACGAATGCTCTCAGCACGCTAGCGGCCCAGAGCAAACGGTTGGAAAGAGAAGAAAACGAGGAAGAAAGAAGAATTCCTTTGTTTCTTCATATTCTTCTCGTTGTGCGTGTACGCTTTGGAACGTCTTTGCCTTTCCATGAAATCGGTCTGAATCATCATTGTGTAATTTAGGAGAAGAAGGCCTCTAGCGCTTTAGGCTCCCTCGTGCCTGGAGTCGTCACTTTTACCATACGTGCACGACGTGCGCAGGATAATTTTTCGGTAGGGGTTGGAATTGTAAAGGTGTATAGGGCATAGCTGATTTCCACGGGTGGCGGCATAAACAATAAGAAATTTCTTAATAAAATCTTTCCACTCTCAAAAATGGCATTCGGGAGTCATTTTAAGGTGACTTTGCATTTAGCACTGTTTTTTCCTGAGTTTTTCACTGCTTTTATTTAAAAATATTGATTTTCTCACAATTTCGGAGGGGGCTGTAGCCCCTTCAGCCCCCTCTGCGTACGCCAGTGCTTTCACGCCTTTGCCCGCCCCCCTATTCTTCAGTTTCAGGGGACGGTTGAAGTCAAATAAGTCGAGATATTTTTGGTAAATAAAAAAGCAAAATTTCTGCACAAAAACAGAATCACTTTCGGGTTCAAAAGCTGTAAATAGAATAATACTTCGTTGTTATAACGGTGAAAAATCAGATGGAAAGTTAGTTTTAAAATCGTGAATATAATATTAAATTTGATTTACAAACTGCACTTATTACACAAAATAAACATAGCTTTTCTAATAACACATTTATGTCCTTACCAGAGTATTAAGTTTATTCCTGTATAGAGGGGTCCATTTTTGCTTCTCAAATATTTACAGCAAAATTTATAAATTTTTCGTGACTTGCATAATGGCTTCTGTATGCTGTAGTGTGTGCCGTAACCCGCTGTAGACGTTGTTTGTACTTGTTACTGCCCTTTTTATGTAGAGGGATAATGATAATTTTTCTCCATTCATTTGGTATTTTGTTTTTCTTCCATATTCTTTGAAACATCTTCGTTAAATTCTTAACTACTTCCATACCTCCATATTTTATTAATTCTGGATTTATTCCATCTGATCCTGCTGCTTTTCTTGTCTTCATCAGTTCTATTGCTATTTGTAATTCATCTTCCTTTATTTCCCCTTCTATATCTGGGTCTTGAACCTCCATGTATGGTCCATATATCACCCCTACCTCCTCTGGGTTATTATTTTCTTTCCGGAATTTTTCTCCATAGTGTTTCCGCCATACATCCAACACATCCCTTTTTCCTGTGATCAATTTATCTCCATCTTTAATAGTTCTTATTGTTTTTCCATATTTTCCTCTCAAGTTCTTTACAACTTTCCAAAATTGCCTTGTATTATTTTCTCTAGCTTTCTCTTCAACCATATTTCCAATTTTTTCCCAGGATGTTATTTCAGCTTCCTTCACTATTTTCTTGACTTCATTTCTTTTCTCAATGTATTTCCTTCTATCTTCTTCTGTCTGGGACATAATATATTTTTTTCCATGCTTCCTTTTAGTGTTTTACTTGCACAATGGTTTCTGTATGCTGTAGTGTGTGCCGTAACCCGCTGTAGACGTTGTTTGTACTCGTTAGTTTGCTCAATGCAGTCCATGGTGTACTACTTGGTAGTTATGTTGACTTTATTGTGTCTTTAGGAAGGGTCACCCCTTTC
Organism: Lepisma saccharinum; assembly: GCF_977018435.1. Taxonomy (NCBI): domain Eukaryota; kingdom Metazoa; phylum Arthropoda; class Insecta; order Zygentoma; family Lepismatidae; genus Lepisma; species Lepisma saccharinum. Next base: position 26,069,855 of record NC_139251.1, on the reverse strand, counting down.
ACCCCACGAGGCTCTGGCGTCTTGACTCACAGCGAGTATAATCCTCTGTGACGCTCGTGTTGAGTGCTGTCCTTGCATGTTTCTGATTATCCGTTTTTTCTTATCCGAGCAAGAATGCTGACGCGGAATTCCTGTCAGGATAGTGTTCCGAACACATCACTGCACGTGACAGCGGCGGAATTACAAAGAGGTTAAAAACCTCAATAAGGAGCGTACAACCTTTTCTATATAAAATAGGTTAGCTTATTGCGACCGAGCTATTGGGCCTTGTTCTGGTCCCCAGAATCGGGAAGGAGACGTCTTCATGTATATAATAGTGAACGTTAAAAAATTGTACCTTTTTACGAAGAAATTGAAAAGTATTATACCAAATCTGTTCTGATTTACCAGAATAGACAATTATCTTTCGGGGAGGGGTCCTTCCCCGTTCACTCTCTCTCTCTCTATCTCTCTTTCTCTCTAGTGGAAAAAGAGACAGATAGGGAGAGAAAGTGGAAAGAGAGAGAGAGATAGGGAGATATAAAGTGGAAAAAGAGAGAGATAGGGAGAGAAAGTGCAAAGAGAGAGAGATAGGGAGAAAAAGAAAGAAACAAGGAAAGAATGAAAGAAACAAGGACAGAATGAAAGAAACAAAAAGAAGGAAAGAAAGGCAAAAAGAGAGAGAGAGAGAGAGAGATGTTTCTCTCTATCTCTCTCAGAAGTGGAAGGAGACAGAAGAAAGAGAGAGAGAGAAGAGTTATAGAAGAGGGGAGATAGAAAGAAAATAGAGGAGAGGAATAGATAGAGGAAAGAGAGTAAAAACCTTCCTACTTTCATTTTTCTTCTTCATTCCCTTCTTCCTTCTCTCTCTCCTCCTTTCATTCCTTTTTTATTTCTCTCTCTCTCTCTCTCTCCTCTCCACTTCTCTCCTGTGGAAAGAGAGAGAGAAAAGAGAGGCAATTAGATTTATTATTACTATTGTTGTTATTATTATTATTATCAACGTACAGTGTTAAATATAACTCACATTACAAAGTATGTGCACTACATTAAAATTCACGCATAACTAAATTCACGAATCAAAAAGAAAGGGATATAAACAAATCTATAAATAACTCATTATTACTAATTTTTCACTTACCAACTTCCAATTAATTACAGAATACTAATTACAATAAAGCTCCATTAAACAACTTCTAATTGATTATATTCTATATATATTAACAAAGTTAATTACAGTTCTGGCTCCCAGAATGGGTAAACATTGTTTATTGAGTTGCTGTTTTAAATCCACTTTATGCACAGATAGGCTAATCGGGACTGGACCTACAGCTTAAAGTAGGATCCGAACAACTATGTGCCTCCGCCTGGTATCGAACCCGGGACCCCTTGATTACAAGGCGACGACGCCATCGGGAGGCCGAATGGGTAAACATAAATCCAAATGTGCAAAATTCTTACAAACAATATTGTACTACCATTATTATTATTATTGTATTATATACTGTATATTTTGAATAATGAACAGAAAAGGCAAAAATGTGAGGGAACCGTTTAAATTCAGGGCAACTGACGTCCTGGTTTATTTAAAGGCACCAGGACAGTAAGTGCATACCCTCGAATGTATGCGGGTGGAGACTTGTTCTGTCTCCGCCCTCTTCTCTCATACTTCACCTTTGACCTTTCTATCCTCTTTGTAAAATCTCTAAAATACACCCAATCACACTAGCGTACGTACATATTTTTTTCAGAGGCGGGAGGGGGAGAATCACAGAGTGAATATCAGATAGCTGCGTTCTAGGAAGAGGTGAGATAAACTATAAAATACGAGTATTTCGTAATTACCATTCTTAACCTTCGTTTTAAAAGTTGTTCCAAGACAAGAATGGTAATTAGGGGGTATGTTAAGGGGTGTTTTCAACCACCAACTTGTCTTTTCCCCGAGTGTTGTACTGGTTCCAGCAGACCTCCGTTGCGGAGTGCTACGACGCAATTGTTCCATATCCGAATCCTGGCATGGGTGTTCTTTTTGAGTGTTCCTTCATCACTCATTCTCAACGTCGCGATTAGCTTAAAGTGGCAGAAAATCGACGCTTAATAACAAAAAAAATCAAAAATAAAATTTACTGCTTCCATTTGATTTTTTCTTATTTTCTCAAAATTTCTGGAGGGGCTGTAGCCCCATCAAGCTCCCCTGCGTACGCCAGGAATTCCACATACAGGAATCATGTCCGACGGCACCCGAAGGCAGGGTTGTTAAAGGTCCAGGAATTTTAAATAAATTCATTTCCGGTCCAGGAGAGAAAATCAGCAAGAGTAAATGGGTTCTGGACCGTAAAGAACCTTTTTATCTGTAAAGCATTTAAATTCGGTCCAGGAACCTTTTTACCGGATGAATTTAAATTCGGTCCAGGAACCTTTCCTCCGGATGAATTTAAATTCGGTCCAGGAACCTTTCCTCCGGATGAATTTAAATTCGGTCCAGGAACCTTTTCTCCGGATGAATTTAAATTCGGTCCAGGAACCTTTTCTCCGGATGAATTTAAATTCGGTCCAGGAACCTTTTCTCCGGATGAATTTAAATTCGGTCCAGGAACCTTTTCTCCGGATGAATTTAAATTCGGTCCAGGAACCTTTTCTCCGGATGAATTTAAATTCGGTCCAGGAACCTTTTCTCCGGATGAATTTAAATTCGGTCCAGGAACCTTTTCTCCGGATGAATTTAAATTCGGTCCAGGAACCTTTTCTCCGGATGAATTTAAATTCGGTCCAGGAACCTTTCCTCCGGATGAATTTAAATTCGGTCCAGGAACCTTTTCTCCGGATGAATTTAAATTCGGTCCAGGAATATTTTTTTTCCGTCTGAATTTAAATTCCGACCAGGAACCTTTTCTCCGGATGAATTTAAATTCGGTCCAGGAACCTTTTTACCGGATGAATTTAAATTCGGTCCAGGAACCTTTTCTCCGGATGAATTTAAATTCCGACCAAGAACCTTTTCTCCGGATGAATTTAAATTCGGTCCAGGAACCTTTTCTCCGGATGAATTTAAATTCGGTCCAGGAACCTTTCCTCCGGATGAATTTAAATTCGGTCCAGGAACCTTTTCTCCGGATGAATTTAAATTCGGTCCAGGAACCTTTTCTCCGGATGAATTTAAATTCGGTCCAGGAACCTTTTCTCCGGATGAATTTAAATTCCGACCAGGAACCTTTTCTCCGGATGAATTTAAATTCGGTCCAGGAACCTTTTCTCCGGATGAATTTAAATTCGGTCCAGGAACCTTTCCTCCGGATGAATTTAAATTCGGTCCAGGAACCTTTTCTCCGGATGAATTTAAATTCGGTCCAGGAACCTTTTCTCCGGATGAATTTAAATTCGGTCCAGGAACCTTTTCTCCGGATGAATTTAAATTCGGTCCAGGAACCTTTTCTCCGGATGAATTTAAATTCGGTCCAGGAACCTTTTCTCCGGATGAATTTAAATTCGGTCCAGGATCCTTTTCTCCGGATGAATTTAAATTCGGTCCAGGAACCTTTTCTCCGGATGAATTTAAATTCGGTCCAGGAACCTTTTCTCCGGATGAATTTAAATTCGGTCCAGGAACCTTTTCTCCGGATGAATTTAAATTCGGTCCAGGAACCTTTTCTCCGGATGAATTTAAATTCGGTCCAGGAACCTTTCCTCCGGATGAATTTAAATTCGGTCCAGGAACCTTTTCTCCGGATGAATTTAAATTCGGTCCAGGAATATTTTTTTTCCGTCTGAATTTAAATTCCGACCAGGAACCTTTTCTCCGGATGAATTTAAATTCGGTCCAGGAACCTTTTCTCCGGATGAATTTAAATTCGGTCCAGGAACCTTTTCTCCGGATGAATTTAAATTCGGTCCAGGAACCTTTCCTCCGGATGAATTTAAATTCGGTCCAGGAACCTTTTCTCCGGCTGAATTTAAATACGGTCCAGGAATATTTTTTTTCCGTCTGAATTTAAATTCGGTCCAGGAACCTTTTTACCGGATGAATTTAAATTCGGTCCAGGAACCTTTTTACCGGATGAATTTAAATTCGGTCCAGGAACCTTTTCTCCGGATGAATTTAAATTCGGTCCAGGAATCTTTCCTCCGGATGAATTTAAATTCGGTCCAGGAACCTTTCCTCCGGATGAATTTAAATTCGGTCCAGGAACCTTTCCTCCGGATGAATTTAAATTCGGTCCAGGAACCTTTCCTCCGGATGAATTTAAATTCGGTCCAGGAACCTTTTCACCGGATGAATTTAAATTCGGTCCAGGAACCTTTCCTCCGGATGAATTTAAATTCGGTCCAGGAACCTCTTCTCCGGATGAATTTAAATTCGGTCCAGGAACCTTTTCTCCGGATGAATTTAAATTCGGTCCAGGAACCTTTTTACCGGATGAATTTAAATTCGGTCCAGGAACCTTTTCTCCGGATGAATTTAAATTCGGTCCAGGAACCTTTTCTCCGGATGAATTTAAATTCGGTCCAGGAACCTTTTTACAGGATGAATTTAAATTCGGTCCAGGAACCTTTTTACCGGATGAATTTAAATTCGGTCCAGGAACCTTTCCTCCGGATGAATTTAAATTCGGTCCAGGAACCTTTTCTCCGGATGAATTTAAATTCGGTCCAGGACCCTTTTTTCGGCTGAATTTAAATGCGGTCCAGGAACCTTTTTACCGGATCAATTTAAATAGGGTCCAAGTTCAGTATTTCGACCGAATTTCAATTGTGCGAGAAAAAAGGTTCCGGTCCTGCAGCGGAACCCAATAGAACCCATTGGGGTTCCTGGACCTGTGACAACCCTGCCCGAAGGCGAATATGGTTGTTCGGTGGAGATCTCGTGGATATCTAAGACCTCTAAGTGCGGACATCCGAGATGCATGCTCTCTGGCACCTTGGCGTTACAACGATCCCAACAACCAGCGCCTTCCTTTCACCTGGGACCGCGAGAGTTCCGCGCCAGTTGAATTGTGGGTCTTCGGAGAAGGCCACCCCGTCGTCAGACACATTTATTTCCTGTGTATCCGGTAGTAAAACCCAGCCGTGGAAGTTTCTTCCGTTCCGCTTGGGACAGCACGTGTCGTGTTCCTGCGTTGCTTTTTGGCTCCATTGTTCAACCAGCCAGAGACCAAGAAGATACATTCGTTAACATTAATTAGCGCTGGAGATTAGTGTCGCTCTTGGAGAAATTAATCCTTGTCTGCAGGGATCGCGTCAAACAAACAATAACGGGCCAAAAACGGTCTTTTGTATGGCCACTTTGTAATGCAAACGACAGGACTTGTTACCCCCCTGACCCACATTAGCGTAATAGTACGAGGTATGATCGAAAAAAGGTTACAAAGCATATAACTTTTGTTTTATTCACTCTAACGTAACGAAAATTTATGTGTAAATTAATAACATGTTTGTCTTGTTGCGAGTTTGAGGACTTCGGATTCTGACCATGTATACCCGAGAAGCGGACATTTAAAATGGTGACTCGTCTAGAAAATTGGTCAAGAGTAAAAGTGAGGGCAGTGGTGCGGTTCCTGTGGGCCAAAAACACTACACCTGCTGACATTCATAGGCAGATTGTGGAGGTGTATGGGGAGGGGACAATTTCAAGGCAACATGTAGCGAAGTGGTGTCGTGCCTTCAAAGAAGGACGGACCAGTATTGTTAATGACAACCCTGGACACAGTGGTAGGCCCAGTACCTCAACCACTGACGTGAACTGTGCTCTTGTGGATGAGTGTATTCGTGAGGACAGAAGAAGAACATTACGCTAAATATCAGCTGAGCTGGGACTACCATTTGGTTGGCTGGCCACCGTTATCTGACATGTGATGATGTCAAAAGAGCTGCCTCACGGTGGCTACGAGAACTTGACGCGGATTTCTGTGCAACCGGTATGGAAAACCTTATCTACCGTTGTGACAAGTGCTTGAACAAAAAAGGTGATTACATCGAGGACTAGTGTTGAGTGCCCTCCATCATCAGGTGTTGATCTTCCAGCTATGTCTAACACATACGCCATAATAGGCTTTGTAACTTTTTTTTTCGATCATCCCTCGTAGTTTCAATGATGTTCAAGCAGTGAATGTGATGGGTTCAGGGTGCAAAATCTTCAAGAGAGCATTAACATATCTACATCAATAGCAATACGTATATGCACAATAAAATAAAACAAGAAAGCAAGGCAAATATAAGTATGAAATCTGATTGATTTATATTAATAGAAAGCAAAAAACAGCAAACAAAAAAATTGATAGCCTTCACTCTGGTGAGCCATCATTTGCTTTCCGCCTATTCAAACAAATATTTGGTTACAAGAAGTTATTTTTTGTTATCCCAAAACAAAGTATTTTCTCTGTATGTTTTCATAATTTACACTAGTGTTAAATTTCGGGTTTCCATGACTCAAAACGTGCAAAGGAAGCTTAAAATATTTCATCTGTGTAAGAGAACAGACACAGTAATATAACCGCTGAAACAGTACCTGGTTTATATTATTTCTGTTCCTGGCACTGCACTTGACATAACGTTTATATGCATTAGTGTCAATGACGAGACATCTTGTTACGGGTGCAAACATCCAAAGTACTGACGCACGCCAGCCAGCCACGCCAGCATTTACATAGGTGAGATATAAAAAATAAGACGAAAATAGAGGGAGAGAGAGAGAGGAGAGGGAAATAGATATAGAGAAGCAGAGGAAGAAAAAGGATAAAGAAAGAGACAGAAAGAATGACGCTAAAACAACAAAAAGGATATGTAAGAACGATTTTGAATTGTATGTGGTAAATATAAAGTCCAGTGGATATGTTTCATTACATGTACGTAACATTCTTTTGTATTTGCGTGAAGAACAATAAAATAATAACTTGTTCTCCATGCTATTAACACTTTCAATAAAAATACTTAAAGATATTAGAATGTGAACACACCACTACGTTGGGGTGTAAGGGGTGAATCCAATACCATATATGTAATAAGAATTATTATTATTGGGTGGGCTCGGGCCCTGCTGTTCCTGTCCATTCTTCTTACGTTGAAACTAAAATAAACAGTACAGCCTTCAGCAAGATATTTGTTTGAAAGCATGTTTCCTTATTGTTAGCAGTAATTGTAGCGTTCCACAGGACGAGATGGATACGATACGCTCCTCGACTAGAAGCTATCTGATCCGTTGCCCGCAGAAGACGTCCTTGAATGTGAACATGCGGAAGTAGGGAACGAATGTCACTATTACTTCAAGGCCGATGGCTGCCTTTCTGTCAGCCCTCGCAGTCACCCATTAGAATGGCAAAAGGAAACACTTGTCTCCTGTGCAACCACTGTGCTATATCCGTTCAACTGCCCTTCCATTCCCAAGTGTATACTTCTGCTTGTTGCACACTCGTACAGGAAGGATACTCGTGTCGTGGCTTACTCACAAACAGTACAATCTGCACGGGCAAACCATCCAATGTTTTTAGAGTTCTAAAAACAGTAGCTTGCTTTGGCTTGCTTTTGGTTTCAAGGCCTTTAATGCACGAATAGGCTAATTGGTTTTCATTGGTTGATTAATTTGCTTTATTTTACTTCGCTTTTGTGCCACTTTTGGCTAATTGCGATGAGTGATAATATGACGAAATTGATAAATGGACACTCACAAACATCCATGCCCAGGCCGGAATTCGAACCCGGGACCCCCTGGCGTCGTAGCTCAATGTGCTAACCACTCCGCCACGGAGACCGACAAATAGGCTTATTGGAACTGACCTATAGTTTAAACTGTGATCTGAACCACTATGTGCCTCCACAGGGTATCGAACCCCGGACCTCTTCATTACAAGGCGACGACGTTACCAGGGAGGCGACTAGCTTGCTTTCGATAGGTCTATTTCGGTTATTGTACATCGTTTTTATACCTCTTGGGTTAATTATTATCTTGACGATGTACAGTCGAAATGAAAAAGAGGGGGAAGCCCCGAAATATTCCCTCCTGCACCCGCATACTTTTCGAGGTATGAGCTGATGCCCTGGCACCTGAAAATTAACCCAGGGCGTCAATTCCGTGAATTTTTTTACGGATTCCCCCGCTTTTCTTTGATTTATCTTTTATTTTCCTTCTGTTTGCTTACAGTACTTCACTGTGGCATTGACATGAATGCCCCAGTTTGAAGAACCAAATTGAACCCAGTGTGAGGAGCCGAACAGTTGAAATGTACGATGAGACAACAGCTTGGTAACGAGTTACTGCGTCTCCGAGACTGGCTTTTGAAAGATCGGAAAACAGTACTTCAAATTCTGACTTGGATAATTTGGTCCAAAAACAGTTGTTTACATCGCGATCTAATGTTACTTGGTTTGCTTTTGATTGTGACCAATGTAGCTTATTTTTTTCAAGAAGATGGATTTAGAAACAGTAGATTCGAATGTGTCTCAATGTAAGTCTACTCTTGATTAATTCAAAAACAGTCGTTTACATCTTGACCCGATGTTTGTTCCTTTTGGTGTATCTAGAAACAGTACATTCGAAATCTAGCTCAACATCGTTTACGTTAATACGTATATCTAGAAACAGTAGCTTGCATCCTGACTTGATGTTCCTTGCTTTTGGTGGAGCTAGAAACAGTAGATTAATGTCTCCTAATAAACTTTGATTTGTGAAGACCTCATTTGCACTGATCAACTGGCGTACGCACAATTTCTTTCAGAAGGTGGTGGAATTGTGTAGGTGGATATTACATATCTGCGTTCTGGGAACAGTATAAAATATTTCGTAATTACCATTTTCAACCTTCGTTTCAAAACTTGTTCAAAGACAAAAATGGTAAGCGGGAGTAATTTTAAAGTACGTTTGGTTTTCACCGAGTTCTTTACTTTTTTCATTAGAAAATTTTGCTTTCTAAAAATTTCAGGAAGGGCCCCAACAGCTCCTTCCCTGCATATGCCAGTGCGATAATCGGTTTACTATTTAGCTATAGATCTCTGCGAACAGTGTTCTAAGAGGAATTTTGAACACGTTTAATTTTTCGAAATTTAAATCTTTGTTTCCCGAAACAAGACACAAATTGAAAAAAAATCGTCGTTAGGGCAGACCCAATGCCTCGACAAAAGGCCGCCGGCCCCCGTAGCAGAGTGGTTATCACTTCGCGCTACGGCGCCAGGGGTCCCGGGTTCGAATCCCGGACTGGGCACGGGTGCTTGTGTGTGTCCATTCATCAATCTCATTATATCATCACTCACCCCCATCTTCGCAATTAGCCAAAAGTGGCAGAAAAGCGAGGTAAATAAACCAAATCAACAAATAAATCGACAAAAGGACGAATCACATTGAAATGGATTTTCAGTACGAATTCCCTATTTGATGCTGGCCTGGCTATTTGGTTGGAAATGATGGCTTCAAGGCTGGTTTTGACGACTAGGACCCGGTTCTCTGCTAGATTCTGTGGAACAGCCAATCAGAGCGAAAGTTTGTTAATGTGAAGATAATCTGTGAGGCAAGGAAAAGTTTTTTTTCTGTGGTTTCCGAGTGTTGGTTGTTTCTGTTCTCTGCTCGATTGAAAAATTATGTGCATTCGTGTTTAATAATTTTAGGAAGTTGCCCAAACCGATGAGATTTGTACACGACAAATGTGATTCGCCGATAATTATCCTATAAATCTAAAGTAGATTTGGGGATTAAACCTCAGGCTATGTGAGAGCCTGGTGTTAGAAGTATTGGCTGCGAGAGGTACACCTATAGCTTAGGGTACTACCCCGGAGAAACAACGGGAACGCAGTCGCAACTCAGCGGTAGATCTTTTACGTAACAATTGCAAATCAGAGAATTCGGAGGCAACGACTGTTTACGCGATAAATTTCTGAGAACAACTGGGCGAGAAATGTTCTCTCGAATTATTTATATGAAATTCGAACTTCCGATCGTTAGAACCGTTGGCGAGCCGCGTCCTGCCGCTAACGGTGTTTTTAACATAAAGCAGCGTTTGAGTCATTCCATGCCAAATCAACACAGATATGTGCAATTTCCAACCTGACCATCTCCGATTTTCATGAAATTTGGGGAGTTGAAACTATGCATGGAACTTAGTAACTATGAAAATTTTTAGTCTCGTGCGTCTTGTAATTGTTAAATTATTCAAGGTCAAAGTTAGCAGAAATTGCACTTTTTGAGTCCGCTTACCTATACTAAATGTGCTGTAACTCCGCCACTATTTCGCCTAGAAAGCTCAAATAAAGCTTATTGTACAGGGAAGTGAACAAGCTTTCTAGTGATATATAACAAGCCTACCTTTGGATAAAAATATAATTTTGTCACGTGACCTTGGCTTTTGACCTTGAATATCTCAAAACATGTCATCACCAAAAATCGTAAAATAAATATATTTGGTCCCTCATGCCATACTCTAAAACATATCAAAAAATCATTCTGGGACTGCCATGGCATCAGAAGATACAAAATAATATGTTTAACTATGTGACTGATAAAAGCCTCATTACATGAACTATGACGAGTCAAAAGTCCTTTAACACCCCCTACAAAATGTAAAGGAGTTATCCTGGTCATGAAAGAAATAGGTTAGGCACAGGGAGATATCTAGCTGTGTGTGTCAAGCGCAGGTCCGGCATATTGTTGATCGCCATATTGAATTCAACGCAAACATTTCAAAGGAAAGTGGGTGATGTGAAATATCAAATCAGGTTAGAATTCCACGAGAAATGAAGCAGCGAAGGTTTTTCCAAAGTATATTTAACCAGCAAAAAATTATTACTGCATGCTTGTAATCATTTTCTCCTTTTCGAGGTGTTAAAAACAAAGTATTAAGAATGCTCCTAATGTGTCAGGAACTCGGCGAGATCACGCTGACATCTTGGGACAGAAAGAAGTATACGCACCATTGCATATGATTCTAATCAGCAACATTCACCAAATACTTGAATAGTGGAGAATATTGGGAAAAGTATCTCAAACAATTACGTGACACTTCCTTTGGAATGAAAAATTCTTCAGTGACGATGCTAATTTTTATGTTCCTGGTAAAGTTAATAAAAATTATACACAATACCTGTGATTTGATAATCTACAGTAGACAGATCCCAGCCGAATGGATATTGCTGGTAAGCTAATGATGTGGTATAGTGTATGGAGAACTGGAATGGTTGGTCCATATTCAACAACGGAACCTTAAATGGTGAGGGCTGCTTGAATGTGTTAAGTGAACAGGTTTTTCATCCTTGCTTATGGGGTATTGCACTTTTCCAGAGTTTTGAAACAGGACAGTGTGTGACCACACTATGTGAACATTCTTCATGCTAAATTTCTAGGTAGATTGATGGGCAGATGGGGATCTATTAAAAGGCTGCACATTCCCCAGATCTAACATCTTAGGAGGACTTTTACCTTCAGAAACATTTGAAGAGAATGGTGCATGCACTAAAAGTCCCTGATATTGACCATCTGAGAGAAGGCATAGTTGCTGCTTGCGATGTTGTTGCACCTGCTACATTGCCAAATGTTCTATGTGAGTGACAACACTATAATGTACATATATCGTAAGTGAAAGATATGCGTATAACGTTTTGCTGCCAAAAAATAAGTTGGGAAAACCTTCGCTGCTTCATTTCTCGTTTCAAATGTTTGCGTTGAATTCAATATGGCGGTCAATAATATGCCGGACCTGCGCTTGACACACACAGCTAGATATCTCCCTGTGCCTAACCTATTTCTTTCATGACCAGGATAACTCCTTTACATTTTGTAGGGGGTGTTAAAGGACTTTTGACTCGTCATAGTTCATGTAATGAGGCTTTTATCAGTCACATAGTTAAACATATTATTTTGTATCTTCTGATGCCATGGCAGTCCCAGAATGATTTTTTGATATGTTTTAGAGTATGGCATGAGGGACCAAATATATTTATTTTACGATTTTTGGTGATGACATGTTTTGAGATATTCAAGGTCAAAAGCCAAGGTCACGTGACAAAATTATATTTTTATCCAAAGGTAGGCTTGTTATATATCACTAGAAAGCTTGTTCACTTCCCTGTACAATAAGCTTTATTTGAGTTTTCTAGGCGAAATAGTGGCGGAGTTACAGCACATTTAGTACAGGTAAGCGGACTCAAAAAGTGCAATTTCTGCTAACTTTGACCTTGAATAATTTAACAATTACAAGACGCACGAGACTAAAAATTTTCATAGTTACTAAGTTCCATGCATAGTTTCAACTCCCCAAATTTCATGAAAATCGGAGATGGTCAGGTTGGAGGCTGTATTGATTTCGCATGGAATGACTCGTTTGCATTATTTTTCACACGATTTCCGGAAGAATTCGTATCAGCGGATTTTTCAAGATCCGCTGAAGATTGCCGCTGTTATGTGCTTGAAGGAAGCTCTTGAAGGGTTTTATGAAGGTTTATGAAGGGGTTTGAGTCAAGCCTTCGGCATGATACGTCATTATTGCCACTGTATTTCACATATTTAATTGAGCAAAATATGTTTTAGCTATTAATAAATCCTGCGAATCTCGTGTATGAATATACATACCAGAGTTCATTAAAAAGCTTGAGTACAATACAACTTGATTACTATATTTTCTTTTGAGCCAATTTCTAGCCCATACTTTTCTTCTAATTCGTTTAGTTCTAATTTTAAATAACATCCTTAGCTATTCTTCTACAACTTTCTTAAAATCGCTCTCGGCCTCCCGATGGCGTAGTGTTAACGTTAGCGCCTTATAATCAAGGGGTTCCGAGTTCGATACCGGGTGGAAGCACATAGTGGTTCGGATCTCACTCTAGGTGCTGTCTCGATTAGCCTTACTGTGCATAAAGTGGACTTAAAACACAAACTCACTCACTCACTCAAATCGATCTGCTCTGCGCAATGTCTTGTGGGAACAAAAGTATATTGACAAGTATGGTAACAAGTATCGTGTGAGGTTAAAACTAGCGGATCAGGCAGTACCACGCAACTAGTCCAAGTTCAACGGGAAAATCCAGCGGGAAATCTAGCCTCGTTGTGTTTCAGGCATAACATAATGTTCTAACACTGCTTGCATTTGACCAATCTTTAAACACGGTATTCAAGATTGTTGTTTCTCCATTGTGGTAGATGCATCTACATTCAACATCACCTGTTGCACCGGGCACAGCTTTCTTTTATTGATTATGCAATGCTCCTGTGCTAATTCAGCTCCAGACAAAGACGACCCGGAAGGAACAGGCAGCGTACCGTTTCATCATTAGCATCGCCTCCGTCTGCGACTAGTAAGAAACACTGCAAAGAATATTCACGACGAGACCTCGTGTTCCGTTTCCAGTCGCTTTTCTTTTGGCGGGAAATATTGACCTCTTTCTCAAGAACAATGGCGCTTAGTCGTGAGAAACAAACCGAGGCATTTTCTGACATCGAAAGATTGCTTTGTCCACGTCCGGTTTGACCCCTTCTCACGAATGTATTAATGCAAATGTTCCCATGGATGTGTAACCACGCTGATTTGACAAGGTATAATTTATCAAGCTTTTGCCAAATTTTGATTAGAGACACTGTATTCGTCTAATGAACTAACTTGTCAAGGTTTTTCCAGATTTAGAAGCAGTTGATATGCACCCTGGTCCAATTTGCCTAGCTTTTGCTGGACTTAGAAACAATGGGTTCCTTCCCTGGACTAACTTGTCAAGCTTTTGCGGAATTTAGAAACAGGATGACACGTTATTTTAGTCAAAATAACATGATTTAACTAAAAGAGCAAATAATAAGTTCACATGAAAGACTCGAAAGCATTCACTTGATGCCTCTCAGGGTATGGGGTAATAATATCTCTCGGTTAGTTCGTCAAATAAAAATCAAAGTTAAGTTTGCACTAAGAAAAAGGAAGTCTATTTTACTTCTTTGCAAACTAAATACTTATATGCCTAACATATAATCCATTCCACTCAAAGAAATTAAACTTCCTATAATTCAACTTGATCACTCTATTCAAAAACCGAGCCCGAACTTCAAACTTTCTTCTTCTTCTTTTTCTGACCCTATCAACTGGTAGTCGATTTTAGTCATCTTTCTGAGTTTTTTTTTATTTATTTTTTTTTTTATGTATTTAGTTCGCTATTCACTTATATTTCACAAGAATGAAAAAAAAAACATCTATTGATATTTATTTTTACTGTTTGTTAGATCGTCAAATTACATCTTCTTGCATATCCATAAAGAAGCCATATGGTGGGAGGAGTAGGGTCCGTGAGCAGGGCAGTAAGAGATGTAGGGAATGGAATTCTGTTTCGACGTAAACCACTATATAATTTATCTCGTTCTCTGTCGAAATTGGGACATTGTAAAAAGAGATGTGTAGCATCTTGATTATCTTCTCCACATGCGCAGGCTTGTTTTGTTGTAATATGTAGTCGTGATAAATGATCATTAGTGCGAACATGACCTGTACGTAGACGTATTATAAAAGTAATAACTGATCTTGGAAAATTATATGGGTAGTACCAAGGTTTGTTTTGTGAATGTTCTGCAAACCATTTATATGTGTTGCCCGTGGATTGAAATTGTTCTATACACCACTGTTTCCATTTATCTTGAAGTTTATATTTAACTCTTGGAAGAAGGTCCGTGTATGGAAGTCTCGCAAGTGAGGTAGTTTCCGATGATCGAGCGGCTTTGGCATATGTGTCCACACGTTCATTTCCCGTGTTTACTTGGTGAGCCTTTACGTAACTAAACTGGACGTTGATATTTCTTCCATTAGCATACTGAGTTTGTTGGATTATAAGTATGATGAATAAAGGATGTTTACAAATCTGAGGATATGAGGAACTCAGCGCCATTAATACGCTTAAAGCATCTGTTATGATGAGAATTTTTGTGTAATTATTATGGATAGCGTATGTGAGAGCTTTATATATTGCATAACTTTCTGCAGTGAAAATAGAAGTGTCAGGTGGTAAACGGAATTGTTTGCTTATATTTTGATCTGGAATGAAATAAGCACAACCCACACCGAGGCGGTCTTTGGATCCATCAGTATATATGATTAGGTGTGTTGGCCATTTCTCTTTATACATGATATGTCTTCCTAAATCCCTGAAATGGATATTGCATTGGGTATATAAGGGTATGTCTAATTGATAAATTAAAGGATGTTGGAAGGTAAAAGACTTTGCACGTGATTCCAGGTCTATGTATTGGCAATATACAAAATAAAAGAATGTGTGTTTAGGATCTATGGCTTTATTTTCTGTCCATTGTTTTTGTATTTCAAATAATTTATTGAATGGGTGCGTATGATTTTCCCAGGTTTTGAGCAGAAATTTTATTGTTAATTGGATCCGTCTATGTGTCAAACTAGTTTCTCTGCTTTCCATATATACACTGACATTAGGACAGGACTGCATGAGACCTAAGCAGGTCCTCAAAGCTTTTCTCTGTAGTATGTCTATTTTGTCTAAAAGACTTAATTTTGCACCCCCATAACTAAAGGCTGCATACTCAAAGTTTGATCGAAAACAATTCCTATAAAATAGCAGTAAGATTTTGGGGTGGCCACCCCATTTAATTGTTGTGATACTACGGAGTATATTTATTATTTTACGGCCTTTATTGATTAAATGCGTGATGTGTGTATTCCATGTGAATCGCCTGTCAAAATGTATACCTAAATATTTATGTGTTTCTATTACTGGGATATTAGAAATGTGTGGTATATTGTTAGGATGAGTATCCAATCGTTTATTATTAAAACAAATAATTTTTGATTTTGTTTCGCTGATGGATAATCCTTCTTTGAAAAACCACGCTCTTATGATGGCGATTAAATTCTGCATTGCTATTATACCTTGAGTAGCATCATCTGTAATGTTATAGAAACAGAAATCATCCGCATACTGAAGGGGATGAAATGGTAGAATTGGTAATGCATGTATCTCATTCGTATAGATATTAAATAAGAGAGGGCTCAGAGGTGAGCCTTGAGGTATGCCGATTGAAGTGGAACGAGGATCGCTTAGTTTGTCGGCGAACCATCCGAATATAATCCTGTTGGAATATAGATTCCACACAATTGTTGAAAGTTTTGGGTGTATATGAAGATTCTCTAATTTATGACAAAGATTATTTAAATTTATAGAATCATAAGCTTTTTCAATATCTATAAACAAACTGAAACAGTAGGAACGTGTAATTTTACTATTTTGAATTGCTGCTGTTAGAGTGGCTATAGCATCTTGACTACTAAGATTATTTCGAAATCCAAATTGTGTGGAATGAAAAAAATTTTCACGTTCTAATAACCAGGATAGTCTATTTTTCAATGTGCGCTCAAATATTTTTTCCAAAACTGAAATTAGTACTATTGGTCTGTATGAGGATGCATGGTCCGGAGATTTGTTTGCTTTTAAAATTGGAACAACTACATGATTTTTCCATTCTAACGGAACTATGCCGGTTTGATATATATTGTTGTAATGTGAAACAAGAATATCTGTTCCGGTATTCGGTAAATGTGTTATGGCCTGGTACGGAATACCATCAAGACCTGGTGCTGTGTTTTTCACATTTTTAAGAATTGTTGTTAATTCCTCTCGGGTTACAGGTGGAAAATCTTTTGTAAATTTTGAAGGGAGATTCTCGTTATTATCATAATGTAGGTGAACAGATGGTGGAGTTAATTGGGAGAGAAATTGATGTTGCCAACTGTCATCTATCGGTCTTTTTTGAGGAGAACGTGGTTTGCGTAAAGAATTGAATTTATGCCAAATATTTCGGGATGATTCCTGCATGTCTATCGAATTGCAGTAGTTAATCCATGCTTGTCGTTTGGTTTGTAAGTATATTTTTCGTGCTTGAGCTACGGACTTTTTCCATGATATGAGGTTTTCTGGATTGGGACATGAGGCATATTGTTTTTCTTTGATTTTTCTATTTGATTTTGCCTCTTCACATTCTGTCGTCCACCAATGTATCTTTGGAAACATTGTTTCACAATGAGTATTTTTACGCGAGGTTAGTATATCTAAAGCTTTAGTAATATATTGAAGTAGCAGTGAATAAGATATAGGCTGGGAGGAAGTAAGATGTTTTCTTAAAATAAAGGAATCTATTAATATTTTATATAATTCCCATTTTACATTGTTAGTTTTCCAGCGGAGAATTGGTAATTGGACGGGGGGAAAAAGTTGGCTTGGTAAAAATTGGGCACGAATATATATGGGAAAATGATCGCTACCATGGAGTTCATCCTCTATGAACCACTGAAATTGAGGGAATAATGAGTCCGATGTTATAGTTAGATCAATTGATGTTGGATTACTTCCATTTCGAGGTATATGTGTTGGTGATCCATCATTTAAAACGATGAAAGAGTTGTCGTCCATCCAATCCACTATACTAGTGCCAAGTCTATCTGCTGTATGCATACCCCAAGCATCGTGATGCCCATTAAAGTCCCCGACAATTAAATAAGGACTGGGTATGTTGAATGTTAAAGCTTGTAAATCAGTTTGTTTTATATTTTGAGAATTGTAATTGGAAGGAATATACACATTGATTATCGTAATTTTATATCCTGCTATGTAAATTTGGATTGCTCTTGCTTCTACTTTATAATTCTGGAATAGTTTTTTATGTTTATGTAATTGTATTTCCTGGTAGGCTACCTTTTCATGGACATATATACCAATTCCCCGTTCCGTATCTTTGTATGGAGGTCCTATACAATGATAATGGGAAATTCTATATATTTCTTGCGGACGACCCTTAGTTTCTTGTAAACATAGTATTAAAGGGTGTCTTTCCGTCACTAGTTTTAGTAGATCTGGTTTACGTGCAGAGAAACTATTGACATTCCATTGAAGTAATAATGTCATATTAGTCAACTTTTATATAATTGATTTATTATGAGGTGAGATTCTGTAAAACGGCCAGCAGGTTTGTAGATAGGGTATTAATATGTTGTAAAAGAAGTTTCTGTTGCTGTAATTCTTTTATTTGCACAAGAGTAGACCATAGAAGCGGTATTGTCTTTAATAATGAGGTGTAAACCTCTTGAATATTTTCAGATGGGAGATAAGAGGATGGTTGTTCTAAGTTTTTATCTATTGAATTAGCATGCTGTACCCTTAAGGAGCTAGAATTAGAATAAGCATTTTGTGCTATATTTAAAGAGGTCTTGGGTTCTGATTCAGCAGAAGAAGTATCTGTAATTGATGTTGTGGAAGGGTTGGATTGAGTATGTATCCTTGGTTTCCTAGGATGTTTCCTTTTTTCTTTTGGTGTCACTCTGATATTTTTATGTACTTCTATCGTCTTCCCTGATGTATGTGGAATAGGATGATGAAACGTTAAAGCAACTGGAGTTAAATTTGATCCAACAGAATGATTTTGCCATTTATTAATGTTGGGGCTGTGATTTGCAATTATGATAGGTTTAGATGTAAGGGTAGGTTGTGCATTTTGATTTGGAATTTTTGAGCCTCTAGGTGAAGTATTTAGTCGGGCACGAAACTGAATAGGAGGAAAATCTGTTTTGTTTACAATGGGATTCAGAATTTCCTCTATAGATGGTGGTTGTATATATGTGCCTTCAATAATTTCTCTAACCTCACGGTAAGAGAGATTATCGTTCGCCATTCGCTCCTGTATTTGTTGTTCTCTTTGCCACATTGGACAATTTTTATCAAGAGCTGAATGAGCTCCTTGGCAATTAGAGCATTTTACTGGTAGGTTACAGGAGGAACCATGCTTATTGTCTCCGCAGGTTGCGCATTTTGGTTGGGAACGGCACTGAGTTGCCGTGTGTGCATATCTGAAACATTGTCTGCACTGAAGAACAGCTTTTTGCCTTGGATTAACTTCATATATCATGCTATTTATGATTATTTTTTGGGGAATTATTCGCCCCAAAAATGTCAGACATATAAGTTTTGTATCTCGTAGCAAAAATGTTCCATCATTTTTCCACAGCTTCTTTTTCATGCGTTTGACGTCAATGACTGGGATAGGCGATTGAACGCCATCAAGTACATCCTGCTCGCTAACATCATATTCTATCCCGTAAACTAGTCCTTCTCGTTGAAGTAAAGATTGCGGTATACGAGATTTGATCGAGAGCTCAGCTTGAAATTTTGTATTTTTGACGAATTTGTTTGCCTCCAGAGCAGATTTAAACGTAATTCTAACTCTATTACGACCACATTGATCAATATGTTTCACTGGTATTTCTGCCTTCCTAAATTTATTTCCTAGGCTTCCCCCAGCTAGATTTCCAATATTTTTCCCTATACCCTCTATCAAGACAATGTATGGGCCAGAGCTGTCGAGTTCATATAAATTCTGATAGGAGATCCTTCTGTTCTGAGATTTGATACAATTTTCTGTGTTTTGAGACATTGATCCTTCTTGTGAATTATTACATTGATACTCCTCACTATTGATGTTATCCACTTCGATATATTGCGCCGGAGAAGGAGGAACATCGGGATCCACATAACTAACTTGAACACTAGCATTTTGATGCATTAATGCAGCATTATGACAATCGTTTGAGTCTTCTTCCATTTGGACTCTGTTTGTAGACCTTAAATGGCCTTTTACTTTACTTCTTACTTATATTCTTATATATCTTCTCGAAGATCACACACACGCTTAATTGACACAAATTAAACACAATTTCAATCCACCAAATCACACAATAACTTGTAATATTACATGATCCATCATCCAGCAACCTTCATAATAACTCTCAAATATCAACAACAATGTGCGATGAGCCATACTCTGACACTGTATTCGTCTAATGAACTAACTTGTCAAGGTTTTTCCAGATTTAGAAGCAGTTGATATGCACCCTGGTCCAATTTGCCTAGCTTTTGCTGGACTTAGAAACAATGGGTTCCTTCCCTGGACTAACTTGTCAAGCTTTTGCGGAATTTAGAAACAGGATGACACGTTATTTTAGTCAAAATAACATGATTTAACTAAAAGAGCAAATAATAAGTTCACATGAAAGACTCGAAAGCATTCACTTGATGCCTCTCAGGGTATGGGGTAATAATATCTCTCGGTTAGTTCGTCAAATAAAAATCAAAGTTAAGTTTGCACTAAGAAAAAGGAAGTCTATTTTACTTCTTTGCAAACTAAATACTTATATGCCTAACATATAATCCATTCCACTCAAAGAAATTAAACTTCCTATAATTCAACTTGATCACTCTATTCAAAAACCGAGCCCGAACTTCAAAGTCAAGACCAAAAGACAATAGTAATTGCCATGGCAACAGCTCTTAACAAGATAAGTACATACAGGTTAGTCACTATCCTCACGTTATCAGTGATAGGTAAATCACAGAAATTAAGATTAAAGAACAATAAACATTTGTACAAGAGAAAAGGTAATTAATAACAATAAATATTAGTGCAATGGGAAAGGACGTGTCAAGGATCCCTTGCCCAATTTACCTAGCTCTTGCTGGATTTAGAAACAATGGATTCGTTCCCTGGCGTAGTTAATCTTTTGCTGGATTTGGAAACAGTGGATATGTTCCATGTTTCCATGTTAGTGTACATTAATTTTTTGGAACTGATTTTAAAGGAATGTCTGGTTTGGGAATCAGTAATTGAAGGCAAGAGATATTAACTTAGCTGCAAATTTAGATTTCAACAAGCAATTTCAAGTCACCACGACTTTGTCTCTCAAGGCGTTTTACATCAGAAATGTCCCATGGAAATGTACTTTATTGTTAGTGTCAAACTGGCATGGTATTGCATGTCTGTGTTAGTGACCTCCTTACATACATCATGTAATGCACATAATAATCAGACTAACATGACACGCAGAGCATTGTGTGTTGGTATGATGGTGCTGTAATATGTAGCAGCCTGTGTGCGTGTGTGTTACGTCTTCATCACACAATCTTTCTCCCAGCGGGGAGAATGCAGGATGAGGCGACAATTGAAATTCTATGCAGGAAGTTATACCTAGTAGAAAGCAATCGGTTTATCTCCACGTCTTTTTCCTACTGATTATTTTACAGCATTAGATTGCGTGTTACATCTCGACAATCCGTTCCCAGATGTAATTAAAATTTGTACTCAAGTGCAATGCAGCAACCACTTAGTGCATTTGTTGAGGTCTGTGACCCTCGTTCAATCCTGAACATCTACTGTTAACTCTACATAGTGCTTCGTCTCCGCATCAGTGAGTAATTTAGCGTTTACAATGTTGGATTTAAAACAGACTTATGTTAAGACATTGTGACGCAATTGTTTATGTTTGCCAAATGAGAGTTGTAAGGGATGGCCCTTTCTGAAATTGTTCGTTGATATCTAAATCAGCAGCTAACTCTTACCTTCGATTACTGATTTCCAAACCAGACATTCCTTTAAAGATCAATTTGTTCCATAAAATGAATGTACACTAACATGGAAACAGGGAACATATCCACTGTTTCCAAATCCAACAAAAGATTAACTACGTCAGGAAACGAATCCATTGTTTCTAAATCCAACAAAAGCTAGTTAAATTGGGCAAGGGATCCTGTTCCTACATTCAGCAAAAGCTTAACTAGTTAGTCCAGGAATGAATCCACTGTTTCTAAATCCAGCAAAAGTTAGACCTAGTGGATCCACTGTTTCTACACATATCGAGAAGTAGTGTATATCACAAATGTCAACCTTACTTCCACGCTACACCCCGGTAACGGCTTTTTGCAGGCCAACGAGGCTCTGGCGTCTGAACCGAAGGCCAGTATAATCCTCTGTAGGGCTGTGTGTGCGTTGTCCTGGGTTTGATCCTTATGTGTGCTGAGTGTCCCTTTACAGCCTCAGCTTTTAACCCAGGTAAAGGTCCTCAGGTTTTAGTTACGGTGAATGGCTGTACCCCGTATAATGTGACGCACCCAACATTTTCAATTCAATCAATCACGGTCAGTACAGTCCTACGTGGGGCTAATATTGTGTCGTTCTTATATCATCTCATCTCATCATCATTCATCCTCATCTTCGGGATTAGTCAAAACTGGCAGAAAAGCGAAGTAAAATAAACTAAGCCAATGAATCTTACCAAATGATTATTGACTAACCTGCAGGGTTTTCGATTGCTAGGAGATTGTTGTTACTTACAGATGGAATGCGCAATTCACTTAGAGAAAAGAAAGTCTTTACAGAAAATATTATTAAAAATTCATGTTCCTTTTCCCATTAATATAACATCTATGTTTTATGCTCCAGATGTTAGAATTATATATGTTATACTTGCTTTTTTTAGAAAAGCTGATATAAAATTATAATATATTTCTGTTACTGAATGAGTTAATGTAGTTATATAAAATTGTATTTAAGATCGTTTTTTAAATTTGTGTGTAAAATGTATATTAAAAAAATGTATCTTATGTACTTATAATGTTTGCTGGGCATAAACAGCCCTCTGAAACTGTAAGTCCAATAGAAATTTGTTGAGTTGTTGAGTTGTTATTTAGAGATGATGAAGTGGCTGTATTCTGATCCAAAGATGTATGGTTTGGGTTTTGTGAATTTTGCATGTGTAACTGAAAAAAGGTTGTTCGATAGAAATATTGTTATTAATATCTGCATTGTGCTTCCTTTTAAAAGTGTAAATTATATCGAACTAATATTAGTGGGATCATGAAGATGGTTACTAGGAAGGAGGTGCCGAGAAAAGAAGTACAATCAAGATATCTGGGGATTTTCTTTCATTATGTCTAGAAAAATGCACTATTATTGTAAAGGCCCATGCTAGAAGTGAATTCTATTCCATGCTACATTTAACATACAGTAAAAATTAATACACGTAACCACGGATGGACGTCTGAATGCCGCGAGGAAAACCTGGGTTCGATTCCCAGGCTGGGTGATTTCAAGTGCAAATTTTTCAACGATGACCCTGCATGGAGCGGCTTTGGGGTTCACCCAATCTACAATAATAATCTTATAACTGGAGGTAAGGTAGCCAGAGCGTGATGCTGATTACGACCCCATATCATAATTGGGGGCATTGGAAAGACGCCCTTGAAGTTCTTCTGTGTTTTTCATAGTTCCCAAAATTAACAATTGCTTTAATTAATATATATAGCTGCTAAACCTTTGCTTGATGAATGTACTCCACTCGTACCTGCTAATTTGCAACAAGAAACATCTCCAACGTGTATTAATGGAAGTTCTAAATTAGTGCTAATAAGCCTGAGGCGAAGGTGTAACAATTACCAGTCGAAAGCCGACACTTAGTCATCACAGCTCAATCAAGCAGGATTTCGTATCCTTCGCTGCAGTTGCAATGTAACTTCATTTACGCCGTGCCTGATGGAAAGTTCTATGTTGTAGCAATATTGAGAAACCGACTCTTCTTTCAGTCATTGGCGTGAAGTGGCCAGCAGCCTTGAGAGAATCCTGGAAAAGGCAGATCAAATTCGTCAGCTGGAGTGTTGCTGGACGTTTCCGAGAAATCCAGGCCGAGGTCGCCAGGTCCTGGAACCAGCTACAAAAAAGACACCGGCTTTTGTGCTTGGTAACAGGTTGGCTGCCTTTTCATCTGGGAATTCCAGTCGCTTTTGAATGGCGCCTTCTTGATGGTGGATTCGTAACAATATCTATTGGACTATTGCCGCAAGGAGTGGTTAAGGGTACCACCCTTTATGGTGCATTCATAATATCTCTTGACAAAAGAAGTATTCAAAACACCACTCTTGCTGGGGAATTCGTAGCATCTGTTGATGCTAGAAGTGTTCAGTGGCACCATTCTTGCTGTGGATTCATATCATCTATTGACATTAGAAGTGTTCAGTGCCGGTGGATTCATAACATCTATTGACGTTAAAAGTGTGTAAAGTCACCACTCTTACTGGGGGATTCATAACATCTCTTGACACTAGACGGTCCTCCTCCATGGTCGTGCGTTCTAAGGCGCTATGCTTTGGACTCCGACTGCGGGACGTCATGGGTTCGAGTTCGCCTGGGTTCAGTCTCTGGGTTTTCGACCTGTGTAAATGACCGGTGGCAACCCACCATCGTGAGGAAATTGGAGAGTGACGAATGAGTAGCGTAACCCGGTCTGGGAAATCTCCTATAACAGCTGAGGGTTCGACGCGCTGACCCCATGTCATTCCATTACTGGCTGAAGATCTCCACATCTCTAGGTAGGATTGTGGGAGGGAGACTGGAAGTCAGGAGATAGGCCAAGCCCCTTCCAGGACTGTAGCGCCACGGGTTATATTTATGTTATTGGCACTAGAAGTGTTCAGAGGAACCATTGCTGCTGGGGATTCATAACATCTATTGACATTTGAAATGTTCAGTGCCGGGGGACATAACATCTATTGACATTCGAAGTGTTCAGAGGCACCATTCTTCATTCTTGCTGGGGATTCATAACATCTATTAGCACTAGAAGTGTTCAGAGGTACCAATTTTGCTGAGGATTCATAACATGTATTGGCACTAGAAGTATTCAGAAGCACCACTCTTGCTGGGGATTCATAACATTTGTTGGCACTAGAAATGTTCAGAGGCACAATTCTTCATTCTTGCTGGGGATTCACAACTTCTGTTTACACTAAAATTGTTCAGTAGCACCATTCTTGCTGAGGATTCATAACATCTATTGGCACTAGAAGTATTCAGAAGCACCATTCTTGCTGGGGATTCATAACATTTGTTGGCACTAGAAATGTTCAGAGGAACCAATCTTGCTGAGGATTCACAACTTCTGTTGGCACTAAAATTGTTCAGAAGCACCATTCTTGCTGAGGATTCAATACATCTATTGGCACCAGAAGTGTTCAGAGACACCAATCTTATTGAGGATTCATAACATAAGTGTTTAGAGGTTCCAGTCTTTCTGGTGAGTTAATAACATCTATGGACGTCAGGTATGTTCAGAGGCACCACTCTTACTAGGGGATTCATAACATCTATTGAAGCAAGAAGTGATCAGAAGTACTACTTTGCTTGTGGTACCAAGATCATTGGAAATGTTCAAATGCACTATATGAGAGAAACGAGGATGGATGGAGAGCAAAAATCAAATAGAAATGCAAGGATGAGAAAGAATGAGACACGACGGAAAGAAGAAAAGAATAAACATACGCATTTATTAGAATGAACTTCAGTAGTAAACGCTACGAACAATAAGGACCCAGGTTTTCAAACTTCAGCAAGACATGGATCTACTATTGTACTATTTTGTAAGTCAGATCATTTTTATCCCCGTCGTCGCGATTTACCCAATGAGTGGAAAAGCGACGTAAAAAACGAAATTGAATGAAAATAATTTAATTCAACAGAGCGAAAGAGAGAGAAATCGTTGAAGACCACAAAAGTAGAGCACTTTTAAAAGTATTTCGTCCGTCCCTGAGCTGGTTCGGGAGATACTCTCTGGAGAGGACCCTGTATGAGTTGAGTGTTGTTTTAAATCCACTTTATACACAGACAGGCTAACCGGGACTGGACTTACAGTTTAAAGTGAGATCCGAACCACTGTGTGCCTCCACCGAGCATCGAACCTGGAACCCCTTGATTTCCATTGTAGGAGAATACTGACTGATTGAGAATATAGTTGATCTTTTGAATGTCTTTGCAACAATACAGATGGCGCAGCTCGGAAACGAATTAAGCAGATTAAAAATTTAGGTGGATTGCACTTGGGAGAAAGTTGAAACCTTACCATAAAGTTGCAATAAAACGTAATCGTACATCAGGAGCTGACACACGGAAACAAAAGACGATCACACATGCATGCAAGTTTGCACGCAAAAGGTTTCCATGGCTTTTACAACAATCAGAATATCAAGACGAGGAAGCAAGGAGGACTAATGAGTTGCCACAACAATGGTCAACGCCGTAAAAGCCATGCAGCGTGATCGACTTCCTGAGTTCATCAACCAATACGGCATGGACTCAGGAGTGGATTGTTGGGCGTGTGCTGGAACAGTTGGTTGGTGGTAATTCCACCCCATTGTTCCATCAGAGACGAAAGGTAATCGGCTCATAACAGAAGATGGACAGGTGGCTTGTCTTGACTCCTCCACCTCTTACATGCACTTCCTGTATTGATGGATTATTGGGGTAACACAGCTGCAACAATGTTTGCTTTTGAATCCGTGGGATTGTTAGAGAGTAGAGTGCTGCAATGAGCGTTTTTTTTTCGCTGGAGCGGCAAATAGTTCGCACGGGCAACGATAGATGGCACACAGAATTGATAGTTCTTCCGCTCGAGCGAAAAACGACCGAAAGAGCGAAATACACTCGAACTCTCGAACCCTATTAGTACACGTATTTCCGTCATTTGTCTATGGTAGTGGGCCATCAAGTATGGATCGTGAAGTAAAAGGCGATGTAAAATTGAAAAATAAGTGACATAGTCACCATCTCCATGTTAAAATGCAGTTTTGTGTATCTTACCGAGATTCGTGAAAATAAAATGATTATGGGCTGAAACTGCTTAGGCTGACATTTTATGTTTCTACGATTATTGTCACATTGAAATGATGTTCGATTGTAGGTTAAAACTGCATTTTATTATTTCGCAGAATATTATTATCCTTTTCGGTAAGTGAACAATGATGACACGTACTTCTTGCACTGTGATACGATATTTGTAATTGCTTAGGCAGGTCTCTCAGCATGTGTATCCATTTTACGTTTCGGTCTGTAGATATTGCATGCTTTCACATGTGCTGTATTTGAGTCTTACATAATATCATACGGAATTATTATTTAGAATTGTAATTGCATAGAGTGGTTCCTTCCATGTATGGGTTTTAGGTTCACAGTGCTGCTTATTAGGCTCTGTAATAGGGGACGTTGCCAATCATTCCACTACGAGTGCGATACGATCGAGCATAGCACGCTCGAGCGTGGGAGATTCGAACGAGTTTGAGCGAGCGAAAGCGGTCCGATGCAGTGCTCTATTAGAGAGAATTAACGAACACCTCCTTACATGAGCGTAGATGTGAATCAAGCCTTAGAAATAGATTCCAGGATCTTGCACAGGAGAAGCGGGTGTAGCAGGCATAGAAGATATGCGTGTGGTCTATTGTATGTATTCATATTTGAAAATTGAATGAGAGATCGTGAAAGGGACAAGACAAGCCTCAGCAGAAGCGGCTGAAAGGAGGGGCAACCCGGGCATTTGCCCCAGGCCTTGCACTAGGTAAAAATAATTGTCTGTGTACGGTTTATTACAAGTTAAGCAATTAATGTGATTTTCCCTGACTTCATTGTTTTGACATACAGTAAAACCTCGTTAATCCGGACTAATGGGGGGATAAGTTGACCGGTTTAACCAGTGGCGTACGCAAGGGGTGGGTTACGGGGTTTAAACCCCCCCTCCCTTGAGCTTGTGAAATATTATGAAAGATGCTGTAGGAAAAAAAATTAAATGGTCAATTTTTCACAGTCAAAGATCTGGGACAATAATATTACTATTACTACTTCTACTACTACTATACTACTACTAATAATAATTTGAATTATTATTTCCATGCAGCATGGAGAAAAGCACAGCATTCCAAACACACGCGTCTTTCAGAGTGATGCCTTGAAAATAAACACGAGTTTATGAGGTTAGGTTAGGGTAACTATGATTTAAAAGAGAAAAAAGTTGTTTTGTATCTCAGTTGCAACAATGTTCAAGACACTTCCGTACCGGATGGGCTGGAATAATAAATGTGGATAGCACATGGCTTCGTTTTGGAGGGCAGGATGCATAATAAAATATTTCGGCCACCCCTCTACGTACTCCAGTGTTCAACGAACATGTATTTTTTTTGTGTGAACAATGAGAATTAACTAAATAAAGTTATTGGTACGTTGTAAGAGGCTAATGTATAGACAAAGGCTAGGCGGACAAGAATATAGTCACCAGTCCACCTTCCCATTGTATTGTTTACCGCAGCACGTTTGAATGTCTCTCTTTAAAATGTGTCACCTTGTTGACTAGACAATTATCCAAACGACAATAAGCTTAACTATTGTAAAATGTTTTGTTGGCAAGAACAGGGAGACAATCCAGATGTGAATTATCGGGGACATTTATGCGGGGAAGAAGCCGGAAAAATTCCAACCAATTTCGGGAATCGAATCTGATCTCCCGCGTGATTGTCACTTGTCAGATGCTCTACCGACCAGATCACCGCAGCTTCTTGGATGAGTTCCATACTTTGATTATTTCAATTTATTTTAATATATTTTCTTGTATTTCTTCACCCTTGAAATGTCTCACCTCGTTGACCAGACAATTATTTCGTAACAAAGAAACAAAAAAATGCTCCGAGGATTTGATAAAAATCGAATGACTAGAAAGTAATTTCGTTCTAATGTTTTCATAAATACTATATTTATGTAGATCTCTACTACTTGATAGTAGGAGTAGTGGTATTAGTAGCATTATTAGTATTAATGTAGCTAATTAATTAATTATAAGTATTATTAATTAATTGTGATTATTATTATTTAATTAAAGTATAATAAAACAATGATAATGTGAATTTGAAAAAAGTTTTAGAAATAACACCCCCCTTGATGAAATCCTGCGTACGCTACTGGGTTTAACGAAAGTCCGGTTTAACTTAAATAACCTAAAAGGACAGTAGATAATGCAATAAAACTTCGTCTATAGCAACAAAACACGTTTATTATGGGGTATTTAACCTTTAAGTAGGTAGGTGGCCAAATTGTACACAAGTGCTCACGACACCCCACAGAAAAAATACACTTACAGTTATATTTGTAACAATTATAACTGTAATATATGTAATTTTACATTATTTGTACGGTTGTAAGATTGCGAGTAATGAAAATAACTAAATTTGAAACTTTTTCAGGACATTTTTATAATTTTCCTTTTTCCTTCTATTATATAGGGACAATTCCTTATTTTATTATATTTTTTTTCTTTTGCACTACTAGCCACGTCGAATAACTCTAATAGCTTTTTGACATGTTCCTGTTCTTTCTTGTATTTCATTTCGAAGAAAAGAAAAGCCATAAGTATTGCAACACTCGAGCAAAATAAAGTTTAAAACAATACGCAAGTAGGTAGTTGGGGTGCTGATAACACCCCAGAAAGCGGAGCTCTTTGTTATTGTGGACCAGCGCACAACAATCGGGCGAGTAAAAGACCTACCTCTCAAGGAGTAAACAACATGAAGGTAACGGAAAGATGAACAGTGT
This sequence comes from Lepisma saccharinum, assembly GCF_977018435.1. Classification (NCBI taxonomy): domain Eukaryota; kingdom Metazoa; phylum Arthropoda; class Insecta; order Zygentoma; family Lepismatidae; genus Lepisma; species Lepisma saccharinum. Next base: position 26,040,697 of record NC_139251.1, on the reverse strand, counting down.
TGCCAACTTTTAAGGCTATTTTTTTTAAAACAATTTTTAGACCCCAGATACCCACTTAAAGGTTAAAGGGCAAAGGCCTAAATACACTATACAGTACAGTACAAAGTCTGCGGGAAACAGACTTTCATCAGTGGTTGACTGCCTTTTCTTTCGGAAGTTCTCTTGTTGACTTCTAGCCACATTTAAAACCTTGCATTCTGCTTATTTTTCTTTCTTTTTTAGGCCTGTCCGGATTAAGCTAAGTCCGGCTTATCGGGGTCCGTATTAACGAGATTTTACTGTAATTACGAAGAGAATGTTGTTGGAAATGATTATTCTGTTCGAATACTGAACAACTGAACTTTATTTGTTATTAACAAGAAAATTTAGCGATTTCTTGTTTTGATAATTTGAAATGAACGATGGCAATTTCCAGATGGGGGGGGGGGAGATCGACGGATCAGCTCACCAGAGCACGGGATACACAGAATCAGTAGAGCAGAGGGCGCCAAACAATACGAGCAACAAGGCAACAATGGGTGTCAAGAATTATTTTATATCCAAACATTTCTTTTTCAGCCCCACATGAACACAACAATGCGAGTACCGTTTACAAAGCGACATTGTTTTGCGTTTTCAGATCTTGCGAGGGCGTGGCTGTAAAACGCAGGTAACGCACGACACAGCCGTACGCAACCCACATGCGTTACCCCTACTCGCACTTGGCAGGAGCCATAAAAGGTTCATGCACCCGTTCTCTCTGTCTCTCTCTCTCTCTCATACTTTTACAAAGAACCGCTGACGCCCTCGAAAAGTGAAAGTGGCTCTGTTCTTGGCGGAGGCAAGCTAATTGGTCTCAGTTGTGCTTAGGCATATCTCTCTCTTTTACATAACTTTTCTGTATTTCCTTTTGCAGTAAATACAGTTCCCTTTCCGTGTGCACTACAACAAGATTAATTTTTCAACGCCTCTCTGTCAGCGGATTGTCCCAAGCACAGTGTCCCAAGGCTACCAGATGTCACGATTTAGTCCAGGGGCGCGTCAAGTATCTGAGCGACGCTCGCTGAGCAAGATCTTCGCTCGTTGAGTAGACAGATCATTTACTTGACGCTGCGTGCTCATTGATCAAAATATCAGTGCCTTTGAATAATCTGTGATCAATGTGGTTGCTTTAAGTGGACAAGATTTCAGTGTTTGAAAAGCTGTTAATTATGGAAATAGTTGATGTAGACAAAACTGTCGATATTTTCATTTTTACACCCTCGCAAAACTAGGGTGTATATTTGAAATAAACAACACTTTCATTTTAATACAATTACAAAAAGTGGAATATTATATTACCTTCCATTGTTTGAACTTCCTCTGTAATTACTCTATATTGCAAGCCGTTAATCATAAATATTTCCTCATTGTCCGCCAACCCGCCACCCTCACACAGTTTTCCTGCCGAGAACGAAATACAAAAACGATATATTCTGTGGCTCAAACCAGGCCCGTAGCTAGAATTGATCTCCAGGGGGGGGGGTTGAAGGTTATCAGGGGGCTTTGTAACCCAAGTCCAATTTTCAAAAGTTTAACAGTATTAAATGAAGGTAAATTATGTGGGGGGGGGGGGTCATGAAGTTATATGAAATTTAGAAACATCATACAAATACTACATTTTTTCTATATCTTTTAAAACATAGATTTTTCAAGTGTTGACTGCTACTGACATCATCCCTCACTACACACCCCATACTACATTTGATGATATAGATATTTATATCACAGAAGAAAGAATGTACGATATACAATCATACTGCCTACAGTACATTCCACCCCCGGCGGAGGCAATGAAACTCCCCTTCGTTCCGAAAACTTGGGAGCTGTTGGTTGACCTTTGACACAGATGCGAAGGGAATTTGCATGATGTCATCAAAGTCACAGATTTCTGTGGGAGGTCGCAACAGGGGCAGCGAAAGTACAGCTCCCCTGTGAAAGAACCTTCTAGAGTCTAGAGAAGAGAATCTTCTAAATACTTGCCGCTACTTCGACTTCTCCGAACAAATGTATTAGCGGTTGTTCATGTTCTCTGAATTTATCCTTCACAAAAGTTGTAAGCAAAATAATATCTTATCTCTATATTTTCACTCTTCACTGCAAAGAAATTACAGAAAATAGTTTTGCCTAATGTCAAGGGAACTAAAGGAAGTGCCAGGGGGCTCAGCCCCCCTGGATTCTGCCTGGCTACGGGCCTGGCTCAAACCTGTGGTGAGCAAAGATCAAGTTCGCCCAGCGATGAAGCGAGCAGCGCTCGCCGAGCAATGCTTATTTGGCCGTTGTTCGCTGAGCGTTCAGATACTTGAGGCGCCCCAGCCAGCTCACTGGGGTAGCGGTACTCAAACCTCTTTTCTCATTGTACCCTTTAGTCGTAACTAAACGTCTAATGTAACCCCACCCTAGGTTTTCTCCAAATAGTGTGTATTGGGGAGATTTTTTGGCTGCCTGATTGGTGGCGCGTGTATCTGCAATACAGCTAAATGACATACGGGAAAGATGATAAAGAAATAAACATTAAAATTATATGTTTATTATTTTATTGGGTGTTCCTAAGCTTAAAATCTTTATGATTGGTTATATTAAAAAAATTGAAACAAAAAAAACTTTAATTTTCATATATTTCAGTTATTGAAAAAAAAGACCTTACTCAAACTGTCACTTGCTAGCGTAATACATTAACTTCACACAATCTATCAATGCACATGCAAATTTGGCGCCGATAGGTATTATTATTAGGTAGGAGGTACTGCCTGTCAGGGGCGCTCATCCCCCCCAAGGCCTATGACGCACTCCCCCCAAAATGTAGAACATAAGCCCCCCCCCCCACACACACCCTTTATGCCGAATTATTTACTCAAATTATTTTGGTCAGATAAAATTTGCGGAACATATTCTGCTTCAAATGTACTGCCTTTGATTCACATTAGAGAAAAGTAAGTTCATTTTATGAAAAACAAGGTTCATTTTATTATTAAATTCATACAATAAGCTTGAAAGAAGCAAAGTACGAAAGTTTACCTAATCATTTCTGGAGTCGAGAGATGGCGGGAGAATGAAGCATTTAATTATCTATTTTACAAAAAGAAAAAAAGAAAGTGAGTTGGTTGAAAGAAAGTAGCCCCTCCTATAATTTCCTATAAACATTTTGTAATTCAATATTGTAATCCTCACGCTTAAATCCAACCTCTCACTGGCAAGTCAGTTTATATACCAAATCTATGTGTATAATTCGATCAAAGACTTTGAATCGCATTTCAGTGCTGAACTGACTTATCTATCATGGGAGCTATGGCGCTAGTATCGCATGTTTAAATCACGTGGATGGAAGCACGTATAGTATTTAACATTTTCCGTGTGTACAGGTGTCGTGGTGCTAAAGTATCCCCGAACTACATACATTATTACTATTCCTGGTAATATCGGTATTATGAAAGATGATACAGTGAACTATGTAAGTGTGGAACAGGAGTTGTTTCACTAGTACTGTATTTGCTTCATAAAACTAGTTTATGTGTGTTTTCTTTTTTTAGTTGGCACCACTGCTGGACATTACTATTGAAACCCACTACGTATAGAGAATCGTGGTATACGTATTTCTAGAGTTGTGTATGAAGGACAAGAAACCGCTATAGCCAATACAGGAATAACCCTCGGCAAAGCGCCAGAGCAAATTAGTATACCACCTTCAGCCTTGTCGCCAACAAAGAGTGTGAATACGAAAGGAGTGCTATGTTAGCACACCCGTAAACTACAGTTAGACGAATCCAATCTCTTCCATTGTCGACCAGATGCTTAAGGACATTTTCTCAATGCAGACAAGTACCTACTTGAATCAAAGATGACGCAACCCTCGTGCAATAACCACAGCCCACCCCAAATAACTTAGACTTGCATGAGAAACTTTCAACAGCAGAGAAAGGGAGTGAAGAGAGAAAGAGACAGGCAAAGATAAAGTGATAGAGGAAGGAAACAATGTAGAGAAGGAAGATAGAAAGAAATAACCGGAGGAATAAAGAATTATAGAATGAAAGAAGGGAAACAGGAAGATATAAGGAGAGAATGAGAAAGGTGGATAAACAGAGAGAAATGAAGTCTGGGTATGGATGTTCTTGGTGCGTGAAGCTTCATCAATTTCGCCTAATCATCACTCACCCTAATCGTCGCAATTAGCCAAAAGAAGTGGCAGAAAAGCGACGGCAAATAACAAAACACATTCAGAGAGGGGAAAGAAAGATAGGATACAAAGACAACAAGAAATATGGAAATAAAGATAGAAATAAGAAGATAGAGCAGTAGTGGGAAAAGCAAAGGAATAAATGAGGATAGAAAGAAAATTGATGGATGAACAGACATATAAGTGAAGGTGGAAAAAAGGAGGAGGGATACAGGAAGAAATGAAGATAGAAAGATAAATGTGGGAAACAGAGGAAGAAATTAAGATAGAAAGAAAAAGGTGAAGTGAACAGAGAATAAAATGAAGACAGCTAAAGACAGAAAGAAGAAAGAGGTAGAGAAACAAAGGAAGAGGAATAAAGAAGGAGTATCAGAGGAAGCGATTAGGATAGAGATAAAAGGGGGAAGAAGAACAGAGAAAGAAACGAAGATATAAAGGAAAATGGTAGAGGAAGAAATGAAGATAGAAAGCAAGAGATGAGAAAGCAATGGTAAAAACGAAGAGATGGAATACAATGGAACAGCTAAAGACAGAAAGAAGAAGATAGAGAAACAGATGAAGAAGCATAAAGATGGTGGAACCGAGGAAGAAATCAGAATAAAAAGAGAATGGGGATGAGTAACAGAGGAAAACAATGAAAGATGAAGATAGATAAGAAGTAATGAGAACGTAAAGAGAAAGATGTGTAACTAAAGATAGAAAGAATACACAGAGAAAGAAACAGATGAGGAAAGGAAGAGTGGAAAGCAATTAAAGATAGAAGAAAAGGTATGGCGAAACATAAGAAGGAAGAAAGTGAAAACAGAAAGAGTAATATATGTATGTAAATGCAAAGAGAGAGGAGGGGAGAACGGGTAGAAAGAGAGAGAGAGAGTATAAATAACATGGAAACAGAGTACTGTTGAGCCCATTCATAGAAAATTCATAGATGGAGCCATTGATTTGAATGACAATCCCTTCAACCCAGCCTTTTCAGTGCACAAACAAAGGACAACAAACAAGAGAGCACCTTCCAAAACGTTTGCATCAGAAAAGGAAGAGGCAGACAGTAAAACTGCTTCACTCCTCCTGCAAATCCTTGTCCTAAAAATCCTCTTCCCACACAAATTAGAATTTAGAATAAGCTTCTAATACACTTAGTCCCTGCTAAGGAATTAGCAGCACCATCAAACGCACGGAGCAGGTAGGCGCACACTTAGCAGTATATTCGGAAAACCTTTACGAAGGCTTCCTTTGCCCTTAACGGTATATGCATAAGTACTTTTCCCTTCAAGGTCGTTGGATAATTAGCAAGGTAGGATGCAGTGCACCTTGCCGAGGCTCTTCTTCTTCTTTCACCAAGGATAACCGAATGGCGGAAGTTGCACTATTCTGTGCATCGTGCTGGTACGAGAACGTTAGAACAGATGCAAAAAAATAAATTAAGTGGAATGAGAACGTCAGACGTTATAAAACTGTAATGCAAGAAGGTAATAAAGGGTTAAATGTAGGACTAGAACGGACACGGTGTTAGCACAAGGACAATAGCAGCATAGCGTGCATGCTTTGATTTATTTTTTTGTTCTTTAGCGTCTCTTTTCTGCCGTTTTGACTACTCGCGACGATTAGGTAGGGTTGAGTTGTTGTTTTAAAGTTCACTTCTATGCACAGGTTGGCTAATCGGGATTGGGCCCACAGTGAATCCGAACCACTTTGCGATGCATCGAACCTGGGACCCCTTGATTGCAAGGCGACGACGTTACCACGATGAGGCTGAGTGATGATATGGCGATATTGAAGGGACACTCACAAATAACACCGTGATTCGAACCCGCGAACCTTGGCGTCGCAGCGAGCTGTGTTAACCACTCCGCTACGCAACAGAGGTTGGCTGTATGCTTTAATTGTGTACAGTCAACAGCAACGGTAGACAAATTGTGCATCACTATTCATAACCGTGAGAGAAAGTGTTCACGAACTTTTAACCGAGAATGTGCCCCTCAACTGACCTTTCATCTTACAACCCGGGGGAAAAAATAGCAAATTTCGGGGACTTAACCGATGGAGGGCACAATTACATTATACATATTTTAAGTATTACAAATAACTGTTTATTAACCGCTGGACTCCAGTGGAATCTCAAGGGGTTAAAGTTGCATTAAGATACTTTTACGCGTAGTTGGCGTAATTGTTTGAAAACTTCAACTAAATCTTACTCTGTTCTGTATGAATATAATTGTAATATTTGAAAACTTAAGAATTTGATTAAATCTCCACCGGAGTTGATATATATATTATCCCATGTAATAATTACTTTTTACTTATCATCTTGTTACTTATTAATTAATCTATGTAATATTAATGTTTTTTTTATCACCTCATTTATTGCAATTTTTATTTTCTTCAAATTCATGCTCGTAACCCCAATGTACTTACTACTCCGCTAATAACTAACACTATATGACCAACCCACAGAACTAACACAACCACATAATATACATTTTAGTTACTGGTTAATGAATTTAATTAGGAACCCAGTGTGTGTATGCGACGGCGTCTCAATAAAATGAACAGATGAACGAAAAACGCGTATTCCATCTCAGCAGGGATACGAAAGTCCCAACGACAATGTATTTTGCGCGAGCGATGCACTTCACACGGTGCTGTCCCAAGAAAAATGCCAGCCAAGCTATCTTATAGGCACGTGCAAGATAAGCGGATTACGTCTCGCGGTGAAGGCCGAAGGAATGCTACGTTTTCTTTTCCGCACCTAAGGTAACCGTGAGGAACGAGATATGTACGATCACCAAGCACCTCCCCTGCATAATATAAGCACTGAGGTTTGATTGCGATCGAGTGCAGGGGCCACGTTCTGAGATCCCGTAACGGACGGTAGATGCTGACACAATTGATTCAATTGCACTTCCTAAAGAATCTAAGGAACACAATTTCTACACCCTGCTGATTCTGCTTTCCAGAATTAAAACTAATCGGCTTCGGTTGTCCGGTGTCCCGACAAAACGTACCAGCGACAACACGTACCACTAGGGTTTTCGCGACGAAACGTACCACTCAGATAAACATCTACCTTCAAAATATTTACTCCGCGACAAAACGTACCACTTCAAGGAAAACGCTTGAACATGTCGGACATTCCAATACGGTGCGCTCTCTGCCACCCGTTTGTGGAGTCCCGAATGATGATCAGTTAGATGCGAAGAAGCCTATGCAAGAGGCGAAGGAAATGGTTCGAGAGGAAGACACGCCAATTACCAAGATTTACAACGATACTCTAGGCAACCTACACGACAAAGGTGAGGTTAGGTTAGGTTACGTTAGGTTAAGTTAGACTAGGTTAGGTTAGGTTAAGTTAGGCTAGGTTAGGTTAGGTTAGGCTAGGTTAGGTTAGACTAGGTTAGGTTAGGTTAGGTTAAGTTAGGCTAGGTTAGGTTAGACTAGGTTAGGCTAGGTTAGGTTAGGTTAGGCTAGGCTACGTTAGGTTAGGTTAAGTTAGGCTAGGTTAGGTTAGGTTAAGTTAGGCTAGGTTAGGTTAGGTTAGAACTGACATAACTAAAAAAAAAGATCGAAAAAAAAGACGAAAAGATAAAAGAAAAGAAAAAAATGTGGAGGACACCTTAACCACAGCTGATTTTAAACACGCCAAAATAGCTATATAAAAATTATATAGTAATTTTGCCAGTCGAAAGTGTGATGGAAACCATCAAAACTAGAAAAAATCGTAATTTCGGTAAATGATGTTTGTTGCCGTCCCATCAAGTGGTACGTTTTGTCCCATCGCAAATATTTTAAGACTCATTAGAAGACCCTTCGCAGGTAGCCGCCCGGATGGTAGGTACGTTTTGTCGGTGGTACGCATATCCGGTTGTCCAGCTCTAAATTGAAAACATAACAAAATACGCCTTCGCAGATACAAGCTGATCAAATGACAAACGAAGTTCATAACACTGTTTTGGTTCACAGAATAGCGAGATCAATGTAATAAACTAACAATACTTGTGCATGTTACTTTATGTATTGTAAAATTGAACCAATAAATAATGATAATGGTGATGACATTTCGCCTAGTATTACTTTTGCCGATGGGTGTACAGTGTTGCAATGGAGTTGTTAGCATATCGGCCTACTAACTCAGAAGTTGGAGGTAAGAATGCTATAGGGCTGTAAGGAATGCCTTTCTCCAGAGCGCCCAAATGTCAACCTCTCTTGCACGTAGTACACCTCGGACTGCACTTGCAGACTAACGAGGCTCTGGCGTCTGGCCTCACAGCCAGTATAATGCTCTGTTGGGCTTGTGCTGAGTCATGTCCATGTGTGTGTTCATTGGTCGATTAATTTGGTTTATTTTACTTCGGCCGTTTCTGGCTAATCACGGCAATGAATGATGAATACATGCAACTCGCACCAAAGGCCAAGACTCGACCCCAGAACCCACGTTGGAGAGATCGGAAGTCAACCGCTCGGACACCGAGATGGCAATAGAATAGGAATAAAAAGGAAGCTATGGTGTAATCTATCTATCTTCTATATATATAAAAATGGATGTATGTGTGTGTGTGTGTGTATATTTGTTTGTTCCGGCATAACTCTCGAACACCTGGAGCCATTTCAACCAAACTTGGTACACGTATCACTTGCAATCTGGAAATAATATTTTGGGGTAAGACATCCATGGCACCCATAGGGGTGGGGTGGGAAGGGGTGACATGTAAAAATAATCGAGAACCATCGATATTAAATTCCGCACAAACAGACATCCGTGACTCTACACAATCCGCACAACGATAGTGTTTCTCGGGTTGTCTAACATTCAGGCTATGTTGCGAAAACGACCTATATTAGTGTGGAATCCATAGTTTTCGTGACAATCCCAATGCGGTTCAACTTCAAGTTCATCACCTATCGGTATTAGGTAAGAGGGGGTGAAAAATAAAATGCCACAAATGATAAGTGGATTTTCATAGCAAATTTTCAATGGCAGCTTCCAATACCGCCGTAGAGTTAGGCAACACACATAACGCTTTGCAGGGAAGAGATTATTTCAAGATCTGGGTATCCCATTTTTATTGACGGTGACTGTACATAAAACGCCAGAAAAATTGAATAAATAGGCAGAAGGGAGGGAGAATACTTATATGGTGAGAAGTACAATTAAGTTATCACAAAATATGTCTAGAAAGCATATTTGTAATAAAAAATATTTTATTTATCAACTTTTCCTTGTCTTTTCTTTAGGGTGTAGTTGGGAGGACATGTTTATTAAATAGTGGGACCGCGACCCTTCTTTGCCCCCTTTGTCACTGAGCTTCATTAAAATATGCAAAAAACTTATTGGTGTTGTTGAGATCTACAAGTTGTTTCTAGTCTAAAACTAGAAAAATATATACTTCCTATTTTTGCAAAACTCATCACTACTACATGAACGTACCTTGTAGTAAAATTTTCTCCCAAATACAACTCGTCAGAAGGAGGGTATATCACATTTTTACTGCTGGTATCCTGAAAAGAAAGAAAAAGAATGTTATACACTGTGCTGGTAAATTGTTGTGGTTTATTTCTGCATTCTCTTTTATTTCTATTGTTATGAAACTAACGGAAGATGTGGATGATTTTAAATGCATAAACATAAAAACATGAATGGTCCACTCTGTCGCACTGCCATTGGGTTCGAGTCCTGGTTAGAGTATTGGTGTATCCTTGTATTGTTATAAAATATATAACTAATTAACTCTCTAGCCTTCTTAAACCCGAAGATTTATCGCTGCAGCAATACAAGCCTTCCATATGTCCCTAGCCTGAGCGAGATATATCCACTCTTTTCCATCCCTACCGATTTTCTTGGCCTTCCTACAGGTCTCTTACCATCAGGTTTCCCAACAAGAACCCTGTGGACTCTTCTTTCCTCTCCAATTCGTGCCACATGGCCTGCCCACCTGTCTTATTGATTTAATTATTCTAATAATATCTGGACATGAATACAAATCATGTAGTTCTAAATTATGTAATCTTCTCCACTCACCTGTCTCCTCATCCCTTTTAGGTCCAAATATATTTCTAAAGATTTTATTTTCAAAAACTCTTAATTTATGTTCCTCTAATGTATATAAAATTCCACACGGTTGCAATCGTCGCGGCTAACGAAGGAACTAGAAGCGAAACATTTAATAATCAAATATAAACATTAAACTAAAGTGAAAATTATTATTATTGCTTGAATCCTGACATTGGAAACGATTTCCCTAAAAATATTACTTTATGCACAGAGGCTAATCGCAATTTGATGTACTGTATAAAGTAGGATGTGATTCGTGGAAATCGAACGTGGGATCCCTTGATTACAAGAGGGAAAGGAGTATGGCTGAGACTGGGGGGAAGAGACAGTGCGGTGAAAAGAGAGGTAGGGACATATGAATGTATAATATGTAAGGGGAATGACGGGACGGATCATCTGTTTGAATGCGCGGGAACGCGCGCCCTTCAGGAAAAATGGCTGGAGGATGTGGGAACAGAAGAAGCACTCAAATTAGTTGTGGAACAGAGTGCAGAAAGTGTGGAAAAGTTAGAGAAAGTGGGAGTGTTTTTGGTGAAAGTGAAGGAAAAGAAAAGCGAGGCGAGGAAGAAAGACTGGAAGAAGAACGAGTGGAGTGAATGAGCTGTTAGAGGAGGGGAAAGAATGTGTACATAGGGGACAAACTAAGAGACAGCATATAAGATAAACTAAATGCAATATATATATATATATATATAAATTGTAGAAATGAAAGAATAAATCTAAATCTAAAAAGAGCGAAAGAGAAGGAATAGGAAACAGAAATAATGAAAAATAGATTGGTAGAAAGAGAAGCCAAGGTAGAAGAAAAACAGAGAGAACAAAATAAAGAAAGAGATATGCAATGAAAAGAATTACAGAGAATCCAGTATTTTTCCAGCTGGGAGGACGTAAGTTCATAATTATAGGTGTAAGGGTAAATTTAGAGCCAAAATAATCATACATTGGGCATTAAATGGTAACGGTTGATCAGGAAATTTTGGGTGGGTGGATGTGTGGATAAATCACAGGGAGAGAGAGAGACACTAAAGAACCAATCGAGAGAAAAATAGGAAGAAAAATATAGCTAAAAGGGAAAGTAAAGAGGGAAGAGAGAAACAGGAAGAATGAATAACAGAGAAAGAGAGAGAGTACAATAAGATAGAGGAAGAATAAAATAAACAGAAATAGGAAAAGAAAGATGAGAGAAAAGGAAGAATGAAGGAGAGAGAAATAGTAAAAGAGTGAGAAGAAAACAGAAAGAATGAATGAAAGAAAGGAGAGAGAGATAGAGGAGAGAAAGAAAGGAAGAGTGAAGGAGAGGGAAATAGGAAGAAAGAAATAAACAGAAGAAGTGAAAGAATGAGAAATAGAATAAGAGAAAAAGAGGAATAACAATTTGATCTTCATCGTAGCGATTAGCCAAACCTGGACGGAAAGCGACGTAAAGAAACACATTAAAGCAAAACAGTACCATCCTTGCAACAGATGGTGCAACATCATCTCTCTCTTGCCGCTTGAACACACAGGCGCTATGACGAACTGAGCTACTCCGGAAACCGGGAACATTTGAGGAATTTCCAAGCGCCTCTCGGCGCTGTCTTGGCTACGGCGAATCTTCCTCCTTTCCCTCACTCGATGGAGACATCACTGACTTTCACCGCTGCGTGATTTAGCGTTTTCTAATACACTGCTTTGTTAATATGGTTGGTAGGTAAGATAATGGCTGAATGCTAGATTGGGAATATAGGCCCCGGAAATTGAACGGACATCTCCCGCATGGTGGTGTCTCAGAGAATTTCATTCAAGTTTGTTCAAGGATGGGTAAAATATTTATAAGAGCTCCTTCGGTGGTGTCTAAGATTTTTGCTTTTTCTATTCATCTCTTTCTCTTTGTCTCTTTCTATCTATCGTTCATTCTGTTTCACTCTTCCTTTTACTATCTCTCTCATTATTCTGTTTTTCTATTTATCTCCCTCTTTTTATTTTCTATTTCTCTAATTCTTCCTGTTTCTTTAGTTGCTCCTTCTCTGCCTTTCATTTTTGCCGTTTCTCTTATTTTCTCTTTTCTTCATTCTTTCCGTTTTTCTCTTTTCTATTTCTATCTTTCATTCATTTTTCCTCTTTTTATCTTTTCATAGTCCCTGTATTTCTACTTCTCTCTCTCTCCCTTCCTTGCATTCTTGCTGTTTCTCTCTTTTGTTTTCGATTTATCTCTCTCTCTTTAAATCTCCCGTTTCTCTCTATTATTACTTCTCTCTTTTTCATTATTTCTATTCCTCTCTTTCATTCTTCCCTTCTATCTTTCTTTTCCTATCAGTCTAAGGAAACAGAGGAAGACACAGCAATATATATCTCCTTCTTTGTCCTGTTTCTCCATTTCTTTCTCTATCATTTTTCATTCTTCCTGTTTCTCTATTTCATCTTCTTTCTCTCTGTCTTCACTTTTCTTTATATCTTTCTCTCTGGCTTTATTTCTATTCTTCTCTCCATTTCTTTGTTTTGTCACTTCTCTTTCTTTGTTCTTTAGTCTTTTTCTCTCTCTCTCTCTCCGTTCTTTCTCGTATTTCTCTACCATTTCTCTTTGTCTCACTTTCCTTATTTATGTGTTTGCCCCTCTCTGAATGTGGTTCTTCGATGGGATAAGACAATTTAACGGTGGGGCTATAGCCCACTCAGTGTTGATGCCATATTGACAGGAAACCATTTGGAATGGATGTGAACTTATCTCCATTCTGTGCAATCTCAAAACAAACATTCTCCTAATTAATACCCTTGAGTATGCTGCTTTTATTGTGAAGGCATTTTGGCACATGCTATGTATTCTGTTAATAACACCTATTGTAAATTGCATGTCGCTGCAAAAATGCATGAAATGCACGAATGTCATTGAACAATGTTTCGTGAAATAGCCACGAGATGTCACTGATTTCAAAGTAATGATTACTGCCTTGTTGATGACCTTTGGAAACAAACCAACTTATGTTTTGCCTTCAGAAATTGTCTTCAATATTTCTAGATAATTCTGTCATCCGCGTGTTAATACTACTTACAAAGTAATAATGCTGATGATAAAAACCTACGGACTTTTATAGATACTTAGATATGCTATTTATATAATATTGTCGGAAGTTCAAAGTATATTGCAAATCAACATATCAGTCGCTCCTATATTAAAAACAATACTCATGCTTTTCAGATATGACAGCTTTAGAGAGCAATTTTTCTTAGATTTTGTAAATTTAGCGCCTTATTTCATATATATAAGGGTGTGTGTGCGTATGTGTATGACAAGATAGGACAGGTTCGGCTTGGTGTCCTGTTTCGTCTAGAGCTCCTACCGAAGATGTGTAATCTTAGGTGGAAATTTCTCCAATATTTATGCATACACAGGGCCGCCCCGATGGCGCAGTGTTAGCGTTGTCGCGTTGTAATCAAGGGGTGCCGGGTTCGATATCCGTTGGAGTCAAATAGTGGTTCGGATTCCACTTTAAACTGTAGGTCCAGTCCCGATTAGCCTCTCTGTGCATAAAGTGGACCTAAAACACAGCCACAGATAGCCTCCAATCAATGGATACCAAGGGGCTATAGAGCGGGGTTCTGACCACATCACCTCCTTATATTCCTTCATGGCACAATGTAGTGCACAGCCCCCAAATAGCCTGTGGTGTAAATGCAAAGGAAAGGGGGTGAGAAAAGGGAAGGTAACAGTTGGACAGTGTGTATTCTACATGTTACCGCGTTTACCACCTGTAAACCAAACTTTTAAATACATTTTTCTACATTTAGCTTTGATATATGTGTAATTGCTCATTGTATATTATACAAACTATTAAATCAGGATTCTAAACCAGATTGTAAGTAATATTTTTAAAGAACTTAAAGACTGGTTTACGCACGCCACTGATCATTCTCCGTCGCACCCTTCTGATAACCGGGTTTCCTCCCCGATCGGAGGGGGGAGGGCGAGGGAGCCGAAGCGAGTGGCTATTTATAAGCACGCGGCCTGCCACCGCTGGAAACTTTGCGGGAGGAAACTGCTTGTTCCTTCCTGATTTCTGTGCTACACTTGGCAGAGGCAGTGTTGCCACATGAAGGGAAATTTCCCTCTGTGCAAGGAAGTCTAGGTCCAAATTTAAGCATAAAAGAAAGTAGTTTTTATGAAAAATATAGAAAATTGTCGGAAAATATGAATTTGTCGCCCTTACTTTGGTGTTACATTTCTATTATATCTAATTAATCTAGACAGGAGTGCATAATAAATATATGCAATAAATAAGAATTGTTGCGATAAACCAGGGCAAATTTTCGGCACTGTAATTGGGGTATAACTTTTCAATTTAGGGATGGACGATTTCGGAAATTTGATATTGCGATATATCGTCACAGACGATACGATACGATATTTTTTCCCGTATCGTGATATCGGCGATATATCGTCCCTAAGATATATATCGGTATCCCGGATTCGATAACCGATGGAGAGACATAGTTGTTCGGATCCCACTTTAAACTGTAGGTCTAGTCCAGATTAGCCTTAATGTGCATAAAATGGACTTAAGACACCAATTCAATCAATCAATCAAAAACTAAGATATATATATATATATATATATATATATATATATATATATATATATATATATATCGTAAATATCGTGACGATATATCGTTGACACGATATATATCGACAAAATATGGTGACGATATATAATCTAGTTGATATTGCCTGGTCGATATTTTTTCAATATCGCGATATATTGTCTGGACGATATATCGTCCCACACTAGTTTTCATTGACAGAGAAATATGAACAAAAACCTCGCATTCTTATGCAGAATCTGTAGCTCCGTATCACGCTATGCTAACCGGTAAACCACCACGACGTGCAAAAGCAGGTGCTAGGAATATATATGTCAAGCAAGTGGAGCGGCAAGACCAGATGTTTTGTCCTTAGCAAACTGGAACGAAGATTGCCTGCACATGGAGCTATGCGGGTGGGAAAGCGAGTTCCAATGTGCAAAGTGCAGGCAATAACGGGTATGTGGAAGATAACATCTAACGGCATAAATAAAATGATCAATTTTTTGTCTATCAGGAAGTTTGTTGGTAACTTGCGATGAAATCATACAGGCAGGTATTTTCGATTAGAAAATTTCCCTACAAGCTACAAGGATTTTGTAACTAAGCTGCAGCTACAAGGATTTTTTAGCTAAGCTGCAGCTACAAGGATTTTATAGCTAAGCTGCAGCTACAAGGATTTTATAGCTAAGCTGCAGCTACAAGGATTTTGTAGCGAAGCTGCAGCTACAAGGATTTTGTAGCTAAGCTGCAGCTACAAGGATTTTGTAGCTAAGCTGCAGTTACAACTTTAAAAATGTAGCGACAGCTACAGCTACATAATAGCGACGCAGTCAACCCACGTAAATCTTAAAATGTCCAAACCTAAAACCATGGTGCAAACATCTATATAATTATCATATATGGATATTCCAGAGAAGTAAATGCATCGTTTGAAACAAACACAAATAAAAAATGAATAAAGTATGTAGCTCAGACCAGATATTTAAGTGGATCATCGATAAAGATGTAGGAAGATGCTTAAAAATTGCATCAGTTGCTCGACATAGAGAGAAATTCATACTTCCAACATATGATGTACTTTGGCATTATCTTTACAATACAGAAATGCATCTAACTGTAAACCTGACTCTTGGCAAAGGTCAGAAACACACTTTAGTGCATTACTGGATGAGCCTCTGGTGCATCAAATGCATTTAGTTTTCTGTTACAGATACGTTCAAAGGAATGCGGAGTGTAATAGGTGACCCTTTTCCAGAACATCCAAATGGCAACCTCACTTCCTCGTAGTACACCCTGGAGTGCATTTTGCAGACTAGTGAGGCCCTGGCGTCTGGACTCACAACCACTGTATAATCCTTTTACTTGTTGTATCCTCCTTATGTGTTTGTGACTGTCCCTTCACCCGATTTCATCTTATCACCACTCACCCTCATCTTCGTGACTCGCCAAAGTGGCAGAAAAGCGAAGTGGGGAAAATTAAATCAACTAATCAATGAAATGAATTCTTCCAAACATAGGATGTGATATGTTGGTATATCCGAAGTAACATTGGTACTTCCTGCACACAGAAAACTAAATGCATCATATCGATTGATGCACCAGAATGCATCTATTGATGCACTAAAGTGTGTTTTATGGCTTCTTCAAAGAATCAGATTCACATTTGATGCACTTGGGTGCATTTTTGTATGTCGTGAAAGCAACACCAAAGTGCATCATTTGATTCAAGTGAGGATTTATTTCAGTCCAGATGCACTTTAATGCATCAGTTGATGCACCTTGATGCGTTTTGATGCACCAGAATGTATTTTTTTAATGACGCACTTAAACGTTTCGTCTGAGCAACATAAAATCTGTAGCTCAGACCAAACGTTTAAGTGCATCATCCAGAAAGATGCAGGAAGATGCATCAAGAAATATCAACTGATGCATTGAAGTGCATCTCGACTGAAAGAAATCCTTACTTGAATCAAATTATGCACTTTAGTGTTTCTTTCACGACATACAAAAATACACCCAAGTGCATCAAATGTGAATTTCATTCTTTGAATAAGCCTTAAAACACACTTTAGTGCATCAATAGATGCATTCTGGTGCATCAATCGATATGATGCACTTATAGTTTTCTGAGTGTGGGTACAATCATGTCATGGACATCTTCAAAGGTCCATACCTGTAACGCCAGCTTTAGACGATATCATTTTCCTTAGCATTCCTGCCTGGTGTTCTTTGCGAGGGTTCCTGTCCCTTCATCCACTTAATTGTATCATTACTCATCCTTACCTTCGCGATTAGGCAAAAGTGACAGAAAAGCGAAGTAAAACAATCACCCAATTCATCAATCCTAGACACTCTGAACTGTTTTCTGCATGTAAATTTCAGAGAACAAAATGCCATTTAAATTACCTCTTTCATTATACAGTAAAACCTGTCTATCCCGGAACATGATGGTTCCGAGCAAACTTTTCCGTCTTAACAGTTTTCCTTCTTATACAGGGTTGACTTTAAATACAGTACAGAGCGCTGCAGGAAATAATGGAAAGACAGATATACATTTCGCATTTCTTGTAATGTAGAGTACTAATGCATGTACGTACATGAAAAAAATGCGATATAGTCGCAATAAGCATAGCAGAGATTACAATTATGTAACTACACAACATGTTGTTATACTTTTTACAGTATATGAAGAACGTACAGTACGTATTTATGTATCTTTTCGAACCCGGGACCCCTGGCGTCGTAGCGCGATGTGCATAGAGGGAAAGAGAAAGATTGAAAGATGGAATAAGAGAGGTGAAGAAAGATTGAGATAAAAGTGAAGAAAAAGGAAGAAAGAAAGAGATAACAAGAAAAATAGAAAGAAGACGAAAGAACAGAGGAGAAATAGACAAAGAAAGGTGGAGAAAGAGGGTAAGAGATGAAAGAAAGAAACAGAATTGTATTGTAGCGCATTCTTTCATATCGACAATATTACCGATAAGCGAGTAGCAACAGAGACGTGTTCCTTACAGTATTGCATTGTTTTCTTGCGAGCGAAAAAAAATAAAGGAAGAAATTTCCGTCTTACTGAGAATAAAAACATCTCGTTGGTCTTTAAATGGTGCTCCGTTTCCGCGTAAAGGAGGTTTCCGCCTTAAGCAGGTCATTTTCAGGTATAAAATCGGTCCATTCTGGGGACTTTTTTTTTTCCGTATTTACAGGTTTCCTTCTTACAGAGGTTCCGGGATATGCAGTTTTTACTGTATTTCTATGACATTAGTCATGGAGATTTTTTTTTATTTCTTGATCATGTTGGCACCCATCATACTAGCTGCCGGCCGCCACTGATTTATATATACTGGCAAAAATCCTTAGGGAAATGCTTCCGTCTGAACCGGGCCTAACCATGGTCCAACAGAGAACAGAAGACGGCGACGAACTCGCACAAAATGCGTGCCGTGACCTCTACTGTTGAGAGGCGAAGAGAGACGAAAAAAAACAAGCCTCGAGATCAAGTTAGTCTGGTTCCGCCCTGCCTGTTCGAAAATGCTTTCTCGCTCGAATCCTTTCTCCAATTCGAGTCGTCCGTTCCTCGCCTCGCACGCTTTGCTCAGTCTGACCCCCCTCCGGGGAACGAATTTCGCTCATCTTTTCCTTGTTTTTGTTATTAATTGGAAAGTTGACACGCAATCCATGAAGAACACCCGCAAACCATGCGAGGTCTCTGCGATTTTTTCTTCTTGAAGAAAGGCTTCTTCCAGCACACGGTTGAGAAAGTTTACTCCATGTAACAGGAAATGCACATTCCACATGGTTATTATGATTATGCAATAATAATTATTAATATTAATAAGACCAACCAATTTTATTCCAAAATTATTATTATTATTATAAAGCGTGTCCCAAAATGATTATCGGGATTTCATGGTTGTTTAATTTCCCTTATATAAGGGGTACAAGGACAAAGTTTCTTGGTGTTTTAAGTTCACTTTATGCACAGAAAGGCTAATCGGGAGTAGACCTAGAGTTTAAAGTGGAATCCGAACCACTATGTGCCTCCACCGGGTAGCGAACCTGGGACCCCTTGATTACAAGGCAACTACGCTACCACTGCACCATCGGGGAGTAAACAACTCAGCAAGTTTACCTAGTGTACCTTATAAACAGTAGCGACGATTAAGTGACAAAACTGAGGGTGGACAAGGACAGTAGACATGGTGCAGGAACAGCTTAAGAAAAACAGTTGTCTTGTAAATCACAAACGAACTAATAATTCTAAAAACCAAGGAGGATATAACATCACCAATAACTCCCAAAGCTAATATTCTAACTAAACTCAAGAAGAGTTCTGTTTTTGTTTATTATTTGTTTCATTTTGTGTGTGTGAAGGGCTCTTTGTTTATATATTTCGGAGTTCTAGGAATAATTTATGCAATAATAGCAATTGGTTTCTTAGGGTTTATTGTATTGATTTCTTCCTCTTTGAGTTAATTGGTTTTTTTTGGTTGGTTTTAGGGGGTTCACACCACTAATAAAAACAAAAAACAATCAAAAATAAGAGCAACCTGAACCACTAATCATAAAGAACTATTAAAGCTTCCCACCTAAATCGCCGACACTGCTTACAAATGTTCAATGCGAGCACCTATCGTGACACGCACACATCCATCCGGTAGTCCAATGTTTCTCGACACACTTGGACGTCCAGGACTCTTCCCTTTGCAGACACATCCAGTTGTTTGAAACTTGTCAAACCATCGACGAATGTTGTTATTGTACGGAGGATCACTTCCAAATCGCCGACGAAAAGCTCGCTGAACTGAAACAGCAGAACCACACCTTGCAAATTCAATGACACAAAAGGGCTTCTGCACGGGAGTCGCCATCTTGTAATACACTTACGTCGCTGTGACTGATGGGAAACAAATGATAAGCTCTCAGGGTAGCAAACCTCCACAGCCGTTCTTATCGTACATGTACGATATAAACATTCACCTTCGTCTGTTGCAATATACCGACTACTTGAAACCCCGCTAGGCCTAATCATTTTGGGACACGCTGTATATTTTATTCATCGATGAGTACTGTTAGAAGTTACCGTAAAATTTACAATATTCTACCGTTAACATTTAGGTTCTTGTTTACTCCCATATAAACTTTGTCCATGTACCCCACATATAAGGGAAATTAAACGACTATAAAACCAGGATAATCTTTTTTGGACACGCTGTATTAATAGACTAATCTCTCTTTTTCATCGATAGATTTTCAAAATGATAGTACCTAAATACACCTACATAAAACAATAGATCGTACAATTCTGGAATGAATTTTGTTTTTTGGCAGCAAAGGAATATCTCAATTCTAGCATCTCACAAAAAGGCCAGAGGTTTATTAACTGAACTTGTGGAAAGCTTACAATATGAACTTTTGATGATGTATACTTTTGCATGATCTATTGTATAATTTTATTTGTATATTCAATTTTGCAAGTTTGTATCTCCTATTTTGATATAGTGATGTACTTGGTTGTCATACTATGCTCATCACTCATATAAATATATTATTCTTATATCCTGAGAGACTTGTCTACCCCATCCACTAAATGAGTGAATATCCAGACCAAGTGTTTGAATACAGTTAGTGGACTGAAATGCATTCTATTTTGTTATTAACTTCAGACACATCCTTCAAGGAAAAGCTTTCAGTCATGCTGTTTATGTTGTGTGGTCTCTTTTGGAACTTTGAAAGCAGTGGAATCATTTATTCTTTAGATTAAATGGCAGAATATGAAAATATAACCTAGTTCCTGCATTTTGCACTAATTGTTTTTCGATCTAACGCATTTTTACTTTGTAATTCTGCTCCAATACTAAGTAGCTGAACCTTTGTATTAACAATAAAAATAACGAGTTTTTTGCTTTTGAGTAACTTGAAATTATCTAATGCAATTTCGAAAGGGATTCGACGGACTTGTTCGACCCTTCCCCCCCTTTCCCGACGCCCGGGTAAACAACAGTTGTAGATTAACTAGTAATAATCTTAAAATCAGCATATATAAATGCAGCCAACTTTAGACAAGACAAAAGAGGATTGGCTTTCATTTAAACGTAATGTGCTTGGAGCTTATTTTCAACCAGATGACAATAACGGAATTTGCCCTTGGATAGAACTTTTTTTTCTGGCACACAACCAGAAGCAGTGTCCAAACGATCCTGGCATAGTAATGAGCCTTAAAGGACAACTTTCCATCGCAAAACGCGCCTCCTACGCACTCTATCATTTGCACGGAGTGAAATTCTTTGTTCTGCTTGAGCAAAAGGCAACCCGAACGAACCTTGACCACTTGAGATGTGATGGTAGACATCGCGGTGCTTGGTCTGCGTAAAGAGAGAAAGTGTTCGATCCCTTGCCAATATTTGGAGGACAGATGCCTATGCAAGAGTCTCTAATTTCCAACGAAAGGTTGTCTTCGAAATGAAATGAACATGTTTGCCAAGCTTGAATCTACATTAAGAGCTTTGTGCGCAGACGGGTAAAGGTACAGTAAAACCTCGTTATTCCGGACAGGTAAAAGGGGGGGGGGGAAAGCAGAATGCAAGGTTTTAAATGTGGCTAGAAGTCAACCACTGATGAAATTCTAGTTACCGCAGACTTTGTACTGTACTGTATAGTGTATTTAGGCCTATGCCCTTTAAATACACCATAATGAACCAAACGTGTTTTGTTGCTATAAACGGAGTTCTAATGCACTTATTAGTTATTTTAGGTAATTTCAGTTATTCCCCGTATTAGTCCGGATTAGCGAGGTTTTACTGTAATATTGCCTTCTTATTTATCCATTCTACCTCTTATTTGTATTTCCCCTCAAAGACATATTTAGTCCTGGGGTGCACCTCCCTTCGAGAAAGACTAACCAAGTACAAAATTAAAACAGAAAAATATTTGTTTGCTGTTCATAATATGAAACTGATATACAGGGTAATTATAAATGATTCATCGGTTTCAAAGGGCTGCATTAAAAAATATATAACACATACAATAAAGAATGATACATGAAAATAAACAGAAACTGTCCAAGTTTCGGACATACTTTCACAAATTTTCAATGTGGCTTCCTTGCGTCACGCGATACACATCTATGCGATAGTCTAGTTCGCCCCACACGCGCTCTAGCATATCCCTAACAATGGTCGTAAATGCAGCTGTAATGCGACCCTGCAGCTCAACCAAAGTTGTTGGTAGTGGTGGCACATACACTGTATCTTTCACATGCCTCCAAAGGGAAAAATCACGAAACGTAAGGTCGAGAGACCTTGGAGGCCATAGGAAAAGCGCTGTAATCTTTAGCACAAAGCCCAATTCAACGGCTTTTACCTTTACACAGGCAACCAGTTTCCTTAAACTGTCCCTGCCATAGCAGAATTCTTTGGTGACCTGGCGGTGCACGCTCTACGGTAACAACGGAAAAACACTTCTCATATTCCAACACACAGATTGCTTTCTGCTGCATAGACGCCATATTGGAAACTAGATTTGTGCTGCCATCTGTCGGCAGGCGCCAAGGTTACAAATATGAGAAATTAAACTTTCAGGTATATTCTTTCGTTTCATGATTAGCACACACATATTATATTAATAGTTTAGGAAATATTTTCACTTTAAAACCCGATTAATCATTTATAATTACCCTGTATTTCCGTAGAACTTACACGAAGCTAAGAAGTAGATTGAGACTATATTGCTTTGCGTTGACAGAGCCTACGAAAATTCATGCGAACCGCTCCAAATATATATAAAAAAACAATATCAATAATGACCATGGACTTTTCATCAGCTGGACTAACAAACTTTTTTGGTATTTAATAAATAATTCATTTAAAAATTGTTTTTGACATTAATTTCTTTGTAGGACCAAGATTCGATGCCCAGTGAGACATATAGTCGTTCGGATCCCACTTTAAACTGCAGACCCAGTCCCGATTAGCCTATCTGTGCATAAATAGGACTTAAAACAAACTTTCACTTCACTTCAATTCAATGGTCTTTACTCTTGGGCGACGTACAGCAAATGCTGATCTACCACCATAGGCGTAGCTACGGGGTAGCACACCCTAATGGGCTGCTTTATCAAAGAGAATTAAAGACAGATATTTCAATAAGAGAGAAAATAAGCGGCAGTTTGTAAGAAGTTAAAAATGTCATTACTTGGTACAAACGTGTGCATTATCGCTGATGAAACGAGTGTTTGTAGTTTTTCGATATTTTGATGTCATTGGAGAAAGAAGATATTTACTGCATTCTACTCTGTACAACAGCACTTTTCTTCTATACCTGTCACAAGCTGCACGTGTGAGAGAGAGTTCTCTCCAAGCTTTCCCAAGTTAAAACTAAATTAAGAGCAACTCAGAAGCAGGATAGATTGGAAGCAATGCTCTTGCTATTTGTGGAACAGGAAAAAGCTTAGTCTATTGATGTAAATGAAGTTATTGATGAGTTTAAGAACATTGTACATTTTGACAGACATCACTTGTTATAGATGACGTGTATTTTGATGTATTTTTTTGTAACATTTATGAACATTTTATGTGTGTGTGTAATTTCTATGCAATTTGATTTTGTTCTACTACATATATTCAGAAATGTTCAACACTGTCATTTAGTGAATTTATATTCCTTTACAAACATCAGTGCAGTTAAAGAGCCAAGTGATTGTGTTAGAAAATATGCTATTAAAAAGGTACAAGACCTCATTTTTTTTGTGCACACCCAAATATAAAGTTCTAGTTACGCCTATGTCTACCACCTAACCCGACAAAGAAAGATATAGCAGATTAGCTAGGTACATTGTTTTACATGAAGATTATAAGACACTTACATAAATAAAATAACATAAAAAGAAACTATAAAAAAACTACTAATACACAAAACAGCTTTCACGAACGCAGATCTTGTACAAAGGATGTGAAATAGTATACTATTTGTCGAACAGGTTGTTTAGGTTGAAAATGGAGTGCTCCGAATTTCCTTACACCGTTTTTTGTCATCGTTAATGTGCAGATTAAATAGACTCAATGCAGGAAAAAAAAAACCAAAAAGTAAGTATAGTACTCAAAACAATTCTGAAAACATTGTGAGTGCCCCCCAAACCATGCCCTTTTCATCATTCAGTTTCTGCACAGCACAGAATTCATCCAGTCGTGGGTGTCTAGCTTATTCCCCAACCTCACTGCATCGAAAGTGCATGGACACTCCTGAAGACAGCTATCGTCAATCGTCCCAACCCAGCACAGACCTTCCGATAGCTCACACAGGCCGCCATACAGGAATGAGACCGTATTCCTCAGGATACACTGGACAACCTGGTGCGAAGCATGCCACATCGTGTAGAGAGGTGAAGACCATGGTTGGGACTGCTGGCACTCATTATACACCTCGGTTGTCTTTGTTCGTTATGTTCCCCTGTTTCGTGTAAAACTTCACCTTTACTCTCAAATAGTGAAATATACCATATTTATTATCTAAAATTACACTGAAGACACGTCATTATGTATTCCGAAACAACTGCAATTTATCACTTCTTATTTTAGCCATAATACGTATTTTAATTTTCTCATATCCCAATACTGTCATAATCCACTGGGGCCTAGTAACCTTTTATTATGATAATAACCTGTGTAATTTTACTTTTAACGTGTATTTTAATATATGTACATTGTACTTTTGAAATTTGTTTTTTCTTTATTTTAACGAAATTGGTCTTCTCTCTAGATTTTATCATGTAGTACACATTTTTTTTTAATTGTATTGTGTATTGTGTATATGTCATATATCATCAAAAAATGCTGTATTCGGTTAAATAAATTAAGTGTTTTGCTCTCTACCTCAATTCCTGGCATATTCAATTGTCTTCAAGACCTGTATCGCATTCCCTTCTCTATATATCAAATTACGCAAGACAGAATTTGCACATCTGCACCGTGTATTGTGATTACATCATGAAAACATATTATGCTGCAACATAACCAATAGCGTCGTCATCTTACGGCATCTTTCCAGCATTATATTGTTCATACAGAACATTTTTCGTACTACGTGTATTTTTCCATATTTTAAAATTTTCATTATAAATGGACCACCCTGTATATAAACGCATCTCCAGCCGTAGAGCACAAAATACTAAATTTTTTTTGCGTACATTGCTGAACGTACTGCATATGTACTTGAGAGAGAAACTATGATAGCATTGGGTGCAGTCGCAACATAACACAGACCAGAGAAAGTAAAAGTGCAAATATTTACCTTACCGGGAAGGGTTTAATTGGCTTTTTCTTCTTTGCAGAGAATAAGCTGAGTTTCTCCGAAGCACCGGACGCCGAAGGGAGGAGCCGAGCAGCGAAAGTCATCGCCACCAGAGGGCAGGACAGGCGCTTCCTCCCAAGGATAATCGGTATGTGAGGCGTCTCGCCAGTGCGTGAGTACATCTTTCTTTCATCTCGTCTTCCTGCACAAGAGCATCTTCTCTCGGTGATTGGCGAGATGTGATTGGGTTGCTTGTGCGTGCGAGCGTTGGAATCTCCACTTTAATCGTCTTTTTATGCCGTGCATAAAAAACGTTTTTTTTTTCATTTTCAAAACAGTTTTTCAGTTTAAAACGGAAAGTGACATATAATTTCACCACAACATGCTTAAGTTTCATAGATGTTCTTGCAAGACAATATAGCCGTATTTTGTGTGTCCTGGTGAAATTATTTGACACTTTCCTGTTTAAAACCGAAAAAACGGCTTTCAAATCGACAAAACTTTCCAAAACCTTAAACTCGTTTTTTAAATCATCTCTCTATCTTTTTTCTTTAAAAAGAAAGCGTTTTCTGTGGGTGCAGAATCTTTATTGTAATAAATACAGATCGGAATTTCTCAGCGTGTTATAAATGATTTGGCACTATCTGCTTTAAAAAAGAAAAACAGTTTTGAAAATAGGAATAAAAAACTTTTTCCAAAACCGAAAACCGTTTTCAATTTCAACTTAACTAAATAAATTTGTTAAAACTGAATCATTACTGTGTTCCAAGTGGCTAATGGAGACTGGACCTACAGTTTAAAGTGAACCAATATGTGCCTCCACCAATTACAGAACCTGGCACCCTTAATTACAAGGCTACGACGAACCACACACCATTGGGAAGGTCCTTAATCTTTAGAATAACATTAAAAAGATTAACTTTGGAATAGTCGTCAATGCTTTAAGAAACGGCAAGTTTTAGTGTGGGGGAACTCTGATTTTTTGCTTTCGTAATGCTTGCTTATGAAGCCCAATCGCCCACTTCCTGTCATTGGCCAAAGAATGGGGGAAATGCGCTTCGGTCTGCCCACTGGAAGAGAAACCAAACACCTCAAGAGTCTCAGGGCGGTTATAGAAATCGAAGGGGAAAGGAAACGGGTTCCAATGAATCCTCCAATTTCCTCGGCAGGAAAGAAGCTGGCAAAGGAAACGCACTCATTTACGCTTCCAGCAATTAGGAGTCCATTGAAACTGATGCAAGAATTCCAGCAACAGGAAGGCTGGCGTTTCGTTTCATAACGAACTTATATAAGCGAAGCTGCTTAGACAGCTTGATTGGTTTGATATGATGATGTTATGAAGTGAAATTCACAAAGAACGCCTATGTACCCGCCGGGATTCGAACCCGGAGCCCCTGGAGTTGTAGCGCTATGTGCTAACACTCAGCCATTAGCGACCTTTTCATGGGCGTTTGTGAGTGTCCCGTCATCCATTTCATCCTACAATCACTTCATCGTCGCGATTAGCCAAAAGGGGCAGAAAAGAGACGCTATAATAGCAAATCAAATAAAACCGGGACCTTGGCGTGGTAGTGCGCTGTGCTAGCCACACCACCACGGATGTCTGCTCAAAAGCTCAAATCAAATTTAGGTTATGTTATGTCTAAATCATTATTCATCCTCATCGTCGCGATTAGCCTAGTGTCAGATTGTTATTATGTACTAAAGTTCGGCGCTTAGTGCAATGAGACAAGCAAAGTCAATGTTACATTTTTTTTACCAGGATACTTTTTTTTAAGGAGGGGGCATAACAAATAGTTGTGTATAGTGTGAACTTTGATATGATGAGAATCATTAAGAAGAATGAAGAAGATGACCACAACATTATGGAATGAAGAAGAAGCCCTTGGAACTTCCTTCTCTTCTGGAAGTCCATTTCATTTGAATCTTTATGAGGCTCAAGGTCTAAGGACTTATAATTTGGTATGTTCTAATTATTCAATATATATAAAATTTCTCTTTCATTACTTATTCTTTGTTTATTCTTAATGAAGAAGATAGCCTAAATTCCTTGAAAGCAAAATAAGAAGAAGCCTTTGGAACGTCCTACTTCTGGAAGACCAGATACTTGCAACTCCTGTTCCTTTGGGAGGCTTAAGGTCTAAGGACCTATATTACTCAATAAATTTACTAGATAATATCATATATTCCAAGTTAGTATTTTATTATATTTATCATTATAAATTTCCGTAAGATTTTCAAGCTGAATATCAGCACCAAACAAATCCTTAACATATACAAGTCAATTTAGAAATTTTGGAAACACTGGTCAAACATATATATGATTTTGTTTGTTATATTTTATATTCATATTCTGTATATACTTTTCTTTTATTATATTTATTCCTCAAGTACAATAATCTTAGAAAACACAAACATATATATAAACACCTTGGTTTTATTTATAAGCATCAAGGTTTGAAACTTCTCCCTACAAATACTCGAATCCTCTTCCATATTCCAATCCTAAAGGGGACACTACCGCTCTTGGCGAAATAACAGCTATGATAAGCAATCTACGCAAAAGTATATCAACACAGAGGGTTGCGTAGTGTGAGTGGCGAGAGGAGGCTGGAGGACCTCGTCCCTCAGTGTCCCGATCCTTCAAGTTGTGTCCTGACCGGAAGACAAGAAACATGTAGCTAGGAAAATACGATGGTTTATTAATTTACACCTCATACCGCCAGGGTATAAGCGTTCATTGGTAACAATCGGAAGCATCCAGGCATGACTTAAAAAAAAAAAACAGGGCGTATGCAGTTTTATGCCTAACAGGAAGGTCTGGTCTTTGTGACCGGAATATTTATTTTGCGCTGTCCTTGAAAGCGTGGTTGTTTTTCCACGCACCTCCACCTGTTTAAACTCCCCCCTCGTCGCTTGGCAGGAAGATTATAGTGATTTATCAGCGTCATTAGCGCATGATCGAACACTATAGCTTCATTCGATGGTGCAACCTTGGTATATAACCCTTGGGCATCGTACGATGAATCAATTTTTCATCAAAGTATGTTTTTCCAAGGGTCTGGACGGGTGAAACTTGATCCGGGGTTCACAAGAGCAGGAAGTGCTTGATTTCTTGATGTGTGAGAAGGCTTGAAAACCAATAGGTGTTTCTCTAAATTATTTTCAAGTGTTTTGGAAGTTCTCTTGGAAAATCTCTCTGCATTCCTTGTGTAGAAGGAGAGAGAGAGAGAGAGAGAGAAAGAGGAGAGACCAAAACAGAGAGAGAGGGACAGATAAAATAACCTTTTTACCTCTCACTTATTTTCCTTTCCCTTTCTTTCTTCTCTCTCTCTATTTCACTCTTCTTTTCTCTATTTTCCTGTCATTTTTTCTTTTTTCTTTCCTGTATCTCTCTTTCTTTTCTTATATCCTTCTGTCTTCTTTCCTGTATCTCTCTTTCTTTTCTTCTATCATTCTCTCTTCTTTCCTGTATCTCTCTTTCTTTTCTTCTATCCTTCTGTCTTCTTTCCTGTATCTCTCTTTCTTTTCTTCTATCATTCTCTCTTCTTTCCTGTATCTCTCTTTCTTTTCTTCTATCCTTCCGTCTTCTTTCCTGTATCTCTCTTTCTTTTCTTCTATCCTTCTGTCCTGTATCTCTCTTTCTTTGCTTCTATCCTTCCGTCTTCTTTCCTGTATCTCTCTTTCTTTTCTTCTATCATTCTCTCTTCTATCCTGTATCTCTCTTTCTTTTCTTCTATCCTTCTCTTATCGTGTCTCTATCTCTCTTTCTCCAGCCAGCCCCTCTCTCTCCTTCCCCTCGTCTCTCTCTGTGAAGAGAGAAAAAAAGCATGACGATATATATATATATATATATATATATATATATATATATATATATATATATATATATATATATATATATATATCTATATCTATATACAGGGTGTCATTTTAATGGCGCCCACGGATCACGGAAACGTACAGAAGACATCAAAACAAAGAACTTTTCTCAGTAACATTTTTCTCGTTGGTGCGTAGTTTCGGCGCTACAGTCGCCCAAAAAAGCACATTTTGCCGCCTGAATGCTGGCAACCACACACAGACATTTGATTGCATTGGTCACGTCATATCCCGTCGTGAAGCGATGCGTTCCAGGGTTGCCAGGAACACACACATTCTGTGAAAAATGATATAGCTACAATCAGCCACATTATGTACCGTAAAACAAGGACGAGAAAACACGTTCTGTAACCTAACAGGAAGTAAACAAACGATACGAAAAATGGTACAAATAAAATAGAACTCAAGTGGAAGTGGTCATATCGAATTTTGCTTCAGTTTACATGTCAAATATTTGCAAATCTAGTTACCAAGTTGGCATCTACAATTTAGTCTATCCACTTCGTCCTTCTGATACTGTTTGTCTGTGACACAGTGAAACAGAACAGATGACAAAATACAAATGAAAAAACTCTAAATTCCAAATTTAAGCAACACATAGGCTAATATAATGTATATTCAGGGCATTATGAGGCAAGTGGCAAAAATCGTTGAAAATACAGGGATATATGTAGTAGTAATACAAGCTCTCCGACGACTGTGTTTATCCATGCACCGGATACACATGTAATAGTTGCAGCTGTGAACAGGACATTCGTTACTGATTCATCATAAAATTGTTACTGTGGTTGTACGTGTTTTAGCCGTAATGTAACAACGTGAACCTCGGATACTTCCCTTATCAGTACAAAAGTACGACGTGGCATCTGGACACAAACCTGTAGATATTAATCTTTCAACGACTTTGCAAATATTTGACATGTAGTTGGGCGTAAACAGCCACATGTAAGCTGTAAGTCCAATAACATTTATTGTTCTTGATATTTGACATGTAGGCTGAGACAAAATCCGATACTGACACTTCATTTTCAATACGTTTTGTACCATTTCTCATATCGTTGGTTCACTTCTCCCTTTCCCTGAGATGACTGCTGATCTTCTGGCTGGTAGGTTATGATTTTCAGTCTACTGGACGCGTTTCTCGCTTTGTTTTACAGCTAATAATGTGGTTGGTAGTTTGTAATTTTTCACAAAATTTGCGTGTTACTTGCAACCCTGCCGTGTGCTGTTTCACCGTAGGAAATGACGTCACAGATACGATCAAATGTTGTGTTGGGTTGCCAGCATCCAGGCGGCAAAACAGTCTTTTTTGAACGGCGAGAAAAATGTTACTGAGAAATGTTGTGTGTTTTGATGTCCTCTATACGAATCTGTGGTCCGTGGGCGCCATTAAAATGACACCCTGTATATATATATATATATATATATATATATATATTATCTTTCTATCTCTCTCTTCTGTCAGACCCTTATTCTTAGTATAGACCAATACGAGTTTTTCTACCCAGTCCTCCCATCAGATAAAATATTGCTTCTAACAATACGGTATTATTGATAATGTAAATTATATCGCCTTAGTTGCTAACCTCAATAATCGATCGGCCTGTGAAAGAGATACCGGTAGAAAAGAAGACGTCTTTATTTATTATTGACTAATTTTCCGAAACCTCGTTTGATTCCGCGCTCCTAGAAACCCTGCACCCTAGGCCATAGGTTACTAGTTAATGTTTTTGTATGCTATTGGTCAGCACATGAATTGGAAAATGTTAGTTTGGGGAAGTTTGGTCGATCCTTGGGGTTGACTGGGAGAATGCTCCTATGGTTTAACATGGTCACAATGAGACAAGGGGGGGGGGATGCTGTGCGAAAATTTTGCTAGCTGGGGGATATCATCCCCCCGCATCCCCCCTTCACTTTGAGCACTGTCATTGGTAAAAATTCAATTGAAACGCCTGAGCTATAAAGAAGTCTTTGTCGAGGGAGTGAATCTTCTTGAGGAACTTCATATATTTATTTTATTGCAAGTAGTAATCATTGATTATAATTTGTTTGCAAGGACATTTCCAACAGAAATTAACTGAGCTACTTTTTACAATGAGTAACTGTAACTATAACTGAGTTACTTTTTAAACCGAGTAACTGTAACTGAGTTACTTTTTGAACCGAGTAACTGTAACTGAGTTACTTTTTGAACCGAGTAACTATAACTGAGTTACTTTTTGAACCGAGTAACTGTAACTGAGTTACTTTTGAACCGAGTAACTGTAACTGAGTTATTTTTTAAACCGAGTAACTGTAACTGAGTTACTTTTTGAACCGAGTAACTGTAAATGAGTTACCTTTTGAACCGAGTAACTGTAACTGAGTTACTTTTTGAACCGAGTAACTGTAAATGAGTTACCTTATCAACCGAGTAACTGTAACTAAGTTACTTTTTCAACCGAGTAACTGTAACTGAGTTACTTTTGAACCGAGTAACTGTAACTGAGTTATTTTTTGAACCGAGTAACTGTAACTGAGTTACTTTTTGAACCGAGTAACTGTAACTGAGTTATTTTTGAACCGAGTAACTGTAACTGAGTTGCTTTTTGAACCGAGTAACTGTAACTGAGTTATGTTTTGAACCGAGTAACTGTAACTGAGTTATTTTTTGAACCGAGTAACTGTAAATGAGTTACCTTTTTAACCGAGTAACTGTGACTGAGTTACTTTCTGAACTGAGTAACTGTAACTAAGTTACTTTTTGAACCGAGTAACTGAGTTACTTTTTAAAATGACTAACTGTAACTGAGTTACTTTTTGAATGAAGAAACTCTAACTGAGTTTTTAAAAGTAGTTTTTCGAACACTGGCTCTAATAGCAAGTTCAGTGTCCCTGGAGAGTGCTGGAGGCTTCCAGGGGAATGTCTGGAGACTCCAAAAGCTTCTCGGTGTCCGTGGTATGCCGTGAGCAATCCAATCAAGCTTTCGGACGAAAGTAAACTTGAGTTTCTTCTGAAGTCCGCAGGCGGTGTGCTGAAAAAGTGTTCATCCTTTCCACAAAGAGTTACGTCACGTTCTTCAAGAACTCATGCATTGAATAGCAATCGCAGTTTTTGTTCTTTTTCTGGCTGGGTTCTCCTCCTTGTGACGCAATGTCGACGAGGTGGGGTCATTTCCGATATGGCGTCATCGTTTCCTCGGAAACTCGGAATGAGTCAAAAGAGGAATTTCGCACATTGTTGATCAAGAAGCACAGTTTACATGAATATGCGTATTTGCTCTTCTAGCACTCGCCTACATGTTCCACAGACTGTCACGGTTGGGTTCGTTTCGGCATTTGGAATTCGCACACGTAGTTCGGCTTTAGTCTTTCTTTTCTTGTTTCAGAAAAGCAGGTCAGTGTCTGAGCTGGCCTTCGTCGTAACCTACATGTCGCGCTTTTGTCCATAATTCTATTTTTCTTTTGTTAATTCTTGTTTTATCTGCTTCTTCTGAGCGTGGTTTATTGTTCGGTTGCTGTCTGTCCTTGGCCTGTGCTGGCTATTCTTTCCACTCATTGGAAGGTTTGTGGCAAGAGTCTTTGACGAAAATGAGCATTGACCATGTGGGTATTGTGCCTCCGACAAATCTCTGATCTGCTTTTCCACTTCGGCTTTATGTATTGGGTTCCAGAATCTTGTCTGTCGCTTTTCATCACGACATATCCCTCCATTTAATCTGTCCCATCCCTAAGTGAACCTGCTGTGTCTGTACTGCATTTGTTGGGTGGTTGGGTATTATCTTATTGTTTCTTAAGGTGTCAGAAGAAGATTCTTCAAGATCCAAGCTCTTTGCAATTGGCTCATTATGTGTATTGATGAAAAACAAAGATATAGGAGTCAACAAGCATTGTGGCATTTATTCAAGCATCTGCCTGAAGAGCCCAGTTCGTTCTCCACTTATTCTTTCCTTTCTATGCTTTTACTTGGAGTATCTCTAAGGTAGCTTTCGCCCCCCGTGGCGGAGTGGTTAGCACATCGCGCTATGACGCCAGGTGTGCCGGGTTCGAATCCCGACCTGGGCATCAATGTTTGTGAGTGTCCATTCATCAATTTCATCATATCATCACTCAACCTCATCTTCGCAAATTAGCCGAAAGAAGAAAAACAATCAATCAATCAATCTAAGGTACCTTTCAGACAGTAGCCACGCGTGACATATGTCTCTTGGAAACCAACCTTCGGAAATAAATGAAACTTTTCGAACCAAAGCGACACAAGCTGCACGTGTCGTTTGGCGTGTCACTTGGACTGGGTTGTTTTCTCGCCTCGGTGTGTTGCTCGTGCATGTGCGGTGAATGTTTTGCTTTATACTAAAAGGACCCGTATCGCTTGTAGCTTCGCTGTGAAATCTCTGTGTCGCTTGTCGCTTTGAGACTGATGCGACAAACGACAAGATACACATGTTGCTTGGAAACTTTTCGAACGAAAGCGACACGAGAACCTGCGTGTCGCTTAGACTGATCCGTTTTCTCAACATCGTGCATCGCTTCGGCTAGCTCTTTCGCGCATGTGTGGTAAACATTTTCTTATACACCGAAAGGAACCCGTGGCGCTAGTCGCTTCGGTCTAAAATCTCCCTTACGACAAATGATACGGGTCACACCCAGTCTGTAGAAAATAATTCACCGCGCATGCGCACGTTGAGAAATCGGCCCAGTCCGAGCGACACGTGCAGCTTGTCGTGTCGCTTCGGTACGAAAGGTTGCATTTATTTCTGAGAGTTCGTTTCCATGCGACACGTGTCGCTTCAGTCTGAAAGCTAGTTAAGACGTGACTATTACCGTCACATGTTCATCCTTCAAAATCCTGCACCACTTCGTCCAGCACCTAAGGCGACGTTCATCCCACCGTCTTGTCCTTCAACCTTGGAATTCAAGTCCATCAAATCACACCTAGCCCACATCTCGAGTCACGATGCGAAGGCCATGAGCGATCCTGCCGCCACCTTCCAGCCTTGTAATTTAATCTTCCACCCACCGCTGCAAAACAGTTACCTCACATCAGTGTTTCCACCCAAAGGGAAATATCCCTTTTTTGCAGGGAAATTTTAAGCAAATTTTAAGCGATAGGGGGAAATTTGATTGATAATACGAAACTATCAGGGACATTTGAGAACATCAAAATCAATGTTAGCACAGATTATTAGATATAAGTTTCAATTTTCGATGTTACTTAATTTCCACTCCTTTAAGTATAACCTGTATTTATTTATATTTCTGTTTTGTTTATTGTACGTCGCTTTTATGCATATTCAGTTAACAGCAACGATGAGGATAAATGTTGAATGAATGGAACTGACACATGCCTGACCAGGGTTCAAACCTAGGACATCTGGCCCGGAAGTGATGATGCTGACATGTATGACATGCATATGTGATTAATTCATACATACGAATATGGTCCAATGAAAATATTAGTGTATTAATATTATTATTATGTGATTTCTACAGGTTAAAGGGAAAGGGAAATTGTGCCCCTCTGAAAGGAAAATTCGCCCCTTGAACAGGGAAATTCGCCCCTTTAACAGGGAAATTTTGCCACTTGAACAGGGAAATTTTGCCCCTTGGAAAGGGAAATTTGCTTCTTGGAAAGGGATTGATTGATTTGCTTTATTTTACTTCGCTTTTTGAGCCACTTTTGTCTAATTTGCGAAGATGGAGATGAGTGATGACATGATGATGAAATTGATGAATGGACACTCACAAACATCCATACGCAAGCCGGGATTCGAACCCGCGAACCCCTGGCGTCGTATCGCGATGTGCTAACCACTCCGCTACGGAGGCCGACTCTTGGAAAGGGAATTTTTGCCCCTTGGAAAGGGAAATTTTGCCCCTTGGAAAGGGAAATTGTGCCCTCGGATTTTGGCAACATTGACTCGCATTTGATGGCTGACCCTTGGATCTTTCTCTGGAGTTTTTTACGGGAGTACGCAGGAGCTAGCTAATCAGGCGTTGTTTCAGCTGCTAGAGAGAGAGAGAGATTATTCCGAAGGACGTCCCTGACCTTACCTGCGTCTGGAAGTATTGTGAGGAGGGGGGGGGGGAAGCGATAGAGAGGAATACCGTAAGAATCTCTATGATCCGTAGTTGTGAGACGCGTTAACGGCAATCAGTTAAGTACGCGTAGATTGGAGCCTGGGTTTTTCCCATGTTTGTCTACTGGTTTATTGTTTCGTTTGTGACTAAGGTTATACACTAATGCTAGCGGTTGGCAACATTGTGCACGCCAGCTGAATGGACGTAAGCTGGAGGGTAAGAAGGTGCACCGGTATGCATTTTGGACGTTCGTTAATGATCTCAAAAACAAACATCCTTGCTGCAATCATGCAGTGTGCGCAGTGGCGGCGATTGGGTTAAAAAATGGGGGGCAAAGACAGTATATTTCCCTTTGTTGATAAGGTTTAGCATAGTGGTGGGGCAAAAGTGGCGAAACGTGGGAGGCAATTGCTCCCCCTCGCCCCCTAATCGCCGCCACTGAGTGTATGTGATCATATTATTTACAGTCACGAACACTTCTGGGTTGTAACAGCACCATTGACTTTCAATTAAATCATTACAACACAAAAGTGTCCTTGACTGTACGTGTTAGTGTTCTTTGCGTTCTAAAACAATAGCTATATCAAGTGAAAAGTCAAATGTTATTTGCAATCACTAAACGACAGCTGTCAAACGTGTTGGTTCATTTGAGCGATTGAACAGACTTAACAGTCCAAATATCAGATTTTTAGGTGAAATAAGAAACATGGTCCTCCGTCAGTTGTAGTAAGCGTTCGGTAAACAATCGCAACAATAACCATACAATTAAACAGTTTATTTGCCTTATGTTAACCTCTGAAGTATCCAGCTGCATGCCAGCGCACTTTTATGCAAAGGCAGGGGGAGGATTTTTAAAATTTGAGCCTCTAGTCTATCCATTGGGTCCTGCCGACATTATTTTGTAATCATGATACTTCACTTCCTACATAAATGTAGCCACACTGGCCGCGATCTGAAAAACAACAGTCAATATCCCTTCACTTTCATTGTTGTAGAATAACAATTGCTTGTATTCGAGCATTGTTAAGTGGTTCAATAATGTTATGATGTAATAAGTTATTTCAACGCTAGAAACTCCTTCATTCTACCATCTTTCATGAAATAAGTAAGTAAAAGGGCTTGGTATGTTGTTTTACTTTGCTATTGTCAAAGTCAGGAACGCATATTCATACTCCGAAGCCTGAAGTTAAGAGAATAAAATACAGGAGAAAAATCGATCAGAAATTGTAAATAATATTATTCATATCAGTGAGATGATGATGCTGATTCTGGAGTTAGCAACCTGATCCCCTATGAGTTGGTAACATGATTTCATACGAGTTGGCAACCTGATTTCCTATGAGTTGGCAACCTGATTTCTTAGGACTTGGCAACCTGCTTTGTTATGAGTTGACAACCTGATTTCTTATGAGTTGGCAACCTGATTTGGTAGGAGTTGGCAACCTGATTTATTAGGAGTTGGCAACCTGACTTGTTAGGAGTTGGCAACCTGATTTCTTATGAGTTGGTAACCTGATTTGGTAGGAGTTGGCAACCTGATTTATTAGGAGTTGGCAACCTGATTTGTTAGGAGTTGTCAAGCTGATTTCTTATGAGTTAGCAACCTGATTTCCTAGGAGTTGGCAACCTGATTTCCTATGAGTTGGCAACCTGATTTCTTATGAGTTGGCAACCTGATTTCTTGTGAGTTGGCAACCTGATTTCTTAGGAGTTGGTAAATTTATTTCTATTCATAGCCTAGGACCACGTGATATTGTGAGACAGCCCAGATCTTGGACTCAGCATACGCCACTGATCACAGTATTAAGGAATTTTAATGATAGATGGTTTTTGTCACTCCTGCCCCTTCAGCGTCTCATTTTTGTGCGGCCCCCCCTGGACTTGCGGCCTCAAAGAATATATTTCGGAGGGGGACGGGATCAAAACCAAGTGTCTCAAAATAAAATAATAATAATAATGTCTAAATTAAATAATTATAATTATACCAATTAATTAAAATAGTATTAATTAAAATATTCAAATTAATTAATATATTTTATTACATGATAAGGTAAAAAGACTGCATAAAGATAGTGATATAACAGCACGTATTCATTATCTAGCTTACGTATAGATAAGGTCGGCAAAATTTGTAAAATAAAACAACTGCCCTGGCAAGGAAATTAATGTCAAATACATAAAGGATTGAATATTTATTGAATATTAAAAAAGGATCTTAGATCAAGTTTACGAAATTTAAAGTTCCTGGTAATATTTTATTCATATTATTATATGTAGTAATAAATCTTCTTTGGAACTGTCGTTCAAAGTCGTATGATCACAATATAATCCTTTGCCTTCCTACAAATTAGGCGGAAACAAATGAGAAATATCCCTCTATTAAACAAAAGTATGTTTTCATTATTTAATTTCAGCTGATTTATTATTTCATTATTTAATTTTAGTACAGTAAAACCTCGTCAATCCGGACACCGATAAGCCGGACTTCGCTTAATCCGGACAGAATGCAAGGTTTTAAATGTGGCTAGAAGTCAACAAGAGAACTTCCAAAAGAAAAGGCAGTCAACCACTGTTTCCCGCAGACTTTGTACTGTACTATGTAGTGTATTTAGGCCTATGCCCTTTAAATACACCATAATAAACGTGCTCTGTTGCTATAAACGGAGTTTTAATGCACTTTCTACTGTTCTTTAAGTTATTTCAGTTAATCCGGACTTTCATTAAACCGGTCAACTTATACCACCCATTAGTCCGGATTATCGAGGTTTTACTGTACTTAGTTTTCGGGGGAGGGGGAATCCGGACACCCTACATCCTTGCCCTTAGGCTATAGCCTAGGATAGCCTAGTGTCAAATCCTCGCCTGTGTAAAGGCCTGTTACTGGTTTAAAAACGGTCTTATACGGTCATCTGGTAAGGATTGACCCATTCCGAAGACATCCAAATGCCTAACTCACCTCCACGTAGTACACCCTGGACTGCATTCTTGCAGACTAACGAGGCTCTGGCGTCTGGACTCACAACCAGTGAGTTAACGTGTGTTTTGATTGTCCCTTCGTCAATTTCATCATGTCATCATTCATCCTCATATTCGCGATTATCCAAATTTGGCAGAAAAGCGAAGTAAAGCAAAGCAAATCCATCAATCAAACAATTACAGTGACGGGCCTCCCCGATTACGCAGTGGTAAGGTCGTCGCCTTGTAATTAAGGGGTCCTGGGTTCGATACTCAGCGTAGTTCGGATCCCACTTAAACTGTAAGTCAAGTCCCGATTAGCCTATATGTGCATAAAGTGAACGTAACACAAAAACCCAATCTGAAATGAGAACTCTAAAATTCGTTTGTTTGCCAATAGATGGCGCAGTAACGTTGGAGACACTACAACAGAAATGAAGGACAGTAAAATTGCAACTGAAACTCCAAATGAAGGCAGAAAATAGTATAATTCATAAATTTCTAAATATGCTGGATCATAATAAACTTTAGTTAGTATGCGTTAATTTATCAGATGTCTACAAATTTTACTGAAAGGCAAAAGTCAGAGGAAAGAAAATAAAAAATAAAAATTATATTAATTTTGATTAGGAAATAAAAGTCAGAAACAGATTGCAAAATGGAAAAAATATTGTCTATAACTTGACAAGTTTTTAAAACAAGACGCTGCAAATAGCTGTTGCGCAGCTCACACCACATTTCCCCATTCCATTCTTCGCAAAGACGTTGGTTCTCAGTGTTGCAACCTGGAGGGATCGGAACGGTCTGAGGATTTTCAACGAAATTTGTATTCGCTTTTTCCTGGGCTGTTTTCTACCTGTCGATGTACAGAACTTCAGCTCACCTTTCGCCAACTACTCTTTTCCTTCTTTTAAAACTAGAACTCCCCGATGGTGCAGTGGTAGCGTCGCCGCCTTGTAATCAAGGGATCCTGGGTTCGATTCCCGGTGGAGGCACATAGTGGTTCGGATCCCACTTTAAACTGTACGTCCACTCCCGATTACCCTTACTGTGCATAAAGTGGACTTTACACAACAAATCAATCCAATCCAATTCTTTTAAAACTTGAGAAACCATCCATTTAGATACTCCTTCTGATTTCGCAAATATGTTGCAACATTGTAAACAATTTCTCTGGCCTCTCCTCTAAGGGCTTTCCAGAGCAGATTGTGGATTTCGTTGGACCCGGCATGATATGATTTTTGCATTTCAAAAATATGCAGCCAAGAGTAAAGAGCAAGAACATTTCAGTGCCTTAAAAAAGAACACAGGCAAGCGTGTTATCAGATTGCCTTCTCGTAGTGATTGTTGTACGATAAACAAAATAACCCCCACCCCACTCGGCTTTTAAAAAAAAACCAGGCCACTGCTCGATGTCGCATTCAGAAAATGAAGTCATTCGCCCAGTGGTTTCTCTTCGTTTCGTTATAAGCGTTAACGCGCGTGCGTGATACTACAGTTTACGATCCGCGCACCGCACGCATTTTCAAAGACCGGATTAAATCATATGAACCACTGATAAACTTATATGAGCCGGCACCGACAATCTACGCAGTAAAAATAGTTTGTCATATTTGTTTTAGCATAATTTTGCTGAGTTGGCACCACTCGTAGTCTCAAGGCCAGACCAGTACGTAGAAGAGTGGTGGGGAGGATGACGTAATAGGAAGTGCTCCGCAGCGATCTGCGCATATCGGGACTTAACTTGTCAGGCTATAGAACCAGAATTATGTTCCTGGTAACCTAAGCTTCTATACGCTTCTAATTTAGAAAACATTGAGATTGAGAAGAATGTATCAGAAGTATCAAACAGCTATAGCCTGATAAGTTAAGTCCCGATATGCTCAGATCGCTGCGGAGCACTTCCTATTACGTCATCCTCCCCCACCACTCTTCTACGTACTGGTCTGGCCTTGAGACTACGAGTGGTGCCAACTCAGCAAAATTATGCTAAAACAAATATGACAAACAATTTTTACTGTGTAGATTGTCGGTGCCGGCTCATATCAGTTTATCAGTGGTTCATTTGATTTAATCCGGTCTTTGAAAATGCGTTCGGTGCGCGGATCGTAAACTGCAGTATTATGCACGCGCGTTAACGTTTATAACGAAGATAAATTACAGGGCGAATGACTTCATTTTCGGAATGCGACATCCAGCAGTGGCCTGGTTTTTTTAAAAAGCAGAGTGGGGTGGGGGTTATATTGTTTATCGTACAACAATCACTACGAGAAGGCAATCTGATAACACGATTGCCTGTGTTCTTTTTTAACGCATTGAAATGTTCTTGCTCTTTACTCTTGGCTGTATATATTTGAAATGCAAAAATCAAATCATGCGGGTCCAACGAAATCCACAATCTGCTCTAGAAAGCCCCTTAGAGGACAGGCCAGATAAATTGTTTACAATGTTGCAACATATTTGCGAAATCAGAAGGAGTTACATAAACTTAAGTATAATGTTGTCGAGTCCACAAGCGCCGCCACGGGAGTATCTAAATGGATGGTTTCTCAAATTTTAAAAGAAGGAAAAGAGTCGTTGGCGAAATGTGGGCTGCATTTCTGTACTCCGACAGATAGACAACAGGCCAGGAAAAAGCGAATACAAATTTCGTTGAAAATCCTCAGACCATTCCGCTCCCTCCAGGCTGCAACACTGAGCTGCGCAACAGCTATTTGCAGGGTCTTGTTTTTAAACTTGTCAAGTTATAAGAGAGTCATAGCTTCTTAAAGTGAATTGCAAGACCTGATTATTTATCCCTCTACATCCAATTGCATATGGAACAGCCTTTATGTAATATTGGTTCGACAGCCTAGCGAACGATTAAATCGTGACCAGATGCAGTGAGAGGTAAGTAAGAGGTGGCAGAACTTGTGACCTACTTTCGATACCTGGACATAACTCAGAGTGGCTTGATATCTTAATTGCAATCAGAACGGTGGAGGCCTGTTAGATTTCTAATCTGCCATTTTTTCGTCATAAGTAATACTTGTATTTATTACGAAAGCTTGCCCTGGCATTACGTATATCTAGCAGCTGATTTACTCTCAAATAAACTACTTCACATCGTGCAATGCTTCCTCTGGAGATTCGATACAGACTTGGAAGTTATATAATTCTCACGAGCAGCGATAGTAAAAATGCAAAAATTTGTTCATAACTGTGCTGTTCACTAACAAAGTTATTCACAACCATGAACATCAACCAATACGAAATCATTGAGTCCTCCAACATCAACCTATCAGGAATTAACGATTCCTCTAATCTGAACGTGTTCGAAATCATGGACTCCTTTAAAATATACCTGGTCGGAATCGTGAAGTCCTCTATCATCAACCTGTTCGAAATCATCGAGTCCTCTTGACATCAACCTGTTGATTCACTGATTGATTTGATTTATTGTACGTCGCTTTTCTGCTACTTTTGGTTTATCGAAAAGATGAGTGATGATGCGATGAAATTGATGAAGGGACACTCACAAAGAACACCTATGCTCTGACCGAGATTCGAACCCGAGGTGTGCTTACCAATCCGCCACTAAAGTCGGCTTCACCTGTTCGAATCCATCGAGTCATCTAACATGAGCATATCCGAAATCATAGTCTTTTAACATTAATCTGCCTGGATTCATTAAGTACTCTAATGTACATTGGCCTTTTCAGAAACATGGATTCCTCTGACGTGAAGTCCTTGCCGATAGCATTATGATTAACGCTCTCGCCTCGCAGATCAAGAACTGATAAACCCATTTTTCAGCAGGTCGGATCTCAATTTAACCTGTAGATCTCACCCGAATTAGCCTACATGAATGTATAACGTAGAGATTTTTACTAACATCCTACAAGTAGAGCGTGACATCAAGAAGCATACGAGTTGCTTCAAGAACGGAGTCGCCTATAGTATTGCATTTGTAATAATTTCGGTCGTGCACAAATACAAAAAGGATAAGGGCAAGATATATGTTTAGGAATGACCGTTAGCAAAATATATATTCGCATTCGCCTGTTGTCATCAGAAGATCAAAACACTTTGGGCCATGCATGTAGGTGTTGCTTGCGTCATCTATGAAAAATGAGGATGTCGGCAACACAACAAGGCTTTTGTTCCACTCGATTGGCAGGAAAGCCTCACCCATTGGTGGCCTTGTTGCAAACGTTTACGAAGTAGAACGCGGGGTGTTCCTCGTCTCTCCTTGGTTCATAGACGTGTACTTATTCTTATGCTGAAGATACTCCCGAATGAACCCAACTGGTCCCTCATCTGGACACAAAGTTCGGCGGCCATGGATGTATTTCGGTTAATATACGCCGCTTTTCTACATTTCGGGGTATTCGCGACGATGAGTTTGAATAATGAGATGGATGAGGGGACAAACACGTACAGTCACCGTCAATAAAGATGGGACATCTACGTCGTCCTCTACGACGCTTTTAATAGCAAGATTTCAATATCAAGTTCTACCACCGCCGTACAGTTAGGCAACCCACACAACGCCCTGCAGGGACGCGAGCATTCCAGGATATAGGTGTCCGATTTTTATTGCCAGTGACTGTACATTGCCTTAACGAGAGTTCGAACGTGGGTCCTCTGGGTTCGTAGCGCGTTGCGCTGGTCCCTCCACTACGAAGACCGGCGCCATGCGTTTCGTCATCTTGTGAATTCAAAACGGAGTAGACCCATAGCGGTTCGGATCCCACTTTTAAACTGTAGGTCCAGTCCCGATTAGCCTAACTGTGCATAAAGTGGACTTAAAACACCAACTCAATCAATCATTCAATCAATTTCTAGTAAAACACGATTCACTTCATATTTTTGTTAAATCTCTTCAACCTTGTCAGTTAAGCGAAGCTGTCCGAGCGAACCATCACTAATCTAGCCGCCGTGGTTGAAACGGGGGACTTTCTTAATTGTACTCTTTATCTGAGAAAAGTTTTTCAGTTTCACTGTACAGTTGTCAAAGTATTTAGAGCAATCATCACAATTTAGTTTCTGCTCTTTCTTAGCCAAGAGACGTCACAGAACTGCTTCAGAGTTCAGTGAAATATTTCATACTGCTGGATTGATTGAGCTGGTGTTTTGAGCCCACTTTATGCACAGTAATCAGGACTTGACCTACAGTTTTAAAGTGGAATCCGAACCACTATGTGCCTCCACCGGGTATCGAACCCGTGACCCCTTGATTATAAGGCTACTACGCTACCACTGCGCCATCGGGGAGGCCCATATTTCATACTGCTTCTGAAAAGTGTGAGCAGACATTCATCCTGAAATTACGATTCGAAGAATAACAAAACACTATAATAATAATAGTAAACGAGATAACTATCATCGTATTATTATTATAGAGCGGGACACGCCATTGGCCTTGGAGGGTGGGCATCCTGGCTGGACCCCCCTCCAAATTTGTGTGTGTGTGTGTGTGTGTGTGTGTGTGTGTGAGAGAGAGAGAGAGAGAGAGAGAGAGAGAGAGAGAGAGAGATAGACACGTGGTAGTCCACTCGATATTGCGTCTGATTGTCACGCGGGAGACTCAGGTTGGACTCCCGGGGTATGTGATAATAATATCCCTGCATGTAGCCGCTCTGGTGTTCACCCAGCCTCGAATGAATGGATGCCTGGGGTCAACACTAGGGGTAAATGAGGCCGGAGCATGGT
This sequence comes from Lepisma saccharinum, assembly GCF_977018435.1. NCBI lineage: Eukaryota > Metazoa > Arthropoda > Insecta > Zygentoma > Lepismatidae > Lepisma > Lepisma saccharinum. The sequence continues at coordinate 25,997,021 of NC_139251.1, read as the reverse complement.
GCTGATCACACCAGCTCCGCAAAGGCTAAAGTTACGTCGCTCTTATAGTAAGTATCGGGGTATTCGCGATGATGTCGAATGATGAAATGGATGAGGTGACACTTCCTCTCGGCTTGTGGGGCCCTGCCTCCACATTACCCCCTGTGTCGTCACGGCATGAAACGTGTAGAAACTAAAGCTTCATGCACACACACACACACATACATACGTACATACATACATACATACAGGAATGCATAAACTGTCCGGTACTTAGATAATTCTAAATATGAATTGCATTTTGCCAAAAAAAAAAAAAAAAATAGAAATAAAGCGAGTTAGTTCTAGCAATTTTACAAATGATATGAACTTCTAAATGATTTGAAAAATTCATTTTTACCCCCAGGTTTCAAATTCGCATTTGCATGTTGATTAGAGTGCTTCCAAGATCGTTCAACCCAATACTACAACAGACAGATTTATAAAACATGTGAACGTTCATATGTATAAGCGGAAGATTGCTATAAAAGTACTGTCGAAACTTTCGGCCAATTGGCAAATTTTGAATGATTTTGTTACTAAACGACTCGGTGATTCTGAAAATTTTAACCATTCTAATTCAGTATTTATAGTTGTTAAAGAAGAAATCTTTGCATTTCCTGCGTCGCTTTTAACATTTCTGTTCTCACATTTCTTTAGTTGACATTGCCTTCCTGCTACTTTATTTCTTTGCAAACAACCTTTTGTACTCGTATGTGTAACCTCACTTATATTACCTACTAAACAGATCTCGTATAACTTCAGGAAGTTTGCCAATGTATTTAACCTATACTGTAATTCTCACTTAGAAAATAAAAATTCATAACTGAGAGTGAATACTGATGGGGTGGGATAAGGTACATTTGGAGAACACCCCCCAAAGTCTGCGTCTTTGACTGTTTTATTATTTCGGAACATCTATAGCCCTGGCTGCGCGAGTCAAGCTAATGAGCCTACCAACAGCGTACAGCGTGGGAGGGAAAGTTATAGATTGGTGCTGGGTCGAGATGACGTCAGCGGCTCCCTTGTTGATTGGATACGTCGGGAGTTGAGACTCGCTTCGAAGCTGTAAATGCATAACAACCAGAAAAGTTACCGAAATAATCTCACTGTGCCTAGTTACCGAGCCTACGAACAGTGTAGCGCGTGACCAAGGGGGTCAGCGATTGGTGGTGGGTTGAGATGACGTCACCGGCTCGCTTCTCGATTGGATGCGTCGGGAGTTACGACTCGCTTCCAAGCTACAAATGCAGAATAGCCAGATTATTCTCATTCTACAGGAAAAACAGTAGCAAACATGGCGAAATTGCTCGAAATAGGTTATTGTGATGAGTGCCACTGAACTTAACTTGTCGTGATACACAAAACACGATCTTCTTAGCAATTTCCATGTTTTACGACTGCAATGATAACGGCAAGTTCATTTCCAGCTTGCAAATGAAGCCCGCGCTCTATGTTGAGAGTGGAGTACAGACATTAAATTAATGATAATGACGCATTCATACGGTCTCACACATAAGCAGGTAACAATACACCCAAGGACATCAGCAAAACACCTTTTCGGTCTACTTGCTCAGAGAGTTCCACTTACGAGCCAATAGCTTGTTGACAATTCCCTTATCTGGGCAATAATCGACAACTTTCTTACGCACAACAATCGCTGACGAATTATTTCCCTTTCCAACAATGAGGCAGGATTCCCATCTGATAAATCCATCATTGTATCAGGGCGTGCTACTTTGTTTTTGCAGCAGCCCTCTTATGGGAAACCCAGAAGAGTTGATGCATGATGGGCCAGGGCTTCTTCACGCTGCGAGGAGCAGAAGCCGAGAGAAAGTGTATCCTCAAAAGGAACGCCGATATGGCGCACTTAAAACGCGTTATAAAGAGAACGTGAAGCACGATGTTTCACAACTGACGCAGGCGGCGTGCTCTTGGGGGAAAACAAAGAAAGAAGAATTCTTCTGCCGGCTGTAAATTCCTCGGACGGAAGAGGGAGCCGTGGTCAAGGAGTGATTGCAGCACATCCAGGGGGAAATGAAGCGGAAAGATGATCTCCAGGAAAATGTCTGAGGCAAGGAATTATCTTCTCTTGTTTTCTCTCTCCTCTCTCTCTCTTTCTCTACTCCCTCCCTATATATATATATATGCCATGTGTGTGGGGGGGGGGGGGCGTGTGTGTGTGTATAAAGAGACGAAGTGAGATATATAGATAAAGAGACAGAGAAAGAAAGAGACAGAGGGAGAGATAAAGAGACAGAGATAGATAGATAAAGAGAGAGAGAGGGAGAGAGAGAGAGAGAGAGAGATAAAGAGACAGAGAGAGAGAGATAAAGAGACAGAGAGAGAGAGAGAGATAAGGATACACATAGAGAGAGAGAGAGAGAGAGAGAGAATAGATTAAGAGACAACAAACACCTAGGATGGTTTAGATAAAGTTAGCTTAATTTAAAGTTTATATTCTGCAATCAAAAAACGAGGTAAAGTGTGCTTAGCACCACGCCATGCAGGCATATAGGAGGTGTGGGAGTAACGCCCCAAACTTTCTTGATCCGGTCGTGAGTGGGGGAGATGTGATCAGTATCACGCCCCTGACCGCCTTTACTTCCCAGGGTTTCCCCCAGGTACCCATGTCATTCGACGCTGGGTGGGCGCCGTGGCCGCTTCCAACGTTAGAAAAGTTACCGGATTTGAACCGGCCGGGGATCGAACCCGGGACCTTTAGCATGGTAGTCAGACGCGTTACCGACTGAGCCACCGCGGCCAAAAAACGAATACAAATACTATTTATGAACTGGCGTGTACTACACTCGTTTCGCTTCTTTCTATTTGCATTTTTGTTTCATGTTGTGATCGAACTGAAACAAGCGACATCCGATAGTAATCAGTCTCAAGTACGTACAGTGGGATCCATGAATATTACCGTGCAAATTGTACATGACTATTTTCATTAATTTTTCTCTTAAATCCTATGTATTTTTAAGCGATGGAGTTTTATGTATGCTGGTGCAGAAGTTATCAACAGCTTGTCTTGAGTTTTCATTAATTCTTGAAGCTCTTATTGGGTTAAATTAACTGCACGAACATGGTGATGGACAATTTGCACGGTAATACTCATGGATCCCAGTGTACATTATACTGCACTAACAAAACTGAGCATAAGTAAAACAAATACACTATACTGTACTACAAATAAGTTTACAACAAAACTGAGTATAAGTAAAACAAAACACAGACATTTTTTACGTTAACTGATAATTTTGCATTTTATTTCTTCCTTGGGATTAACCATGCAAACAGGTATGAATGAAAGAAATAACGTCCTTTAAAAGAGAAATATTCATCTAAAAGGTATCTAGGATCAGTCCAAAAATTCCTTCATTTGAGAAACGATTAATATTAACCAACATGCGCGCCATCTGTTGTGTTGAAATCTAACAAGGCTTTGACATAGGTTGTTGCATCACAACAGCTCTGCAAACGGCTTCGAGTGTAACGGATGCATCACACCTTGATAAACATTCCTAGATTTCAACCGTTTAAAGAAATTACAGAAGGCTGGACGCGATACAAACTATTTTGTCAAGTTCCAACACGCAATTTCGGAGCTTTGCGAACGTGTCACTATCAAGGAGGGTCCAATTCGGGGCAGAATTTCAAACAGATGATATTTATTTCGCAACCAATTCACTTCCTTGGACATTACACCCCAGCGCCCTCTTCTCAGATGAGCGACCCACGTAGAAAAAAAGAGAAAGTTGTTCATTGCTTGCGTGGTACACGGAAAACACCTCCGATCAGTGTTGATGCAATTTCCCTGTGGCAGGTGTAAAATTTCCCTCTTTTGCCCATTTTTTTCGCTCCGTGTCGGACACAAAGTTCGTTTAACTCTATTTCATGCCGTTAGGGCAGAGGTTCTCAAACTCTTTTCTCATTGTACCCTTTAGTCGTAACTAATAAATCTAATGTACCCCAATTATAGGTTTTCTCCTAATAGTGGGTTTTGGGGGATTTTTTGGCTGTCTGACTGGTGGGGCGTTTTTGTTATGTTAGAGGCGTGTATCTGCAATAGAGGAGCTTTCGGACTGTATGTGGAAAGATGGTAAGCAAAGAAACATTAGAATCAAGAGCGTATATTCTAGGATAGCTAGGCTATCTGCGAAGCCTAGAATAAAATACGGGAGAAAAATTGATCAGAAATTGTAAATAATATTATTCATATCAGTAAGATGAAGATGCTGATTCTGGAGTTGGCAACCTGATTTCTTATGAGTTGGCAACCTGATTTCTCATGAGTTGGCAACCTGATTTCTCATGACTTGGCAACCTGATTTCTCATGAGTTGGCAACCTGATTTCTCACGAGTTGGCAACCTGATTTCTCACGAGTTGGCAACCTGATTTCTTATGAGTTGGCAACCTGATTTCTCATGAGTTGGCAACCTGATTTCTTATGAGTTGGCAACCTGATTTCTCATGAGTTGGCAACCTGATTTCTCATGAGTTGGCAACCTGATTTCTCATGAGTTGGCAACCTGATTCCTCATGAGTTGGCAACCTGATTTCTTATGAGTTGGTATTTTTTTTTCTATTCATAGCCTAGGACCACGTGACATTGTGAGATATCCCAGATCTTGGACTCAGTAAACGCCACTGATTAGAATCCTACGTTTATTATTTTATTGGGTGTTCCTACTTTACAATATTTATGATTGTTTAGTTACAAAAATAAAAATGTACATGAAAGAACTTTAATGTTCATATATTTTTTCCAGAGTTGTTGAAAAAATAAGTAAAGAACACAAATAAGTTTGTAAACAAACTGTCAAGCTCAATCTTGGAGTTTTTATTGTAAACCGTCAGAGTTTCTAGTGAGAAGGATATGCCTGCATAGCCTGACACAGTTTCAAGATGTCTGGTTCGGCTCCAATTTAGTCTATTTCGGTTCTTGCTTTTAGGTACACCATGGATGGATGAAAAAACACTCTCCGAGCTGATTCCGTACCCCCTTCAAGTAGTTCACGTACCCCTGCGGGTACGCGTACCACAGTTTGAGAACCCCTGCGTTAGGGAATAACATATGACAAGCAACGAGTTACTTTCCGTGTTTACTGAATTTACATGAGTAATTGGGTAATTGTAGCTGTTCTTCCTAACTTGAATAAATTCAGAACTGGAGGACCAGGGGCGCATCCAGTATCTGAGCGCTCAGCTACTTGACGCCCAAATGAGCGTTGCTCGGCGAGCGCTGCTCACTTGATCCCTGAGCGAAATCGAACCCTGCTCACCACAGGTTCGAGCCACAGAATATTGCGTTTTTGTGTTTCGTTCTCGGGAAGAAAATTGTGTGATGATAGAGGATTATATTGGCCTTGAGTCCAGACGCCAGAGCATCGTTAGTCCGCAAAATGCAGTACAGGGTGTACTACGTGGAAGTGAGGTTGACATTTGGGTGTTTTGAGGAAGGGTCACCTCTTGCACCTCAGAAGAAGAAGAAGTACTTGTGCTTAACTGCTTGATTTTCCACTTCTTGTAATTGTATTAAAATGAAAGTGCTGTTTATTCCAAATATACACTGTAATTTTGGAAACTTGTGCAAGTGTGTGAAAAAGAAAATTTCGAAGCACGTTTGGTGCAAAAACTATGTTTTTGTTCTGATTCATGAGCTCCGGGTCATTGTTTTCAGAATCAATAATTATAGTATTAGTTTTACACTACACTATACTACTACTACTACCATTGTCTTATGCGCAAGTATATACCTTTACGTCGACGATCGTGCAACAATAAAAATGTATTTTGATTGTTACCATGCTGTTTGAAAGACAAAGGTGCTGCTTCCCAGCCCGAGTAATTTTTTACACTTTCATTTGCCGCTTTCCTCATTTAAATTTCATTTTTATTTGATTTCATTACTCAAAGGTACTGATATTTTGATCAATGAGCACACATCGTCAAGTGAATGATCGGTCTACTCAACGAGTGTTTTTGCTCAGAGAACATCGCTCAGATACCAGATACACCCCAGGACGAAACGTGTGCACGAAATTCTGGAAGAAAAATTACATTAGGAAAACATGCAGCACGGAAAAAAGATGTAATACTTGTTTAAACACTTCTATCTTCTTGTTGTGTGACAGTGTAACGGTAATGTATAACGTTTCGAAACAAAATAGCAGTGACTACAAAGCGTTACTAGTTTGAATAACATATCTAACTCTCGATTTAAAGCCACATAGCTTAATCGATATTGAATCTACAGCAAGAAATGGGATCCAAATCAATGTACAATAAACTCCGCCATCTGTCAACGAGTCTGGAAACCTTTCATTATAATGCAACTATATTACCCATGCTACAGTGAAGTATATCCTTCTCATGTTAAGGTGCCTCTCTGTTGGTGTAATGGTGATGTGATCGCCTTATAACCAAAGGGTCAAGGGTTCGATATCTTGTGGAGGCACATAGTGGTTCTGATCCTACTTTAAACTGTAAGTCCAGTCTCGATTAGCCCATCTGTGAACAAAAACTGAAGAAACCCTTTATGTTAGGAAACTGAGAACCACAACTGCATAATAACAATAATCTTGAAGTAAGTTATGAAGCTTTCCTGGCGACGAATGCTGAAAAGATTGTCTCGGGCTATCGATCAGGTGAGTTGTGGAAAAGATTACATTACTAGGGAATCCGGAGAGAATATTTTCAACAATAATCTTAATTGTTATTTGAAATAATAGCAACTTGTAGCGAACTCAAAAATAATAAATTGAAATTATTATTTCTGTTTCGTCAGAGGTATAAGTGGGAAAATATATATTTCCACTATGTGGCGAGTTGTACATTGGCATTGCAAATATGAGTTGTTGTCAACCCTTGACTTGTCAATAATCAAAGCAGTGAACCCCCCCCCCTTCCACACACACACATATTATGTATGTATGTATAACAGGCTTTCCCTAAGGCGTAGTGGTAACGTACCTTGTAATATGGGTTCCGGACTTCGATACTCCGAGGTTCGGAGCGCAATTTAAACTGTAGGTCCAGTCCCGATTAGCCTCTCTGTGCATAAATCAAAGAATTCAAATATAAAAGTTTTCTTGAGGAAAAATGTCTTATTTGACGCTTGTCTTCAAATTTCCCTGTAATATTTTCCATAAAATGTCCCTCTTTTCGCCCACCCACATAAATTCTTCCTGAAATTCCCTCACCTGAGGGAAATTTTGCTCCGATGCTGCAACACTGCCTTTGATACCAGTGAACATAAGCAAGCACTTATGGAAACATCAGGAAACCCACTCGCAAACGCCAACATGCGACAGATAGCAACCGTTACTGTGAAACTGTGTTTCTTTGCCGTCCATATGTGGAACATATCCAATCGTGAGTATCCAGGGTAGTGAAAGCTGAAGGAAAAGGAGGAAGAAGTAATCACACAGGCAAGACTGGCACCGTGACGTATGCTCTGATGCACTCGTTGTCTGTCGCTGCTTGCAAGTAAAACGGACGATTGACAATGGCCTTTGTATGTTCAGTCACCGCAACGAAGGACTGCCATTTGGGTTCCTGTGCGCGTCTGGCTGTTGTTATTTTAAGTTTCACGTCGTGAACTACTAGATTGACTGAGGTGCATGGTGAATGATGACGTAGAGAATGAGGACCGATCACAAAAACGTATATATAGACCGTAGTTCGAACCTAAGACCTCTGAATGTGCAGACGTGTTGCACACCGTCTACTACCCCTGGAACACTGTGCTGACAACAAAAGTTGCAGCCGGAGTGATTAACACAGCGCGCTAGAGTGCAGGGGTCCCGGGTTTCAATCCTGGCTTGGTCATGGGTGTGTTTTGTGAGTGTTCTTTCATCAATATCATCACGCATACTTATCGTCGCGATTAGTCAAAAAGTGACAGTGGGTAGGTCTATTTCACTTTTAGTGCATGTTTCCTCACTTTGGCCCTCTAATTCCCTCTTTTAGTGGGTCTCTTTTACTTTTAGTGACTGTCTCCTCACTTTGGCCCTCTACTTCCCTCTTTTAGTGGGTCTCTTTTACTTTAAGTGTCTGTCTCCTCACTTTGGCCCTCTAATTCCCTCTTTTAGTGGGTCTCTTTTACTTTAAGTGTCTGTCTCCTCACTTTGGCCCTCTAATTCCCTCTTTTAGTGGGTCTCTTTTACTTTTAGTGACTGTCTCCTCACTTTGGCCCTCTACTTCCCTCTTTTAGTGGGTCTCTTTTACTTTAAGTGTCTGTCTCCTCACTTTGGCCCTCTAATTCCCTCTTTTAGTGGGTCTCTTTGACTTTTAGTGTCTGTCTCCTCACTTTGACCCTCTAATTCCCTCTTTTAGTGGGTCTCTTTTACTTTAAGTGTCTGTCTCCTCACTTTGGCCCTCTAATTCCCTCTTTTAGTGGGTCTCTTTGACTTTTAGTGTCTGTCTCCTCACTTTGGCCCTCTAATTCCCTCTTTGAGTGGGTCTCTTTTACTTTAAGTGTCTGTCTCCTCACTTTGGCCCTCTAATTCCCTCTTTTAGTGGGTCTCTTTTACTTTTAGTGTCTGTCTCCTCACTTTGGCCCTCTAATTCCCTCTTTTAGCGGGTCTCTTTGACTTTTAGTGTCTGTCTCCTCACTTTGGCCCTCTAATTCCCTCTTTTAGTGGGTCTCTTTCACTTGAAATGCCTGTATTCTCAATTTGGATGCATATTTGTCCTCTCAGCGGCTTTCTTCTACTTGCAGCGCTTGTTCACCCTCGGTTAATGCCCCACTTCCTCTTCTAGCGCCAATTCGTACACTTCTAGCGCCTCTTACAAGCTGCTCAGCTCAAGGCCGTCAGGGCAATGCTCAACCACAAACCATTGAAAATGCTTACATTTATATTCAGGGTACTAGAAATTAATTGTTATTCAATGAGATTAGCATTCCCTACCTTTCCACAACCGAAGAATCATTGCAATTTCTCCTGCGAAGTGATATCCTCCTTGAATGCCTCTCTAGGGCATTTACAACATGCAAATGCCATTCTTCAGGAAACATCCAAAGGTGCATTTGCATAGTAAGCTCTGTCCATAAATCAGAGGAATTTCTACAGCGATAAATAACGAAAGTTGAACGGTTGGTGAGAGGAGCATTTCCTCAGAGGTTTGCTAATTTCGCGACTCTTTCAATGGCTACTTGGTTACATTTTCTTAACAATTAATAATTATTACATTGGGAAAGTTTTCTCTGCTAAGATCTCTTGTCGTTTTTGGTCATCTATCCGGTTATATCCTTTGAAAATTATACGCGTACAGTAACTACAGCCACAGGAAAATATTCTCACTGACTTTTTTCTTAAGCCACGTGACAAGTTGTTGCCATATGTAGGCAACATATGGTATCAAGTTCAACACGTTCATTGGATCTCCCCGATGGCGTATATACCGGGTGGCCAGAATTAAAGTTACCCAACTCAGAGCCCTCTGTAGCCTATTTGAGGCATCGTAGAACTCTGAAATTTGGTGAATCCACTATGCAGACCATGGGGAAGAGGATGGCGCTAAAAAAATGTTCAATTTTCCACCACCAGGTTGAAATGTGGCGCTGTACTTCCATGATGGGTTGTAATAATGACGTAAACTGCTCCAATTGGTTATGGATTTGCCTTTACCTTGCAATCTTGCAATAAACGAGAGATTATTTTCTCGCAACTTCCAGCCACTAACAATTGTCTTTCTAATTAATAACTCAGCTAAATCACTTTAACGTGATTATTTGTACCATCATGGAAGTGCAGCGCTACATTTCAACCTCGTGGCGGAAAATTGAACTTTTTTATTGCCATCCTCTTCCCCATGGTCTGCATAGTGGATTCCCCAAATTTCAGAGTTCTACGATGCCTCAAACAGGCTCTGAGTTGGGTAACTTTAATTCTGGCCAGCCGGTATCATAACCAAGGGATCCCGGATTCGATACCCGTCGGTGACACGTGGAACTTCTGATCTTACTCTAAACTTTTAAACTGTAGTTCCCACCGGTTAGCCTATTCTTAAATAAAGAGGACTTCAAATTTAATTTTGAAAATGTCGCCAAAAGTTCTCAAGGCTCGGCAGGACCTTTGGCCGACGTCAGGGCAGCTGTAACGTCAATTAAAGAATTGATCTAAACTACACTGAAAGCAAACAACACGAAGATTCACGTAAAAGCTCTAATAGAATTCTAAGCATATGTAATTTTTCAGATTTTGCAATATGATTTTTCGAAAGAGGAAAATTCACTTATTACAATGATGTTTCCTTGTTATCTCCCGATCATCATATTAAAACGCGAAACGTTACATAGCGGGCGCATTTGGACTTTTTCACAGAGATTATTCCGCTCGGGAAACATAATCCTTCTCTCCAATTGTTCGTCTCTACTGCATTTCCTCAAGATGGTTTCCCTTTGTGTCGTCTTTGCGTGCAGCTTCCTTCTTTCTAATTGCTCTCCTCTTTTCCAAAAACGATCTGGAAGAAATCTCTCTCTCTCTCTCCAGCAAACTGGATTCCGCTTCCTGCTTTACTTCACATGCTCTAAATCTCAAGCGTCCATCTGCATTGTTAGCGGTCCCGTAACCGGAGACCTTCTTGAGATAAGACCCGAAATGGGTTCCGAGTTGGTGCCCGAACTGTTGGACAACAGCTCGAGAAACGGTTACGAATAAAGATTCTTAAGGTGATCGTCTACTTTTGGGGAGAATTCGAGCGCTTCGTGTAAGCTTACGGGATAACTTTTGGTCACAATTATCTCGAGAATCGGTCGACAGAAAGAGATCAAAATTTACCTGAGTACTAAGAAAGGATGTTTCTATTGAACCATTTTTCCATATTTTCATTTATTGCACCAACGTCCTGAAAATTAATTAATTAATTTTAGTATTGAAATATAGTGATTTTTTTCACATTCCTTCACACGGCAACCCTGCTGCCAGTGAACGGGCTCACCACAGGAACTCGCGGTCGGAACACTTCCTCAATGGGGCTCTGTTTCTGTACATCATCATGGCGGGTACCAAGGGTGCGATCGGGGTGCGGAACTTCCAATGAGGAGTGCGATGTTTTTGTAATCGAAAAACGCCCTTATTTGTTTTAATTTTAAATTTTTTATATTTAGCGTCGCTTTTCTGCCACTTTTGGCTAATTACGAAGACAAGGATGAGTGATGGTATGATGAAAATGATGAAGGAACACTCACAAAGAACAACCATGCCCGGGCCGGGACTGGAACCCGGGACCCCTGGCGTTGTAGCGCGCTGTGATGACCACTCTGTCACGGAAGCATGTCTTTATTTATATATTGCTTTAGCTTTATACAGAGCAATACATTCTTACTATTGTTGTTATTATTAAATTGTAGTATTTCGTGATTCACTTGTGGGTACTTGCTATGAAAATAATTTATATGATATTCTAATGCTTCAAAAGTAGTTACCGGCGGAAAATTTTCAAATACCGCACTTCTTTTATATTTAAAATATTGTTTGGGTTTTAAGTCCAGTTTGTGCACAAATAGGCTAATCGGGACTGGACCTAGAGTTTAAAGTGCCTCCACTGGTATCGAAACCAGGACCCCTTGATTACAAGGCGACGATATTAGCACTATGCCAACGGGGAGGCTCTTGAAAGATTGTTGTGATAATTTTTTGCCCTACACATGTAAAACCTTTAATGAAACAAATATAACATAAGAATAAATGGGAAAAACAAAAGTTTTATAAAACAGAGGCTTATTTAGACTGGACCTACACCTTGCATATGACCATCGCCGATAAAGAAAATGGAGCAGATCTCATTATTGCTATTAATATTATAATTTATTTATTTTTCTTCTTCTTATTATTATTATTAGACTATTAGTGACATGAAAATTGAGGATGTCCGTCTGTGGTACGGAAGGTCAGTTATATCTCTGACGTTTCCCATACTTATGGAAAGTAACCAACAGACATGGACAACACGAACTGATAGAAGAGAGGGGTGAGTGGTTAGCGTGGTAACCTCATATTGCAAGTCCTCGGTTTCATTTAGTCTCTTCTCGTCAACGAGAAAGATTCTCTCGTCCTCGGTATTTAAACTTCACTCTCGGTGTAACAATGGCGTGCCCAAGAGGTCTTAGTGGGGGTTCGACTCAGAATTCGTGAAAAGAGGACAATAGCAACATTACTGTCACTATAAAAAGAAGACATACCCCCCCCCCTTTATGGGCAATCACCCCCTTACGAAAATCGTACGCACGCCACTGGTTTTACACCAATTATGGTGGGAGCTCAGTGGCATATTGGTGTACTAGAGTAAAAAAAGAAACCTTCGCATAATAATTCTAAAAACTCTAATAATTCAGCGGTACGGTTTACTAACCTATATGTAAATACAACAATTAAGGGTTTTTCACTCGTACTTCATCTTACTGGAAATTGTACGTTTCACATATTGTCTATAGTATGTGTTCTGATTTAACCCATTTTCAATCACCACGAATTTCGCCTCATCTTGTTAAAACGAAAACTAAAATCCAAGATAATAAACTTCAAATCCTTTGCTTCCAGACTAAAGTTCTTCGTCGTTCAATACTCATTTCATCGCGAGATTCAAAGAAGAACTATTTAAAAAATGAAAGTAAAGTTGAGTCACGAGACGCAGAAATCGAGGAAGAATCGGAAAAGTAGAAAGTGAATGATTTAAAAAGAAAAAAAAAAAACATGGCTTCAAAGCAACTGCAACTATCTTCATGTTACATGATAGCGAGTCTTCCATCTCCGTCCGATCACCAGAGGGCAGACGTGTAGAAAATGCACCCCTCAAAACCAGTTCCAGCCAAAGAAACAAACTAGAAGATAATTACAAAATCGCCAATTGCCGTTGTTTGCAGAAACACTGCAAATTCCTGTAATAATCTTAACATATGGGCAGCGAGGAAACATGCCACTTGATCTGAAGAAAAAGAAAATGTTAACGGAAGTTAGAACGTGTCTTTTTCTGGCTTGGGAAAGAATTATGCACCTACGATGCCGTCTTATAAGAAGGCCTTTGCTGAGACTTGTGTACATGCAACCTCATCACTGGTAGGTCATGGATAGCAACATGATATATAAGCATCACAATTACACCGTGTTGTAATTAGTACATTTTTATGTACTTACACTGAGAATACTACACTCAAACTACTTCAGTTTTCTGTCTATTTGTAGTCGTGATGCTGATATCGTGTTGCGATCCACGGCCTGTGAATAATGACGTCGTATGTAATAAAGACGGCCTTGCAATGTGAAGACACTGGTACTGGTAAGGAATATGATCATGTTGGAGCGCCTCGAAATGAATAGAAACTTTGCAAGATTTTATAACAAAGGCATCGAAAAGCACGAAATAGGAGACAAAAAAAGTAGATGTTATCGACATGAAACCAGCACAATTTTTCTCAGTTTGTTATTATGCTAATCTTCTCACATATTACCAACACGGGTAAGTGTAAATAGCTCTCATTGACTACACTCGCGCCAGTAGTGTGGAAAGTCAATTTGTATGCAGCATATTTGCCCAATTTCGGTCCAACTATAGCTGGCTTGGACAATAATAGTGCATATAGAAGCTAATAACAAATAATATTCAGGCTGATGTGTCTATACTAATGCTAGCAATAACCTAACTAAATACAGGGGCATACTCTTCCGTCATGTTTTCTTCTTGATTGATTGATTTGCTTTTTTGTGCCACTTCTGGCTAATTTGCGAAGATGGAGATGAGTGATGATGTGATGAAATTGATGAATGCACACTCAGAAACATCCATGCCCAGGCCGGGATTCAAACCCGGGACCCTTGGCGTCGTAGCGCAACCGCTAACCACTCCGCCACGAGGGGGGGGGGGGCTTCTTTTTTGTGTAGAGGTGTAAGAACTAGGTATTAAGACTTTGAATTTTAAGTCCAATTTATGCATAGAAAGAGAAATCGGGACAGGTCTTACAGTTTAAATTGAGATCCGAACCTCTGTGTGCCTCCTCCGGATATCGAACCCGGGACCCCTTGATTACAAGGCGATGACGCTACCACTGCGCCATCGGAGAGGCCTCAGAAGGACTTGGAACACACATTATAACGCAGTGGAATATCAGTGGGTATACCAAATTGACAGTCAGCCGCAAAGAAAACAGGCGAATTGTCTATTTTCGTAATCATTATTCTTCATTCTGCGTGCCTTTCAGGGAATGGAATTGTGCTTGAACGGCCGGTGCTGATCACACCACCTTCACAAATGGCAAAGATAGTGAAAGTGTAGGCCTCTACCTCCAACTCCCACATATGCCTTCACTTATGTTGCAATGAATAACAGCGGAGGGATGGCGTAATGGTAATGTCGACGCTTTGTGATCAAGGGTCACGGTTTCGATACCCGGTGGAGGCAATTCCACCGGATCCTACTATAAACTGTACGTCCAGTCCCGATTAGCATATCAGTGCATAAAGTGGATTTAAAACAAAATTCAAGCAATGAGTAGGGTGTTTCTTTACATTTACGTAATAGTAATGGATTTTGAGGATAGGAATTTCGGTGTGTTTTGCAGGAGGCGGCACCAAGAGGGGAGGGGGGCGAGTGAGCCATGATCCACTGTCTAAAATGCAATACTCAAATTCCGTGATTTTGGCTAATTGCGAAATTGAGGATAGGGGATGATATGTTTAAATTGATTAAGGGACACTCACAAAGAATGATGACTATTGTTTTTAGTATTTTTCTGATGAGTAGTAACAATGTATTTCCTATTAATATACTGTCATTTAGTTTATAATTTTTAATTCCCAGCACGATGTAGTCGAGCTCCTTGGCGGAGTGGTCAGTGCAGGGAGCTACGACGTCACGATTCTGGGTTTGAATCCTGGAGAAAACATCCCGGTCGACTTTTTATCTCTCCGCCGAAGTTCCCGGATTCGAGTCCCGGCTTTGGAATAGGTGTTTCTTGCGAATGTCCCTTTATGAATCTCGCATAATCATCACTCAACCTGATCGTCGCGATTGGCCCAAAAGTTGCGATAAAGCCAAGCTAAATGAAAAAAAAAATACAAATTATGTTCATTTATTACTGTGTTATGTTGTGATTGAAATGTTGCCAAATCTAAAGTTTAACCCATTTCCAATGCAACAATTAATTGACTGTGTATAGTTCGTTTTTACCTCAATATACAAACTTTCTATCGTTGATAGTCTACATCCAGTTGTAACAGTGGGAATATAAAAATGCATTGTTATTGGAAGATGTGACACACCTCAATCTTTGACAACCATCAGAAAAAACCCTGCGATCCTCCTGGTGTTTTGATAATTTTCTTCTCATTGTGAAAAACACTTTTAAATAACATATATTTCGAAACTCTTATCTCTTACCGTAGGCCAGAGAGAACAACGTGAAAAATAAGTGACGAAACTTGAATCAAAAACAGTTCCCTTACCTGTTTTCGTTACATCCGCTTGGCGCGAAAGAAAAGCCACAGTTTTTTAATCCATAAATGACAAAAACACTTTCAAATAACTCGAAGATTGTTGTCAGTCACCAAAAACACACTCTCTTGCGTTCCGTCAATCCATACGCTGACGATTCGTAAAAAACACACAAAAGAATTTACACCTTGAACTTTTTTTTTCCAACACTGGCTCGACGTTACCACGGCATTCCCGAAAGCACGCTACGGCAGCGCCCTCTGACAAAACCGTACCTTGCGCTCAACCAAGGCCCGACCACTACTACTCGTAGGCCTAGCTCTCATGTCGTGCCTCGGCTCCTTTTGCCGTGACGTCACACCAGGTGGTTACGAAGCTCGCCGAGGAACGGTTGCTAACCTCTACGCTGAGAAATGCCTGTTTGCGGCGTGAAAGTATTCACGATATTTGTAGATCGTGCTGGGAATTAACGTGGAAGGTTGGGCATCCGAACAATAACACCTGGGGGTGGGTCATCTCAAGGTGGGGATATTGTCGATAATGTATCTTCATAAGCGGCTCTGAGGTTCATCCATCTTTAATCAGTAGGTACCTGGAGAGCTAAACTTCATTCTCACCCTGAGATTCCATCCCTTAGAGAGCTAACGTCACTCTGACTTTCAGGAATTCAATCCCCAAGAGAGCTAACGTCACTTATCAGCAGGGATTCCATCCAAGAGAGAGCTAAAGTCACTTTCATCTTCAAGAATTTCATCCCTTAGAGAGCTAACGTCACTTATCTGCAGGAATTCTATCCAAGAGGGAGCTAAAGTCACTTTCATCTTCAAGAAGTCCATCCCTTAGAGAGCTAACGTCACTTATCTGCATGAATTCTATCCAAGAGAGAGCTAAAGTCACTTTCATCTTCAGGAATTCCATCCCTAAGAGAGCTAACGTCACTTATCTGAAAGGAATTCTATCCAAGAGGAACCTAATGTCACTCTGATCTTCAGAAATTCAATCCCTAAGAGAGCTAACGTCATTTATCTGCAGGGATTCCATCCATGAGAGAGCTAACGTCACTTATCTGCAGCGATTCCATCCATGGGAGAGCTAAAGTCACTTTCATCTTCAAGAATTCCATCCCTAAGAGAGCTAACGTCACTTTCTGCAGGAATTCTATCCAAGAGGAACCTAATGTCACTCTGATCTCCAGAAATTCAATCCCTAAGAGAGCTAACGTCACTTATCTGCAGGGATTCCATCCATGAGAGAGCGAAAGTCACTTTCATCTTCAAGAATTTCATCCCTTAAGAGAGCTAACGTCACTTATCTGCAGGGATTCCATCCAATAGGAACCTAATGTCACTCTGATCTTTAGAAATTCAATCCCTAAGAGAGCTAACGTCACTTGTCTGCAGGGATTCCATCCATGAGAGAGCTAACGTCACTTATCTGCAGGGATTCCATCCATGAGAGAGCTAACGTCACTTATCTGCAGGAATTCCATCCCTTAGAGAGCTAACGTCACTTATCTGCATGAATTCTATCCAAGAGAGAGCTAAAGTCACTTTCATCTTCAGGAATTTCATTCCTAAGAGAGCTAATGTCACTTATCTGCAGGAATTCTATCCAAGAGGAACCTAATGTCACTCTGATCTTCAGAAATTCAATCCCTAATAGAGCTAACGCCACTTATCTGCAGGGATTCCATCCATGAGAGAGCTAAATTCACTTTCATCTTCAAGAATTCCATCCCTTAGAGAGCTAACGTCACTTATCTGCAGGAATTTCATCCAAGAGGAACCTAATGTCACACTGATCTTCAGAAATTCAATCCCTAAGAGAGCTAACGTCACTTATCTGCAGGGATTCCATCCATGAGAGAGCTTAAGTCACTTTGATCTTCAGGAATTCTATCCCTAAGAGAGCTAACGTAACTTTCATTTTCAGGAATTCATTTCCTGAATATGAAATTGACGTTAGCTCTCGTAAGCTCTAAAAACGAAATTGGAACTGACGTGACTGATATTCAGAGAGAATCTCTTCATCTGCCGGGAAAGCTTCAGGAATTATTTGAAGGCATTATCTTTGTTGTTTGTCTTTACCACATAATCTGTAAGATTGCTGCGTCTCGAGACAGCAGCCCGCTATTTCTATTCAAGAAGCTTCCCAGTTGTTCTCACGATGCTGGGCCAACACCGAAAATGTTTTGAGGCCCGGGACGTCTCCCTTGCCAAAACCTTATTTCTGATTACATAAGTATGTACTTTTTTGTATTTTGAGTTTATTTTTAAGTCCACTTTATGGACAGGAAGCTAATCAGGACTGAACCTATATTTTGAAGTGGGATCCCTCCCAACCACTATGTGCCCTCTGGTGCGTGGCTATTTGTTATAAAGATAGTTGGATTCATGGGCGTCCGGAGGAGCGGGCAAAGGGGGGCACTCCTCCCTCCCCTGGGAAATGAAACTTATATATTTAATTTCATTCACAGGAATGTATGTTAATTTGGAAGAATGTTTCATGAACATGATAGCTTGAATCTGAATATGTGTTTTTTGAGGGGGAAGCACTATTATGGGGGAAAATATATCTCGTTTGCCACCCCCCTGGAAAAGAAATGACCATGCTTGCTCCTCCCTGGAAAAAATCCTGAAAAAATACATGGTTGGATTTATTGTTGACAAGAATGAATTGAGGTTACTGCTGCGTAACAATAAGTATAGTGCAAAATCATGTAGCAATTTAAGCTAGGAGATTACTCTTTATCTTGACGTCATTATGTAGGTATTAAGTGCCTACAATAAATGTGACCATTAACAGTAGCACTTAAAGTATTTTAAAAATAAGGAAAATAATTTTCGTCATTAAAACCGTAAATATATAACATAGTTATGTTTTTTTATTGGAGAAGGGTGAAAAGTAAAAGGATCAGAGTAGAAAGATTGGGGGCGCTGAAAGTCCACTTTGCCCGTGTGAAAACTTTAGCTGGAAGTGTTCCTGTTTGAGGCTCCCACCAGGAATCGAATCCGAGACCTCTCACACCAAAGGAGAGAGAGCTAACCACGTGGAAGCTTTATAGTAGAAGTAGTAACAATAACGGACATTCATTATTACAAGACTTACAAAGTACAATATCTTAAACCAACGATACACATGCAATACTGTGACGTGTAAACATGGACGTAACTTGGGGCCTTACTTTGTAGGGGAAAAATCGAAATTGGGACTTAACTTTGAGGGTCAGAATCAAACTTGGGGCTTAACTTTAAGGGTCAGAATCAAACTTGGGACTTAACTTTAAGGGTCAGAATCGAACTTGGGACTTAACTTTAAGGGTCAGAATCAAACTTGGGACTTAACTTTATGGGTCAGAATCAAACTTGGGACTTAACTTTAAGGGTCAGAATCAAACTTGGGGCTTAACTTTATGGGTCAGGATCAAACTTGGGACTTAACTTTAAGGGTCAGAATCAATCTTGGGATTTAACTTTAAGTGTCAGAATCAAACTTGGGACTTAACTTTCAGGGGCAGAATCAAACTTGGGACTTAACTTTAAGGGTCAGAATCAAACTTGGAACTTAACTTTCAGGGTCAGAATCATACTTGGGGCTTAACTTTATGGGTCAGAATCAAACTTGGGACTTAACTTTAAGGGTCAGAATCAAACTTGGGGCTTAACGTTAAGGGTCAGAATCAAACTTGGGACTTAAGGGTCAGAATCAAACTTGGGACTTAACTTTCAGGGGCAGAATCAAACTTGGGACTTAACTTTAAGGGTCAGAATCAAACTTGGAACTTAACTTTAAGGGTCAGAATCAAACTTGAGACCTAACTTTAAGGGTCAGAATCAAACTTGAGACCTAACTTTAAGGGTCAGAATCAAACTTGGGGCTTAACTTTCAGGGTCAGAAATCAAACTTGAGAACTTTAAGGGGCAGAATTAAACTTGGGACCTAACTTTAAGGGTCAGAATCAAACTTGGGGCTTAACTTTCAGGGTCAGAAATCAAACTTGAGAACTTTAAGGGTCAGAATCAAACTTGAGACCTAACTTTAAGGGTCAGAATCAAACTTGGGGCTTAACTTTCAGGGTCAGAAATCAAACTTGAGAACTTTAAGGGGCAGAATTAAACTTGGGACTTCTGGGGGCAGAATCGAACTTCAGACTTTCGGAGTCAGGATCGACAAGTTTTCCATCCTTTAAATAGTCCAGAACTATTTTGCTAAATAACTTACTTTTGCGCAATCATAAAATATACTCTAAATACCTTGTTACTCGGGTCCCAAGAGGTTAAGAGAAAAATCCTTAATTTTTAAATTTAGTAACCTTAATTTTTGGGGGGCAAGCGCCCTCCTTGTCCCCGCCAAGTTACGCCCATGCGTGTAAATTAATTAGAATTTATCCAAGAACCCAATTTTAGAAATTGGGAGAGAATGTCGCCCCATCATCTTCCCAGTGGATCCGCCCTTGTTCACTGGTAAAAGCTTGACTATTTCATTGCGATCGCTCGTCCACTATTTCGTTTCATCATCCCCGCCGTCGCCCTAGAAGAACACGAAAGCGTCGTGGCGTAAATAAGCACAAGAAACATTACTATGCCTGGCGCTATTCCCTCGGAATTGGCACCACTGCCTCGCGGGCTCGGTTTTCACCTGAAGGGATAAGGATCTTGGTGCTTTCTTCAACTCTCTGCGCACGCATGCGCGGTGCTCTCTGCATTGGTATTGCCGCCACAATCCTTCGGGGTCCATGGACGGTCGCACCTGCAAAAGCAGAAACCGAATGTTGATTCTTGGACCCCCATGTGGGGGGAGGAGGGGGCAACCACTTTGGTTGTTGACACGTGAGTTTTTTTTCTTCAATCTTTAAATCAACCGTGCGTCTTCTTTCTGGCTTCTTGTACCAAGAGGAACCTGGAGATGAGCCTCTGCATCTTAATGAGATCGGATGCTGCTCTGTAGCAGGTCTTTGTTCTCTCCGAGGAACAAGCCCGAGTTTTTTCTGCTTGCGGCAATGCACTCTGTTTGGGCAAGGGTAGGGTTGTGCTTGTAACGTTACTTAGCGTCGCTTGTCTACACCTTTTATCTAATCGCGACGGTGAGGATTGGTGATGATTTTTATGAAGGGACACTCATAATAAAAACTCAGGACTCTATCTCGTGAATTTCGGTGTCGAGATGGAAAGTCACTTGGCCACTGATTCGGCTCTCCAGTGTTTGGAAATTGGTGTTGAGGATGTGGTGTGTCCATCCCCCCTGACTAATGGCGCATTCCTCTCAGCCATAATCTCCATGAAAGTAAAAGTAAAGTGCTCCCATGTACTTTGCACAACGCCATGAAGGCGTATAGAGTTGATTTAGGGCCCCACACTTTCTTGATCACGGCCGAAGGTGGGGATGATGTGATCAGCACCACGTCCCTGGCAGCCTTTACCCACCAGAGTTTCCTCCAGGTACCCACTTTGCTATTGGGTGGGTGCTGGAGCCGCTTGAACAGGTGGAAAAATTCCCGGTTCTCCCTCACCGGGTCTCTCGCATGGTACTCAGACGCCCAAACGACTTTTTTTTTAAAGGAATATCCCAAAGCGGTAGTATCCCCACGACAAGCACAAACATCCATGTCCTAGCCGATATTCGAACCCGGGACCTCTGGCGTCGTATTTAATTACGACAGCGTGTCTACTACTTTCATATTACTGAAAGCGTGTCCTCCCGTTTCGCCTTATCCCATTTCGCCTTATTGTGTTTTCACCCCCCCCCCAATACAATTTAGCGTGATTTATGTGACACGAACTTTCTAGTGCGAAACGGGACAACGGGATATTTGGCTATTTCTACGAAATAGAGCATATTTTGATAGATTTTCGGTCATATTCAGCATATTTTCGATTTTTCAAGGAATATACAACCATTTTCGAAGTGGATTTGTTCTTATTCCCATTCAATTTGTTGAATTTTTTTATAATTATATGTCTCAAAAAACGAAAAAGAGGCTGAAAGACAGGTTGAAACAACATAGCGATGAAAGTTGTTCTGGAACATTCCAGAAGGTGGCTTTCCCTTGTCAACTGTACTTTCACCTAAAATAGTCTCAAGGGGGGGGGGTAATGTTTGTGTATATATATCGTCCTGTTTTGTACCTTGTTACATTTGTACTTGGTGCAGAGTCTGAAGAAGACCTTGCTAGAAGGTTGAAACGTTACGTTTAGTTTATGTTTCATAATAAAATAAATTTCTGCCTTGGTCAGCATATTGAGTTTTTCATGACGAAACAGTTTTTATATTTAAATGTGTGCAATTTTGCCGTCCCGTTTACCTTCAGGAAAATATGAAAAATGTCCCGTTTTTTAAATCAGGTCCCCTAAATTTAGTAAGTTACGTGCGACAAAAATTATCATGACTTTTCAAGTCAACCACAAGCTTGAAGCTCATGTAAGTTCGTTCCTTCTTTTAAAAATTGACCTTCAAATGTTTTACCTCGATTAGATTACAGTGAAAAACCTTGTGTGCAAGGGCTGGATTTATCTGCCTGTAACTCTGATAGCTTGCTTCTTCGCCAGCTGTGTTGTGCTTCTGTGAACAGGTCACGTGATCTTAGCAATAGCACAAGACGCGCCAGTGCGTAGTTGTTCGAAGGGAGTAAACGCGTTGGGTATTTGCCGGGGCGAAAAATTGGGAACGTTGTGAATTGTAGTTTTGATTGTTCTGTGTTTGTGTGGATATATTTCTTTGCTGGCGTGTGTTGTGTGTGTGTCACGTTCTTTGAAAGGTGGAAATGTGTGTCCAAACTGCAAGTGTCGGCTAGAGAGTTACGATGAGGCTGACATGTGTTCCTTGCACCTGATCAAGCCATGGGCAACAAGGGTGAGTACTGCTGCTACCTTGTTGCATCAGTAGCGTACGCAGGATTTCATCAAAGGGGGGGGGGGGTATGTCTAAAACTTTCTCCAAATTCACATTACCATTGTTTTATTATACTTTAATTAAATAATAATAATCACAATTAATTAATTAATTAGCTAAATTACTACTAATAATACTACTACTACTATTAAGTAATAGAAATCTACATAAATATACAGATCATTCCCTGACATTCGCTACGAGACTCGGCGGCCCTGCATCAGCGCTTGTCATTCCCGGTGAACGGGTCCGCGACAGTTGCTTATATTAAACCTCGTAAAAAAGTTTAGAGTAACAGGGTGAGTTCTGAATAAAAGTGGAAAGAAAAATGGGAAAATAAAGTACACAAAGACAATCCGCACACCATCCGTGAGTTAAAAGAGAGTAATGTACGAAACATCGGGAGAATTACAGTAGACGAACTTGCACGTGTAAATCCCAATTTCCTTCGGAGATGCCAGGAATGTGTTGCAGCAGAGGGACATCATTTTCAACACCTTCTGTAGTCAAGGTTAGTACACAATATAAAAACTGTAATTTTAATAGCCGACTCTAGAGACTGTCGCTGACCCGTTCACCGGGAAAGACAAGCGTTGATGCCGGGCCGCTTGCCGCCGAGTCTCGTAGCGAATGTCAGGGAATGCTTAGTATTTATGAAAACAATAGAACGAAATTACTTTCTAGTCATTCGATTTTTATCAAATCCTGGGATCATTTTTTTGTTTCTTTGTTACGAAATAATTGTCTGGTCAACGAGGTGAGACATTTTAAGGGTGAAGAAAATCCATAAAGACAAGAAAATATATTAAATTGAATTGAAATAATCAAAGTATGGAACTCATACAAGGAGCTGTGGTGGTCTGGTCGGTAGAGCGTCTGACAATCACGCGGGAGATCCGGATTCGATTCACGAAATTGGTTGGAATTTTTCCGGCTTCTTCCCCGCATAAATGTCCCCGATAATTCACATCTGGATTGTCTCGCTGTTCTTGCCAACAAAACATTTTACAATAGTTAAGCTTATTGTCGTTTGAATAATTATCTAGTCAACAAGGCGAAACATTCAAACGTGCCGCGGTAAACAATACAATGGGAAGGCGAACTGGTAACTGTATTCTTGTCCGCCTAGCCTTTGTCTATATATTAGCAGCTTACAACGAACCAAGAACTTTATTTAGTTTATTCTCATTGTTCACACAAAAAAATACATGTTCATTGAACACTGGCGTACGTAGAGGGGTGGCCGATGGTGTTACAGCCCCTACCGAAATTTTGAGAAAATCAGAATTTTCAAATAAAAATCCGTTAAGAACTTTAATAAATCAAAATGTATAAATGCGAAACCTCTTTTAAAGTGAGTCCCGATTACCATTTTTGTCTTTTGAATACAATTTTAATAGACTGAAAAGCTCCAAAAATACTAAATATTTTATTATGCATCCTGCCCTCCAAAACGAAGCCATGTGCTATCCACATTTACTGTTCCAGCCCCTCCCGAAAAAAAATCCTGCGTACCCCGATGTTCAATACATTGTTGCAACTGAGATACAAAACATTTCTTTCTCTTTTAAATCATAGTTACCCTCACATTTTATTTTCAAGAATTCGTGTTTATTTTCAAGGCATTCACTCTGAAAGACGCGTGTGTTTGGAATGCTCTGCTTTTCTCCATGTTGCATGGAAATAATAATTCAAATTATTATTATTATTATTATTAGTAGTAGTAGTAGTAGAAGTAGTAATAGTATTGTCCCAGATCTTTGACTGTGATAAATTGGCCATTCAAAATTTTTTCCACAGCATTTTTCATAACATTTCACAAGCTCAAGGGGGGGTTAAACCCCGTAACCCCCCTTGCGTACGTCACTGTGTTGAATGTATCATTGTAGCGAATATGTTGTAAGATTAATAGTGTTATTTTGTACCAGCATAAGTCGGTACCCTTGACCCAATATAGCCCCTCGAGAAAATGAATGCGTGGTTTATGAAAATTATGTTTTTTATGAACGTTTTCAGTTATTTTTAGCTCGCGGAAATTTGTTATTTTGAAGTAAAGTAAGCCTGGGGGATGATGACCGACTGTACCCCGAAATTTCACAACAGCAGCAGCCTACAGTTTCATAAATGTAGTTGTTATAAAATAAAGTAAATCAAACAAGAATGACTGAAAACTTATGAAAACAAAATAGAAGTGAAAGTATTGTTGCGAGTG
Source organism: Lepisma saccharinum (assembly GCF_977018435.1). Classification (NCBI taxonomy): domain Eukaryota; kingdom Metazoa; phylum Arthropoda; class Insecta; order Zygentoma; family Lepismatidae; genus Lepisma; species Lepisma saccharinum. The sequence goes on along the minus strand of NC_139251.1, from coordinate 25,972,466 downwards.
ATAGTTTTATTGGTGTTTGTAATTTTACGTCATTAGGTTAGAGATGTTAGGCTTGGTGCTGGTATCAATTTTCGACGTTTTTGTTAAGTTATTGCTTATGTTTCATGGTGAGACCTTTTACACATGTTATTTAGCTATTTGACTGTGCACACAACAGGTTTTTACTAATAAAAGCGACGAAAGTACTTCGAGATGGTAAGTTTTTATTTTCGCAGGTCATAATTTGGGATCAAATATCTCCGTTATTTCTATTTTCCGCGCTGGAACTAATTTTATATAACGTAAAGCATCAAAACCTGTCGGTAAAAAAGAAAATCGACGCAATTCTCGAGGGAGTACAGTGGGTCAACGCCCTCCATAAGCATAATACAATATGTAGGTAGGATAGGATTAGATACGGTCGCAAACAAAGTATTTCAGGTAGCAGTCACAAATAGGGGTGCCCATACCCCCTCCCAAAAACCAATGGCGCGTCCCCCCATATCGTGTCATAATCCCCATAAAATATTTAATTACGACAGCGTGTGTGCAATCCTGTTACTGAAAGTCACTTTTCTGAGCTTTGCTGAACACATTACTTGGTTTGCCCTCCCCCCTCATTTTTCCATTCCTTCATTTAACGGATTAAATATGGTGCACCTGATTGATTGATTGATTTGGTGTTTTAAGTCCACTTTATGCACACTAAGCTTAATCGGGACTGGACCTACAGTTTAAAAGTGGGATCCGAAACACTATGTCCCTCCACCGGGTATCGAAACCGGGGCTCCTTGATTACAAGGCAACGGCTGTGCCAGCGGAAAGTGACTTCGAACCAGCTAATGTTAATGGGAGTCCTCCTCATCGCACATATTGCAGCATGGTGCCAAGGTGTAACCTTTTTACATGTCCTTTAGTAGACTATATACATGTTGAACTTCGTATTATTTTAAGACAAGTCAGCTTCCAAAATTCTTATGGCGTGGTTTGCGCCATTATCCTCTTTTTGGGCACCCCTGGTGACGAAGCTAGAAAGAGTGATAGGGGCAGGTGGACTGAAGAGGATCGCTTGACCCCCTCTTCTTCTTCGAATAAAAAAAATGATTGCCTTTGTTCTTCTGTTTCCAATTCTATTTGTATCAGTTTTCTTTTCTTGTGTCTTCTATCTAGCTTTCGATCTTCTTTTCTTGGTTTGAGTATTTCTATGTCCTCACTTTCTTTCTACTGGATCATACTCTTTCTTATGTTTTCTTCTTCCCGTTTTTAGTCGCATTTCCTTTTTACCCTCTACCAATCGTCTGTTATTGTGTTCTTCACTTTCTCTCATTTTATTCTTCTTTCCTTTCTTTTTATTTCTTTATATATATTTTCGCTGTTTTATTTCTCTTCCTTTTCCGTATTTCTCTCTGTGTGTGTGTAGAGGGAGATTATTTCCATAACATCTTTGGCTGTTATGCATTTGAAGCTTCGGAACGAGTCACAACTCTCGAAGCAGCCAATGAACGAAGCGAGCGACTGACGTCATCTCAACCCAGAACCTATCGCTAAGCGCCCTGCTCAGGCTCTACACGCCCACTAGGCTCGCTAGACAGACTCGCGTAGTCCGCTGGAGTTGTTCCGAAAGTAATTAGACTCTTGCATATTTCTTTGTCTTTATTCTCTTCTTTTTTCCATCTCACTTTTCCTCCTCTGTCTCCTCCTTTATTTTTGTTTTTCTCTATCCTCTTATTCTCTCTGCTACGTTGAGACTTATTCCTTAAAACCTTATTTTTTCTGATAAGTAAGGTTCCGGGTTCGAGTCTTTCCCTGGGCATGCTTGCTCTTTCATCAGAACCACCTATTCATCATCCATCCTCATCGTCGCGCATAAAGAGGCGGATAAGTGACGTAAAATAAGAAGTAAAAATGAACTGTTGACCTTGAAAGAAAGAGGGCTGTCTCTCCTCGTAAAATGCAGCGCCACCGATAAAGCTCTCTGTTGTTGGGTACTTTCTGGATCAAACGCTCAGGACTTTCAGTTAAATCTTCATTGAATGTCATTCATTGCAGCGTTACCTAGCGTTCGAATTGTATTTTGATGTATTTAAGGAAGTACGAGGGTGAATCGCATGTTGCATTCGTGGTGGATCAAGTAGATGATAAGTTGATACTCTTTATTTCACATTATTTTTTATTAAGAATAAGTAACGACAAACGTTTGTAACACTTAAGAAATATGGGTAACATTATCGTATGAGGGGAAACGGATTCCTTCAAATTTCCTTCAAATTTACGGGAGAAAGTACTTACGGAAATCATTTTCTTTAGCGTTGTGGAAGTTCCTGAATATAGATTTAATCCATTTTAATGTGAATGCGTGTTGTTTTCTGCGAAAATCTCTGTCCGACACGCTGTTTCTGCTCCCGCCATTTGCTTTCTGCATGAGAGTGCAATGTTCCGTGTGTTAAGATGATGCAACCCCGTAGCCAGTGTTCAGCCTCGCCGTGTTTTCACTAGAACCACGTGTCGAGTATTTTTAATTTTTTTTTTGGAACGCGTTTACAATACCGGACCACTCTCCAATTGCTATGAAATTTCGCCTACTCACTAATTGAGACCTCCTAATCACGAATCTGCATGTAATAATTGGCGGTCAAGTATGGAAATCGATAAAAAAACGAAATAAACTATGTTTTCTTAACGTAACGTAACCCTACCATAAGAACAGCAGATCCACGGAACAAGCCATTTTCCCCGAATGGGTGTCACTTATCGCACAACACTGTAGCAACATTGTGTTCTGACGTCACAGGAGAGAGCTTTTTCATGTTAGGCAATACAAGGTAACGCGTCTCTTAGCGAAAATATTAATTTTTCTTTGTATTTATGCTAATGGAACCTAACCTAACAGGCCTAACCTAACCACGTAGGCATTCCTCGTCTGACGTCAATATTCAAGGTTGCAAGATTCTTGGCCTCCCCCATGGCGCAGTGGTAGCGTCATTGCCTTGTAATCAAGGGGTCCCGGGTTCGATACCCGGTGGAGGCACAAGTGGTTCGGATCCCACTTTAAACTGTAGGTCCAGTCCCGATTAGCCTTACTGTGCATAAAGTGGACTTAAAACTCAAACCAGCCAGCAGCAGTAAGATTGTTGTGCGTAAAGGAAGAGCATTAACGAATTGCGAAAGAAAGATGGTTCCGACCTAAATGGGTGTCACTTATCGCACAACACTGTAGCAACATTGTGTTCTGACGTCACAGGAGAGAGCTTTTTCATGTTAGGCAATACAAGGTAACGCGTCTCTTAGCGAAAATATTAATTTTTCTTTGTATTTATGCTAATGGAACCTAGCCTAACAGGCCTAACCTAACCACGTAGGCATTCCTCGTCTGACGTCAATATTCAAGGTTGAAAGATTGTTGTGCGTAAAGGAAGAGGAGCATTAACGAATTGCGAAAGAAAGATGGTTCCGAATTGCTGTGTATGGACAATGTATGTGGTAAATCGCAAAGTTATTTTACAAGTTGTACACTTAAATGCGACGTATTAGCATAATTTCAAATCCGGGCACGAAAGTAGATATTTTCCGGTGAACGAGATTGCAACACTGCATAAATCGACAAAACGCTCTCAGAACGCCCCCTAAACCAGTACTCTATCACGGCCATAATGTGTTACAGATTCGAAACAACAAGTAACAGTAAGTACTCGTAAATAGAAGAAATAGACATTATCTTAGTTAGAAATGCATTATTTCACCTTAAGAAATGTTCCGCATTCGAAAATAACACGTTAGCAATGTAAAAAAGTCCGAAATATATGATTCGTAGGCGTTTCCCTCATACGATAATAGTACCGAAATACGTTATCAGTCGTTTATTTTCTTACAATCCCTGCGAAGTATTTGTCCAATTGCCTTTTTTTTCTTAATTGTCACACTTTCAGCTTTTGCAATCACATTTTATCTTTGCTCATCCATTCGCATCCGTCGAGCAGTCAATCTATCAGAACAACAACGCCATCTATTGACGTAGTGTTTAGTTATAAGATCTTTCGGTGGAAGGTTGGCACCTGCGTTATACGTTCTTTGTGGTTGGTTTTTATTCTATGACTCATTGCAGGGAGAAGCAAGGGAACCGCAGAATGTGCATTTTATCTTGACTACATCGGTTTCAGGCAAAGAGTGGGTGCTTGATTGCTTTCCCTCGCAGCGTGTTGTAGAAATCGGTCGACATTTTGCAAGGCATTTGACGGTTTCTGTCACGAGCGATTGAATCCTTGCGCAGCGAGTTTTCCTCTTTCTCGGCGGAAAGGGAGAAATCGAGTTGGAGCTGCGGTTTCGACTCTAGGTTCGAGTATACATTAATCCTGTACAGGCGCAGTGGCGTATTTAAAGGGGGTCCAGGTGGTCCGGACACCTCCCGAAAGACCAAGTACTAAAATTAAATAATGAAAATATACTTGTTTAACATTTGTTGTATAATCGAGAGTTATTTATTTCCGCCAAACTTTCTGGAAGACATGGATTAGATTGCGATCATACGGCTTTGAATAATAGTAACAATGTATGCACACTACTAATAATAATGTGCCTAAAATACGTATTAATCAGGAACTTTACTTTTCGTCAACATGATCTAACATCCTTTTTTGTTCAATCAATATTTATATTTTTGACATTAATTTCCGTTCCAGGACAGTTGTTTTTATACAAATTTTGGAGATTTTAACTACACGTAAGCTAGATCATTGATTGATTGATTTAGATTATTTTACTTCGCGTTTTGTGCCTCTTGACTAATTTGCGAAGATGGAGATGAGTGATGAAATGATGAAATTGATGAATTGACATTCACAAACAAAGCCCGAGCGGGATTCGAACCCGGGACCCTTGGCGTCACATAAGCTAGATCATGAATATGTGCTGTTATACATAGGGTAAGTTCCTATAAGAGTACGCACTTAGTGTTTAAAGTCATATTACGGGAAGGTAAACAAACAGAAACACAAAACAACTGCACCTACCTCTTAAGTAGTATCTTTACTTTCGTATGGAACTAAAAATAAAATGAATTGAAACAAAATATAGGACATACAATTATATTTTTAAATGGATGCAAAATAGTACTCTTAGGGGACTAGTCCTTAAAGAGTACGCAACACGTCGTCTAAAAGTACGCACTTGAAAGTGTCGTGGAGATGAAGGAAATAAAACCTCTAACACATGTCACACTGAAAGGCACCCTGTCCTTCATATGAAGAGCAAGCTTCATGCCACCATTGCTCACAACCTCCACATTGAATCCAGTCTTCTGTAATTGGATTCCCGTAGATTTCGTGGCATCCTGGCAGTTGACAACTTCTGTAGATGTGGAAGGTACAGCGGCATCAAATTTCAAGCGCTTTTCCCCTTTGCAACGCTTGCCTCCTTCACTTGGCTCCGTACTTTGGGATGATACACACTCCAATGTTGTTCGATATGGTGATGATGTCATTATGCCTCCATGATTGGAGAGGAATAGGCTAGTAACATGCCAAAAAAAATTGTAAAAAATGAAATTTTTGTATGAAAACGGACTGGCAGCCTTCATTCTTTTCCGGAGTGTGCACTCATTTACTCCCAGCGATGCGGCAATTTTCGTTTTGCTTTCTCCCAGTCGTAATCGCCTGTAGCAGTCATTCAATACTTCCTCCGTGAACACCAATTTACGGTTTGTTTTCCTTTTGTAGCCTGACATCTTTCCTGTAGATGAAATAATAACTATTGTCACAAAATTTGTCTTTTACGTATGAATTTATGCACATAGGATACTGTACTTTTATTTTACTTGTGATTCAATCTATGTAATATAATTCTACAGAAAATTATCGAGAAATTGTGACCTCCGATATCTTTTAAAAAATATCACAGATTCAAGGAATTTTACTACGTAGAAACTGCCCTGCCTGTCCCTCAAGAGTACGCATGCGAACTCTTTGGGTCCTGTTCAATGCGTACTCTTTGAGGACAACGCCGCATTTAATGTTTGGTCACCAGATGGCAGAATCAATCAGACTAGACATGTGAAATCCACACCTATGTATTCTCAAGGCGTGCACAGATCTTTACTATACAGGTCATTGTCTTCCCGTTTTAGTGTTATTGTGCAGACGTTATATTCTACAAGCGTAATATTACACTGAAATGGCATTAATGTACTTACCTGCTAATTACTCAGTCCCCTGCCAGCCGCTTGTTACTTCATTCATGCTCATACACAACCTTCCGTACTGCTGCTTGCTAACGCTTGAAAGCTACCATCCTACAATGCTGCCAACTTTGGAAATTGGCACTGCGTACTCTTTCAAGACCGCGTACTCTTATAGGAACTACCCTATCTCTATTTTTATTCGGTCTATTTACCTATTCGTGTAATAATAACAAGCAATGTTAATAATAGTAATAACCCGTGGCTCGGCAGCCCTAGAAGGGCCTTGGGCCATCTCCCGACTGCCAGTCTCCCTCCCACAATCCTACCTAGAGGTGTGGAGATCTTGAACCGGTAATGGGGTAACGTGGGGTCAGCACGTCGATTATAGGAAATTCGCGAGACAGGATTACGCTACTCACTCGTAGCTCCCAAATTTCCTCTCGATGGTGCGTTGCCACCGGTCCTACACACAGGCCGAGAACCCGAAGACGGGACTCGAACTCATGCCGTCCCGCAGTCGGAGTCCAAAGCACAGCGCCTTAGACCGCACTGCCACGGAGGAGGACTATTAGTTATTATACATGTTATTAATGGACGTATACATTATATTAACGTAATAATGAAACACTATTATTATTTCTGAGACATCTTTTCTTGTCTGCCCCCTCTCCCCGAAATATATACGTTCTTCTATCATTTCCGTGGTCCAGTACATTGAGTACAGTCACCGGCAAAAGTGGTACACCTATATCCTGAAATATTCGCTTCTCTGCGAGGCGTTATGTATGCAGCCTAACTATACGGCGATAAGTTGATTTTAGAGGAGGCAACACACATAACGCCTTGCAGGGAAGCGAGTACTTCAGGATATATGTGTCCCACTGTTGCAGGTGACTGTACACCGTTGGTATTCCGTAGAGTAAAGTTCTAATATCTAAGGAACAGAAACAAGGAGCATTTAATTTTGGTAGCATAATTACTACACTGGCAACACTTCTAAATGTAACCATGCGCATGAGGTTAATTTCAGGGGTGTTAAAGGTTCAGAAACACATACATTCTAATGGGTTTTATTGGGAACCTATTTTTCTCCCACAATTTCAATTCGGTCCAAGTTGCGTATTGTTTCATTGAAAAAAGGTTCCTGGACCAAATTGAAATTAATCTGGAAAAAAAGGTTCCTGGACCGAATAGAAGTAATTTACTGAAGAAAAGGTTCTTAACGGTCCAGAACTCATTTACGCTTACTGATTTTCTCTCCTGGACCGGAATTGAATTTACTTAAAATTCCTGGACCTTTCACAACCCTGGTTAATTTATTGAAAAATTCCGTGTTAACTGAACTAAATTCCAACATGACGCTCATCCACTTCACCGGTGAGGAAATAAGATTTCACAAGTTCTGCAATTAAGATACACCATTTGTGAAACTGAATTCTTTTGATGGTTTGCGTCCCCCCGCCCCCGTATTCTCTTCAGAAAATCATTCAGATTTGGAGATAAGATACATTCTTTGCGTTAGATTGCCCAATGATCGGTGAAATCTCGTGAACTTCCCTTTCCAAAGAATAAAAAAAGGAAAGAGAACAGGAGACTTAAATTTCATTCTTATGATGAGTCATGCCAGACAATAATATTTTTCCGCTCCACCCCTTCTGTGCACAAAATACGCGCAGAAATGCATTAAAGGTTACTTTTTATCATCTACTGTTCCTTGTTATGAACTAAAAATGCATCAGTTGAGAAGATCGGACATGATCAATTCGAAGAATTGAAACGACATGCTTAACGGTGTCAACTGATTGGTCAAAAAAAGCATCAACCTCCATTTTATATATTTCGAGTAATGTGTGTGTACTTGCACTGATGTACCCGGGAGCCCCATAGGGCCCGCTTCGAAATTTTGAGAAAATCTATATTTTTAAATAAAAACTGAAAACTCGGGAAAAACCAAAGTGGCAAATACAAACTCCCCTTAAAATGACCCCTGATAGCAATTTTTGAGAGTGGAATGATCTAAATATATGAATATCTTATTGTGTGTTCCGCCCTCTTAAAACGTAGATCGTTATTATATACTATCCATATTTACAATTCCAACTCCTCCTGGAAAAAAATCCAGCCAAGATTGTTAGATTAGATTTATTTCTCATCTCATGTGCGAGCCATCGGCTGTGCGCACTACATCACTTTGAATCCCCCCCCCCTTTTCAGTTTAGAATATCTCTCTCGCACATTCCGTACAGGTGTTATAGGAATTTTGTTCGTTTTGTCTGTTCTCACTTAAGTTACCTCTTCCATTTTCCGTCTCTGTACAGCGCCCCCTTTTCTCCTCACTTTTTGTAAGAACGCTTCCAATAGTTCCATGTTTATTTTTTCCTTCCAGCACTCCTTTCCAGTTTATGTTGTCGCGATATTGAATAGATATCGTCCAGGCGATATCCACTAGACGATATATCGTCACGATATTTGGCGATATATATCGTGTCGGCGATATAACGTCACTATATTTTAGCGATATATATCGTGTCTGCGACATATCGTCATAATATTGGTGATATATATCGTGTTGGCGATACATCGTCAGATATTTTGGCGATATGTATCGTGTTGGAGATATATCGTAACGATATTTTGGCGATATATATCGTATCGGCGATATATCATAACGATATTTTGGCGATTAATCGTCACGATATCTGGCGGTCGGTGATATATCGTTAGATATTGTAGCGATATATTTCGTGTCGGCGATATATCGTCACAATATTTGGCGATATATATCGTGTTGGCGATAAATATCATGTTGGCGATATCCCATACAGCACACCAAGTTTCAGACATATTTCAGAAATATTACAATCTCTCATTTATGTTTCTAACATTCTGGTTTCGCGTTGACGTTACAGAAAGCATCACATGAAGTCCCAGTTTTGTTTCTGAAACATTGCAATGTTATAGTTTCATTGTCTAGTTTCTGCAACGTCTCATTTTTCTTACATCTCTGAGAAATGTTTCAGAGACATTTCCGCAACGTTGGATTCAGTCATCATGCTTGCGTGGCGGCCATCCAGGACATTTTCTGCGGCGGCCATGTTGTTACCTTCAACGCTGACCTGGAGTCGTGCACATCTTATGAAGAATAATGTTGTTTATTGAGTGGTAAGTTGAATATTATTAATGCCAAAGTGTGTTTAATTGTGTTATACTTATGCACGATATATATTTAATCTGTGTTGTGTAACGTGTGTGAAAAAGTGATTGGAAACAAGGCAATTCAAGCCAGTGTTTAAAGAAGCATTTTGTTTTGTTTGTTTAATTAAAATATGTGGACGTAAAGAAGCACTGAACTTCTCCACCTCATGAAAATATAATCGCGAGAAATAAGTTGCCTGCGTTGTGTGTAGTGAAAAAGTGAATGGTCGAGACGCAAAGTATTTCCCGGCATGTTTTTACTGTTAAAAATATCTATATAGTTTTCGTTTACGGTATATGACCCCTCCCCATAAATTTTGCACAAAATTTGCCCTCTTCTTTTTAAATAATGTTGTTTCTCACTTCCCTGTGCGTAGTGAAGAGGCGTAGAATACCACGTAAGTTGTTACGTTCAGAGCCTCTATCTAATACAAATTACGAATCAACTAATTTGTTCTGTGACATCGTTACGTAATGTAAATCTACGGCAGCACCACAGCCACGGTCATACTTGTTAGATCAGCTCTCGATTGGTTGCACAAGCTATCAAGAATAAAATTATCCTAGGAAAAAAAACCTTTAATAATAGCTCAAATGAACATAGCAGTCATAATCAAAATTCTGTTTACAATGAAGTGCAATTATAAACAAAACAAACATGATACTGGCTTTAAAAAAGAAACACAGCCCTCTGAAAGTGACAGTATGCCATGACTAGACAGTGTATATTAAAAAAAAAAAAATGACTAGCTATGCCTGGCTATCAAGCTAGTGTTTATATAAGTATTTTGACCTGTCTCATTATCCACTATAATGTGAGACATTCTTGTTATGAAATACATGTAAAATGAGAAGAGATTTTGTTGTATCCTTTCATTTTTTCATGCATGATATTAGGTTAGGTAGATAATATGCAAAGCTAGCTTTTCCAATATTTCCAGCCATCAATCACCACATGGGTAATTTTTTTGTGACAAAACTAAATTCCTAATAATATTTCTCTCTTAATCACTTGTTAGGTTACTCACTTATGTTAATCATCTCTCTCTTTCTCTCTCATGTAGTCTTGTATAGTTTTGTTTCTCATGAGGCTTGTGATGCCCTCCATATACTATATTCATATTTTTTTTCGTAATTAGGTAGGTAGAATTATCGATTATTGACAAAAATGAAATAAAAGGTTAAAATGTAATTATGATGCTGCATGATTGCACAAGTTGCAGATGTTGTATTTAACTTGACATGCTAAAAGAAAGATGAAACATGTAATTTTTTCTGCGGAATGCTGAGGAATTTTCTAAAAAAGTAGATGGAAACACTGATTTTCACTAATATTAACGATTTGGATGTTACACGACATATTGAGCGTTCACTAAAAATCTTTATGCTAGTTCTGAGCAAATAATATGAAGTAAAAGCAATTTTTCTTGCCAAAATTGAATTTGTTTTACGGGGTTCTCCGAGGTTACCTTTATAAAAAAAACTGAAACTTGACATGAAGAATGTAAATTCTTGATGTTGCTTTGCAATTTTCTTCAATGCTAAGATGTTTATGACTCCAACAGTTAGTTTTTATGCATATTTAGCAGTAATTAAGTATTCTATGGCTGATTTAAGATTAGTTTCTTTCGCAAGAATGATCATTTTTGGACAAAATTTGGATTTCAAGTTACAATAATTCAAAACTATGAAACAATACAAGTTTAATATACTAGATTTAGGTCATTTGTGGTTCAATTGGTATTATTATGTTTCAAGAGGTAAAAAATTGGTAATATTTAGTTATTTTTATGCTAAAAATCCATTCAATCAAAGTTTCTTCGTAATTAGGTAGGTAGAATTATGGATTATTGACAAAAATAAAATAAAAGGTTAAAATCTAATTATGATACTGCACGATTGCACAAGTTGCAGATGTTGTATTTAACTTGGCATGTTAAAAGAAAGATGAAACATGAATTTTTTTCTGCGGAATGCCGAGGAATTTTATAAAAAAGTAGATGGAAACACTGATTTTCACTAATGTTAACGACTTGGATGTTACATAACATATTGAGCATTCACAAAAATCTTTATGCTAGTTCTGAGCAAATAATATGAAGTAAAAGCAATTTTTCTTGCCAAAATTGAATTTGTTTTACGGGGTTCTCCGAGGTTACCTTTATAAAAAAAACTGAAACTTGACATGAAGAATGTAAATTCTTGATGTTGCTTTGCAATTTTCTTCAATGCTAAGATGTTTATGACTCCAACAGTTAGTTTTTATGCATATTTAGCAGTAATTAAGTATTCTATGGCTGATTTAAGATTAGTTTCTTTCGCAAGAATGATCATTTTTGGACAAAATTTGGATTTCAAGTTACAATAATTCAAAACTATGAAACAATACAAGTTTAATATACTAGATTTAGGTCATTTGTGGTTCAATTGGTATTATTATGTTTCAAGAGGTAAAAAATTGGTAATATTTAGTTATTTTTATGCTAAAAATCCATTCAATCACCGTTTCTTCGTAATTAGGTAGGTAGAATTATGGATTATTGACAAAAATAAAATAAAAGGTTAAAATCTAATTATGATACTGCACGATTGCACAAGTTGCAGATGTTGTATTTAACTTGGCATGTTAAAAGAAAGATGAAACATGAATTTTTTTCTGCGGAATGCCGAGGAATTTTATAAAAAAGTAGATGGAAACACTGATTTTCACTAATGTTAACGACTTGGATGTTACATAACATATTGAGCATTCACAAAAATCTTTATGCTAGTTCTGAGCAAATAATATGAAGTAAAAGCAATTTTTCTTGCCAAAATTGAATTTGTTTTACGGGGATCTCCGAGGTTACCTTTATAAAAAAAACTGAAACTTGACATGAAGAATGTAAATTCTTGATGTTGCTTTGCAATTTTCTTCAATGCTAAGATGTTTATGACTCCAACAGTTAGTTTTTATGCATATTTAGCAGTAATTAAGTATTCTATGGCTGATTTAAGATTAGTTTCTTTCGCAAGAATGATCATTTTTGGACAAAATTTGGATTTCAAGTTACAATAATTCAAAACTATGAAACAATACAAGTTTAATATACTAGATTTAGGTCATTTGTGGTTCAATTGGTATTATTAAGTTTCAAGAGGTAAAAAATTGGTAATATTTAGTTATTTTTATGCTAAAAATCCATACAATCATCGTTTCTTCATAATTAGGTAGGTAGAAATATGGATTATTGACAAAAATAAAATGAATGGTTAAAATCTAATTATGATACTGCACGATTGCACAAGTTGCAGATGTTGTATTTAATTTTGCATATTAAAATAAAGATGAAATATGACATTTTTTCTGCGGAATGCTGAGAGATTTTCTAAAAAAGTAGATGGAAACATTGATTTTCACTAATATTAAAGTTATGGATGTTACATAACATATTGAGCATTCATTAAAAATCTTTTTGCTAGTTCTGAGCAAATAATATGAAGTAAAAGCAATTTTTTTTGCCAAAATTCAATCGGTTTTATGGCATTCTCCAAGGTTAATTTTATAAAAAAAAACTGAATGGTGCTGACATGAAGAATGTAAATTCTTGATTTTGCTTTGCAATTTTCTTCAAGACTAAGATGTTTATTTTACTTGTGCAAAATATTGTTTTTTGAAATGGAAATTCTGACCATAATTGATATTATGACATTATTTCCTTTCAGGAAAAAATGAATGTTACTGCACTCCAACAAGAGGTTATAGCGGAGAACCTGCAATGAAATACTTCTTAACAGAACAGAAGCAATTGTATTTTGACAAATTTAGACAAATAAAGAATATATTTTATGAAAAAATATTATTTTTACGTATAATAATTTTTCTTTGAAGTGATGCATATCCAATTTTTAGAGTTCAATGGTGACATGGATACTGTCTGATCACTCGCTGTTGTAAAAAAATGTATCAAAGTATGCTTATTGATATTTATTTGGTTCTTTGAATTGATGTTTTAAGTCCACTTTATGCACAAATAGGCTAATCGGGACTGGACCTACAAATCAAAATGGGATCCGTATCACTGCAATGTGCCTCTACCAGAGTTTCGAACCAGAAATCCCTTCATTACAAGGAGCTTAATTCAATTTCTCAGTGTATTCTGAAACTGACCAATCCATCCTAACCACCATAACAACGTTGAAAGTCAAACATGGGTGAAATATAAATGATTAAAAAATAATAGAAATGAGAACATATAATTATATCGTTGAAGTAATAATTCAATGTAAATTGCTCACAAGTATCATTAAGAGAATTAATTTTTCTAACTAGTAACTACAACCTCTGATACACACTGCACATTTAATATTATAGAGAATGTCAAAACCTTTCATTGATTTATAAATTTTTAGTTATTATTCAATTATATTTTTCGTATTGTTACTGCCTAAAAATTGCTAAAGTTTAGCTTGTCTCCACATTGCACTTGTGAATTGATATTTATTTCCCAGTTGTGGTTACTGGTTCATTTACTGAATTTATTTTGTGGTCAAAGTGTATCTACATTTCTCCAATTATGTAAGTATATAGGATATTATTACATTCATTTTGAATTTTTATTTGAGATATGTAAAAGGTGAGAATGTCACATAGTAAATTTTAGTATCCGAAAGTTATATTTGAAGACATGTGCTCAATTTGTGATGTTTGAAATTAATTTGGAATATTGCTGTGTAATTCTGAAAGTTCGAACACCATATAGGTTGAAAACCATACATGTGGAACATGTATTCTGTCCAGCAAAAATGTTTTCATTCATACAGAGACATTAGAGTAGAATTTTCAGATGACCGTGACTCATAGAATCATGAATGAATTTCATACAACACTAAAATGCTTCCAGCCTCTCATCTATTAGTAGAGGGGACGGGAGCATTATGCTGATCACATCACTCAAATCCCACCTTCTTTGTGACAGGGTGCAAAAAACCACGCAGAGCTTATTATTGCACGTAAAACTTTACACACATTTGAAGGTAGTTTAGGATTTGGTGGTGAATACGAGTATTTTTCTTTTTTTAGTTGTAAGTGACTGTTGTCTGGTGTGAATAAATGTGTATTTCGTACTTTTATGCACTTCCCCCCCCTCGAGAATAATTGTAGCAATTGAGATACGTGGTCATTTGAGGAGAGGTAAAATAAATATAATTAAATATCATTCCTAATTAGGTATCAAACATTGTGAATTTTATTTTCAGGAAATGATTTACAAATAAATATTGACGTAAAGGGGCTTAACCCCAATAGGCCCCCTTAAATATTTCACTCGTGAATACAGTACTGATTCCATTCAATATAACCGTAATGTACAATCATATCACTGTAATGTAGCTGAAATATCACAAAACCTTACGGAAATGTATTTGTAATGTTACACTGACATGTTTCTGCAATGTTACATTGACACGTTTCTGTAATGTTGCACTGATATGTTTCTGTAACATTACGAATGTTATGTTAGATTCGCGGACATTTTTACATTGCTGAAACATACCTGAAACATCACAGTAATGTTTCGCAATGTTGCTGCAATGTTACAATGTTTCACGAGTTACGTATCTGTAACATATCTGAAACCATGTTGTGCTGTATGGGATATCGTCAGATATCTTGGAGATATGTATCGTGTCGGAGATATATCGTAACGATATTTAACGATACATATTCGCCGATATCACGATAAGGAAAAAATATCGTATCGTATCGTCTGTGTCGATATTTTCTTGACGATATACCGTCCATCCCTACTAACTTCTCATCCTCCTGGCATAAGAATAAAAGTGTTATCCCATCGTCCCCATTGCATAGTGCATATTTCTCTTTCCTCCTCACTTTTTAGTGAATTATGTCTCCATCCCCCAACCTCACCCATGCCAAACCCTTTCTTGCCCACTTTTTCTGATGTACAGTCACCGGAATGAAAAAAATGGGATACCTAGATCCTGAAACACTCTCTTCACTGCAAGGCGTTATGTGTGTTGCCTAACTCTACGCCGGTAGAGGAAGTTACCATTGGAATTTTACTATTAAAATCCACTTCTCGCTGTAGAGTTAGGCAACACACATAACGCCTTGCAGTGTAGCGAGTGTTTCAGGATCTAGGTGTCTCATTTATTTTGCCGGTGACTGTACTCTACTTGCTCCCATTCCCGCGGGATCTCTCGGATAACAGCAACGATGGGACCCGATACGCTGTTGGTTAGGTGTACTCCCTCAAGGGAGTATTCTTGTCCAGATTTTATTCAAGGAACAGTGCAGTTCATTGAACTCTCCAGCCTAACTATTGCCTATTTTTTGGGGAGCAGGAAAAGGTTTTATAAAGCCCTTGCCTTGATTCATCTCACCCAACAGGTGTTAGGTACCAGGGCTTGCCTGATAGCTTCCTGGAGATGAGGCTTGCTCGAAAAGGATATATTATCCAAGTTTCTGTCTGTGTGAACAATACAAATCCTTGTTCCATGCATGGCATGAATTCTTGCCACGGGTCTATGTACTCAAGAGTCGCACAGCTACCATCCTCGACTGAAGAAGAGCTGGAGGAACTCTCAGAATGCCGTCCACCTGTGAAGCGACTCCTCTTTGGCGCATGATTCATGCTCTGGGAGAAGGAATGTCGCTCGGCTGCTTCCAGCGAGACAAATAAGCTCGTCAGTCAATATGTTAACGTGGTCGCCATATTTGTAGAAGACAAATGGAAAAACCTTGTCGAGAGAGTAAAGATGGATTGAAAACAAAAAAGGAAAAGAAAAATCCCAAAGAACTACTCCACAGTCGTGTCTGGAACAGATTTTTGTTTGTTCGAGTTTCTCGTAAACAACCTCATCTTCATGCAGTCCTGCTTTCTATTGTGGTGTGTGTGAGCCGACCTTCATGACTGAGTGGTTAACATAGAGTTAACGCCCTGGTTCATGAGTTCGAATCCCGGCCTGGGCATGGGTGTTCTTTGGGAGTGTCCCTTCATCAATTTCATCATATCATTAATCAATCGCATCTTCACGATTAGCCAAAAGTGTAAGGTTACCAGATCGCTGTAAGGGAAATGTAGGACATGCTGTCCCAAAATGTAGGACATTTAAGTCAAAATGTAGGACACAAAACATTCTCAATAAATAATACGTATATCTACGGAACACGTTAGAAAGAAATTTAAAAGTGACACTTTTCAGTTTAAAATAATCATCATGAGTCTGTTGTGCTGATGGAACAAAAGAACTCTCTCAACATTTGCATTATGACCTGTAATGGCAAAAAATATTCAGCAATTACCATAATTTGAAGTGGTTCCTGAGTTTCATCTTGAGTAGTTTTTACTTCAATTACAGGGTTTCTACCAAAATAACAAATCCGGAATTCTTGAATTTTTCTGGACTTTTCTTGACCTTTTTTTTTTCTTAACGTTTATTTAGGTAAAGTTGGACATTGGTAATAAAGAAAATAAATATTTATTTCATGAAAAATCCCTACCAAAGGGCTAGTTAAGATGAAAACTGAAGCTGTATATAAAAAGAGAATTAAACCTGCTTTATCTATTACGGCATCCTGGACTGAATTTGACAGACTAGCAAGGCTATGGTGTCTGGACTCGCAGCCAGTATAATATTAAGGGGGCTTTGTGTCGGTTGTCCCATATGTTTGAGACTGTCCCTTCATCCATCTTATCTTACCAAGATTCATCCTCATCTTCGCGATTAGCCAAAGGGCCAGAAAAGTGAAGTAAAATAAACTAAATCAACCAATCAGTCATTGTGATAGCAAAAGTTCTTGACCACAAGAATAATTTATTGCCATTTTATTGACTTTTTGATCTACTTCTTGATTTCTTTACTTTTTCTTGACTACCATGACTTCCTTGAATCCACGACTTTTGCGACACCGTCGTATGCGACACTAGCATTTCTGCCGTCATATGCGACACTGTATGGAAAATATATTCCATGACAGTTGCGACACCGTCATCTGCGACACAAAGTGTAAATAGCTTCCCGTCACACTTTATCCAGGCTTAGGACTTCAGCATCATGAAAGCTGGTGTGTTTTTGAAAACCTTTATTAGTTTTCCTTCATACTGGCATCATGGAAGCTGGGTGTTTAAAATCTTGATGTATTTATCCTTTGTCAATGACAGATTTTTTAGATCCCTTGTCAGTATAGGAACACACTGCAATCCCTTGTCAATGTAGAAATGTAGAATGTGTCGTTTCTCTTGTAGTTGAACCAACATCTTACTATTTTCATTCTAATTTCTGAACGTACGCCATTCTCCTCAAAAAGCGCTTAAGATCTCTATGCATTTCATAGTCTGCAAACGCTATTTGTATTCTCTCATCTAATGCAATGTACTGACGTCGTCTACGTTTCCTCTCACATAAGTACACAGCTTCTATTCTTAAAGTCTTCACTAATTGGTACACGTTAGGACTTGACTCTTCCGTCAATACATTAACTGTATGGTTCCATCCCTCGACTGCATTGTTAGTCCTGTGCCGCTGTTGGGAGCAGTTCCACATGGAAATGTCAAAAACATAGTTTTTCATCCACTGATCAACGAAATAATCCAATTTTTTTCTCAATATGTCGTGGTTTGGAGCATCTTCCATCACACACAGCCATCCATCATCGACGTCAGCCACAGGGAGGTAAGCCAGAGCTGAACACATTCTTATACACAGTCGCACGTCTGGATCTGTTTTGTAATCGTTTGTCAGTCCCAACTCCTGCACTTTTCGCCACAAACATTGGTTAAAGTGATAATTACAACCACTGATCTGAGCCTCGGGAAATACTTTCTTCAGAGACGCTATTGCTGCTGCACGTAGCAAATGTCGCTAATTCTGGTAAACAAATTAGAAATCGTAGGGGAAAATCCAAGCAGTGTCGCTTATGACGGGAAAAAAACAGTTTATGCCTTAGTGTCGCAAATGACGGTGTCGGAAATGTCGTTACTCCGACTTTCCTGACTTCCAAAAAACCTGAATAACTTTGTTCTCTATATCCCTGCTTTACAAACAAAATATTGAATTAGTATAAACTCTAAGGCAAAAAATTCCACTTAGGCATTGAACAGTGACATCAGCAGTAAGTGGTCCCAAAACTTTGTTCATTAATTGCTTCCGTTTTCCCGTTTGTTTTCTAGCGGGACAAACCTTTATTTTCTTTGTGGGCAATGACTGAATATCTATGTTGTTCTTAAAGGTTCACATAACCACTTTTTGTGGATACAAAATAATCTAACACAGTTATTTTTAGTGTTTTTTTAAATTTTATCTGTTACGTTTCGTCCTGGTTTCCCAGAATTATTTCAAGCTACACCAAAATATACATACAACAACTGATGAAGGACTGAATCAAAATAAATTTCACGATTGAGTTTGGAAGCACAGCAATGGACTTGTTACTTGCATGATTTTTTTCTTGTTGCCTATTTTTCTAATTAATATTATGTGATGCTCAAAATGTAGGACATTTATGATATTTTTCAAATTCCTCCCGGACACCGGACATAAGGCTAAAATGTAGGATATGTCCGGGAACCCTACACAAGTGGCAGAAAAGCAACGTTAAATGACCTAATTCAATCAATCAAACCCTAAACACTTTTTTTTTCGAGGATGTCTCGGAATAGGTGTGTCACCTACGTCACAAACTGTTGCATTGTGGGATCGAGCAACCATGATTGAGGCCGGTTCTTGTAAACAAACGGAATTCAAGAGGGAAGATTTCAACCTTGTTTACGATGGTACTGTGTAGTTTTCGGTTGTTTAACAGAAACTCACGTTTATCCTGGAATTTTCCGAGAAAGAACACAAGGTGCGCTTCAGGGCATGGGACTCGATAATTATTGATCAGAAGATACCGTCTGTTGGCTAAAGTAAACCGTGCCATCGTTAATGAACAAAGCGAACATTACAGAGTATATACATTTCCTCTCAGGCAAGTTCATATGCTACCTTAGGCTGTGACTTTTAGTACAAATGGATCAAAATAGTGTGCTTATTCATACTTGCAATAGTGTTTCCTTGTTGTTTTTTTTGGTAGAAAGATGCTGATACTTCCGACAAGTTTTACGATAAAAATGATAATCTTCAATGTTTAATTCATCTTGATAATTGTACGTTTGTACTTGGTTTTGTATCATATTTCGTTCGTTAAGACGAACTGTTATTAATTGTTATTCGATCCATGAGAAAAGGTGTCGCTAGTAGATTTTGCGTAGGAAAAAGATCACTGCTATCAAAGTATCCCAAATCAATTGATTGGTTTGGTTTATTTTACTTCGCTTTTATGCCAGTTTTGGCTAATCGTGAAGACGAGACTCCTGGCATCGTAGCGCGCTGTGTTAACCACTCTGCCACGGAGGCCGGTATATCCCAAATTGTTAAAGCAACGAGCGAAAATACTGTTTTCGAGCACCTCAACATTTTACATTACAGCGCTTCAACAAACCTTAAAAGGAAACAGACGATAATGGCGGAGCCTTGGAATTTACAGTTAATCTTTGCTGGATGTAAATGTTCCAGGCAGAATCCTAACCAGTAATAAATACGAAAACAAATTGATTCCAGGTAGCTGGGTCAAGTGTTTAGGCCCCTTTTCATTTCGTTATTGTCCAGTTCATATGGATTTACACCGCAAAACTTCTCTTTTCTCCATATCTTTTTTCTGTCAAACCAAAGGGTTTGAACATATGAAAAATTACCGCTATTCCCAGATGACAAGACATTGTCATTAATTTTATGTAATGTTACCGACATTTTACACAGTACTAACAAACGTTCAGTTGGCGCAGGTGTAACGAACGCTACGTGGTGGGTATTTCCTTGCAGACGACAAGCAATTTCGCCGCAAACATGGCGGCGGTGCGAATCCTGACGTCACATGAAACCCACCGATAGGAAGGTGGAAAGGTTGTGGGTTAGAGGCAGGCGCGTCGCTTGATAATGTTCCCAAGAGCACGTGAACACTCATGCATATGTCTTAAATTACGTACATATTAAATACACACATACGTATATTAATTCGAAAAAAATACTGTTTGATATACGAGTAACTATATACACACAATTTACTCTGACACGACTTCTTTCACATCTGATAACTTTTTTAGATAGTTGGTTACACTGACTCCTACGGTGTTCCACGGAGGGTGTTGAACACAATTGCTGCGCGTGTTGCATAGAGCTGACAGCTAAGGGGCTGTTGGCCACTATACCCCGAAGATGTTCACTTCGATGTGCGAACACTGCAAGCGACAATACTTCTTACATTCGGCACCAGAGTGCAGCATATACAAGGCATGTCTAGGGGGACTCGAAAAGGTGTGTACTACATAGTTGCAAACTTTAGCGAGAATTCGCTAAACCTGATGAATTTTAAGGGGGAGAGCGACAATTTCCCCTAGGTCCTCCTTGTATTACTTGAAATATAGCGTGGTTTTTGTTTTGGGGGGAAATTGTTGAAAATAAATTGAACTGTTATTCTCACTTTTTCAATTGAATATGAAGTTAACAAGGGAGAGGAATAAATTTGCATTCAGTACAAAAATATATTGTGAACACTCGTATGCGAACCGCACGCGACGCCACTGGGGAGAGGTCAGGCTCTATAGACCTAAAGTATTTCAATCAGGGTTCTTAAAGGTCCAGGATTTTTAAATAAATTCAATTCCGGTCCAGGAGAGAAAATCAGCAAGCGTAAATGGGTTCTGGACCGTAAAGTAGCTTTTTATCTGTAAAGTATTTCTATTCGGTCCAGGAACCTTTTTTCAGAACGAATTTAAATACGGTCCAGGAACCTTTAACGGCATGTACCTTAGTGTGTATGGCGACTCTCCGGCGGTACGTTACATGGATAATGTAAACAAACAAGAAACAAATAAACAATAGGCAATGATTAATACAATACTTACCTTTTGTGCCAGGGTAAGTGCCATCAGTTGGAGCCCAAGAGATTGTATAGGGTAGAACAAATTACACACCACAGGCTTAGTTTACTTTATATGATATAATTGCTAGATAAGAGAACATGCATAAAACACTTACATTAATGCCCCTTTCAATCCTACATTCACTCTCTCACGCATACTTCGGCATTCCAAGAGACATCATTAATTAATACAAATTTAGTTTCGGGTGATGTTTAAAGACAGTAGCGTTGATTACATCTTTTCTTATGTTTTCATTCACGTTTCCGTTTCCGGGTATCTTATGTTCAGGTAGGAGCTTAAGCATGGACGACAAACACTACTCCTTTATGCAGGTATAATTGAATGTTATTAGGTTTACCTTTATATTGATGCTATTTTGAGGACAAATTTGATCACCGTTTATAATTACATCGACAATTTATAGTGTCGTACAATCTGGTTAAGTACTTTGGCTAATTGAATGACTGAAAGTTGTATTCTGATTTACATAATAAAATTATCGCTGGTACGATCTAATCACCGTAATAAGCAATGTCAATGAGTAATTTATACGTAATTATGCGAGTTCATTGGGCGTTTATTGTTACTACGAGGCGGACGAAGCTTCTCCAGTCACACTTTTCACTCGGCTTACCTTGCCGGATCTGTTTGATGTAATCCTCTTGGCGATGTTGATGCTTCTGGCGGCGTGATGAATGAGATGACTTCTAGACGGTAAGGAATCACACTTCTAGTTCTCAGCATCGTCAAGGGAGGCAAGGCGTTGAACGCCCCCACGTGGGCTCTTTCCCGCTCTCTCCTCCATCGTGATTGTAAACAATCCCGGGCGAACTAAACACAACACTGATTGGTTAGACACACGAGGCGAGTACTTGCAAGCGCGGATGGTTCCCGAGAGGTTGTGGAAGATAAACTGTGTTTTTCGCTTCCCCGCTTGTCTATTTATGTACTATTCCAAATGTTCGTTATGATAACCTTTCGGTCTAAGCCTTGTTAAATCGTACTCAAACCGTGGCATCCTACCCTTCTATCTTTGCCCGTGTAATTTGAGTTCCTTGACCTATCTCCAGCGACTCCTCGAAGGGAGGCTACCCTCTCGCTGGATCCATTGTATTCTCCACGGTCGCTCCGTAGGCAGCGAGGGGGAGTCTGTACGTATTGTCATCCACTCTCGCTCTTTAACCTTTAATATCTCCCTTAATTCACCTCCTATCATGTTGTGTTTTTGGGATTTTGCCGATCACGATTTGATACTGAGTTGTCTTAAATTTCAATGGAATCCGTTCATTGGCTCCAAAGTTGTATTTTTATGTTTTTTTTACCCGAGGATCGGCCTCCTCGCTCGGGAAACCGGCTCGTCATCCGTATTACACAGTGCAACTCTCGGGGAACAGCCACAGTCCAATTCTTTTGATTGCTTATTACGGTGATTAATCTATTTACCTGATAGTTGGCAAGATTTGATCGTTATAAACCTTTTTTCTCGGATGAATTTAAATACGGTCCAGGAACCTTTATTTTGCGAATCAATCTAAATTCGGTCCAGGAACTTTTTTAACGATACAATACGCAACTTGGGCTGAATTTAAATTGTGCGAGATAAAAGGTTCCGGTCCTGCAGCGGAACCCAATAGAACCCATTACAATTTATGAGTTCCTGTACCTTTAACAACCCTGATTTCAATACACCACTGCTTTCTCTTTCCTTCTGTCCCTTTATCTGTACACGCCTTCTCCACTCTGCCTTTAACTTGGAAAGGTTGTATCACATGCACCGCACTCAGCTTGGTATCGTGGGCAGAGAGGAAACACGTTACGTCACTTTGAAAATGCTTGAAAAGTAGGTTAGCGGGGGAAGGGGGCGTAATGAGTACTACTTACATTTCGCGAGAACAGTTGTGTGCAGCTTGACTGCACCCTGCATGTTTAAATGGCGATCTAAAGAGCACATGATTGTGAACAATTAGTTAGTTACTACCGTCTTGTTTTTGTTTTTGTCTAGATCTAAAAAAAATTGATCACGTAACTCAATACATCAACTTCAAACTGTAGGTCCATTCCCGATTAGCATATATGTGCATAAAGTGGACTTAAAAGCAAAAACTCAACTCTCTCTCTCACACACACTTCATTTTGAGTTTTTAAGTCTGCTTTATGCGCAGGTAAGCTAATCGGGACTGGACTTATAGTTTAAGGCGTGGGATCCGAATCATGTCTCTACTGGGGATGAAACCCGGACATCTTGATTACAAGGCGACAATTTTACCACTACACCATCGGGGAGGGGCACACACACACACACACACCATTGCCCGTTCTTGATTTTAGAAATAAGGCTTTGTTCTAGCTGATAGATATCATCAAGGTGACGTATGTAAAGTAATCCAAAGTAACGTTATCTAATTTATAAAAGTAACGCATTACATATTAACATGTTACTACCGTTACGTTATCCCCAAACTGTAGAAACAAGATCCCAATTGTACGCTGTCACTTTCCAGTTAAGCGGTCATGAATTCGATCCACGATGCTGACACGTGTTCATCGTTCAGATCCCACTTTCAACTTTACTTACATAGAACCGAGACTTGTGTCTCTCTAAGTCGAAAATAGTCAGGGGTAGAAGAAACTAAAACTAATTCAAGTGCCAGATCCTTTTTCTCAGAAGCCAGTTTTTTTTCCCTTTCAGATAGGGTCTAAAAATCCATGAAACTAACTGAGATAAAGCTACGCGTTTTGAAATATGATCTAAAACCATTTAATTTATTAGATAATACAAGACTGGATTAAAAGTAATTAATTCTTGCGCCAGAGTGGCTTTTCTGAAAAAGGCTCAACTGGTAACAGGATGAGTAACTAAGCAATACATTGTAATATTATGTGGCCGACTCTACCATATCACAGCAGATTTTAAAATTCGGCTAGCAACAGAGCAAAAATATATACGGTGGCGCAAAGAAAGGTAACCGAAACGTAGAACCGTTACTTTATGTGTTCGGCTACCTTTTTTGGGACACCCTGTATAATGGCATGCTCATTATTCTGATTTCATGATACAGTGGCACAGAAAATACACAAACATTAAAAGAAACACATACTACCGTACATTCGCAATTTTTTTTAAACAAAAGGTAATGGAAATTTACATAAGCAAACTCGAAATATTAAAAAATATATATTTTGAGCACTGAATTTGAAAATTCATGCGACGTGTGAAAATTTTCAGGCGCCCCTGTATGTAGCCTTCTCGTCTCATCTCGCTGCTATGTCAATTAGTCATCATTTTACGACATATTTCAAAAGACCTTCATACAGATAAAGTGACTTGTAAATCTTGGAACGTAAGGAGGTGTGTGGAAATCTTCACGGTCGCGCTGCTCGTCGACGAAACTTTAATATCCTCCCGTCGAGTTTATATTTCACGCCCACGTTGAGAGGCAAGGTCAACGATATGCAAAAGAACTCGCTTGGTACCCAAGGACGCTATGTCTGAAGCTACACTTGGAAGAAAAGATGGCTGCTCTAGGCTTGTAGAAAAAAAAAACTATCACCATTTGGAATGTGTATTATGACTAGGTCTCGGATAATTATGCATTTTGCATATTGCATATGCGAATGCATATTTAAGGATTTTTAACTAAAAATGCATATTTCATATGCAGGTGCATATTTGTATGAAAATAAGTTGATGTGCATATATTTGAAGCCACAAGCAACACCGAGCATATACTGTATTTACTTTTCTTCTCCTCGCTTCTCTTCTCTTTATCTTTTCTCTTTCTTTCTTCTTGCAACAACTTCAAACAAGCATCAAAATTATAGAAGACGTTAAAGAGGTCCTCGCCCAGGTTGAAGATCCTGTGTATGTACAGAAATTGGATGCAGTATTGAAAAAGAACAGTGGGTATGCAACAATGGTGAAAGTTTGCAAATGGACAACGTGTAGATGATCTGAAACTTGATGTGTCTGACTTTGTTGCCCTAAAATACAGTCCACTTGTACCTTACGAAGTGGAGCGTGTGTTTTCTGAATAAAAGACTATTCTAGCTGAAAACAGGAGTTTCGAATTCGAAAATTAGAGACATCGTGTTGTTATCAAATGCAATCATGATCTTGATCTGTAATGTATTGTGCTTCATTTAACGCAGAACCATATTAATTTTTTAAAAAAATATGTGTAACGAATGAGCATTCAGAATAATGCATATTCATTGCCTGGCATGCACTCTTTCATAGTTTGTAATATACAGCATCTATAAATTAAACGGGTTTTCAAAGTGCATATTTAAGTGCATATTTTAGACTTTTTAGTGTATATTTTGCGTTTGACTAAGGGAAAAAAGCAGTGCAACCTGAGTAGCTTGTAAAATTGATGTACAAGGAACAATAATGGTTGCATCAACGTCATAATAATGCAGTTAATTGTTGTTTTATTGTTATAAGAACAACTCTGGCAAGCACTGAGCACCCAAGTCCGTGGATTAAGGCAACACTATATGTATACAAGCATGGGTGTAAATATTTGTGTTCCTTTTAAAAGAAAGTCAAATATTGTTTTAATGCTTTAAACATGTTTTCCAGTGTTTTAATCTAGAACAAAAACATGTTTAAGCAAATAAAGCGTTTAAAACATGTGTCAAGAAGAATGATTGGTACATTTTTTTTTTATTTTACTGCGCTTTTCTGCCATTTCTGGCCAATCGCGTTATATCGTTAATGTGGCATGTGAGATGTTCAAGACTTTCCACGGTTGCCAGACTCCACACTATCTCTGTTGTAGCTAATCTATTATCAGAAATATTGATTGCATTTTATTGTGAATGCAACAAAATACATTGATATTTTCAACAAGGTACTGAACAAAACTGTTTCATCCATATACTATTTAATCATAAAAGTGTTTTAAAAACACTTGTTTCAAGAAAAAAACACAGGCATGAGTCTTAACATTCAAAACAGTGATTTAGACACTTATGCTTCAAACATGCCAATCCTCTAAACAAGGCCTGCGCAGAGACGCTTTGTTACAACTGACGTCATCAGTGATCAGAGGCAGTGGCGGCGATTGGGTTCCAAAACCGGGGGCAAGGTGCCAAGACGGGGAGCATAGATAAGGTTTAGCATAATCCAGGGGAAAAAGTGGCGGAAATTGGGTGCAACTGTCCCCTCGCCGCCACTGATCAGAGGCGTAGTCAGACTTGTTAGTGTGAATGTGCCACTAGATGGGTGTCAAAGATTTGGGTGGGCCAAGTCTTCAAATAATGATGCATTTTATAATATATTACTGTTAATGCGTGATCCAAACAAGGATTTATTATCCGTCTATAGAAAGTTCAAATATTGAAGGAAAATGAAGTTACGCAAATTCAAATGTTGCATTTAAAGTGTGCTAGCGTTTACAACACGATATGGTAATAATTTTATAAACTAATTTCAATATACTTTTATCACGAAATTTGTTAATTTCATATGAAAGCTACTTTCTAAAAATAACTGAGTTATAATTGCAGTTACTTTCTCCAAAAATTAACTGAGTTCCATTTCCGGTTACTAAATTGGAAACGTAACTCTGTTACAGTAACTTATTTTTACAGGTACTTTCTGCTGGAAACGTTTTTGAACAAAATACACTCATTTAATTGCAACATAATAAATATGTGAAGACTGTTTCTGGTACATGCTATAAGTCTTCATATATTTATACAACTGCAATAAATAAATAAAGGCCTCCCCGATGGCGCAGTGGTAGCGTTGCCTTATAATCAAGGGGTCCCGGGTTCGATGCCTGGTGGAGGCACAGAGTGGGTCGGATTCCACTTTAGACTGTAGGTCCAGTCCCGATTAGCCTTACTGTGCATAAAGTGGACTTGAAACACCAAATCAATAAATCAATCAATAAATAAATAAATAAAGGGTGGCACAAGGAATAAGCTTTGCTTGAAAGATCTTAATTCCAAAAATCGTTTGTCACAAAAAAAAGAACTGATACAGCAATTATTTCTCAATCGTCCTTTGCCCAACGACTCACTGCTAGCCGTTTTATTGAATTCATTTATTTTACTGCCACTTTGGATAAGGAGTATGAGTGATGATACGATGGAAACGGTGAATGAACACTCGGAAACATCCATGCCCAGGCTTGCATTCGAAGCAGGGACCTGTGGCGTCGCAGCGCGCTGTGCTAACCAGTCCGTCACTGAGGCCTGCGAAAAGATTGAAGAAAGAGAGATGAGATAAAGAACAGGAGAGGTTTTGAGTTGGTGTTTTAAGTCCATTTTATGCACAGTAAGGCTAATCGGGACTGGACCTACAGTTTAAAGTGGGATCCGAACCACTTGTGCCTCCACCGGGTATCGAACCCGGG
Organism: Lepisma saccharinum; assembly: GCF_977018435.1. Taxonomy (NCBI): domain Eukaryota; kingdom Metazoa; phylum Arthropoda; class Insecta; order Zygentoma; family Lepismatidae; genus Lepisma; species Lepisma saccharinum. The sequence continues at coordinate 25,944,792 of NC_139251.1, read as the reverse complement.
ACCCCTCGATTACGAGGCAATGACGCTACCACTGCGCCATGGGGGAGGCCCCCAGAACAGGAGAGGGTGAGAGAAAGGAGATAGTGAATGAAGAGGAAAAGAGAAAGAAACGAGAATGGAAGTTACTGGGAGAGAAGAAAGATAAACGTGCTCTTAAAGTTAGCACATCCACCCACCACGCGGAGGTCAAAGGAAGATCCACAACCTCTTTAAAGAACCGTTTCGCGCACCTCTCCCTCCAGCATCCTCTCTTTTGGCAAGGAATCCGCCGAGCACCTTCTGGGAGAGCCTGCAAGATGCCACGGGTGGAGATTGCAGCGCGCAAACATCATGATCACCGACGGCAAACATCCCACTCGACGCCAAAGCGCTCCCACAGCCCAATCCCTATATGGCTCTCGCAAGGAGCTGACTCGGAAAAACAGGATCTACACCCACTTTCTTCCTCTTCTTCTAGGTATCCAGTCCTGCAAGTTTCCTTATACACGGTTACGACCTCCCTCTGCCCTCCCACGAGAAAGATTAAGAAGAAAAGCATCTTTTGGAGTCGCTATCCTCTCTTGGAGGCCAGTTAAGCGCTCGTTGCTACCGTCGAACAATGGCGTTGTGTAAGCTACAGCGAAGCGCAACACAGAAGATACACAAGGACCAGCACTCGAGAAAGGTTGGGACATAGATCTAAATAAACATTACCTTAACAGGTGGCGATGATGGATTTTTATACTTTGAAAAACTAAAGACTATAGCCCAAGCCAATTAGGAATGCCGTTTGTTAGTATTGGTAAGCTGAGCCTTTCTTGACGCCGAGCTGTGGAAAGTTGACTGGCGCTCAAATGTTATACACTCGTCGCCAAATGGAGTAAATGTTATGGACTAAAGTCTGATCGCTCAGAGAACCAACTTCAAACTCTAGTTTTGCTTTTTTCGTCGAAAAGCAGGGAGGGTCACGTGAACTCTTGAACCAATCGGCTTGGTTCAATCTCCATAGGGAGGGGAAATTCTTGAGGTATTCTGCTTTGCCAAACTTATTCCTGAGAGCAAAACGGGTCGGTGGAATAACCGCAAAAGGAATTAACTGCCAAATGGATTAAGCGCGAACGAAATAAACGCGATAGCAGTTACAGTAAAAAGGATTAATTCCGAAACGAAAATTAAAAACAGGAGTAAGCGCGAAAGGAACAACTGCGAAACGGATTAATCGCGAAACCAAAATTGAACACCAGAATAAGCGCGAAAGAAATAACAGCAGAACGGATTAACCGCGATACCAAACACCGGAATAAGCGCGAAAGGAACAACCGCGAAACGGATCAATCGCTAAAATTTCACTTTCGCGGTTGTTCTGGCGACTCAGCAAAACAGGTGGCAAGGGCATCCCCAACAAGGCCAAGGCGCGGCAAAGCCTACCGGTCGCCTCAGGGTAGCAAGCGAATGGGTCTCCGATCCTCTGCCTCGCTATGAACCGCGAGCATGTTGTCAGCAGAAGGTATCATTTACGACTGAGCAAAAATCAGTCATGTGGCAACACCGCTCTTTGTACTTGGAAACTCTGACATCTGGAGACGAAAAGTCTGGGTGCGTTCTTTGGCCGGATGGACTTTAGGTGTCAAATGACGTCCAAATATTATTCACTCGTCGCCAAATCCATATACCATTATGCGCTAGGCGCCGAATGACGCACAAATGGTCGTCACATAGCTCGCCTAAATGTTATGAGTTTATCAAAATAGCACCTTAACATTGTTAATTTTTCACGAAATGGCTTCTAAATGTTTTACATTTGCAGGCAAATGGGGCCCGAAGGTCACGAATTAGTCGCAAAATGGCGACTAAATGTTCTACGTTAGTCCCCAAATGGCGATTAAAGGATTGAAGTAGATTCGAAGTTTATTTCACTAAGGATCGAAACAGTTGCTTCTTAATTTGGTGTAGGTTACAAACACTGCCCTTAGTTTTCGACGTTTGTCGACCATTCTTATTGGACGGCAATTTGTAGACTAGCGAGGGTCCGGCGGCTGGGTTCTCAGCTAGTATGAACCTTTGTGCAGATCAAAGTTGTGTCGTCCCTATATATTCGTCCATCTCACTTGTCCCACTGTCCTTGCCCCCCACCCCTGGTTTTGGAACCCAATCGCCGCCACTGCTCTTCGTAGTACACCCCGGTAACAGCTTCTTGCAGGCTAACGAGGCTCTGGCGTCTAAACCTGCGGTCAGTATCATCCTCTGTAGGCTGTGTTGTCGCGTATTTTGTTCTTACATGTACGGAGTGCCCCTGTACAGCCTCAGCTTTTAACATGGATAAAGAAATTTTAGTCCTTAGGGATAAGTGTTGATTTAAGTTCAATCCAATAAATCAAACCATTCATCCTCATCTTTGCGATTAGCCAAAAGTGGTAGAAAAATCAAATCAATGAATCAACAAGCAATCATTGAACTGATGGACAGTTCTCAGCCCGGCCTTTGGTTGGTCCTCAAACAGCAGCTTCAAAAAATTTCCACCCATCCTTTGGTGCCTTTGGTGTTGGTTTAACGGAACCATCTCGTTCAATTTGTCGCCCATGCCCAAGAAGGCCCACTTCGCCAGCGGTACACAACGGAGGAGCCGTTATCGGTGGCCCACGTGGGATCCGCCATGTTTTCTGCGTCATCGCGACACACCCAAGCCTCAAGGACGCCGAGCTCTGTTCCTAACGGAGAATTCTCTCTCTCTCTCTCTCTCTCTCTTTGTTCGGGTGGCGATGGAGAGAAAGGAAATGCAGGTGAAACAGTTTCATTGCTGTGAGGTAAATGACGCTGTATAATAGGCACGAACACTTTCACTTAGGACAACGCAATTGTCTTGCCTGACCATATGCTCTTGTATGTGCCTCAAGCCTACTTTCCATGCCGACAAGTTCCAGACTCATGACGTGCAACGTGCGCCGGCGCAGGTTGCGCGTCATTTAGTGCACTGTTTTCCAATTCAAAACTACTTCTGCAAGATAAGCCCGCAACAACACTGGAGTGCAGGACCGCAGTGTAGCGTTGTGCAGCAGTGTTGCCACATGAGGGGAAATTTCCCTTTTGCAGGGAAATTCGGACCGAAATTTTAGCCAAAAGGGAAAAGGGAATTTCGATGAAAAATATCACATTTTCAGGGAAATTTTAAGACTTGTTACTACATTATTACAGTTAATGTTCAGTTCCACTTTCATATTCACATTTTCATTTTTTTTGTTCTTTTTTCTGCTTCCTTGAATATAGCCTGTATATATTTATATTTCTTTTAAGTACATCGCTTTTCTGCATCTTCGGATAATAGTAACGATGAAGATTAACGATTAAATGGATTCTTGACCATGATCCAAACCTAGCACATCTGGTCAGGAAACGATGAAAGTGACAGGTATGTGAACAATTTAACATTTTTTATTGACACGGACATGGACCAACGGAAATACTACTACTACTGCTTCCACCACCACTAATAATAATAATAATAACAGTTACTGCTACTACCACTAATAATACTTATTATTATTATTGTATGCTTTGCTTAGGTGAAGGGAAAAATTGGTCCAAGAAGGGAAATTTTGCCCCTTGGAAAGGGAAATTGTGCCCTCATATTGTGGCAACACTGTTGTGCAGTCCTTTAGAGTAGTTCAGTGTTTCTTCTCTTGTATTGTAAAAATTTGGTGGTGATTTAACTTGTGTAAAGATGGACAATACAGCTATGGCGAGTTTTGTGGTTATGGCAGGCACATTCCACAACACTGACTGACTCCTGTTCATATTGCTCCATAATTTTTACTACTTTATCTTTCGACCACTACATATTGTCCACAAAACGAACACTCACGTACAACTACACAACCAACTACACTCAAACAGGACCTTGTGTCGTGACGCCGCTTCAGTCCGAACAGCGAGCACGTGGTTGTTGTCGCGTCGTCTGTTTCTAGTCTAGTGCGCATCAGCGACGGCGCCAGGATTAATCATCTAGGTGTGCTGAGGGGGTGCGGAAAGAAATTTAGGGGATGCGATGCTGAAAATAAAGAAAACATGAGGCACGCAAGCAACCTTTCAAAACTGGAGGAGCAAGGTGCCAAAACGGGGGCGGGGAGCCTGTTTCCCCCTTGCCTTCCCCTTAGACGTCCATGAGGATATGTATTAAGTCTTACACTCCAAGAAAGTGGTCGTACAGTGTTAACATTCAGATACACGTTTCAGTCTTATTGAACTATGTAGTGAAATACAAAATGAAATTATCCTTGCATTTAAAAATTCAATTTTTGACCCTTTCCAATGTAACCAATGGAGGTACAAGATACATAGTACATGGAATGGGCGTGCGCACGAACGAAAGAGAGGCAACCCCCCGCCCTAATCATGAACATCCGCAGATTTTTCCGCAGAGGGGCAAGCAAGGTTCTTTCTCTGAGAGGTAACCAGTGATGTCCGTCTACGCGTAAACAACGATAGTCTACATTCTACACGTAGACTATTTTATACACTTAGACTACGTAATCTATGTAAACAACATGGCGAAAGGTAATAATTTAGCAAAGGGCGCCGTGGAATTAGAAGAAAATTATACTGCGTATCAGTTGCTGATGTGTGAGGAGAACTTTTCATACTCTTTCTTCCAAATTCGAACAATTTCAAACCTAGGAAGAAACCTAATATAGGAAATATTCTAGTGTTTTATGGAGAAAAGACCACTTTTGCCTCATGACTGCCATCTGTTGTTGTTTTTTGCATACTATTTATCTTCTTCCATAGTTGACAATAGAAGAGAAGAGAAATTTGTTGTAAATAGGATTATTTTTATTTCGTTAGGAACCAATATAGTTGAAAATGTCACTTTCCTTTCATGAAACCCTTGCAAATTAATTTTAATGCACTTCGGATTCTCTACGTAGTCTATGTAAACTACAACCCAATGTAATCTACGCGTAGATTACGTGTAGACAACGCATGTAGACGTGAACTTACAGTGTACGGCACATCACTGGAGGTAACCGAGGCATATTACCCCGATAATAGTGATGCTTCATAATGAAACACCACTTGAATTTGTAATTATTGTATTCCTGAATTCCATTATGATAATTAATGTAAATTACTGTGACAAATCAAATTACACGTGAGAAATATGTACTTTTACGTTGACATTCGTTTTCTAAAGTCGTCTTGTAATCAAGGGGTCCCAGGTTCGATACCCGGTGGAGGCGCATAGTGGTTCGGATCCCACCTTTAAACTGTAGTAAAATCCAGTCCCGATTAGCCTTACTGTGCATAAAGTGGACTTAAAACACCAATTCAATCAATCAATCGTTTTCTAAAGGAAAGGTGTGGCCGTCCTTGCCCCCCTTACAGCCCCTATATTATTATTAGAGAAATCTTATCGTCGTTATTAAACGATATTTTGCTCTTAAAGAAAGTAAAGGATTTTCAATCTGTTAAAAGTTCAAAGGAACTAAGGGGGGAGGGGTTCATTATTTCCTATGAATTTGCAGTACTATCCCGCTTCGTGGGTACACACGCCCCTGTTTCATACCCATCGGTACAATAAAATAGAGGAAATGAGGTTTTATTACCAACTGAACTTTCATCAATCAGAATGTCTGCGCACGCCTATGGTACATAGTAAGTACATGTACCATAGGCTGCACACCGATCTGTCGGTGGTCGTTCTGGAAAATGTATCGTACAGGACCACGTGATTTGTGGTGCTGACGATATGGATTTCGAAGACCACACCGACTTGATCGGTGAGTGTGCAAACGCTCATAGTGTCCGTTATCTCGGTCTCGTCCTAGAATAAAACCTAATATTCATTTACCATGTAGACCTCCTCGATGGCGTAATGGTAGCGTCGTCGCCTTGTAATCAAGGGGTCCCGGGTTCGATACCCGGCGGAGGCACGTAGTCCAGTCCCCCACATCGTCAGAACGTTCGTCAGTCGAACACAGCAGAGTAGAAGATCGGTCTGAACCGGATCCCAAATGACCACAAACGCAGTTCTCTAGTCCCCATCGCCATAGCCGTTACACGCTGTCGGCTTTCGAAATTGGTTCTTTTGAGAGTTGATTAATAGTTTGCTGTTGACCCCTTTTGAAGCATCGACTCTCGCCTTTACTTTCAATTTCACCTGGAGTAAGTGACGGTCCACTTCTCCTGTTACACCCAGTCGTGAAGGACGATTGCGCAACAATTATCTCAGGGGGCAGAAGACGACACAATACCAGCTCAATAATCTAATTGTTACGTTTCTCCCTCTTTTAGTGAAAAATTGATCCTTTACTGCGTAGAGCAAGCTTAAGCTCCAGGAATTAAAAAAATAAATCGATTCCGGTCCAGGATTGAAAATCAGCAAGCGTAAATGGGTTCTGGACCGTAAAGAATTTATATCTATAAAGTATTTCAATTTGGTCGAGGAACCTATTTTCCGGATGAATTCAATTACGGTCCAGGAACATTTTTGCGGATGAATTTAAATACGGTCCAGGAACCTTTTTCCGTATGAATTTAAATACGGTCCAGGACAATTTTTTCCGGATTTAATTACGGTCCAGGAACCTTTTTTTCCGGATTTAAATACGGTCCAGGAACCTTTTTCCGGATGAATTTAAATACGGTCCAGGAACCTTTATTCCGGATCAATTTAAATATGGTCCAAGAGCCTTTTTCCGGATGAATTTAAATATGATCCAGGAACCTTTTTCCGAATGAATTTAAATACGGTCCAGGACTATTTTCTCCGGATTTAAATACGGTCCAGGACACTTTTTTCCGGATTTAAGTACGGTCCAGGAACCTTTTTCCGGATGAATTTAAATACGGTCCAGGAACCTTTTTTGGGATCAATTTAAATACGGTTCAAGAACCTTTTTTCAATGACACAATAAGCAAATTGAACCGAAATTTAATTGTGCGTCTGTTTCTTAACCAGACACCGTGCAGGAACCGACGAATTTCGGATAATTCGGATCAGGTGGAGTTCAGCCTGTTATCCAATGTAATGCGGGGCTTCTCGAAACTGACACTCAACAGAAACAAACGCAAACCTTAGGTAGACCATATTGGATTCAGGTACCTTAGATTAAATGTAGTGTATGCTGAGAGATTAAAACCTAACAAGCCTAACCTACCCACGAAATAACTCCGCGCTGACGTCAGGAAACGAAATACGCCGCTTGACCAAAAGGTCCCTTTAGTTGGGTGCAATGAGTGGTGACCTCAGACATGTAATCTTTCGTACAGAAGCGACACGACGAGCTTACACGTGTCGCTCGGACTGGACCGTTTTATCAATTCGGTCTGGTGCGGCGCACACCCTGCTTGCAACTAACTACAAAACTGAATGCTAAAAGCTCTAAACCTGGCCCTCGTAATCTAACCATATATGCATCATTAGACCTAAGCTGAATTGTAGGTTAGGAATTGTTTTGTTGTTTGTTGCAAGCTGAGTGTGCCCCGCATCAAACCCCTTCTCAATACCATTCATTCCAGTCAAAGCTCAGTTAATTAAACTCGGAAGTAAACCGGATCAAAGAAAATAAGTTATTTCAAATATAAATGGTTCCGTAAGTAAATTAAACCAAATCAATCATTCAAACAAGGTGTGTAAATGTGTACAACAAAACAGAATAACTATATATTTTGATATGTTAATGGCATTAAATGTGTACAAATAAACAAAACAGTTGTAAGAGACATATTTTAGAAATTTGATTTAAAAAATGACAGTCTTAAGACTCAATTTTGCTGCCATCTGAAGGCCGTTTTTAAAGTACAAGGTAACAATTCATGCAATTACACGGATTCAGCTTTTAAAAACTTATTTTTTATGTTTCACTCAGCTGCACTTTGGAGTCGTCAGGGAACGGATTTATATGTAAATACATATTTATGTATGAAGCTGGAATCAGTTATATTTTGTATTTTCTTCGCGCATCATGGCCTGTAGACTCGAAAAAATCAGTTTTTATTTTCCATATTTGTACATATATTAGGTTTTGGCTCATATTTGACATGTTTTAGTTATTTTTTACATATTTTTTTCCATATTTCAGAACATTTCTCAACACATACTCCACATTGACGCAATAACTATACATTTCCTCATGTGAGCGAAAGCATTGGGTGAATTTCTTGCGAATAACTGACAAAGTCCGAAGCGACGTTAAACAAATGAAAGTTTAAGACCTTTTTTTATACCCTCCAATTACACGTTTTCTGTCATCCGAACAATAATGATTTTTTTTCACCTCCCAACTGTTTGCTTTTGCTATTGTAAAGCACTTGAAATTCATGATTATTTACAATTGTTGTCAACAATCACTCTCATTACGTCTTGCGATATTGAACGCAGTTTAACTCAATGTAAATTCATCTTCAGACAAAACAGAAGGAAATTTACGTTCGGACACTTGCAACAAAACTTTGTTACTCAATGTTTGGGAAAGAGAAAATGAAAACGCATTTTGTGTTGTTTTACAATGTCAATGTAAGCCAGGCACATATTTAGAAATATGTTTCGGGGGGGGGGGGGGTCGAACCAAGTGTCTCAATAGTAATAATAATAATGTTTAAACTTAAATAATTATATTAAATCAAATTAATGCTAATTACAATATATAAATTAAAATTATATGACCATTACATGAATAGGCAATAAAAAAGGTATAAGAATAGATATATAACAATTCATATTCATTATGTAGCTTAACCTGTGGTTAAGATCGGAATAATTTATATTAAAGCAAGTGCCTTGGCAATGAAATTAATGTCAAATATATGAAGAATTGAATATTTATTGAATAACAAAAATTATGTTAGACGGAGTTGGAGAAAAGTAAAGTTTATGATTACTATTTTATGCATATTTTTATGAGTAGCAGTCTTTGGGGGGGGTTGGGGGGTCCAGACCCCCTGAATACGTTCTTGCTATCCTTCAAAGCCGTATGATCCACACATAATCCTTCCAAGAAGTTCAGAGGAAATTAATAACCATCGATTATAAGCACATGTTAAAAGAGTATATTTTCATTTTTTTGGTACTTCTTTCGGGGGGGGTCAGGACCCCATGGACCCTCACTAAATACGCCCTTGATGTAAGCGTACATATGTATATATTCAACTTTATGCATGGGCCTCCCTCCCAAACGTTTCTGGTGACACCCATCGCTGGTATTGACAGCATAACATGATGATCATTGTTTGGAGCTTTGGATGCACCATGGCTAAAGCAAACGTCCCTCTGCTTACGGCTTCGGGAAAGGGAGACGACATGCTTTTCTGCATACAGACTTCAAGGCAAGCAACATTGAGTCGTAAAAGGTGAAACCCAGTTGGCCAGTCGCAGAACAAGTAATCCAAGGTTGTTTAAAGTACTCCCTCTCTCTCTCACTCAAACAGGTCGAGTTTCAAGAAGAAAAGAGTGCAGTGCCCACAAGAGTCGAGATGGATGGATGTGTCAGCGCGCAGGATGCATTAAAAGTGCAAGTGCACTCGAGAAGGTCATGCACTGTAGATCTAGGCTGAAAAACTTGCACTCTGGACAATGCTGTCAGTGGTGTTCGCCCCCGAGGGATACCAAAATATTCCCTCTCCTCCCTTTTAACCCTTGTGCACTGACCCCTACCTTTCTTAAATCTAAAACCTCTCAGAGAAATCGTCGCTACTGTAACTCGTAGACAACGAAACAAAGACAATTTTTTAATACAATAAATCAAGAAAAATACTAAGCTTTCATAAATCTGACTTCACCACTGAGTTCCTGGTGAAATTCTAGCCCAAAACCATACCCCACATGCCCCACTTCCCGTTTAAAGGAATGAGCGCAGTGGTAGTAGCGTCCTCGCCTAGTAATCAAGGGGTCCCGGGTTCGATACCCGGTGGAGGCACATAATGGTTCGGATCCAGTGGCGTATGCTGAGTCTAAGACCTTGACTAGCTCAGTATGACACCTGAATGGTCCTAGGCTATGGACGAGGGGAGAAGACTAGGCCCCCCCCGGCGTCGTACCGCGCTGTGCTAGCCACTCTCCGCTTTGGAAGTCAGCTGCTCTTTCTTGGCCAAAAGTTGTAGGCTTTTAGGCTTGAAAGCCGTTTAAGATGAATTCAAACAGGAATACTAGTGCCTATTTTGTCTATTATAGTCACAGGTGCCTATTTAGAAATAACTGCCATTTTTGAGAGCCTGAAATGATAAAATGATGAAAAATCAGTTGAAAATCGTACTATACAGGGTGTCCACAAAGTCCTGCTACCATTACAATGAAACATACTGTAGCTCCTAAACTATATGAGATAAAGACATGCGGTTTTTTGCAAAGTGTTCTACAGCTCTCAAAGTTTTAATAAGTAGTGGTATTTTTTTGTTATTCTTTTTTTTTTTTTGATTTTGCAGATTATGTTGTGAGGGACCTTTTGGATAGACATTTCCTGGCAACCGCGCTCCCCTGATATCACCCCCTTGGATTTTTTTTCCTTTGGGGGTATGTCAAGGATCGTGTCTACGAAACCCCTGTTCCAGATATTGTCACACTTCGTACACGGATTGCAGAAGTTCTCGAACAGGTTGATGCTGCTATGCTGCAGCATGTATGGATGGAGATCGAATACCGTCTCGACGTCCTGAGGGCAACTAACTGGGCGCATGTGGAAGTGTTGTAATTGTAAATACATCTTTGAGAGCTGTAGAACACGTTGCAAAAATCTGCATGTATTTATCTCATATAGTTTAGGAGTTAAGTTTCATCGTAACGGTAGCAGGACTTTGTGGACACCCTGTATATTCTTGTTGAATTTCCATCCTTTTCATCGTGTCCGTTACTTTGTGCTATGGTATGGTGCATATATTGTGCATCTGCTTGTAATAGCCAATCAGAGAGCACTATAGTGGAGGGAAAGTACTTCTGCAACAACCAATCAGATGGCATCACATTGGTCTATATATCCACTGAAGGAAAGTTCAAATCTCTAACCCCTCATTAATTAGAGTGGTTGTGTACGAAGGCGCAGCATGTGTTGTTGGCTGGAGGAGTACCCCCCCCACCCCCATCCAGAAAATAGAGGCTATTGAGTTGAAAATTCGTATCATACCATTTCTTAAAAGAATACACCAGTACACATCTTGATGATAGCTGCTTTCTGAATGCCTAATATATAGTGTTTTTTATAGTGCAGGTGTTAGATTTCAAATTTCACTTTTTATAAAATGTGTAGGAGTTAATGAAAACTAAGTATAAATTTGCGATATTTCATGCTAAGAAAAAGGTATTGTTTTGTGTGTTCCCTTATTTGTAGAGCAGTGCAAAATCATGGCCAAGAAGCGTACATGAAGTTTTAATATGGACTTGCAACAAGAATGTAAATCCTGAATCTTCACAGAAACTCCAGATAAATCTTGCGTTGTGTCAGACATGTGGGGTTAAGGTTGGTGAAGCTTCATTCTCTGCTCCACAAATAATAAATATTGCTGACATACCTCAATTTCAGCAGAGTACAAACATCAGTGGCAGTTGAGAAGGGACCACTTATACCTCGATTATAATAATTAATATCTTTTGACAACGGGAGATCATATTTTCATTTTATTGTATGTATCATTTATGAGATCCATACTTTAATAAATACGCTAATGATAACAATAATTTTCAGGAAAGGGTAAACTGACTTCCTTGGGGTTAAGATATTATGGTCAGTCTACACAAACCCATAACCAAAAAGAGCTGCCGAAATAGTAACACCGAAGACGACGAAATTTATGTTGCTAAGTTCAAACTTAATGTCCACTTAACCTACTTCTAAGTTTCTTGTGAATACTTTAATACATGTGAAGTGTAAAACTGTTGTCTCAGCTCGGTAAGGTTCATCAGTTTCAGAATGTCCTCCTTTAATTCACAAGACTGCCTACTTTTCGGTAGGAAGTCTTTGGTGACGCCCATTAATGGACCCGATTGATTTTTCAATTATTTATTACATGGTTAAGAAATGCTTTCAATTCTATTTTCTTTCAGGGGGATAAAAACATCCTGGGAGGGCTAAAAATAATTGTATTTTGCCAGGATAATTTTTTGTGGGGGAAAATCCCGATATCACCCCCCAGTTAATTCGTACACTGATTTTACTTATCACTCATTTGTACTACTTTGAAATTATGAAGTATCGAGCATCATCACCATTCTTATTGGGTACAGGGTGAGGTGTAAGTAACGGCCCGGGGGACTCTGCTTTCCTTTCGAAGGGTGGTGCTAGGTAGTAGAGGTAAATTGCGTTGTTAGGTTATTTGGGATGTATTGTTTCCTGCTGCAACTGCAACAGCTGGGATTTCGAGGGCTTACTTGGCTGGAGCATAGGGTTTTGAGATTTAGTCCTAGAAAGGCATTGATTTGCTTCCTTAGATGCTGAGCGCGCTGGAAGTTCGTTGGAGGTCTTTTTGCTCCCTCGGTTGGTGTGAAGGGTTTTGGCGTTGGTAGGTTTGTTTGTTTTGGGTGTGACAAGGATGTAGTTACCATTTTAAGTTATACACAATGGATTTTAAAGGTAGATACAAGGAATATTGGACATGATTCAGGAAATACATCGAGCTGTTTGTGCTTAAATTTTCATATGAACACTCAACGAAAATACCCTGAAGAACGAAAGGATTTATTAAAATGCAAATTAGATTCAGAAGATAAATATATGAATTTCATATTTTTAAGTACCGATCTATTGCTGCAACTTTCTGATACTGTTATATTCTTCTACCGGAAAATGTTAGCTCAAATTAATAGCTTTTACCATACTCAATTACTAGTTCCATCTGGTGGCCATTTCCTGCAACACACCACACGTCTAATGGATTGATTTAGGTATGCCAGCCAGACTGCATCTGGTTACTACGGGCTACTTCGATTTTCTTTGTCCTGAGAAAATCACGAAAATTGTCGGCGCATCTTCCCTTTAGAATTCAAAGGCTTTATTAGACAAGGGAATTAATTTATGTCCACCTTTGAACGCGTTAACTGCATAAGTCGTTTCATTAGGTAGGGCGCGGTGCTGCGCTGGTGGCTCGCTCTGTGGATTTTTTTTTAAGGTTCAGCCTACGGTGCTCAGTGTATCCATCCGAGGATGTATGGAGATTCCCAGATGATTGCTGGGAGCTGACCACTATTGAAAGAGGCTCCTTGAAATACCGGAAGCGTGGAACTATTCTCAAAACTGAACCCTGAAAAATATCTTATACAAACCGAAGAAAATACCTCTTACCGCTGCCCCTCTGTTTGCGCAACAAGCTGCAACCTTAGAATCCCTCCTTCCCGAGTCAGCCAGCAGGGAAACAGGATTTTGTTGATGTAACCATTCTGCGCTGTGAATGGGGGCCGTAAGTTAGCCGGGGTATAGCCCACTCACATAAAATTCTATTTAAAATTTTGGCATTTGTGGAACCATTCATTCTTTGGATTGAATGGTAAAATTTGAAAATGTAACCTGTGTTTTACTTTCAATTTTTTTCTATCTCGTCGAATAACATGGGTACCTGGGGGAAACCCTGGGGGGGGGGGGGGGTAAAGGCGGTCAGGGGTGTGATGCTGATCACATCAGCCCCACTCACGACCGGATCAAGAAAGTGTGGGGCGTTACCACCACACCCCCTAAACGCCTTCATGGCGTGGTGCTATGCACAGGGGAGCACTTTACCTTTTGTTACCTTTTTTAACGTTATAACCAGAGAACCGATTAATATGTAAATAAATATTTATGTATGAAGCTGAAATCAGTTATATTCTGTATTATCTTTGCTCATCATGGCATGTAGACTCGAAAAATTATGTTTTTATTTTCCATATTTTTACATAAGTTTTTGGCTCATATTTTACATATTTTAGTTATATTTTTACATATTGTTTCCATATTTCAGAACATTTCTCAACATATACTCCATATTTTCGCAATAACTACATGTCCTCGTGTGGCCGAAACAGTTGAATGAATTTCTTGCGAATAACTCACAAATTTGAAATACACTCCCATTATCTCTTGCGATATTGAACGCAGTTTTAGTCAATATAAATTCATCTTATAGAGCCCCCGATGGCACAGTGATCGCGTCGTCGCCTTGTAATCAAGGGGTCCCGGCTTCGATGCCCGGTGGAGGCACATAGTGGTTCGGATCCCACTTTAAACTGTAGGTCCAGTCCCGATTAGCCTCTCTGTGCATAAAGTGGACTTCAAACAACAATTCAATCAATCAATCAATCACAATTTAAGTACATATTTAACTCCATATTTTGGTGAAAATAACTAAATATGTATTTACATACTTAGCACATTTTTGCTACATATAAATCCATAGGTTTGGTTATTCTGTTCAAATATTAACTAACGGGACTTTGTTAAGGTGCTAAAAAACTAACAAATATGTATTTTTATGTTCTAAAAACAGCAGAAATATGTGGCTAAAAGTAAAAAATAATTTTCATTCAAAATTCTGCTAAACAAATTGGTAAAAAAATACTCACCAGTGATAGCAGGACATTGGTTGCATTATGTTGATTGCAATGAACAACAAAGCACATTTCTAAATTCTGAATTGGAAATCTACAATGTCTTGTTTGCGATAACGACCTTTCCACATCACACGTACTTAGATGTGCATATTTGATGTGGAGGATATGCACACTTACATCTTCAATATCACCTACATGCTCACTCTCCAGAACCTGGCAAGTTTACAATTTTTGTACACCGTGTTTTTTTGTTTTTTTTTAACAGACTTTGGAATTTGTCTCTAAGAATTTGCAAACGTGTCCCTGATAGATTTCAATTCATTTTCAACTGCACTAACGCCCTCTTCACTGTTTCGCAAAGCTTTGTGTGGAAGTTTCCAGCTTTTCTATGACGTCACACAAAAAGTTTAGATTTGCAGATGGGAACACCAAACCTTTTTGTAAACATGCATTTTTCAATGTCTTACAGTGTCACAAATTATTTTTGTCTATGCATTATCTCCAAAATGTGTGTTTATACAAAGATTTCGGAAACTTTACTTTGTCTGAATTGTATAGAAATATGTGGTTATGTGCTAAATGTAAAATTATGCATTTTTATGTGTAAAACTTTGCAGATTACATTGCAGCCATGTGGTCTACACTCCTACCGAGTAGCCTCTGTTTTTTTAATATATATATATATATATATATATATATATATATATATTACACACACACATTTATGCATATAATATTTGCACACAATTATTCCTTTCATAATGCATAATTAAAACATTAACACATTTGCAGCATTATTTTCGACTTGTTGAAATATTTTGTAAGAATTTTGATTATCGAGGATGAAGGAGAAGCCAGTAAGCAAGGGAGTGTCAGTGGCGCTTGTACAAGTCCTGTGAAAATTGTTCTCTGTGTGTTTCATAAAGTTTACACTGAAATATAATATGGTTCGGAGTTGCAGTATATTCATTACACAAACAAACTGTTGAAGGCACTAAGTTCTCCTTGTAAAGGTGAGCTCGAGTGCATTATAGTTGTGAGGGAACTCCGGGAGAGTCGAATGTGTTTCAACCAGCATTCCTTTGAAATTCTTTCTTGTATAGAATAGTACACCTTACCGCATTGAGTTCCAATATTCGTCCACAGTTGCCAGTCAGTAAGTTAAATTTTTTTAACGTGTGATTCGAAAACTACAGACGGAAACTTTATTGAAAACGGCCGTTGGATGTTCGATTCGTTGCATATTTTGCCAAAGTATCTGCTATATCATTCCTTTCTATTAAAGAATGCCCAGGGGTCCAAATAAAGTTGAAATCATATCCCAGTGTCAGTATTCTTATATTAACATGGAAAAACAATTACCTAAATATCCGCCATAGTTTTTAAACAATAAAAATAATAACAATATTTCTGATTGTTTGTAATTTGAAATAAACGAGCCAATTTCCCGAGGGGGGTCGACGGACACGCCCGCCCCCCGTCCTAACGCCCGTGCCAAGTTTCCGCAAGCGGCGAAAGTGAGTCACAGAGTGGGAGAGATGGACCCACTGAAGATGCCGGCATCCACCTGTGTGATTTGGGCGAGCCGGCATAAGCTGATGGGCACGTGGGCGGTGCCCGGCCAATGACCTTGAAGCTCATCGAAGTGGCCAAGGGCTGCTCGCTCCCCCACATCTCTAACTCCCGACCGTTCGGAACGTTCGTTCAACCGTGGTTCAAGAATCGACTGGACTGACTTCGCCCTGACGAGAGCATGTCAGCAATTGACGGTCGTCAAGTGTGTGTGCTTCTGTTCTGTTCATTTTCTCACGTTTCGCTAACCCACTTTATCTCTTTTGTTCGGTGTTTGAGTTGGCATAGGACTGAGACAACCCCTATCGATTTTGCTCTGTATTACACTGTTCCCCTCTCGTCTTAAGTGAAGCAGCAACGTTTTATTATTATTATTTGAGAGGTTACAAAGTTCAGTTCAAAGTTCAAAGTTTCTCTCTCTCTCTCTCTCTTTCCTTCTGCCTCGCTTCTACCTTCCTTTCTTCATTTCTATCTCTCCCTTTTCTCTCTTCCTATTGTCTTATCTTTTTCTCTCTCTTTCTCCGAATTTCCCTTCTCTTCGACTTCATTATTTATCTTTCCTTTCTCTCTCCTTATTTTATCTTTCTCCTCTCTCTGCTTCTCATATTTTAGTTTTCTCTTCTTCCCTATCTTTCTCAATCTTCATTTTTCTCTCTCTCTCGCTCTCTTAGTCTTTCACTTCGTTCCTTCCTTTATTTTATTTCCTTCTCTCTTTCTCTCTCTCTCTCTGTGTCAGAGTTTCTCTTCTCTACTCTATCTTCTCTTCTCTTTTTTCTACTTACATTTATTCCATATCTCTTTCTCAATTCTTTTTTCTCTTTCCTTTCCTTCCTTTACTTTATTTCATTTCTCTCTGTGTGTGTTTCTCACTCCTTATTTTCTCATCTCTTCACCACCTCTCTTTATTTCATCTCGCTCTCTCTCTCTCTCTCTCTCTCTCTCTCTTTGTATCTCATTTCTTTCTTCTCTTCCTTTAATTTATCTTTTCCTTCTCTCACACATCTGCATTTCTCTTCTCTTTCCTTTCTCTGTATTTCGCTTTATTCACTCTTCTTTCTTTCAGTCTCTAGCATCTCTCTTTAAAAGCATTTTGCAGACAAATGACCCTCTCTGGCGTCTGGATTCTCAGCCTCTGTGTGCCTCATATTGTGTGCTGTCCATTTGTGTTCGTGATTCTCCTTTCATTCATTTATTTTGTCGCCAAAACGAAACACTTAAGGTCGAAATGAATAAATCGATAGATCACCTGTGGTTGGGATATCGACGATACTTGTGAACGATACTTGCGATATTGTAACTGGAAAACCACATTCCATTTGTCGTCGCAAAGGCAGTAGCTTCTAGGCCACAAGTAGGAGACTTGCGTGTCTTTACTCACCGCCTCAGGGCAAGGCGAGGGAAGGACAAATTCATTTAAAGTTTCCTGGGCGTGGTCATAATTGACAACGCAATACTAGCAGGTGCCCTTCACTTGTCTGTTATTAATACGTTACCCCCTTCTCCCCCCGCTATCTCCTTCCCAGGCAGTGTGAGGAACGGAAACTTGACACGGTGTTGACAAGTGACAGTCATTTTGTCCTAGATGTGGTTGTAACCAGAGATAAGAGTTGAGTGGGTGAATAGAAAGGGTAAGGAACTCGTATTCTAGTAGCCAACCTCCATGGCGTAGTGGTTAGCACATCGTGCTACAACGTCATGGGCATGAGTGCTCGTTGTGAGTCTCTCTTCATCAATTTCATCAGATATTTGCTCATCCCCTCTGATATCGGCGATATATCGTCTCCACGCCAACAATATATATATCGCCGAATATCGTGTAGATCGATCGCCAACACTATATATATAGCCAAATATCGTGACGATATATCCCCTATACTATATATATCGCCAAATATCGTGACGATACATCGCCAACACTATATATATATAGCCAAATATCGTGACGATATATCCCCTACACTATATATATCGCCAATTATCGTGACGATACATCGCCAACACTATATATATCGCCAAATATCGTGACCATACATCGCCAACACTATATATATCGCCAAACATCGTGACGATACATCGCCAGCACTATATATATAGCCAAACAACATGACGATACATCGCCTACACTATATATATATCGCCAAACATCGTGACGATATATCGCCAACACTATATATATATATATATATATCGCCAATTATCATGACGATACATCGCCAACACTATATACATATATATCGCCAATTATCGTGACGATACATCGCCAACACTATATATATCGCCAAATATCGTGACGATATATCGCCAACACAATATATATATATCGCCAAATATCGTGACGATATATCTCCAACACTATATTCTATATCGCAAAAATAGGGCCTCCCCGATGGCGCAGTGGTAGCGTCGTCGCCTTGTAATCAAGGGGTCCCGGGTCCGAGAACCGGTGGAGGCACATAGTGTAATAAGGTGGGAAACCCCGAAGTAAGCCCGCCTCCTCCCGCATACATTCGAGGGTATGCTCTTATTGTCCTGGTTCCTAAAAATATACCAGGACGTCAGTTGTTCCGAATTTGACGGTTCCCCTGACTTTATTCTCCCTATTTATTACAATTTGATTGTATTTTATAATAGATGTAATAATAAATTGCAATGCTATACATAGGAATATATACATTACATAATTGGTGTATACAATGCATTATGTGATATCTGTTCTGGGATCCAGAACAGAGGACATGAATCTCGTGAGTGACATTACATTACATGTAAATTTTGATTTCTTTTTTAAACCATTTGTGAATAGTGTGAATATAGCATTTTCCATTTGTATGGGATCTGATTTCGACTCTTATGTTTACATGGTAGGACAGTATTAATAACATTTTTAATAACGTTCTCAATATTCTCAATAACAGGCACATAGTGGTTTGGTTCCCACTTTAAACTGTAGGTCGGGTCCGAATTAGCCTTACTTTAAGTGGACTTAAGACACCAAGTCAAACATCGTCAAAATATCGTGACGATATATCGCCAACACGATATATATCGTCTAACATCGTGACGATATATCGCCGACACGATATATATCGATATTTTTTCAATGTCACGATATAACGTTCAGACGGTATATCGCTCAACACTCGTTGACACGATCAACTCACCTATCCAAGTTAATATCTCCGAAGCGACCAATACTATAAGACACGTCGGGATTAGTTTCTCCAACGACTGTTCCACCTGCGACCGGTTTGCAGAAACATCTTTCGTTCTATCTCGTCCATATCACCCCTCCCATCCGGAGATCAAATTACGCGGACGCTTGTGGGTAATTTCCCCTCAAATAGTCACTTTGGAAGGCTGCAGGCCCAATTTAACGCTACGGACGCCACCGCAACCATCCTCTGGAAAGTTGTAGCGTCAGCAACGTCTCAATAATGGAAGATGGCCGGAAATAATGGACCTTGATCACATGTAGACAAAGATTTCACGAAACTTCTTTCATAGCTGAATATCTTTGCTTCACGCAACAAGAAGCTCTAAGAAAGAGAGTTCCTTAGATATGAACAGTTACATCTTTGTTGATATCGTAATGGCTCCAGAGACTTAAAGGGTTGTTACATTTCTCAGGATTTCAGTATATATACGAGGGACATGCAAAAAGTAATGACCCTTCGCTCCCCTAGCGGAGCAAAGTGAAACCTACATGTACACATAGATTATCTCATTCAGTTCTGCCAGGGGTCCCTGGTTCGAATTCCACTTTAAACTGTAGACCCAGTCCCGATTAGCCTATATGTGAATAAAGTGAACTTAAAAACAACAAATCAATCAGTCAATCAATCATGTGTGCACATGCACAGGGGTACGTTACCTTTTAACTTATTTTTTCATGTTTTGTGTTTGCCTCGTGCGGCTTCCTTGCAACCTTCACTTTGCAATAAAGGTTCCTGGACCGAATTCAAATTGATCCGAAAAAAGGTTCCTGGACCGTATTTAAATTGATCCGGAAGAAAGGTTCCTGGACCGTATTTAAATTGATCCGAAAAAAGGTTCCTGGACCGAATTCAAATTGATCCGAATAAAGGTTCCTGGACCGTATTTAAATTGATCAGAAAAAAGGTTCCTGGACCGAATTCAAATTGATCCGAATAAAGGTTCCTGGACCGTATTTAAATTGATCAGAAAAAAGGTTCCTGGACCGAATTTAAATTGATCCGAATAAAGGTTCCTGGACCGTATTTAAATTGATCAGAAAAAAGGTTCCTGGACCGAATTCAAATTGATCCGAATAAAGGTTCCTGGACCGTATTTAAATTGATCCGAAAAAAGGTTCCTGGACCGTATTTAAATTGATCCGGAAGAAAGGTTCCTGGACCGTATTTAAATTGATCCGAAAAAAGGTTCCTGGACCGAATTCAAATTGATCCGAATAAAGGTTCCTGGACCGTATTTAAATTGATCAGAAAAAAGGTTCCTGGACCGAATTCAAATTGATCCGAATAAAGGTTCCTGGACCGTATTTAAATTGATCGTAAAAAGGTTCCTGGACCGAATTGAAATACTTTACTGATAAAAAGGTTCTTTACGGTCCAGAACCTATTTACGCTTGCTGATTTTCTCTCCTGGACCGGAATTGAATTTATTTAAAATTCCTGGACCTTTAACAACACTGTTGCAAAATGGGCCACACGTTCCGACTAAAAGAATTAACTCATTTATCATTTCTGCTGTGTATAAAGGTGAGTTAAATTTTGCTTAACTTTTTTGCTCTTTGCGTGGGCATTTATTAATTCTTCTATCCTCTTCCAGATTGTATACTGTCCATCATGGCCTCTTAATGTAAATATAATGTGAGTAACCTGGCATATAATCAGACTCCATCTAAGCAACAGTCAGAATCACTAAAGGCAATCAATTTCCCATTGTTCGGTGTTAATGCCTGTCAGTTTATGCAAATTGCTATCTTCGAGCGGGCGATGGAAAGTCTTCGTGAAGGACTGGAGTTGTTCTACGGTTTCTACCGGGAAACTTTTATGCAAATCCCTTTCCTGGAAGTTGGCTCATTCCAGTAGCCTGTGCAGCTTCCACGCAGACTAACGAGAAATCGTTTGTCTTCAAATTATCGTGCACGAAGTATTGTTATCCTGGCAAGGTTCCAACAGAGGTAGAAACGCAACAATAGCTACTTCTTTAGCTGCTTTGTTGTCCGTGCTTGTTTTACAGCATGGTCTAACATTACGAATTTGTTCAAACGGAATAACAAATTTGCCAATCTTCGTGGCTGAGTGGTTAGCACAGCGTGTTACAACGCCAGGTACATGGGCGCACGCTGGGGGAAGGGGGGGGGCAATTGCCCTTCTGAGATTTCTGGAAAGTGTTAATATAATTCGAATGGTGAAATTGTAGCGGTATTTGATAATAAAAAGTATTGTTTTTTGTGACTTACAGGCCATAAGGTACAGCAACTATTATTATTATTATTATTATGTGAAGTAGAGTTACATATAAGCTTACAGTCTATTTTACACTGATTATAAAAAAACAGCTTTTTGTCCTCCATGAATTAATGTTAAGTACACAGTTATGCAAGTTGTATATAGATATACAGAATATGGAACTTACAAATGTATGTAATTTTAAAAAAAACATAAGTAGTAGTACTATACTGAACGCAACTCCAACTGGCGGCTGGGAAACAGCGAATCAGCGATCAGTTGAATTTGCTTCGGCTGAGATCGGGTATTTTCGAGTCACAAGGTGTCGAACGCTGCTCGCGGGACGAAACAAATGAGCGTTGGGTCCACCACATTTTGCCAAACGTACCGTAAGCCGAGAAAGAGTCTTCTCGGACAACGGTATTGTAATCGCCAAAAATCAGCGAGGGTTGATGGTACAACTGCACACGCTGTCCTGAACGATGAAGTTTCCGGAAGGACCATCCACAGGTCGGAATGCAGGCGGACACACAGCCATATAAAGGGTGTGTTCCGAAAGTCTTAACGAAACGAACGCATTGAACGAAAATAACTGGGCTCGTGAATCTGATGAAACCAGTTATTTTACAGACCTATGAGATACTCTAGGCGAAAGCGCAGGCGCAACGTATTGTTTAGAGAAAGTTTCCGCACGGCGTCCAGCGGAAGGAATGTCCATACTTCAAAAATAAACTCTATTGTGGACACTCTTACTCATTTTCATCACATTCTAAGAACGGTTAAGGCATGCTTATCTTGTGCATGTCGCTTCATATCGCTATCTGTTAAAATTATAATATATTTTCCGAACTAGTGCAGTTTGAATCCATCAGCACGCGCGATGTCTGAAAGCAGCAGACGATTCTCACCGAACAAACCAGCCTTCTGGCCCGTGCACTTATGGGACAGCCAATTACCATAACTCGCTTAACGCGTTAAACTCGTGCGACTTTCGGAACGAGCCCACTGACAACTGTCAAAAACAGAAGTACGCTTGGCAACGTTGCTTCGGGAGAGCGATGTGATCCCTTCAGCTTTTACTTCGCAACTGAGGTTGTTGACACGCATCGGACCACACGCCCTGAAAGTGATTGGGGGACAGAAAGGGCCAGGGCCAGGCATCCCGGGTTCGAATCCTTATCTTAGAGATTAGCGAAAAGTGGCAAAAGAGCGAAACAAACCAAAGCAATCAATCAAACGGAAATACAAATTCGAGACAGGACCGGGGCCCTCGTATAAAAATCAAAACTGATTCATAAATGATAATCATAACTGTGATTCAGTTATACAAGAAAGTGTGATTGCCGACCTCCGAGGCGGAATGGTTAGCGTACGGGTCCCGGTTCGAATCCGGGTCTGGGCATGGCCGGGTGTCCTTTGAGAACGTCTCTTCATCAGTTTCATCCATCGTCGTGATTAATCTGTGGCAGAATAGCGACCCAAAATTATAAAAAAGAGTCATTGTTATTTTTTCGTCCCTCATTTATGGGAAATCGCAAAATTCACAGTTAGTCAGAGAATGTCTGCGATTTTTTAAAAAAATTCAAGACCTGATCATTCGAGACGAGAAAGAGACTGCCTTTTGTAAAATCGATCGAGACACTCGATCTCATTCTGGAATTTGTTCCTACTACACGAAGGGTTGGAATGTACCTACCACAGATATCTCCACAAAACAACAAAGAACTAAAATAGGACTACAAGATTAGAGTTATATGAGGACAAAGAGATATAACAAACAAAGATTAATAAGTGCATAGATTTTAGTTATTGCTGAAGGTGACAAATTACTCTTCCCTAAATCTTGTACAAAAATCCATTTTATCGCTCGTAACTGTTTCGTGCTTACTGAATCTATTGTTCTAAAATATTTTAGTACAAAATTGTCTCGAGAGATTACCATGATGAAGAACAGGGCAAGAAATAGAGTTGCATACCGTGGCGACATCTCTGATGCCTTTTCTAAGCCCGCGGGTAGAGGTATCGCGTTGTCTGACTGCTCTGCATAGAATTTCCATTCGAAGGCGGACCAGTTGATTCCAGGAAGTTCCGAGTCGGTTAGGTGCTGGTAGGTGTCCTTGGACCAGGTTTCCGAATTTGGGTGCGTGGTCGTCAAACTCATGACCTCCGCGGAAGAAGCTCCAAGACTCATCGGATTCTTCCTATGTCGTCCTTCTTTTCTCACCTGCCTCTCTTTTCTTCTTTAAATATGAGCCTTCCCGATGACGTAGTGGTAGTGTTGTCGCCTTGTATACAAGTTAATTGGCTCAAAAGTAACTCGGTTAGACTTACTTGGTTCAAAAAGTAACTGAGTTACCATTACTTGGCTCAAAACTAACTGAGTTACTGTTAATTGGCTCAAAAGTAACTCGGTCAAAGTTACTTGGTTCAAAAAGTAACAGAATTAGTTACTTGGTTCAAAAAGTAACAGAGTCAGTTACTTGGTTTAAAAAGTAACTCAGTTACAGTTACTTAGCTCAAGAGGTAATTCTGTTACAGTTACTTGCTTCAAAATGTAACAGAGTTAATTACTTGATTCAAAAAGTAACTCAGTGACAGTTACTTAGCTCAAGAAGTAACTCGGTTACAGTTACGTGGTTCAAAAAGTAACAGAGTTAGTTGCTTGGTTCAAAAAGTAACAGAGTTAGTTACTTGGTTCAAAAAGTAACTGAGTTACAGTTAATTGGCTCAAAAGTAACTCGGTTACAGTTACATGGTTCAAAAAGTAACAAAGTTAGTTACTTGGTTCAAAAAGTAACAGAGTCAGTTACTTGGTTCATAAAGTAACTCAGTTACAATTACTTAGCTCAAGAAGTAACTCTGTTACAGTTACTTGCTTCAAAATGTAACAGAGTTAGTTAATTGATTCAAAAAGTAACTCAGTTACAGTTACTTAGCTCAAGAAGTAACTCGGTTACAGTTACTTGGTTCAAAAAGTAACAGAGTTTATTACTGGGTTCAAAAAGTAACAGAGTTAGTTATTTGGTTAAAAAAGTGACAGTTAGTTACTTGGTTCAAAAAGTAAATCAGTTACAGTTACTTAGCTCAAGAAGTAACTCTGTTACAGTTACTTGCTTAAAAATGTAACAGAGTTAGTTATTTGATTTAAAAAGTAACTCAGTGACAGTTACTTAGCTCCAGAAGTAACTCGGTTACAGTCACTGGGTTCAAAAAGTGCCAGAGTTAGTTACTTGGTTCTAAAAGTAACAGAGTTAGTTACTTGGTTCAAAAAGTAACAGAGTTAGTTACTTGGTTCAAAAAGTAACAGAGTTAGTTACTTGGTTCAAAAAGCAACAAAGTTAGTTAATTGGTTCAAAAAGTAACAGAGTCAGTTACTTGGTTCAAAAAGTAACATAGTCAGTTACTTGGTTCATAAAGTAACTCAGTTACAGTTACTTAGCTCAAGAAGTAACTCGGTTACAGTTACTTGGTTCAAAAAGTAACAGAGTTTATTACTGGGTTCAAAAAGTAACAGAGTTAGTTATTTGGTTCAAAAAGTGACAGTTAGTTACTTGGTTAAAAAAGTAAATCAGTTACAGTTACTTTGCTCAAAAGTAACTCGGTTACAGTTACATGGTTCAAAAAGTAACAAAGTTAGTTACTTGGTTCAAAAAGTAACAGAGTCAGTTACTTGGTTCATAAAGTAACTCAGTTACAATTACTTAGCTCAAGAAGTAACTCTGTTACAGTTACTTGCTTCAAAATGTAACAGAGTTAGTTAATTGATTCAAAAAGTAACTCAGCTACAGTTACTTAGCTCAAGAAGTAACTCGGTTACAGTTACTTGGTTCAAAAAGTAACAGAGTTTATTACTGAGTTCAAAAAGTAACAGAGTTAGTTATTTGGTTAAAAAAGTGACAGTTAGTTACTTGGTTCAAAAAGTAAATCAGTTACAGTTACTTAGCTCAAGAAGTAACTCTGTTACAGTTACGTGCTTAAAAATGTAACAGAGTTAGTTATTTGATTTAAAAAGTAACTCAGTGACAGTTACTTAGCTCCAGAAGTAACTCGGTTACAGTCACTGGGTTCAAAAAGTGCCAGAGTTAGTTACTTGGTTCAAAAAGTAACAAAGTTAGTTACTTGGTTCAAAAAGTAACAAAGTTAGTTACTTGGTTCAAAAAGTAACAGAGTCCGTTACTTGGTTCAAAAAGTAACAGAGTCAGTTACTTGGATCATAAAGTAACTCAGTTACAGTTACTTAGCTCAAGAAGTAACTCGGTTACAGTTACTTGGTTCAAAAAGTAACAGAGTTTATTACTGGGTTCAAAAAGTAACAGAGTTAGTTACTTGGTTCTAAAAGTAACAGAGTTAGTTACTTGGTTCAAAAAGTAACAGAGTTAGTTACTTGGTTCAGAAAGTAACAAAGTTAGTTACTTGGTTCAAAAAGTAACAGAGTCAGTTACTTGGTTCAAAAAGTAACAGAGTCAGTTACTTGGTTCATAAAGTAACTCAGTTACAGTTACTTAGCTCAAGAAGTAACTCTGTTACAGTCACTGGGTTCAAAAAGTGCCAGAGTTAGTTACTTGGTTCTAAAAGTAACAGAGTTAGTTACTTGGTTCAAAAAGTAACAGAGTTAGTTACTTGGTTCAAAAAGTAACAGAGTTAGTTACTTGGTTCAAAAAGTAACAGAGTTAGTTACTTGGTTCGAAAATTCAGTTTCAGTTACTAATTTTAAAAAGTAGCTTACTTACAATTACTTGAAAAGTAACTAAGTTTTTTTAATAGTTACTTTCTGCTGGACATTCTTGCAAACAAATTACACACAAATCAATGGTCACTCATTGTAATAAAATAAATAAACGAAGACTTGCATGTGTTTTTTTATTTATGTTTCTAGAATAGTATAACATAAGGCTTTGTGTATTTATATTATTACAAAAAATTAAATGATGGAACGAGACATGGGAATCTTTGAGTGTAATTAGAAATGACGAATTGTAATAAAGCGTGGATGTTCGAAATTTAACTTGCAACGAAGCTTTGTTTCCTTGTCTTCGGAGATTCCACGAAAATCCTTTCACCTTCGCATCCAGAGAAGACATATTTTTTATAGTTGGAAACAGTGTTGCCAAATTTAGATTTTCCCACACGTTACAAATTTCCATGTTAAGTGCTGTAAAGTAACTGCTAATGTTATTTCTATGCAAAAGAGTAACTCTCTTACAGTTGCAGCTACTTAATTCTAAAAGTATCTAGTGACAGTTAGAAATACTCCAGAAAAGTAAATGTTACTAGTAACTGCGTTATAAGTAACTAGTTACTTTAAAGCATTGCACAAATTGCTTGCAGTAACTTAATGAAACTGAACGTAAACTTAAGGTGCTACAGCCCCCCTAGGGTCCGGTCTGCCAAGAGGTTTTAGCTGGATGGCGCGTGGTCAGCGCATCGAGTGACTCGAGTCCCATCGCCGCTGTTTTCTGTCTTTCGAGACTGCAGCCCGCTACTTCTTCTTTTCAAGTAGCTCCCCGATTGTCCTCACGACCCTGGGTCATGGCAGAAATTGTGGGTGCTCTTACCGGGAATCGAACCCGCGACCACTCGCAACAAGGCAAGAAAATGATAACAATAATAATAATTTGTAGCAGTAATAAGGTACGTAATGACGAGAGGCTGGGTGAACCCCAGAGCGGATTATGTACTATTAAAACATTGATATATTTCCATACGGCAACGCTAGCCTTCCAACTTAAGAAAGTGACGTCACATTATGAAATAGTGACGTCATGAACGGATGGAATCAATTTCATCTTGGTAATCTCTTACGCAACAGGCGTTTTGCATTGTTAATGCCTTTTTAATGGTAGGCGCCAAGGTAATGGAAGGTAGGATATTAATTCCTTTGGTGATTACACATGGTTAGGTTAGAGGAAGACGAACAAAGGATGAAGTTTGATTCTTCTGAGGAGTCTGAAGTCATCCACTTCCTTCCTTGGATTCAACTTGGCCTTACGTCACCAGTTATGATGGAGCCTGTTACATACACAACACGCCTGGACAAGGAAATTAAGTATTTACTTAAATACAATGGCAGCAGGGTGCGCATCCTGGACCGGTAGGGGGCTGAGGGGGATTTCCCCGGTACCAAACTATAAAATTCCCCCAGAAAAAATCAAGGGGGTGTTGTTATAACATTAGGTTTGGCTTCAAATAAACTTTACTAAGGGTAAAGACCTTCTGCTTAGAGAGGGCAGTAGCCGTGATGAAAGTTCAGTCAGGGAAAGATAAACCTCATTCCATCGCAATGTTTTATCGTATTGATGGGTACGAAACAGGCGCGTATATGGAGTATGTACGGATCCGCCGAAAATCACTGTTTAGAAAAATTCCAACTTCCGTGGCACCAATACTCTGCCCCATTATTTTCCATCTCTGTGGTTCAGAGACTAATTTACATGTAAACATGGTTTCGTACAGCCGATTCAAAACATTACACATAATTTATTCATTTACAACAGTGACTGCGATTAGGGTAGCGCAGGAGGGGGGCAGTTGCTCCTCCAGTGCGCTCTGAGTAAAGATAATTTAATTTTATGCGCCACATTTGCACCTGGTGGTGAAAATTTGAACTATATATATATATACGTATATATATATATATATATATATATATATATATATATATATATATATATATATATATATATATATATAGACACACACACACCGGCATTCGCTTCCCCATGGTCAACATAGCATCCAGTAGCGGCTTCTGCCTATTCGCACATTCGCACGTGCACACCCAAATAAATCTGCAAAGCAATTAATTTTTTTTATACTTATTCACTGGACACTATCTCCTTCAAAATATCAAACGTTCCGAAGCCCAAACGCCCCATCGGGTTCGCATTACCAACGCCTGCCACTGAGATACGTTCGTTCGGAACACAAGTCGCCCTGTGCTCATTTGCCGCTGTTTGCAGCACAAGAAAAGAGAAGAGATTCACGCTTGTAGATCGCGGTATTATGGGCTTCACGCACACTGCTAGTACTGTGTTCACGATACAGCAGTGTTGCAATCCCGTTTCATTCAAGATCGTGTAGTGGAGAAGATCGTCGTAAATCGTGGGATTTGTTTTGGAAAAGGGACTTTCTATTGTATCTTCGCCCACACTGTTCCGAGTATGGCAGGGGCAAATTCAAATTCAAATTCAAATTCTTTATTTACGTGGGCGAGGTTCAGCCTGAGGCTGTTCTGCCACCTAACCCGTGTCATCGATTACATTTAAATTTACATTTCTTATACATATGTTATTACAGTATTAATACAGTGTGCAATAAACTGTATGATTTAGTTACAAAATCTATTGATAAAATAATTCTAATAAATGTATGAATAAAGTGATACAAAAATTGTTAAAAGACAACTACATAAAAATAAAATAAAATGAATGAAAAATAAATAAAAATAAAAACATGTAGACAAAATACATAACATAAACATACAAGTTACATCATAGTATTTGAACACAATCTCTGCTCTTCCAAAAGAAAATTCTTTACTTCATTTCGGAAAGATTCTATTTTAGATATGCTCGACATGGTCTTAGGTAGGGCACTCCATATTTTTGCAGCAAAATATGAAAACGACGACTGATATGCTTGTGTGTTGCAGAGTGGAAGGTTAAATTTGAAATTATTTCTTGTATGGTGGCTGTGAATACTGGTGCGAGGGATCAACATGTCTGCCAGATACGACGGCTTGCCAGATGTAATAATTTTATGTATAAGGCAATATGTATGCAGTAGCCGCCTACGGTACATATTGAGGATATTCTTATTATTTATGGAAGGTAAAATATGTTCACGTCTCGGGATGCAAAATATGAACCGCATGCACGCATTTTGGCATTTTTGAATCTTTGCTTGTAAAGTTTTATTTATTCTACCAGAGTACACTACGTCACAATAGTCGAGAAATGGATATATAAGTGTTTCAACTAATCGCTGCTTGATTTCTGAAGATAATAGTTTGTTAAATTTAAACAAGAATCTAAGTGTTCCAAATGATTTATTGATTTGGCGGCTAATATGCTCATTCCATGATAGACGAGTGTCAAATATCAGTCCAAGGCTTTTAACTACTTGAGCTCTAGGTATGACATCATCATTTATTGTAATTGTTGTATTAGTGTGCTCGACCGAACCAATAGCATTTCGAGTTCCAATAAATGTATAACATGACTTATTAGCATTAATTTTAAGGCCATTTGCATCACACCATGTTTTTATCGCACCCAAATCATTACTTATGTATTCAATACTTATGGCAATTTCTGTTGGATTGAATGATTTGGTTAGTTGAGTGTCATCAGCATATGAATGTACGTTACAGTATTTGACAACTGAGGGTAGGTCTGCAATATAAATCGTAAACAATAAGGGACCTAGTATAGATCCTTGAGGAACACCAGATGATATATATAAATTATTAGATAATAAAGTAGGCGACAGTTTTACACGTTGATTTCGGTTACTTAGATATGAAAAATACCAGTTAAGGGTAGATTGTGTAAAATTGTAATATTTCAGTTTACTGAGCAGTAATTTATGTTGTACCGTATCAAATGCTTTGGACAGGTCCAATAATATTAATGCAGTGAGGAATTTCGTATCCATAGCCTGGAGGATGTCATTTGTGACTTTCAGCAAAGCCGTAGCAGTGCTGTGTGCCGGCCGAAATCCTGACTGTGAGGGTGGAAGAATATTGTTTTGGGCAATGAAGCTAAATGTCTGTTTATAGATTATTTTTTCTAGTAGGGGTGGGGGCAACTGAAAGCGAAAGGCGTGCCTTAAACAATGTCTTGCATTGTCTTTTCTTAGTACAGCTTGGTCAAAATAAACTGCCCTTGTAGCGCTGTACTCGAATTATCATATCAACCCGCGCAGGGGAACCGTGGATCAGTCAGCTGTGCCTGCTTGTGCGTTGCAAAATTATTGCACTGTCAAAAGCTCCTTCCTGTTTCAGTGGAAAGTGTTTGCTTTCATAATGAAAGAAAAAACTATACATAGCGAAAGCAGAGACGTAATATTTAACGTCGTTGAATTTTTGGAGGGAAGTTAGCTACAAAGCGTGTAGCGACTGCAGTAATAATACGGATACGGTGGAAGAGAAAGGAAAAGTTTGAACTACGAAGGGGGCAGTGTGGAGTGGACTGAGTGAGTACTGCTATTTTCCTTAATATTTATTATTATCTTGATTTCGCTTGCTTCTGTCGGTCATTAGAAGTAAGCAACTGGTAGATAGATTACAACTGATTTTCTGCTTTTCTGCATGTAGTCGTTGGATCGGCTCAAGATAAATTTTTCACCCGGGTGAGATGGAATAATGGCGCCCCCTACTTTCCACTGTTCAAGACCACGTTTATTGTAGGTATATGTTTGTTTAATACCTACAGATCGGTATTTCTATGTTTATAGTGATTTTGTCAGGTTGTCGAATGTTGAATTATCTATACCCAGTAACATCGCTCTTCTCGTGATCGACGGAAAATTCACCGAAGTATTTTCAATTTATATATATTAATATTTTTTATATTTTTCATGAAATAAAACTCTCCCATAGTCTCAATTTCAGTAAAAGGTGGTCATAACTTGGGTTGCCAATACATTTAGCATCATAATGTCTGCAAAAACGGGTGCCAGTATTTGAGAGGGGTTAAATAACACTTTTTCTAGACACGAGTCTGAAGTGCACACCCATAATGTCAGACCACGAGCCGCCACTGATAGCATCTACACTAACAAGGGAGGTTATCTAAGTGTCCCCCACCGATTTCCATGAAACTTGACAGGTGTATAGAGGGGCCCAAAGGAAGAAATACGTGTTCTTTTGTTTCGGCTAAAAAACTGTTCTAGGGGGCAAATCGCCACCCCCCTCAAATGTCAAGATGAGGACAAATTGAAGTGGGGATCTGACCCTGTGTCCCCCTCCGATTTCCATTAAACTTGGCAGGTGTATAGAGGGGCCCAAAGGAAGAAATACGTGTTTTTTTGTTTCGGCCAAAAATCGATTTTAGGGGGCAAAACCGGCCTCAAATGTCAAGATGAGGACAAATTGACGTGGGGATCTGACCCCTGTCTTCCCCTCCGATTTCCATGAAATTTGGTAGGTGTATAGAGGGGCCCTATGCCCCCTGTTTCTTCCTATGCCATATTTACGTGGTTTCGGGGTAAGATCACCACTTCAATTTCTCCTCATCTTGACATTTGAGGGGGGAGGTCTCCCTAAAACAGTTTTTTTAGCTGGAACACAAAAACACGTATTTATTCCTTTGGGCCCCTCTATACACCTGCCAAGTTTAATGGAAATCGGAGGGAGACACTTAGATAACCTCCCTTGCAAGTTTAAGCGCAATCCCTTGCTTTGGACGTGCTACATAGGGGCTGTATATACTTACGTTAGTATGTTGGGCAGGTCACACTTGTTCTCAGCCTACAAGTTGCTAAAGCTGTCTTTATATTCGCGTTCTATATCATGCTGTGGTTTCATTTAAGCACACAAGATGGCACTGTGCTTGACGTATTTCAGTTACACCATTTTTCGTCGGAAATATTTCGTACTGCGTAACTAAGTGAAGTTTCCGAAACGGAATCTTTGAATACTGGATAAGAAAAACTACCTAAACACTCTAAACTTTGTCGCTTAAACTCCCAAATCTAATTTCTTACTCTACATTACGTTCTCTAAAATGAAAATATCGAGAAGAAATTTTAATAAACGTTAAAGAGGTATAGTAGAACCACAAGCAAAAAAACCTGCGCAGAAGCACATCGCGCCGGCGGGTGCAAGAAAGAGCAAGGGGAAGCAACATTCGCGCTGGCTCACGTCAGCGTTGCCAGGCCTTTTGATTTCTCGGGAGAATTCCTTAATAAACTATTGCTATGGAACCTCCAACGGCCAGCTTAAAAACACGTTTCCTGCTCATCTTATTTGAACATGAAGGGGAGATGTGGAGTGGAACTCCACTCAGCCGTGAAAAGTGCTGTTTGAACTGTGAAATTATGTCAAACGCTACTCAATTGTACTAGGACATTATTTTATTACTTGTACTACATTACTGTTTTAGATGGCTGTATTTTATCCCTCCCTAAACTCTATTTCTATTTTAGTTATTTTACGTCGCTTTTGTGCCTCTGCGGGTAAGTACGACAACATGGATGAATGAAAAACTGATGAAATGGATGAAGTGACGCAAACACAGTGAAACGTCCTTTCCTTACGAGGTAGAAACACTGACTTCTTAGCATGGGCAAATTATGTTATACATGTATGTGTTTGTGGGTGTGTGTGTGTGTATATATCTAGGATGGGTGGCACCCTAGCATAAGCGATGCTATCTTGAATTATTGAGGAAGACATGCTGTCTAATTCACCAAATATATTTCACATACATAATGCATTTTCTCATTATGCTGCAGGACGCGTGCCCACCCCTATCGATAGCTGTACACCGAACACCAGCAGAAGGCAAACTGATTTGTTATTGTTAGCATTCGACTTGAAAGATTGCGGAAAATCGCCGACAACGAAAGGCGGCACTTTAGCTTCATCTGTGAACACAACTTTCTACCATTTTCTGTCATAAAAAATCCTCGCGATAATAGAGACATCGCAAACCCCTTGTGTCGGTGCTGAAAAAGGGCAAATTTGAGGGTCTTTCCACGCACTCTCTAACCGGAAAATGCGGAAGAGATGAAAGACGTTGGTCGGTTCCTTCGGGCGGTTTACTTTCTTTTGTTTGAAACATGTCCACTCCTGAAATGGAGATCTTCGGTATATTTTCGCCAAACACAGGGTGCTGGGTTTAGCGCCATTGTTACAAAAGTATCTGTGACGTTTACACCGTAAGCAATGCGCGCCACTCGCCTTCACCCCCCCCCCCTTCCAGTGCGCACGACTATGCCGCCCCTCCGCCCCCAAGAACGTCCTTCATCCGCTACTATTAGATCAACGGATTTTGTAGCAGATCTTCTGGTTTCCCAAGGAACAATCTCCCGAATTTTTCAAATCTTACCTGGTAACACTGCCCCGAACACCGATAACGGCAGGAAAGTTGCGCGAACGCTTTGGACGGAAGGTTTTTTTCCTTGTGGTCGAGCTATAGTGAGTGGTACGTGATAGTACGAGATGTGATCTTTGATAAATGTAATTTCTCATAAATTGCATGGGAGGAACTTCTTTGACTTCAATTGTTCAGGTATTGTGTAGACAAGTAACCTTAAAAGTGCCTGTAGAGGAGGTTGGGGATTACGACACCAGAGGTCTCTGTTTCAAGTTGTTTTTTTCCTTCGTACATTCTGTGATTCCTTTCAAGGGCGTGTATATGGGAGATCCACGGCCCCCCGAATTACGTGTCAAGTACTAAAATTAAGTAATGAAGATGTACTTGTTTATTTATTTATTTCCACTAAACTTTCACGAAGGCAAGAATTAGATTGGGATCCTACAGATTTGAATGACAGTACCAAATAACATTTACGTACAATAATATGCATAAAATATTAATCGGGAACTTTACTTTTCCTCAACTGGATCTAACTCCTTTTTTGTTATTCAATAAACATTAAATTCTTTATCTTTCCTCACATTAATTCACTTGCCGGGACAGTTTTTTTATGCAAATTTTGGCGATTTTAACTATTCATAAGCGTCTCAACCTTAAAAGTCAGTATGGAAGTAAATGGAGTACTTCCCTCTCTCTCTAATACATGAGTTTTCCGAATAGCTCTGTCCTCTACGACCGCTGCGTTGCCAGATGTTACAAAATTTACAAAATGTAAAAGTAAAAAATTTCAAACAGTGAAATCATTTCCCTGTAGAGTTTTTAATGCTCTATTTACTGACGGCATTATATAACCTGTCATAAATTCATGTGATCTGAAATTTACATAATTATGGAATTTTGCAAAACGCTTAATTTTTTTCTAGTAAATACTTCAAAAGCCATAAATATCAAACCGCTTGATCAACTTCGCCAGTTTTTTTTTCTATAGGATCTATGGGGTTTGTAGATATGATATTCTTTGCCTGAATGAATTAATTTGCTTACGAAGAGAGTTATATATATATATAAACACAGTGGGGAGACACCGCAGCAAGAACAAAGCACGGTGTAACAAAAGAGAACATTAGTTGTCTCCTTGGCAGGTACCATTCCCCGTCCAGTCCTCTTTCTCTTGGGGACTCCCCAAGCGCTGCACTGCCAGCGTCGCCATTTCTACCCCAAACCATGTACGCGTCTGTTGCCTGTCGAGTGTCACGGACCACTTTGCTTGCATTCTGGATGTGTTTCTTCGTCCTACGTCGTCCTCCCGTGGTTTTCCAACCCCGCACTACTTTTCTCGACTGCACTGCTTCAGTCATGGTGTTTGTTTCACGCTGTGCAATTGTTACTTCATGCTTCATTGATTCTTTTGTCCATACCGTTATCGATCACTACCCTTTCCCTTCACTTGTCTTGCGGGAAACTCCTATTTCCTTTGTGGAACCCCATGCGCATGCGTTGCGCAGCTGCCGCCTGGTGTTTTTCGGATGGGCGACTTTGGTGTTCCTTTTGACTTCTTTTGTTCCGCCTTTCTATCTTCACTGGTACTGGCTGTACAGTAGTGTGAAGTTCATTTTCACACGTTTTCGGCGTTGTCTAGCTCTTCACGGAGGCATCTCTCGGCAAAGTGGAAATGGCACTTTCGTCTCTATTTCATGGGAGGTATCTGTGGTTTTCATTTGTACCCTACCTTTAGAATCACCCTGTATATATATATACACACACATTGGATATTTTGTATAAATCATCAGACAAAGTTGGTTAGCGAGAAACTTTTCGGTTTGTCGCGACACACATGCAGACCAAGCGAGAAAAGTGTTGACCATTGTTTGAAGTTATTTTTAGAATGCATTGTTAGAGTCCAGCGCAGATAATTCTGCCGTGCAATGCGCGACAGAACTAAAGAAGCAGTGTTGCTAATGGAGCAGATAGAAAAATCGCTGCGGTGCGCCGATGCACAGCTGTTACGTACAACAATAAAATTAGAGAATTCAGGTCTATGTAACGTTGAGTTTTAAACGTCATGCATTATACCAGGACTAGGATTAATATGTACTAACAAGTGACTATGTATGTAGCTACATACATATGGACTAAAAATTCGCAAAATATGAACTAACACATAAGTAAAATTACCAAAAATGCTGCAAAGAAGACTTCTTCATACGATTCCTTATTTGAGTGATTTCAAACAAAATAAAAAAATATATATATTATTTTTCATTGCATTAATGCACTGGTGGCGTTCTAACTTTTCACTCCCAAAACCCGTATACACTGGTATGGAACTGCAACGGCAGATAATAACATGCCAACGTGTTAAACCGCTACAATTGCACCATAACACTCCTCCTGAAGCAGTATTATTATTTCCTCTCTGATATCGGCGACAGTCGGTTGCCTTTGTTGTACATTTACAAAGGATGCCGGCTTCCACAACAATAACAAGTACATATACTGCCACTAGACGATAAGCTGCGCGGATTTTTCTTTTGTTATGAACCAGGGCCGGCGCTAGTCATTTTGCCTCCCTGGGAGGTGGCGGCAGATGCCGCTCTATTTCGACCCCCCCCCCCCCGGTCATTACGCAGCAACGGAAAATTGAAAATCAATATATTCCTAACTAAAACATCAAAATATAAAATAAATAATGAGACTTCTTATGCTATTTCAATACTATTCAGCGCAAAAGAATATCTCGCTCGATCACAGTTTTCAATAGGCTTATTTTTTTCTTCTCTTCAAATTTTGCCGCTCTGGGCGATGGGACGGTTATCCCTCCCCTTCCGCCGGCCCTGCTATGAACTTGGTCACCCATCAAAGCATGGCAATTTTAACACAGAAAACAATATGTATCGCATTAAGCAGCAAAAATGACAGCCTCCTCTATGCAATTTCTACAAGAACACGTGCCGGAGCCAGAGTTGAAATGATGTTGGACATAATTTATTTATTTTGAATAATTCCAAAATTATGAAATATGAACAATTTGTTGCTGCTGTTCGCTGCTCTCTTGCCAAAATGCTTTATTGGGATGCTAACACCATGACTGGCTTCCTCCTTCATGAACTCGTGCACGTTGCTTAGAATTTCCCGAGCTTGGCTATGCAAGGTTTTTGATTTCAACTTCGACAGAACTGGAGGCATTATGGAATTTAACGTTCATTAGCAAACACACACTTTTACATACACACACGCAATACACGCACACAACGTCAAACCGGTCAAATACTTAGTATAAAATAAAAATATGGTGCTTCCAATCCAACAAAACTCACCGTCACTTTACCTGCCTTTTCCCCTTCCGTGACAGAAATAGTGCTTCATTATTACAGTTGGCAACACTAGTTACTAGCTAGCCAATGAACATGCACTGCATAAAAGAAGCAAGCACTACGCCGTGCTATATTGCCACATTAGCGTCCCTACCGAACGGTGGGAACCGCTAGCTGGAGCGCTATTCAATTGTTTTCAATGATGTTTGCGCGAGTGTGTCCAGGAATGGAATGACAATGTGGCAACAATAGCGAAGGTTTTCGAGCAGGGTAGAACACATGATGCTAAGAGAGAGGGAGACGAAACGAAAATTCGTTTCTACGCAACGGCAAATTTACGTGTGTGGCACTCTACTCCACAGCACCATTATTTTTTGTAAAATCGTAGATTGTTTACGCGGGCTGTCTCGCGTATGAAATTCATTGCGCGCCACCGACGTCACAATTCATTTGCAGGCAAGTGTCCCGGTTCGTAGGAAGTGCAGTGTGATAATTGTGGATTGCATGTAAATTACATATTTCGTTTAATAATTGCTAGAGAAGCTGGAAAAATACGCAGTATTGGTAAACTTCGAGGTAAAGTACGCATAATAGTTATGTGCGTGATAAATCACTTTTTAAAGTCAATGAATATCAGCAAGGCGGTTAAGACAGCGGCTGATGTTACCGAGGGCTCTGAACGTCTTGTATACAGTATACGAAAGCAAGAAACCGAAGGTTCTCTCAAAACGTCGGCAAAAAGCAGTCTAAAAGAATGGGAAAACAGAATAATGCCAGAACGAGAAAATACGATGGCATAGTGCAAAGTGGAGTGCGTCGCATAGTTCATTGCTTGCTTTTCGAGAACATTCCACTCACTCTGAATTTAATATTGGGGAGGATAAATGATGACAGTTCGTTACCGAATATATCTTATTTTTTTTTGCATTTATTTAATTCTGTTTATGTAAAGGATTCAACGAAAGAAGTAACAATAGTTTCGTGTATTACACATATAATGCAAATGTAAAATAGTAAATAGTTGCGTCAAAATATAAACTTTTAAATGCAAATCTTGAGGTAACTATCGTTTTTTTCCAAAATGCATCAAATGCATAGATTATGAAGATTTCTTATACGGTATTAAGGAAGTAAATTTGTCGCAATCATTAGCGATTAACAGCGACTCGATGCGCCTCCGCTTGTTGATCTGTCAATGCTGCGCTCCATTTAACCCATACTGACTTTTAAGGTTGAGACGCTCTATAGATAATGAATACGTGCTGTCGTATCTCTAACCGTTCTCCGTGGCGGAGTTGTTAGCACAGCACTTCCTCTACTGGTCCCGGGATCGATTTCCGGCCTTTGCATGAGTGTTCTTTGTGAGTGTCCCTTCATCATATTTTCATCAAATCACCACTCATTATTTTCGCGATTAGCGAAAAGTGGAAGAAAAGCGAAGTAAAATAACCAAAACAGTCAGTCAATCCGTGTTATATTTTCATTACGTATCATCTTTTTTCCAATTCATGAAATAACAAAAGTACAATATTAATTAATTCGCATGTTGTGAATAGATAGGCCTATGAATTATATTAACATATTGATATGTTAATATAAATATTATTATTGTTTGGGAGACATTCTGTTCGGACCCCCTTAAGAAATATGATACGTGCCCGATTTCTATCTACACGAAACAGGGAGCTAAAGGAGATATAACTTTTAATCAGACGTTGCGTGACTCAATCACACTGTGATTTATGTTTCACAGTGATTTTCACAGTTCAGCGATTCGTCTGACGTCACCAGTTCGCACCATACCTGCCGCAAACCAAGTGCAAAGTGCGTGGAGAGCTCCAAAGATGGTCATCGACCTCTTGCACCGTCGTGTGGTCCTTTTGGAAGCAGACAACCTCCTACGTTGGCCGAAACTCGTCTCGTTTCGAACGAGGAAATGGCTTCTTCCTCCACAAACACCATACGCCGGGTGCATCACCACGGCCGGCCGAAGCGTAATCGCGTGTGGCTGTTGGGAGGATGATGAACCTGCACTGGCGAAGATGCTGCACCCAATGCGGTCGTGACGCTGGACGATTGAGGATGTGGAACTCATCCCGGAGCCCTTTCATTATAAGATCACACGTGGTACTTTCCATGCATGCGATGCACGATTCGATGATGCGGTCCTCTGCGTCCACTGTGACGTCTCATTTATGGATGGGCGTTAGAACCTGAACCCCAGCCTCGATCCTCGATCCAATATTCCAACCTCGAATTTTCGATTCGATATTCCCCGGGGTCGATACGCGGTAGAGTCACATTGCACTGTGGTTCGCGGATTCCACTTTAAACTGTAGATTCAGTCCCGATTATCATATCTGTGCATAAAGTGGACTTAAAACAATAATTTAAATAAACAATTCCATTAGATATTCGATTAGATATCCCAACCTCGGATCCTCGATTAGATATCCCTACCTCCAATCCTCGATTAGATATCCCTACCTCGAATATTCGATTAGATATCCCTACTTCCAATCCTCGATTAGATATCCCTACCTCGAATATTCGATTTGATATCCCAACCTCGGATCCTCGATTAGATATCCCAATCTCGAATCCTCGATTAGATATCCCAATCTCGAATCCTCGATTAGATATCCCAACCTCGAATCCTCGATTAGATATCCCCTCCTCGAATATTCGATTATATATCCCAACCTCCAATCCTCGATTAGATATCCCCTCCTCGAATATTGGATTATATATCCCAACCTCGGATCCTCGATTAGATATCCCAATCTCGAAATCCTCGATTAGATATCCCAATCTCGAAATCCTCGATTAGATATCCCAATCTCGAATCCTCGATTATATATCCCAATCTCGAATCCTATATTAGATATCCCAACCTCGGATCCTCGATTAGATATCCCTACCTCCAATCCTCGATTCGATATCCCAATCTCGAATATTCGATTAGATATCCCAACCTCGGATCCTCGATTAGATATCCCAACCTCGAATCCTCGATTTGATACCCGTCCCTTCCTGTTGGTCGTGGTAAGGTCATCGCCTTGTAATCAAGCGGTCCCGGGTTCGATACCCAGTGGAGGCAAACAGTGGTTCGGGTCCCACTTAAAACTGTAGGTGCAGTCCCAATTAGCCTATCTGTGCATAAGGTTAGGTTATCTCTATTCGGTCCCCTAACCTCGAGTCCTCGATATTATAGTTGTAAACGGACCTTTAGTCTAGTGTTGAATGAATGAACGACTTCAATTTTTGGGTGCGTGGTCACATATGGCCATTTTTCACCCTTCAAACTATATGAGGAAAATTCCCCTTATCTAAAATCCTTACCTGAAATTTAGAAAGGTAGTGAAGAAAGCCCTTTGAGGAAAGGTTAAAAGTGCATGTTGTGCTGGGACCTGCATAGGACAACCGCAACAATTTAAGAAGGTAAGAATACACTAACTACTTCAGGGACAGTGTAAAGGCCCGTGCTTCTCGAAAACTAAAAATATTTGTTGAAACACTATCAACATCTCCCAACATGGATGATAAACACTTGGAAGGTGAAAATCAGTGGTACGTATAGTATCCATGTCCCCACGTGTGCCACCGGCAACGAAACCTTTCGCATATTGTTCATACATTTAGCTTTAATCAGGAGCGTATATTCTAGGGTAGCTAGGCTATCTGCGAAGCCTGAAGTCTAGAGAATAAAATACAGGAGAAATTGAAAATTATATTATTCATATCAGTGAGATGATCCTGATTCTGGAGTTCGCAACCCGATTTCTTATGAGTTGGCAACCCGATTTCTTATGAGTTGGCAACCCGATTTCTTATGAGTTGGCAACCCGATTTCTTAGGAGTTGGCAACCCGATTTCTTATGAGTTGGCAACCCGATTTCTTAGGAGTTGGCACCCCATTTTTCTTATGAGTTGGCAACCCGATTTCTTATGAGTTGGCAACCCGATTTCTTATTAGTTGGCACCCCATTTTTCTTATGAGTTGGCAACCCGATTTCTTATGAGTTGGCAACCCGATTTCTTATGAGTTGGCAACCCGATTTCTTATGAGTTGGCAACCCGATTTCTTATGAGTTGGCAGCCCGATTTCTTATGAGTTGGCAGCCCGATTTCTTATGAGTTGGCAGCCCGATTTCTTATGAGTTGGCAGCCCGATTTCTTATGAGTTGGCAGCCCGATTTCTTATGAGTTGGCAACCCGATTTCTTATGAGTTGGCAGCCCGATTTCTTATGAGTTGGCAGCCCGATTTCTTATGAGTTGGCAACCCGATTTCTTATGAGTTGGCAGCCCGATTTCTTATGAGTTGGCAACCCGATTTCTTATGAGTTGGCAACCCGATTTCTTATGAGTTGGCAGCCTGATTTCCTATGAGTTGGCAACCCGATTTCCTATGAGTTGGCAACCCGATTTCTTATGAGTTGGCAACCCGATTTCTTATGAGTTGGCAACCCGATTTCTTATGAGTTGGCAACCCGATTTCTTATGAGTTGGCAACCCGATTTCTTATGAGTTGGCAACCTGATTTCTTAGGAGTTGGTAAACTTATTTCTATTCATAGCCGAGGACCACGTGTCAGTGAGATAGCCCAGATGTTGGATTCAGTATACGCCACTGGCTTTAATATACGTGAAATTGGCCAGTATATATTATGTAGATTAAACCGGAATTTAAGTAAATTGTTTAAAGAACTTAAAGATTGGTTTACGCACTGATCGTTCTCCGTCGCACCCTTCTGATGACTTGGTTTCCTCCCCGATCGGAGGGAGGAGCCGAAGCGAGTGGCTATTTATAAATGCGCCAGTTCCACCGCCTGCAAACAACGTTGGCGGGAGAAAACTGCTTGTTCCTATCTGTTGCTGTGCCACGCTTGACAGACAGAGTGTTGCTACGTCAAAAGAAATATAGATCAAAGTTTCGGTCAAAAAGAAGATATGAAAAGTAAAGAAATTACCAGAAAATTTGAGGTCGTCGGATTTCTGTTTCTTTCTTTACTTGCATTGGTTTCATTTCTAATTACATATAATTAATATAGATGGCGTAAATAATAAATATATATAAAAGAACTTGTTGCGGTAAATCAAGTAAAATTTTCTGGATACTCCTCTGGTTTAATGTTTCTTAGAGGACAGTGAAATCGGCTTAAGTCGATTATTAAGCTAGATAAAGGTTATTTAAAATATCAGTAATGAATGTGTTTCGACTCCCAAGGATTTTAACGCTCATTTTTACAGTAATTTGAGCCATGTGTTGACAGATTTAGAGAAAGCCAGTTTATACTCATACGTATCTTATTCCTTATATGTAGGCTATTTGAGTTTTTCTTCTTCTGTTAACAGAAAACGTGGTTTCTACTCTGCAATTTTTGCCTTTGTTTTACTTGTGTGAATGTGTTTAGGTAGATGGGAGGCAATTAATAATTTGTCTGTATTTTACAAGTA
The DNA here is from genome assembly GCF_977018435.1 of Lepisma saccharinum. NCBI lineage: Eukaryota > Metazoa > Arthropoda > Insecta > Zygentoma > Lepismatidae > Lepisma > Lepisma saccharinum. The sequence continues at coordinate 25,902,488 of NC_139251.1, read as the reverse complement.
TCCTTGTTGCATTTCAATTTTTTTTTAACAATGTTTCTTGACTGCATTTATCATCTTCCTCGTGCTTTGTTGCATTTAACCCATATTTTCTTGGTAAAAATTCATATTTTACTTCGCCCCGTAGGAAGACATATTCTTGATACCGGTTATTTTTTGTTATTTTACGTCGCGTGCTTGGCGATCAGTCATGATTGAAATAAATTGATGAAGTAGCCCGCCTCCATGACGGAATGGTCATCACAGCGCACTTCAAAACCCAGGGATCCTGGGTTCAAATCCCGACCTGGGCATGGGTTTTCTTTGTGAGTGTGTCTTCATCAATTTAATCATATCATCACTCATCCTTATCTCTGCTATTAGCCGAAAGTGGCAGAAAGGCGAAGTAAAATAAATAAATCAAAAATTGGTATGGAACCAAGGAACACCCATGGCAACGCCAGGATTGGATCGCATATAACCGTAGCAAGTCCAAATAGAAAGTTAATAGCACTTATTTTTTAATTCACACTTTTAGCCTTCAAACATCTGGTCCTGTCAAATTATTTCAGTACCTTCAAAAGTACGTCTTCACTCGTATTGCATGAAGATTTCAAACTAACCTACCTTGATCACCTCTTCAAGAAGTTCCGACAAGTGTCGCAAGGTGGCAGGCGCTCTTAGACTCGAACGTCATCTTACGGGAGAATCAGGAAGCTTTATGATACAGTTTAAGGGTGCCTGATTACTATACGTTTCGAAGTATACCACAGCCACCTCTAGAACAAGGCCGCGGCCATCCATGTGGCAACACCGCTCCCGCTCTTGGAAGGAGCTGGTTACCCTGACTCATCTACTGCATTTGCGTGCTGCTTTTGTATATACAAACAAGACAATAATTACGCAATAAGAGCTGGTGTCATTTTTTACACATAAATTCTTTAGTGAATGTGTAAGCATAGTATTTTAAGCTTTTTAAATTATAGGCATTTCATTTTATTACGAAAATAACTTTACAGAAATTGGGGATGCCCAATAAATAAAAAAATAAGAGAATAAAAAACCTAAACCTATGTTTTACCTGGTTGTAACTAAAAATAGGTATTTAATAAGTAACTTATTAATATTATGATTTATTCAACTATGACTTGTTTGCATTGGTTAAAGAAATAAATAATAAAATCCATAATAATTTGAGTTTATCTTTTGTACTTTATTTTGGTGTGCTAAACTACGTATAGGCTATTATTGTACAAGGAAGGAAATAAATAGAAATCCATTTTTTTCAAAAGTCCAAAAAATTTACTTTTCCAATGTTAACTGATTTTCATACATTGTTAAAACCAAGAAAACTATGACAAAATGGTAAGCTTTCTTCTATTGCTGTGCTGAACCACTTGATCAGTTCTGGACTTGGAGTAATTGTTCAATAGAATGTCACACATGGTCGAGACAATTCTTTTTGCAATTTGTAAATTTTCTCTGCCACAATGTCTCTTTTCTTTTAAAGTATCACTTACATCTAAGTCCAAATTGAGACCATCTAAGCTAAGTTGTTGTAAAACATATTTTTGATTACAAGTTTCTAAAAATGTGGGCTCATGCTTAGGTTGTAAAAGTGTCTGAGCAATACCAATCACGTGTCTGCTTACATCAATAGTAAAGTCTGAAGGTACAGAAAGTCCTCCCCTATTCAGTTCCTCAAAATAACTATCGTTTGGCTGGTATACATTTATCAGTAAATTAGAACAATCACTACAGTTCAAGCTTGCATTTAGCTTGAAACTTGCATAGCCACATACAAACAAAAATCCTGACTTATCGCACTTAAGGTTGTGAATGTATGGTTCTAATCGTACATCGTATAAACTGTCATCTACAGATTGCAATGGTAGTGACTTACTGTTTGGCCTACCATACTCACTGGCATTTTCTTCACTCATGAGGCCATCTTTTGAAAACTTTACCTCTCCATACCTGGCAGAGTGAAGACCTAGTACACCTCTAATCCTATTTTTTTTTTCAACTTCAAGAACTTGTATAACTGAAATGTTATAGTTTCCACCTGTCAATTGCCTGTATTGGCCAAATCTCGACTCTAAATTGTCTGTTTGAAATTTGCCAGTCAAAGTAAACTGAGCCTTGACAAGTGTTAAAGAATAGATGATTAGCTCTCTTAAAACATATGTTGTTTGAAAAATGGCGGAATAAGTGTCATCGGTCAAAGAACCGCCCAAAGAATTTCCTTGATTAACAGTTTTACATTTTTTTAACCACAGCAAAAAGTCTTTCAAAAACACTAAACGCTTATCATTGACAGAATCAAATGGTTTCTGCAGTGGATTGCGCTTAACAATATGAGTAAATTTACGTTTAACATTAACAATACTCCACCAAGTCAAAACTACCTTAGCAAACATTGCTGTTTCATACTTTTGTAAGGCAGTGACTGTAGTCTTATGCAAAATGTTCACAACAAGAGATACTTTTTTGTCTCTCCAATGAATTCGGATATAAACTTTTGAAATTAAGTTTTGGAGCGGACTTAATTAACTCGTCTGACTCCATTTTGTACAATTGTCTTAAATCATTAAAAGATGCACGTGCTAGGGTTACATTGTCAAACTCATCTTCTATGTTTGTATTAGAAATAAGGTCATTTACAATATTTACATCATCGTTTCGAGTGTAAGTATCCAAATGATCCCAGACAGGAATGAGAAAAGACTGTGTATGTTCTTAAAATTATGAATACTGTCATACAACACAAATGTTTTAAAAGGATTTCCGCTAATATTAAAGTAAAATTTACTTTCAGATTCGCTTGTTAGAATATTATACAATACTCTATTTACACTATTATTGTCACAAATAACAGAAATAACGCTGAGATTACATTCTTGGTGAAGTTTAATAACAGTCTTGGTACTTGCTGCTAGTTCCGTACCTTTTACTTGTTTTATAGGAACAAGCTTTACAACTTCTTTAAAATTACCAAAAGCAGAACTTATAAAAGCTACCACAGTTTATGTTAATTTCTCTGTATCGTTAGAAGCTACACCAAAGATAATGCCATTTTTGTAATCTAAAGTTTCTTTTACATGAATTGCATCTATTTGTAAGTTGACTACTCTTTCCAAAGCAGATAATTCTTTAGTCACATGTGAAATAAAGTTTATGTTCTCAACATCAGTTTTAGGTGATACAGAAAAATCTACAGTTTTTGAAGAAGTCTAGGATGAGGCAAAGTGAGAATACTATTGAGTCTTATTGTATCATAACTTTTTACAGAAGACATATAAATAAAAAAATGCATTCAAAATAGTAGAAACATTGTATTTTGGCGTTTTAGAGAACATCAAAGAAAACTGGTCTTTGATAAAACCTGTCACGGGCTAATTTAATAACTAACTAATTAACTCAACTGAACTAACTGAGCTGAGCTTAGCAACGCAACATCGAAGAATCGCTCGCCTCACCTGCTGGGCGAATTAAACATCACATGAATTATAATACGGTCAGGATAAGTGCCTAACAGTCGGAGTTACCGAGAATAAACCTAGGAGGATTTGATTTTAAATACCTGAAATGAGGTTACATAATACTACGGTGTTTCTGAATATACACATATATTAAAGGACATATAAATAGACAGTACATCTTGCCCTCTTTCACTCGATCTCACATTCATACTCTCATTCCATGGCATATGGCGACAATATGACAATTACAAAGGTTAGATTAATTACTACTTTGACCATACTCTTGCTATGTCTTGGCTACATTGCCTTTTACAATTTATCGTTTAGGATTTTTAAGTATAAAGTGAATAATTGTTCGTTGTGCGAACCCCTTCTATCTTTTCTGAAGGTATAAATATATTCAATGAACTATTGTTTAGCTGTAAACATAAACTCTGATCTGTAACTTTGATTGTCCGCCGGAATACCGATGTCTAGGGATGCCATAGCACTGATTTAAGTTATGCAATGATTTGATTTACGCAGATTCGCGGTAGATAGGCGTCATCTCTCTCACACACGCACATGGTTGGATCTTACCTTCGCTGCATTCCCTCTGACCTGGGTTGGGTGAAAGTGGTCCTACAGTTCTGGAAGACATCCGCACTCCAGGGTTGCACTTCGCGGTTATCCTGGTTGGCGAAAGTGGATCAGTCGGCAGCTCCATCTGGCATCATCGGATCCTGGCTTCACTCGTTCACTTCGCAGGGACGTCCAGGACGGTACACGCACACTGTCGACTCCATACGACAACTTGCGCAATAATAGGTCAGTTCTTCGCGGTCACTCGTAAGTACAGATACGTGACTTGGGCGATGAGACTAACATACGCGATGAGCCATTCGCGGTTTCACATGGATATCAAATGTTATTAACTTTTACTACTTAGGACGTTGTTTCGGACGATTGACACAGGTGGACGTGTCTGGCGTTACTCTCACATACCACACGTATGTGCACGAATGCGTTGACGGTGAGGGGGAAACGACCCCCTGGTTCTATTCTGCTCTACTCCATGGCTCTGAAACACTCACGCGAGTAAAAGACAAATCCAGACCACGAGTCTGATCGCAACTCTGAGCTCGTAGCTCACACTCCGGTGGCGATTGTAGGCAAAACTGTGTCTCGCTATTCCAAATCATCCCTTTTATTCCAGATTTGAACGTGGTGACTCTCTACCCTCTATGATCAGGTGCTTGTTTATTGTTTCTGGTGCTTTGACCGTTGTCCTCCTATCCTGGTCAATGCTCACTCCGGTCCTTAACCTCTGGTAGCAGCCCCTCGTGCAGAGATTAGGTTAAATCTTCCTCTATTGTGTCAGTCACGAAAAGCAAGGCCAACTCAGTAGGGTAGCGTTTCCCATTAAATTCAGCGATGAATCTTTAATAATTCATAACTCCCGTAGTTCTGTTCTGATAAGGCTCAAATCTTGGAATCAGTACTTTCATGATGTGGTCTTCCGCTGGTTAAAATCTCATCCAATTCGGTCCATTGGTTTAGAAGTTGCATTTTTCTTGCTATTCCCATAAGAATGCATGTAAATCCGAATTCGGGCGAAAAACGGTGGTTGAGCAAGCTAGTGCTGGCTAAGACAGTTCGCTAGACACCTGTATTCGCGACGGATATTAATATTACAAATTGCAATTAATTCCTAATAACGGGCAATTAGATTAATTACCTATTACTCAATATTTGACCGTTATAAACCAACCTTTTTCAAAATTCGTTCAGAAGTTTCAGCCTCCGTATTTTCTAGCTCTGTTTTAAGAGCTTCTAAAAATGAGTCAATTTGACTGATTAGTACATTTATTTTATCCTCTGATTTAAAAAAAAATGTCACAAAAATCTAAACCAGCTGTTTATTGCTTCCATTCTGAAAATTTGTGATGCTCCACGGCAGATGGATGAATTCGGTATGATACCGCCATTTGTATGAACTTCTACATCCAAATTGCGATTTATTCTTACACTGGCACTAACCTTAGGTGAGTTAGTAATATCCAACTTGTAAACAATACAACAAGTATCACTGGTAAAAACAGACCACTCGGGTTTATCTGACAGCTTGGAGCGTACATTTTCACTTAGTAACTCAAAACTTTGTTATCCTCTTCTATCTGCTTCTGTAACTCCTCCTTTTCCGCTTTCTGCCGCTTTTCTACATCTTGTTTTCTTTTTTCGGGAGTTTTCCTTTTTTTACTGGAAGGCTTACTTAAATAAGTAGGCAGGTTAGGAAAAATGCAGGGAACCGCATCTTCCGATAAAACAGCTTTGCTTCTCACAAATTATTTTTCGTTGCCCTCTTTGTCTTTGAATTTTTCGACTAAACTGAAAATGTTTTGCACACACAAATGAATTGTTTGTAGGTGTCCGACTACCTCTAGGAATGGCGCGAATCACTCATTTCTGAGGTATTCTTTTGTTGAAATCTTAAAACACGGCACATATCCCTGTGTTTGAATTTCAGAGTCGTAGTTACTCCTGCAACCAGGAATAACACACTTCTTAGGCATGCCGACATAACTTCCAACTGAACACTGTCACAAATTAATCGCCATGAGGACAAAAACAAACGAGCGCGCAATATATTCCCTCTGCATTGAAGTGGCGGTAGAGGCTTGCGACCAGTCTCCTCGCGACGCTGCCAATTCTCATTCGTCGCGGACTTGTTCTAGAGGTGGCTGTGAGTATACACAATACCAGTATCCTATATATACCGGGTGTCCCAGAAGTCTTTTCCTGATTACAAACTTTATTCATATCCGCTATATGCAATGTACAGATGTGAAAGTGGTGCCAAAATGTTGGAAAACTAACCAAGTTTATTTGTTGCAGGTTTGAGAAACGTGACTGTAGTGTAGCAGTGTCAGTGCCAAGGAATCCGGAATTAATGCTTTTGACATCGGGTGGCATCTTTCCATACAATGTTTCTTGGACTTGACAGGATTTGGGAATGAAGATAAATTCCATTTTTTTAAATACCAACTTATTGATGGCAGATATTCTAGACGAAAGAATTCTGTACATTTAAAAGTTCCTCTGCACAGTTATTGGTGACCGGGTCTCGTGATACCCGAGGACATGCTGAGCTTTTTCCTGATTTGTGAACATTTCCGGTTTTCTTGGCAATGACACTGCTACACTACAGCCACGTTACTCAAACCTGCAACAAATAAACTTTGTTAGTTTTCCAACATTTTGGCACACTTTCACATCTCTACCTTGCATATGGCGGATATGAATAAAGTTTGTAATCAGGAAAATACTTCTGGGACACCCGGTATATTCTCCTGTTTTTGTTATCTACTGTGTAAAATGTTATTTTTATGAGTTTGGTTATGTAAGCACAGCTTGAATATTATTATATATTATTATAGATTTGTATTTATTAAGGTGAACAACCAAATATTGTATTTAAAAAATCCGTAGTTTGTATTTTAATGCAAATTTCATAAAATTCTTTATTCAAAATCAATTTTACATAAAGAAAACACCATGCAATATGGCCGTCTTTGTTGTTGACCGCCGACTGCTGTTGTAGGGAACGAAAATACGAAATGTCAGTTGATATCTCCCAATTACGTAGTTTAATTCGCTTTTAAAAGTTTTTTAAAGTTTTATTGCAATATGTTTGGAGAAAGCGTGTTGTTTATTTTTTTTTTCTTTTTGGGTTTCGGTTCAGCGTTTCATGCAGGCACCATTCTTTCCCACCACTGCAGAAAGACGTTGATTGATTGGCTGAAAGATTTGTGGCGTTGAAGGATGAATACCTGCCTACCTACATGGCTTATGCCACATTATATCTTCCATGTTGGATTGCATTGTTGCCAACGGGCTAACGAAATTACCAAACATAGAGAAATACCCAAACATAAAGAGCGTATACTATTTGATGAAATAAAAGTAGACAATTAGAAAAAGGTGTTAACAATGGTGAAGGGCAGTAGTGGCTACTTGGTGCCAAACTGAGGGGGGGGGGAGGACAGTTTACTTTCTCTTGGTAGACAAGGCTTAACATTATGAGGCCGTAGTGCTGGGGCAAAGAGTAGGGGGCCACCGCCGCCACTGGTAATATTTATTATTCGCAAATGTAGCCGTGATTTAGCAAAATTGTGCTGGACGCTTTTTTATGGAATCTACCCCCCCACCCCACCCCGGAAGTTAAGTCCCAAGTTCCCTTCTTTCCCCAAAATAATAGACCCCATGTTACGTCCATGGTGTTGTGTGCTGCTCATGTATGCTTGTGTTTGCCCTATTATCTATTCATCTTATCAACATGCATCTGCATAGTCGCGATAGGCCAAAATCGGCAGAAATGCGACGTTAAATCTACCCTTCTCGGGAAAAGGCACTGAAGTACGTGGGTCGTTCAATATATAAGTTCCCGTATGCTGTAAAAAAAATATATATATTTTTAAGATACCTTAGAAAACTATACGTACATGTGTAGGAGGATCCTTCCTCACTTCTCCACATAATCCCCATAGAGATTCAGGCATTTGTCCCACCGTTGCACCAATTTGTCCATACCCTTTGCAAGAAAATCAGGGCTCTGGCTATTGAGAACTATTGTCACATTACGCTTCACTTCTTCATCTGTTTCGAAACGGTAACCTTGCAATTCAGACTTTAACACCGAAAAAAGATGGAAATCACTCGACGCTAAATCGGGGCTGTATGGAGGGTGGGGCAGCCGTTCCCACCCCAATTCTTCAATTTTGTGTTGTGTTTGCACTGCTGAGTAGGGGCGAGCGTTATCGTCAAGAAGAATGACACCAGCTGACAGGAGACCTGGTTGCTTATGTCGAATTGCGTTTTTCACTTTATCCAATGTTTGACAATAACGGTCAGCATTAATGCATTAATTGTTCTTCCTCGTTCCAAAAAGTCCAATAGCAGAACGCCCTTAGCATCCATGATTCTGAACTCCTTATGACGCGAGCCCGCGTTTTCCGAACAAGCATTTACTTTTCGCCCTTGAGCGCATGCGCCTTCACGTCTGATAACGAATCGATTGTTATTCCTTGTAGACGAAGGATGGCGCTTGTCAACCATGTGCTTCTTTATAATGGCATTGCTTTATACAATATTTTATAGCACAGGGAAACTTATATATTGAACGTCCCTAGTAAAAAGATGCAATTTTACATCATGCAGTCTTGTTTATGATATACATGTTCGTCAGCACTGTTTATAATCTCGTATCATTCTTACGAATAATGGGATCGAAACTGCCACTTCCAATTGATGTTATGGGTCATGTAGCTTAATTGTCATTCATCCTCGGATGGTGAGAGCGCTTGTCATGAGGACAAGTTTGATGCTAAGCAGCAAGAGGTAATCCTGAAACAAATATACACCAACTAAAACCCACTGAAATGGCAAATAGTCACTCTTTGGTTTTTAGAACTTTTGAACCTGAATCGTACATGGTGAAGTTTAGGATAAATACCTGTCTATACTTAGGAGATGGATGACCAAATCAAAAGATCGAAGTGTAAAATAACCCTGACTCTCTCTCTCTCTCTAGGCTTCTCCTTCCTTCTCAACTAAGTCAGACTAACTACTCTCCTTCCAATGCTCCCAAAAGTACTCCTGACTGTCTCAACTCAATCTCCAAAAGTCTGTCCCTACCAAACCTGCCTTCACCTCTCATCATTTCGCAGTGGAGACTTCCACCACGCCTATTCGTCAAGTACAGGGCTAGCATAAATGATTCATTCGTTTTGAAAAGGCTATCAAAAGTATTACACGTACACACATGAAAGATATATGAAAAGAACCACAAACTCACCAAGTTTGTATTGTGTATTCGCCCGTCGACTAGAATTTTGCGTCAACATGCAGGAAGTATTGGAGGACGAGGATTTCGCCGTCAAGTTGATATTCAGCGATGAAGCAACGTTCCACTTATCGTGAATCGTCATAATGTGCGATTCTGGGGCACGGAAAATCCACGTGCAGTCGTGACAGTTGAAAGAGATTCGCCAAAGGTTTTTCTTCGCTGAGCAAACTGTGACCGGTAAATGTTATCTGGATATGTTGCAGTTGTGGTTGTTCCCGCAACTCAGTGCTGACTTTGTCTTCCAACAAGACGGGGCACCCCCTCATTGGAACATCCCAGTTCGTGACTACCTAAACGATGAACTTCCGCATCGCTGGATTGGGCGTATTTGTGAGGATGACCTAGCTTTGTTCCCCTGGCCTCCCAGATCACCTGATTTAACGCCCTGCGACTTCTTCCTGTGGTGATACGTTAAGGACCTTGTTTACGTACCCCTACTACCGCAATCCTTAGTCGAGCTCAAAGAACGCATCAGTGCTGCAGTGCAGACCATTGACAGGACTATGCTACAAAATGTATGGAATGAGCTCGAGTATCGTCTGGACGTGTGTCGTGTAACCAAAGGGGCACATATTGAACATTTGTAGAGGGTGTATAAACTTGGTGAGTTTGTGGTTCTTTTCATATATCTTTCATGTGTGTACGTGTAATACTTTTGAAAATATAGCCTTTTCAAAACGAATCATTTATGCTAGCCCTGTATTTCTTCCTGTTCAGTCAGTAGATTGCTACCTGTTTACCTGGGGCGCGTCAAGTATCTGAGCGACGCTCACTGAGCAAGATTTTCGCTCGTTGAGCAGACAGATCATTTACTTGACGCTGCGTGCTCATTGATCAAAATATCAGTGCCTTTGAATATAATCTGTGATTCATGTGGCTGCGTCGAGTGGACAAGATTTCGGTGTTTGAAAAGCTGTTAATTATGGAAATAGAATAGTTGATGTGAACAAAACTGTCGAAATTTTCATTTTCACACCCTTGCACGACTTTCAAGAACTACGGTGTATATTTAGTATTTATTATTTGGAATAAACAACACTTGCATTTTAATACAATTACAAGAACTGGAATATTACATCACCTTCTGTTACTTGAACTTCCCCTCTAATTACTCTATATCGCAAGCCGTTCGGTTCATCATAATATTTCCTCATTGGTCGCCCGCACCACCACTCGCGGCTCGCCACCCGCCATCCTCATACGGTTTTCCTCTTCTTCCCTTTGCCTCACGAGATCGAAACACAAGAACGCTATATTCTGTGACCGAAACCTGTGGCGAGCAAGGTTCAAGTTCGCTCAGCGATCAAGTTGCTCGCTGAGCGCTCAGATACTTGACGCACCCCAGTTTGCATCTTGTTACTCCAATGTTTCAGGAAGTCTGAACACACTTGACTGTAAAATACTTCAGAGGACAGACAGCTGGTGAAAACAAGTGAATGACTCTCGGTCAGATTGAAGCTTCTGGAGAAAGTCTAATTATAGTATAATTCTATAATTCGTTACGATCTTGACACATGGGCAATATGAAATAATACTAATAATAACATTTTCTTTAATTGTGTCTAGTTGTAAGGAAGCGTCGCCTTGCAATTGAGGGTTCCCTGGTTTCATACTTTGCACAGTGGTTCAGATCCTAAGTTAAACTGTAGGCTCAGTCCCGATTAGCCTATATGTGCATAAAGTGGACTTAAAAACAAAAATTCAAAGAAAGAAACAATTTTTAATTGATTCAATATGACGTAAATGAAAGCAATAGAAATTCGCAAGTTGTGACTTAAATACCTTTCACTGAACGCCCTAGAAATAAACAAAATCAAAAGAACAAAGAACACATCACATGCCATACTTTCAATTCAAGTAATAAATTGGTGGAGAGCATTATGCTGATTGGTTGACGTCTGTCTTCTGCTTCCTGAAACCCAGAGTGCGGTGGGTGACGTTCGAACTGACACCTGGCGGGAAAAGTGGCAACTACGCTGCTCGGCAGTCTTTCAATTGGGACAACGACGACAAGAGAGGAACGGTGCAGGTTCGGTCACGGCCTTACTTTCCCTTGTAGGGCCTTGTTCCAGACTGTACTTCCGGTGATTCCCCTTTCTGGTATCATTGGAACTTCCGGATTGCATCTGCTCGTCGATGGAGCGTCCCACTGCTGCAGCGCGCTGTAAATAAACCCTTACTCACTATAATGACGGCTGACGTGTATGAATACTCCCTTGTAAACACGAATCGGAATGCGCCCCTTCCCCAGTTGATCTGCCAAGTTGAATGTTTAGTCTCTGTCAACCCACGATCTCCACTCCCAAGCAAGTCCTTGAAGTGTCCAATATGCCACTGTTCGGTGAGCATGTCGGAAGATTTATCTTGTGGGCGAACTATATAAACAGATAGGCCCGTTCAATGTCCTTCGGATATCACAAGAGGCGACGGGTTCAAATTTTTGAGTTTTTGAGTTTTTGAGCCCACTTTATGCAAAGATAGGCTAATCGAGACTGGATCTACAGTTCAAAGTGGGATCCGAATCACTATGTGCCTCCACGAACCCGAGACCTTTTGATAACAAAGCAACGGCATTACCATTACACCATCGGAGAGATCCGCGGGTTTGTATAGCAAGAGTGGTAAAATACGCTGTAAAGAACTCCTGCGTAGTCAGGCTGGTAACGTAGTCGCCTTGCAATCGAGGGGTCTCGGCTTCGATACCCGGTGTGCAGTAGCTAGATTGTGAAACATCTATTATATCTTTGTTTGGCAGGACCACTCAACCAAACGGTTTATCGTCAGTTGGAGTTGACGAGAATCTGACGCGAGATTCCGTGAGCGACAAAAGATCGTGAGGTCGTCTACATAGAGGAGGCCATGTACAGGGGAAAGAATGTTTACCATAACACTGTTCACTGCTATGGCAAACAGAGTCACACTTAAAACGCTGCCCTGTGGGACACCGTTCTCTTGTTCGTGAAGATCCGAAAAGGAGTTCCCAACACGTACGCGGAAAAAGCGATCTGATAAAAAAATTTCAATAAAGTACGCCATATGGCCACGCACGCCCCAAGAATGGAGCTGCTTTAGGATGCCAAAGCGCCACGTTGTGTCATATGCCTTTTGGAGGTCAAAGAAAACTGCAACTAAATGTTCCTTGTTGAGGAATGTATCCTGAATATGTGTTTCCAGCTGAACCAGATGGTCCAGTGTGGAACGGTTGGAGCGAAAACCACATTGAAAATTACTTATCAATGAGTTTTCCTCCAAAAACCAGGTGAGACGCTTGTTGATCATGCGTTCCATCAACTTGCACACACAGCTAGTTAAGGCAATAGGCCTATAACTCGAGGCTGCGGTGCGTTGTTTACCTGGTTTCAGGATGGGAACAATAATAGCTTCTTTCCAGGAAGTGGGGAAAGAGTTCTCCAACCAAAGCCTGTTGAATACCGCCAGAAGGAAATTTCTTGCTCCAATGGGCAGATGACGAAGCATCTCATAGTGGATCTTGTCCACTCCAGGAGCTGTATTCTTAGAATCTCGAAGCGCCTGATCGAACTCCCGTTCAGTGAATGGAGAGTTGTATGGCTCGGTGTTATGACTTCGAAAAACTAGAGGGCGTCGTTCCTGACGTTCCTTCTCATGAAGAAAACGTGGTGCATAATTTTCCGAGCGAGACGCATCAGAAAACTGTGTGGCCAAGATATTAGCTATGTCTCCGGAATCTGTGTACAACGTCCCGTCGTGCTCCAGAGCGCTCAGAGGAGTAGATACACCCCCCTGGATGCGACGTACTTTGGTCCAAACGGCTTTCGACGATGCCTGCTTCGTCAGAGAAGACACGTATTGGACCCAGCATGCCTTCTTACTGGCTCGAATGAGCCGACGGGCACGGCACGTTTAATGCGGAACTGCTCGAGGTTTGCGGCAGTGTGGTTCCTATTAAATCGATCTAGGGCATGATTGCGGTCCTTAATGGATGCACTGATCTCCGCAGTCCACCATGGGACTGGGCGTCGCCTCATAGGTCCACCGGGATGTGGAATGGAGGTGCGTGCAGCATCATGCACTCTTGACACAAAGATATGTAAGGCGTCGATTGGTGGTAAAGTCGACGCTAGATCGACTTCAAGGTCCACTGCACGCTCGAATGCAACCCAATCGGTGCCAGTGAGGGTGTTGTTCACGTGAGTGCTGAAGATGTTCCAGAGTAAGAAAAAGTGGGAAGTGATCACTCCCACAGAGATCAGGGTGAACGCTCCAAGATGTGGTAGGAGCAAGGCTGGGACTGCAGAAGGACAAGTCCAACGCAGAGTGTGTGCCTGAGGAAGGACTGAAATATGTGGGAGTCCCATCATTCAGCAACGTTAATCCTGATGCCTCACGGAATTGATCTACAATTTGACCCCGGGGCTCTGTACGAACGGAGCCCCACAAACGATGGTAGGAATTAAAATCGCCCAAAAGAACTACAGGAGACGGAAGTTGATCGAATATAGAAAGGAGGTCCTCAAGAGAGAATTGCTCCTCCCTTGTGATGTAGACACTGCAAACGGATATTGGCTGTGGTAGATGGACCCGCACGGCGACAGCTTGGAGGGGGGTGGTGAGAAAGATTGGCGTTGAGTGGATGTTATCTCGAACACCGATTGCAACACCACCGTGTGTACGACGACCCTCAGAAAGCTTGTCGGTGCGGTAAAGCGTGTATCCGTTCAAAATCACGGATTCAGTTGGACGAAAATGTGTCTCTTGGAGACATATGATGGCAGGGTCAAATTCAGATATAAGAATTTGCAGTTCCTCGAGATGCGTTCGGAAACCGTTAAGGTTCCATTGGAGACAATAAGCCATATCTGTAGGTAAGATTGTTACCTTTTAAGGCGTACTCTATTTCTAGGCCCTGTCGCCTTGATAAATTCTTCATCCGCGGCTTCGTCCTGTATCATGTCCTCGGGTAAGGACACAGAGGGCGAAGGGGATGAAGAAGGGGGAGTGGGGGCGGGTGCTTTGAGCGCCCGCCGGGCAGCTTTCAGCTGCGCCTTAAGTTTCAGGGTGGTGGCTGCCACCCTGACTGGAGAGCTAGTAGACTTCAGAAAATATTCCTTTGTATGCACCTCTGTGGAGCGAGGAGTGGTTGCTTGTTTCCTCGAAGCAGGGCGGGCTACTACGGGAATCGTTGGTGTTTGAGTTGACACGTCGCTGGTTTGTACCCCTACACTGCGACGGGTAAGAGCAGCTGCAGCAACTGTAGCAAATGGCACAGGTAAAGTGGTGCGTATACTTTCACGGAGACGTTGTTTTGCTTCGCCAGCAGAGATTTTCTCTGTGACGACCAACTCTCTGATTTTCTTCTCTTGTTGGAAAGAGGGGCAGTCACGATGCCAGACTGGGTGCTCGCCTTGGCAATTAATACATTTGGGAGCAGAAGAACAAGGTTCGGTCCCATGATCAGGCAGACTACACTTACCACAAAGGGCGGTAGTGGCCTTGCAGGAAGGCTGAGTGTGCCCAAAGTGCTGGCATTTGAAACATCGCATCGGGTTAGGAATGTATGACCGGACTTTGAGTCTTAAATATCCAGCCCGTACAATATCTGGGAGAGTGGTCGTTTGGAACGTTAGTATAATCGAAGCAGTTGGCACAGGTTCTCCGGACTTTCGGGTCTTGGTTCGCTGCACTGCAGTGACATGTTGGTCTGAGAGTGCTTCAAGGATCTCTTCCTCCTCAGCATTTAGCAGATCCCAGTGGCGAATCACACCTTTACTACTGTTAAGTTGACGATGGGGTTCAACATTAACAGTGAAGTCGCCCAAAGATCGTAACTTTAAAAGGTTGTTGGTCTGGCGATCTGTGCTGGTCTGGATAAGTACACTCCCGTTTCTCAGCTCTTTTATTTCTGGAACATCGGAACCAGCGGCGTAGTCTAGCTGTTTCTTGATAAGGAATGGTGACAAGTCCTTCAATGTAGCAGCTCCGTGTTTCTTTGTTGTTGCAGAAACATCGTTACTATCGGTGTTTCCCCCCGTTTGAGTTGTTTTTTGTACCCATATACAAAAATTATTTATTGTGGAGGGTCCATAAATTGTCGCCTGGACATGCCCTCTATGCCGAGGAAGGCCTACCCCCAAAAATGGAGGCTACTCGAGGACCAAACCGAAATCCCCGAGGCCACGTTCGCGACTGCACCTACCCCTGCAGCCAACACTGTCCCATCGGCACGTGCAACTCACACCTTGGGATAGGTTTTTTTTATCGAGGTTGTCTCCTCTAGCAGGACCCTTAGTTATAGGGAGGTCAAAAATATGGAGATGAATGACGTGATGGAATGGTGAAAACGTGAGATATGGATGTGAAGAATGAGTGAAATGATGAGATGAAAATGACCTCCCTACCTTAGTTTCTTAGAGGGAGGTCAAAGATATGGAGATGAATGACGTGATGGAATGGTGAAAAACGTGAGATATGGATGTGAAGAATGGGTGAAATGATGAGATGAAAATGGCCTCCCTACTAAGCCCCCTCGCCCCGTCAAGGCAGTCCTACATGGAGGGGGGCCGTGAATATGGAAATGGTTGAGAAAGATGTACGGCTATTCCATCAAAAAGAAGGTTTTGCTACTGATTATAATGTACATAAGCTTCATGAAAGCAAGTCTAAACCTTTCCAAGCTTTCTCCAATAGGAAAACTAACTTTAATAATCAAACTGAAAAGAGCACCGTTAATGAGAAACCGGGAACTTGAAGACAATGGATTTGTTAGAAATGTGGAAAGACGCATGAAAAAGGTAAATGCTATTTAAAGCAAGTTAGATGTAATTATTGTGGATTCTTTGGACATATTCAGATATTTTGTATATTTTGTAATAAACCGACAGATAAAAACTTATCAAGTTTACAATTTAAATCCCCTGAATCTAACAGTTTCTTAAGTAATGTGTCTCTTGATGTAATTTCGAAAGAATGTAAGGGTTCTATAGAGTCTAATACAGAAAAGGAACATCAAGAATTGTTAATTTCACGCGAGCCCTTACACACTTTCCACTTACCGTTGTACACGTATGGTTCTACTAAAGAACGGCAATTTGAATTTAACTCTGTAGTTGGAACTTTGCATAATGCTGACAAATGTACAATTGATTTGAATTGTGATGGTAAATTAGTTAATTTTGAGATCGATACTGGAGCTTCTGTAAGTGTGTTTGATAAAAGATTTCTTGATCAATCTTTTCCGTATTTAAAGATTCAACCTTCAAATATCAATCTGAAAAATGCTGACGGAAGACCATTAGCATTAGAAGGTCAGGTTATGTTGGATATATTGTGGAAAGATAAGAAATATAATATGAATGTTTTTGTTTGTAAGCAAAATCTTCCACAACCGATTGTAGGAAGAACTTGGCTGGACATTTTATGGCCTAACTGGAGGCAAAATTTTATGTTACAGCAGATAGAAGTTCAGAGTTGTTATAATAAGGAAGTACTGATAAACAATTTGTTGTCCGAGTACAAGGCAGTATTTTCAGCTGATCCTAGGGAGCCTATTAAATGTTTTTTAAAGCTGTGATTCCAGTTAAACCTAACAGTACACCTATTTTTAGGAAAGCTTATGAAGTACCTTATAGTTTAAGTTAACAGTTTAAAAAGGATATAAGTAAATTGGTTTCCGATGGTGTACTGTCAGAAGTAACTTATTCTAACTGGGCATCACCACTGGTAGTAGTTGTCAAGAAGTCAAATGATCTTAGGTTATCTGCTGATTTTAAGACAGGACTGAATACTTTACTTGAGAAAGTAACTTATCCATTACCAAAGATGATATTTTGAACACATTAGGTGATTCTGATACATATGTGGTTCTTGACATGAAGAATGCATTTCTACAGTTGGAAGTAGATGAAGATTCGAAGAAATATTTGGTAATAAATACTAATTTTGGTTTATTTGGTTACAATAGATTACCTTTTGGTTTGCAGTATAGTCCTTTGATATTTCAACATGTAATGGATCAGATATTAACAGGAATTCCATTCGCTAAATGTTACTTAGATGACATAATTATCTGTGGTAAAGGACTGGAACAGTGTTATAATAACGTGAGGAATGTACTAGATCGTCTTCAGAAATATGATGTGAAGGTAAATGCTAAGAAGTGTCAAATTTTTGCTACAGAAGTTGAGTATTTAGGATTTTGAATTTCTGGTGAAGGAATTAGACCATCTGTGAAGAACTTAGATGCAATATTAAAATGTGCTGTACCTAGTAATGTCAGTAAACTAAAGTCATTTTTGGGAGATATTTCATTTTACCATAGGCATATACCCAACTTGTCAATGCATATACCTCATTTGCATGAATTGCTGAAGGAAGGACATAAATGGGAATGGACTGATATTCATCAACACGAATATGAATTAGTAAAGGAAATGGTGAATAAAGCAGATGTCATTTTTCCTTTCGATCAGAATTTGGAAGTTGTACTAATTACAGATGCAAGTCCTGTAGGAATAGGTTGTCAATTATGTAATGTGTACAAAAGTAATTTACGCACAGTAGCTTGTTCATCAGCACCGTTAACTGACGCTCAGAAGAACTATTGTCAGTTTGAACGGGAAGCTTTAGCTCTTACACATGGCGTGAAGAAATTTCACAAATATTTGTATGGAAGAACTTTCACTGTACATAGCGATTCTCTTCCTGTGAAATATATTTTTGGAGAAAAAGCTAAAATTCCTTCAACGGGTAACAGTAGACTTCAAAGACGGGCTTTGCTTTTATCAACGTATGGTTTTAAAATTAAGTACACTAAGCATGTGGAAGTAGCAGATCTATTATCAAGATTACCCTTAATGGAAGTACCTGAAGATGATGTTCCCAGCGATGAGTATGTATTTCACTTAGAATGTGAACCAGTCTTGTTACAATGTATTAAGGAATAAACAGCCAAAGACTTGTTGTTGCAGCAGATAAAGTTGTATGTTACTGAATTATGGCCAGCAAAGCTAAATAAAGATCAACAAGCTTCACCATTTGCACATTTTTTCCGGAGATGACATGAAATAGTGATTGTAAAAGAATGTTTGATATCGAGCAACAGGTTAATTATTCCACGATCGTTGCATGATACAGTCTTGAAAAAACTGCACGCAAATCATCTAGGTTTGTGGAAATTACAACAATTAGCAAGATCTATGTATTGGTGGCCGCAAATTGACATTGACTTACAAAGAGAAGTTATTAACCGTCCACAGTGTCAAGCACTTCAGAACAATGCTCCGCAAAATAAATATGTACCTTGGGAGCAAACAGATAAGCCATTTCAAAGAGTTCATTTGGATTTCTTTCATTTCGCTGGTCGCACATGTTTATTGTTAGTTGATTCATGCACACGATGGATAGAGGTTTGGAAAGTTAATTCCACATCTAGTGAAGAAACGATAAATTGTCTCAAAGAATGTTTTGAAAGATATGGATATCCTAGTGTAATAGCATGTGATAATGGACCTTGCAACAGTTCTTTAATTCAAAGCCATTTTACAATTATATTTTGTTATTTAGTTGTGAGCATAATCTGAAAAGAATGAAGAAAATTCTGTTGTGCTACTCTGTTCAATTTTGATGTTATTTTGTTTGTTATTCGTAACTATAGTGACTGTAGAAATTGGTTAATATACTAATGTGATAAGTAAAATTTGAAAAGTTATTTTATTTTAAAATATTGCAACAAACTGCTCCGCACTGGGGACAGTTGCAATAAATTGGCGACCTAGAGCCAGGATTCGAAAATTGTGAGTTGATAAGAACTGAACTGATAATACTATAATGAAGAAAAGAGAAGTGCCTTACGTGCTTCGAAGTAGTGTGTGCCTTCAACCGGATCTCAGTGATGTTGCTGAAGTAAGCAACGAAGAGGACAATTCTGGTAAGCAAATGGAGGATTTACTCTGTTGTAAGGACAGATTTTCTGACACTCGCATGATTGAATGCACGTCATGCAAGAAATGGGAACACGTAAATTGTAGGGGTCTTACAGTTATTCACTGGGTAATATTCAGCTCTATGAAAGAAGACTATTACTGTAAGGCATGCAAGCCAGAATTCAATCCATTCACTCTAAAATCATACTTGGATACAGTAAATCCCAATATTGACCAAATTGTATCTGCTTTTCACTTGAGTTTGGCCCAACATGAGAATAGGTTGCAAGACAAGTTGCTCCAGAATACCGAAACGCTGGAGAATAGGTTGCAAGAGAAGTTGCTCCAGAATACCGAAACGCTGGAGAATAGGTTGCAAGACAAGTTGCTCCAGAATACCGAAACGCTGGAAAATAGGCTACTTCAGAATACTGAAGCTCTGTAGAATAGGTTGCAAGAGAAGTTGCTCCAGAATACCGAAACGCTGGAGAATAGGTTACTTCAGAACACTGAAGCTTTGGAGAATAGGTTACAAGATAGACTTGATCAGAATGCTGAAACGCTGCGTGAAAGTTTACAAACAAACTGTGAAGTTTGGGGCACAAAATTGGTTAGGTTGCAGCAAAGTACTGAAAAACTGAACGAAGGACTCCAACATGTAGAAAATAAGTTGCAGCAGGTTTCTGATTCTTGTCAATCAGCTAATAGGTTACTAAATGAACGTATAAATGATGAAGTAACTTTATTAAATTCGAAAGTCAGTGATCTTGAATCAAAACTAGACCATCATGATGATGAGTTAAAACAACACGTATCAAATACACAGGTAAAGTTGCAAGAATTTGATTCTATGCTTAAGGATTTAAATGAGAAATGCATTAACTTAGAGCAAAGCGATGTTATTTGTACTAGTATGGTTAGAGACGTTCTACAACCAGATAAAGAACTAACTAATGTGGATGCACTTGTTAATGAACATAGGCACATAGCATGCCAAACTGATACAAGATTAAATTCTAAACTAAAGCACGTTGTTTTTAGTGAACACAATAAATGCGAAGCATTTCATACAGGTTCTTCTGGCTATGATACATCTGATGCTGAAGTGAATTCTGTAAAGGAAAATGATACCAAATTGTGCAAGGGCAAATCTGCTCACAATAAAAGTAGAAATAAATTTGCTAAAGCTTCCACTTCACAAGGCAAGAATACATATGAAATGCATTGTGTTTTAGATAATACTGAATTTAGTAATAGCAATCCTACTGTTGACAAAATCCATTGTACATGTTCACTCAATAACCATTCATGTCTTTCTTCGTTGAACAACTCTTTACTGTATGATAATAAGCACGCACATACTTGTGATACTGAAAATAATGCACCTAGTTCTTTATGTGCTACAGACACATCAAAGCAAATTTGTTCTACATCTAACAGAAATTCCATACCTTCTAGAACTTATGTTGCTTGTGATAATAAAGACAATTTCACAGGTCTTGAAACTTCAGTATGTGGTTGCCAACGTCAAAGTACATGTCATTCCTTAATCCATGATCAGTTTCCTGATGACTTAAATGTAAATCATAGTCATTGTACTAGAACAAACTGTACTTATAACCCGATGTGGCTGAATAATGATTCTACATGGAATTCTTATAATCAGTCTGATACATGCTCTAATAGATTTTCACGAGTTAGTGAACTCAGTCAATTGCCACGTTTTGGAGGAGATGTTTCAAAACAGTCTGCTAGAGAATTTATCGAACAACTAACTACAATGTTAAACATAATTGGTGTTCCTCCCAAGTATAAATTATGTATAATTCGTAAGTGTTTTTATAATGTAGGCGCTTACTGGTTCAACAGTGAAAAGAAGAGTTTCATTTCTTATGAGGACTTTGTACATAAATTTCTTGATCAGTTTGCATCTAATGAGTTATTAGAAAGTCAGTTGACATTGTTACGATCTAGAAAATACAACCCAGCTTCAGGTTTGTCATTGGAAGCATACGCTTTGAAAACGTACTCTGCTTATTGTAACCTTGTGGAAACTCCAAACAAAGTTGAAGTAATACGGATGATTTTGAAACAATTACCTGAGGCAATTTCGAAGAATGTGGGCTGCCATAACATTACAGATCTTAAGCAACTGACGCAGAAATTAAGGACTATTGATTTGTATTCGAGCGAAAAGAATAAAAGTTTATCTTTGCCCGGTGATAATACAGATTCTGATGACAAGGCTAATAAGAAGAGAAGTTTCGACAGACCAAAATACTTCGTCAGGCAAGTAAATGTGGAGCGGAATTCTTATGATTCTACAACACAGACCGAAAATGCAGGAATCAATGTAAATCATCGACCATCTCCCAGAAGATTTGAACGCAATCCCTCAAGAAGGCAGTTTGTAAGGTCTGAAAGAATTAATAATAACGTAAATAATTCGAATTTCAGACTTGGCAATACCCCAACATCTGATAACAGAAGATATAGTAGAACTGGAAATTACAATGAACAACCAATAGAGTATGGTAATGCATCTCATAGTTCACAGGAAAATAGTGTTACAGTAGGCAGCACCAACTTGCAGCGTAATTCTGCAAATATGGAACACCTAACTCCGACTGCTACTACTACCACAAGTGCACATTCTTCTAACTACTTAAACAACTAAGGCAGGGTGATATGCTCCGATTTACCTTGCCACAAATAAATGCAAAGGGGCTGGATGGTAGAGTTAATAACCCTTATTTAGTACATGTTAAGGAATGTCTGAAGGATTATAATAAAATTAAATCTTTAGGCGTTACTAGATATAAAGTTTTATCTGTAGCATTTTTATTAGAATGGTACGATTCTGAACCAGAGTGGATTATGTCAGAAAACGGTACTCCAATACCAAAAATTGAGAATCCAGAAATACAAGGTAAAATTGCGGATCTGTCTTTAAATTGTTTAATTGATACTGGAAGTCAGTGTAATCTATTAGATTATAAAATCTGGACAATTCTAAGTTCAATTATATCAGGAGCAAAATTGGAACAATTAGAAGGAATACAATTGGCTTGCTTTGCAGGAGATCAACGTATAAAGGTAATGGGTTTCAAATATGTAACAGTTCAAATAGCAAATGAGTTTTTCCACATGGGACTGTATATTGTCAAACAGTTACATGCTGATTTAATTTTGGGTTCGCCGTTTTTGTGGCAATATAAGGCGATTATAAATTACAGCAACGCAACCGTCATGCTTTCGAATTCATTAGGTCAGGAAATAATTACTCCGTTTTTAGTGCAATCTGAAGAAAGTCTTCCGTCAATGAAGGGAATAGTACGTTCTTGCAAATTACCAATTTCAACCACTTCACAAATTGAAGGAACATCTGACATCTGATATTCGGCGTGCAGCGTACATGAACAATACTCTTCCATCTGATTGTTTGGATCAGTTATTTCATCGTCTTCTCGAATACCAAGTTTTATTTTCTGACAGACCTAAAAAAGCAAATGTGGAAGCTTACGATATACAATTGGATACTGATGTGCCAATAGTAGCACCCACTTACCCTGTTCCTTATGCTAGACGGGATGATATGGAAAGAGAGTTACAAAAATGGCAACAGTGGGGCGTCATACAAGAAAGCACATCTCCCTATAGGAATCCACTCCACATAGTCCCAAAGGCGGGAGGTTTATGGAGACCAGTGGTTGACTTCCGTAAATTAAACCAACACGTAATTTCTCCGATGACACAGGTAGAGCCTATCTCGGAATTACTACAAAGATTGAAGGGAGCAAAATACTTCACATCTATTGATCTTAGTTGCGGTTATTTTCAGATTCCTTTGACACCAAGGTCGTTTAAGTTTACGGCATTTTCTTATAGAGGTATTTTGATGGAGTTCCATTTTTTGCCTTTTGGAATCAAAAGTGCCGTGAGTGTGTTCGTTGATAGAATGCATAAAATATTAGGCAATCATACAAATTCTTTCCTGATTGTTTATATTGATGATATTTTAATTTTCTCTCCATCAATTCAAAACCACTTAGAACATTTACGTTATGTTTTATCAACTCTGAAGACAGCTAATATGTCTATTAAATTGTCGAAATGCAAGTTCTTCCAAACTGAAATACATTTCCTAGGCCATGTGATTTCTGGAGAAACCATTCATATTGATCCTGAAAGGAACCAAGCAATCATGGATTTTCCAGTTCCTCAAAACAAGAAGGCTCTAAGGAAATTTTTAGGGATAGTAAATTGGAGGAGAAAATTTGTTCACAAATTTGCAATGATAGCTGCTCCTTTGTATGATTTACTAAAATCAAATAACAAGTGGGACTGGAAGGAGAATCATCACCAAGCTTTTAATGATTTGAAACAGCTAGTTACATCTCCTGATGTATTAGCTCAACCGGATTTTAGTAAAATTTTCCATCTTAACACTGATGGAAGCAAAGTTGGAATTGGAGGAGTTCTATGGCAGTTATCAGATGAAGATGAAACGTTAGTAATACAATATGTTAGTAGAGTATTGCGTGGTACAGAATTAACTTATTCAACTCATGAGATTGAATGTCTTGCTATCCTCTTTTCAGTAGAAAAGTTTAGTGTTTATCTTAGTGGAAGAACATTTGTTATTCATTGTGACCATCAGTCACTTTCATGGCTGCAGTCGGCTAGAAGTTTAAACCCAAGACTAAACCGCTGGGCATTAAAACTTCAAAGTTTTGATTTTACTGTTGAACATATTCAAGGTTCTACCAATATTGTGGCTGATGCCTTAAGCAGATATCCTGCAAGGGCACAGGGAGATTTATTCACATCGAAACTCTACGTTAATAATACAAATATCGATCTCCTATCCCAAGATACTCCACAATATTGGGTACAATCTCAACAGAACGATGAGCAGTGTCAAAAGTTAAGAGTTGCGATAAACAAAGGAGATTCTAAGTTCGAAATCAGAGGACATTTCAGAATGCATGAAGATATCTTATTCTACAAATCTATTGCGTCTGAACACTGGAGAATATTTGTACCTAAAAAAGCTGTGGAAAAGGTACTGTATGATCATCATGATTTATGTGGACATTTTGGTTATTCAAAAACCTTCAGAAAGTGTTCAAAATTTTTCTTTTGGCCAAACATGAAAGCCAGCATTAAATTATATCTGTGAAATTGTCTTGAATGTGCCAAGTCAAAGCAGAGAGTGCAACGTATCACACGAGAAGATCTTCACATATTAACTCCTGAAATACATCAATTCCTTTCATTAGATTTGATTGGTCCGTTACCAGCTTCTCAAGGTTATCAATATATACTAAGTATAGTGGATCTTGCAAGTAAATTTATTATGGTTTATCCTTTGCGTAAAGCTTCATCTATGGAAATTATCAATAAACTAAACCAGTCGTATTTTCATCATTATCCTGCATGTCTAATTATATTAAGTGATAATGGTTCACAATTTAAATCTAAGGAGTGGCGAAGTTTTATTACCTCCAAGAACATCAAGCATATTTTTACTTCGCCATATTCACCACACGCTAATCCAATTGAACGCTACAATAAAGAGATTGTGCGTTTACTGAGGTTATTTTTCAAGGATAATCATAAATCTTGGGCTAAATGTTTGACAAACGTTGTCAAATTGTTGAACAATTCATATTCTGAATCTATTGGTTTTACACCTGCGGAACTATTTTTACACGATCAAGTTAAAGATAATATAACTAATATTGTCGATTGGCCTGAGAATATTGAAGAATTATCCTGGAAGGCAAAATACTTGGAGCTAAAGGAAAAACTTAAACATCGAAGAAATTCTAAAGGTGTTCAAACAAGCTCTGGTAACAAAAATATTGTCAAAGGAGATTTAATCATGATTAAAAATCATGCTAAGAGCTCTGCTTTAAACAAAACTATCTACAAATTGTATGATTTGTTTATTGGCCCATTCTTGGTAATAGAAATAAGAAACAATTGTGCGACTGTAGTTTCTCTAGATGGAAAGGGAACAAAAGGTAGGCAAAACCTAGAAAACATTAAACCTTTTAATTGTTCGGAGGAGAAAAGAAAGGAGTTGTTAAGAAATACTGATTTATGTTTTAATTGTACATAAGGGTTGAATTTGTTGTAATTTTGTGCAAAAACGAGTTCAGTTGTTTGCATTATGTATTTTATTATCATGTGTAAACCAGCATGAATTTATTATATCTGTTCTGTTGATCATCATATTATCTTTTATGTAAGAACTTATGTTTGGCTTCTATTCTCATTAGTATGGTGTATGTCAATGTATCAAGGAAGAGTGTTGACACGAATAACAAAAGGAGAATTATACAAAGTGTCTCTCTGGAAGAATGATAAGAAGGAATATATATATAATGTAAGTTGAATGTAATGTGGTTCGCATTTTCATTGAAGGGCTTCATTGCACATATAGTTTCAAACAGAAGAAGTGCACTCGTTAAGAATGAATTTTTTTTAAATGGACATAAGATGGTTATGAAATAGTAATGGTAATGAGATTGCAGTAAAGAAGAAAACTACTGAAGATGGCTGTAAAGAAGATGTGAAAGGAATGAGATTGCTGCCAAAGAAGTAGTAGAAGAAGTAGTGAAGATGATACATTGAAGATGTTACGTTTGAAAAATATACATATTCCTACATCAAAGTATGATGTCAAGGTTTTCAACCGGAGGAGGAGGCTATTGCAACAGTTCTTTAATTCAAAGCCATTTTACAATTATATTTTGTTATTTAGTTGTGAGCATAATCTGAAAAGAATGAAGAAAATTCTGTTGTGCTACTCTGTTCAATTTTGATGTTATTTTGTTTGTTATTCGTAACTATAGTGACTGTAGAAATTGGTTAATATACTAATGTGATAAGTAAAATTTGAAAAGTTATTTTATTTTAAAATATTGCAACAAACTGCTCCGCACTGGGGACAGTTGCAACCTCCATTTTCGGGAAGGAAGCTTAAAGAATTTTGTACTAAGTTAGGAATACGAATTATTCATTCACCACCATATCATCCACCCAGTAATGGTTTAGCCGAAAAATGGGTCCAAAACGTAAAAAGTACTCTGAAGAAGAGGTGGTTAGAAGATTGCCATCTAGGAAGAAGTTTCGATTTCAGAGAAGCGGTGGAAGGTGCGTTAAGAGTAGCCAGGTTTACACCTTGCCATGCTACGGGGAAGACTCCTGCAGAGTTGTTGTTGTCATATCAACCTCGTAATATCTACGAGGGCAGATCGGAAAGTAACGCACAATATTTTTTTGCGCAAAGAGTTTAATATTTAACAAAAACCAAACAAATCACAAATGAACTGACATCTTTGACCTACTTTTCTACATAGTCACCAAGTTTCTGAACACATTTCTCCCATAATGAAACATATGCCCTGTTCGTAGAAGTCCGTTTGGTTGGAGTATAGCCATCTGCGGACTGCTGATTTCACTTCCGTTATTAACAATAAAAAATAAGAAGCTTACTATTGAAATGAACGAAACGAATTTTGCAGGGGGGTCGACGCCACTGTCTCGCTTTAACTAATGTGTTTTCATTTTGAGGTTATGAAGAGGATGGCACAATAATTCTATTTAGAAGAACAACCTAAATTGACCGTGCAAGGAAAAGAAAATGATGAAGTTTTAAGAAAATTATCCATAAAGTTGCTTTACCTACGTGGCAGAAACGTCACTTGGTACCAAGTCCAAACTCGTCCTCTAGGTACTGAGATTAAAATTGCCTCATAAAAATACTTACCAGGTTCCTTGATTGATTAATTTGGTGTTTTTAAGTCCATTTTATGCACGGTAAGGCTAATTGGGACTGCACCTACAGTTTAAAATTGGATCCGAACCACTATGTGCCTCCACCGGGTATCGAACCCGGGATCCCTTGATTCAGTTCTTTGAGATTTGTCGAGAAAAGTCGCTCGGTCTCCCCGATGACATCGTCAAGGCTGTAGTCTAGGGTACACCCCGTATATCCTCTGGTTAACTATACTCGTATACCTTCCACATATTTATTTATGTAATTTGGCCATCGCTCCAATCAGCTTATTACGTTAAAATACATCTGGGTTCACGAGATCGGGAACATAAAGATTTTTTCCACGTTTTTCATTTTTAGTTCTATTAGCAGTATTATTAAAGTTATTAATAGCATACAATAGGGATGGACGATATCAGAAATTTCATATCGCGGTATATCGTCAAGAAAATATCCTCACAGACGATACGATGTATTTTCCCGTATAGTGATATCGGCGATATATCGTCTCCACGATAGATATCGCCAAATATCTGGACGATATATCGCCGACACGATATATATCGCTAAAATATCGTGACGGTATGTCGTCAACTCATATATCGCTAAAATATAGTGACGAAGAATCGCCGACACGATATATACGCCAAAATATCGTGATATATCGTCTTGTTGATATCGCCTGGGGATATTTTTCAATGTCGCGATATATCGTCTGGACGATATATTGCTCAACACTAGTATACAAACTGACAGAACAATAACATGCTGTGTGATGCTGTACTGTAAGCCTATCAAATTCTACTGTAGCCCTTACGTTTAAGCAAAATCATTAAATTACGCGTTTCATATTTCTTTCTTTTAAAATGTTTGTTATTACTTACCTCTTTTATGCCAATTATGTAGAAGTTAAATTATTTCCGCCTTACATTTAATGGAAACATGGTCTCCACTTCCAGGGGTCCCGGGTTCGAATCCTGGCCTGGATGTTTGTGAGTGTCCATTCATCAATTTCATCATATCATCACTCATCCCAATCTTCGGAAATTAGCCAAAAGTTTCACAAGAAGCAAAATAAAATAAAGCAAATAATAACAAGAAAAGAAAATCATGGTCTCCACTTAACGTTTTACGAAACTTAGCTCATGCTACGCCCCTTGTGGGTACGTACTTACATGTTATTTACCACGGCTACAGATATCTTAATCTCAGGGGATAGGTTCTTTGTTTGAGAATTCCAAATAAGAAAGCGTTTTATAGCCAAGAGGATATAGTAAAATGCGGATCTATATTCTGAGAACTTGACAAAATACAGAGAATATATATATATATATATATATATATATATATATATATATATATATATATGTGTGTGTGTGTGTGTGTGTGTGTATGTATAATCGAAAAGGCTTCTTCTTCTTTTATTATAAAAAAGGCTTCTTCTTCCTTTAAATGGCTTCTTCTTTTAATATGGAAAAAGCTTCTTCTTTTATTATGGAAACGGCTTCTTCTTCTTCTAAAAGGCTTCTTCTTCTTTTAATATCAAATTCTTCAATGACAAAATATATGAATGGCTTCTTCTTTCTTCAATTTCCACTTCTTTTCTTTGGTAAAAGGTTAGTCTTCTTTTTCTTTCTTCTACCTTTTATGACAATCTCTTTCTTCTATTTACAAAAAATAGTCATTCCCTTTTATTCATCGCTGTTTCTTATTTCCTCTATTCATATCAATTCTTATTTCTTCTTTCAGCAGCAATTCTTATTATCTTCTATATTCCGACGAGATATTCTTATATTCTCGATAAATTCTTCTATTTATTCTTTCCATGGCAAATTCTTATTTCTTCTATTCTTCTTTGCTACTGGAAAAAGTCTTATTTCTCTCATTTATCGCAAATATTTCTCTTTACCATATCTCTTCTCAATAATATAGACAAATCATTATGCTGCATTCCTTGTAGAGAATTGAACCAAAGCTATAGAGGATTTTTAGGGGCGTCTAATCCGACAATAGCGCCACCTCCTATGTAACGACCAAAGGGGAATAACCAGGATCGCTAATAACAAGCGCTACCAATGGCCCAGTGCGACTAAAAAAGAGCGCAACCGAAAAAGTGCTTCGGGGCGTCTAATTTGACATAGCGCCACCAGGGACAAACAACCAAAAACACTGACGATGTTCTCCTCGTCAGAGAAATTAAAAGAGCTTGAGATACATTTCTGAATTCATTTGTTCACTTAATAACTTTCCTAAACGTTTCATATGCGGCCATATTCTTAATTCTTTTAATTTACTATATACATCATTCTATTGACTTCTTTTATAGTATTTGAACTCTTCTTTTATATATTTCTCAATTTACTATAATATATATAATCCATCTTCTCCGCTCTAAGTTTTTTATAATCTCCTGCGCTTCTATTTATATAGCGTGCTGCCATCTCTTGTCGATTCCGAGAAACAATTCCTCCTTGCAACATTCATTGTGTCGTGTGAAACTGGCACGTGACACTCATACGCTCAACAATGTTGATTCTGATTGATTGATTTGTTGTTTTAAGTCCACTTTATTCACACGAAGGCTAATCGGGACTGGACCTACAGTTTAAAGTGGGATCCGAAGCACTGTGCCATGTACCTCCACCGGGTATCGAACTCGGGACCCCTTGATTACAATGCGGTGACGTTACCACTAGGCCATCGGGGAGGACCTGAAACTTTTAAGGTCACAACACTGGACGTAGTGGATACATTATCGCCTTGTAATCTAGTAAGGGATTCCGGGTTCGACATTCGATGGTCAGTGGCGTAGCAAGAGGTCCCGGGGCCTCGCCCCTAATGGGGCCTCGCGTCCCATACTATTGATACAAAAAATAAGTGAGATAAAAGATAGAAAAGGCCAATTTTTGTGGTCAAACGTTGTTTTTATCTGGTTTAAAATTCTAGTTGAACATTATAATTTGAATGAATACGTCAAATCGGGGGCTTAACATACAGGGGGGCGGGCCCTAAGCCTAAGGGGTCCGAGGAAAGTAAAAATCATTGTCGTATTTCTAATGAAAACATTTACTAAAAAATTCACGATAACTTGCATGGAAATTTTTTACACATTTATTCTTTTATTGAAGAAAAAGCAGTTTGTCTTGTCTTTTCTTCTATTTTGCACTCTCCATATTATAATAAGTTAACAATAAAGCTCCTCAAACTGCCACGGAGAAAGTGTAGGCTATTCAAATGCTGCTTTGTTTTCAGCTCAAGAAGGCAATGGATAATATTAGCAGTTCTTCCTTCCTTCATACAGCTTCAGATTTCATCTCCATGAAAACAGAGAAAGACATTTTTAGGGTGAATGATATAATTAAATATCATTTCCGTCAGTAATTTATTTATTTATATATTATTTAAATATAATTTGATGACGTATCCCTGACGATTTTGTATGGATTCACATTGAGATTTCAATTTTAAAGAACGGATTGGTACGTCGCATTCTAATCTCTCCCAGGGCCTCGCGATATGTTGCTACGCCACTGGCACTTAGTGCTTCAGATCGCAGTTTAATCTCCATGTCCGGTCCCGATTAGATTATATCTGTGCAGACGAGACCAAGATGATGACGAATCAAGACGAGAACGGGATCTATCATATACAACTCGGCAAGTCTCGTTTCGATACCATGCCAAATTATTTTCACGGTGCTGAACATAGATGGCAAAGTGTGTAATTTTAAACTTTAAAAGATGTTGCTCAATAAATTGTAACTAAATTTTGAGCTCTAGTTTACAGAAATAGTGAAACATAATAATAAATTTAAATGTTTTAAAATAAATGAGAGATATATTGAAATTGAGTTTCAAAATTGAGAATTCTGGCATCTTGGTATTTAGTATAATTCCATAGGCATTTTATATGCAAACACAAATTTTATATTGTGTAATTCAGGAGTACTAAGAGCATTAGACAAGACACGAAAATTGATTGCTAAGAGTCTTAAATCTGGCCCTCCTAAACTAACTAGGTAGGCTGTATGAGAATTGGACGTAATTTTAATTGTGAAAATGCATGTTAGTACGAGTAAGTTAGGTGGTTTTAGTTCGGTAGCATATATTTATAGTAGGAATGGCCAGATCCGGATCCGGTTGGTTCCGGATCCTTGGATCCGGATCCTAAAATTTTTCGGATCCGGATCCGTGGATCCGGAATTTTCAGATCCGGATCCAGAACTTTCAGATCCGGATTCGGTACTTTCGGATCCGGATCCGGTACTTTTGAATTCGGATTCGGAATATTCGGATCCGGATCCGGAATTTTCGGATCCGGATCCGTTTTGCCATCCCACATGCGCTTCTTTGGAAAGTAAGAATGTGCTTATAACATATTGTTACCTGCTAATATACATATAATATATACAGGGTGTCGCAAAACTCTTTCAACAACGCTTGGGAGCTGTTAGATATCATAAAAACAAGTAACTTTTCCCTATAAAGTTTACCTCGAAAGCGCTTAGTTTCTGTGCTATAAGCGCTTAAAGTCTATCCTGTACGTATGCAACCCAACACAGCAAACGCTTGCTCTGACATAACTACCAGGGGCGCGTGGCAGGGTTGCCACTAGCGTTCCTCGTTAAGAGAGACGACTTAAAAACAACAACTTGGGAGTCTTGCCTGAGCAAAATCCAAAACATTAATGATACTTGCGATGTTGTAAGAAGTATTCACAGTATTTATAAACTGACCAAAACAAATAATGGGCAGACTGAAATTCAAGATTACTCATTCTAAAATATCTCCATAATTGATTGATTGATTTGGTTTATTTTAATTCCCTTTTCTGCCACCTTTGGCTAATCGCGAAGATGAGGATGATATGAAATAACAAATGACATCAATGTCTACACCAGGATTTAAACCCGAGACACCTGGCGCCGTAGCGAGCTGTGCTAACCACATCACCACGGAGTGTTTCGTATATCATGCAATATCAACAATTGCAAGGGACACGTGATATAGGGGAAATCCACGAAATAACAAATGTAAGCATGATGTGTTTGCTGCCTCGTTTCGAACACGCAGACTGAAATGTAGAAATTTTCAGCGAAAAATGCAGGCTCGACCAGGACTCGAACCCGGGTTATTACAATTTATTTGAAAATTATTCCTATCTGTAATAGCGTTATTGCTAATCGTGTTTGTCTCATAAGGAAATAATTGCGAGGCTCTTTTAATTTAATGATTGATTGATTCATTGCTTGATTGATTTGCTTTATTTTACTTAGCTGTTTGTGCCACTTTTGGCTAATATACGAAGATGGTGATGATGATATGATTAAATTGATGAATATATACTCACAAACATACATGCCCAAGCCGGGATTCGAACCCAAGACCCCTAGCTTATTTTAGAAAACAGTGGCAACCTATAAATTTTACCGACAACTGATATGCATGTAAGAAAAATTATGTGTTTCAAAAATTGGTATCAAGAAAATTACAAGGATTATTTGCAATACTAGGAACATGCGAATTAAAAACTTTCTCTCCCCCTCTCTCTCTCTCTCTCTTTCTCTCTCTCTCTCTCTTTCTCTCTCTCTCTCTCTCTCTCTCTCTATCTCTCTCTTTCTCTCCACTCAAACTGGTTAATCTTGAATGCTCTATTAAAGAAGTTGTAGGAATAAATTAATATTTCATTGAAAGGAATTACATTGAGTTCGGTGCATACTTACTGCCTGTACTAGTTTGTTCTGCACTTCACGATATCGTTTGATATTGGTACATCAAGAGAAATCCTCGTAATTTACACTCTTTTCATGTGTGCGAATTAGTTTTCTCATTTTGTGTCTTTGCTTAGCATTCTTATCATGGAACGTGAAAAAGAAATAATCAAAAGGAAACCATTGAGTACACGTCATAAATTGTACATATTTATCATTCATTGTAACAACTTGATATCAACATTGAAATGTAAGAGTAATATTTTCGGAAGGCACCAAAATGTCAACTTTTAGTTCACCCTGGAAACAACGTTTTGTAGCAAACGAGCGAGATTCTGACATCTACATGAATTTCCGGAATAATTCGTGTGAATTTATATTAGTCTCATTGTACGTAATTTTCCTACACTTTCGGGCAAATAGTAAATACGAGGACATAAGATTCAGTGACATTTTTGTCCAGGTCGAAACTCGTGTCCGGAACATTCGGTAGAGAGGGATCATGTGTTGATCACTAAACGTACTCAGTCACCGAAGTGGCTCAAGAATATTCATCTGCCGGAGATTTTTGTTTCTTTTCAGCCTGCTTTTTATAACGAACTCGATTTGCAATAGCGCTAGTTCACTTTATTTCTAATAAATAAATTGTAATTACATTACAGTCTGCGTGTTCGAAACAAGGCAGCAAACACATCATGCTTACATTTGTTCGTTCGTGGATATCCCCTATATCACGTGTCCCTTGCAATTGTTGATATTGCATGATATACGAAACACTCCGTGGTGATGTGGTTAGCACAGCTCGCTACGGCGCCAGGTGTCTCGGGTTTAAATCCTGGCCTAGACATTGGTGTCATTTGTTATTTCATCATATCATCCTCATCTTCGCGATTAGCCAAAGGTCGCAGAAAAGCGAATTAAAATAAACCAAATCAATCAATCAATTATGGAGATTTTTAGAATGAGTAATCTTGAATTTCAGTCTGCCCATTATTTGTTTTGGTCAGTTTATAAATACTGTGAATACTTCTTACAACATCGCAAGTATCATTAATGTTTTGGATTTTGCTCAGGCAAGACTCCCAAGTTGTTGTTTTTAAGTCGTCTCTCTTAACGAGGAACGCTAGTGGCAACCCTGCCACGCGCCCCTGGTAGTTATGTCAGAGCAAGCGTTTGCTGTGTTGGGTTGCATACGTACAGGATAGACTTTAAGCGCTTATAGCACAGAAACTAAGCGCTTTCGAGGTAAACTTTATAGGGAAAAGTTACTTGTCTTTATGATATCTACCAGCTCCCAAGCGTTGTTGAAAGAGTTTTGCGACACCCTGTATAATATACATACATACACATATATATATAGTGTGTGTGCGCGCGTTCGCGATTTGTATTTAATTAATACACTTACTAGGGAGGTCTAAGTCTCCCCCTCCGATTTCCATGAAACTTGGCAGGTGTATAGAAGCCCCCTCCCCCCCTCAAATGTCAAGATGAGGAGAAATTGAAGTAGGGATCTGACCCCGAAACCACGTAAATAGGGCATAGGAAGAAACAGGGGGCATAGGGCCTCTCTATACACCTGCCAAGTTTCATGGAAATCGGAGGGGGACACTTAGATAACCTCCCTTGTTAGTCTTACACTTTGTAATTTTATAACACTGCATATATTATAATGTTTTATTTTAATTTGTAATACTGTAACTGTAGAACAATTGTATAATTTTTGTATAACATTTCTATCTTGTTATATGTGTTAAAGGTTTCATCCTGGAATGGAATGTCTCACATTTATGTGTGTTTTCATTTCCAATACATTCGAATCAATACATATTCGTTTCAATGGCATTTACAAAATCACCTCTGACATTTTGTGTTAAACAAGTAAGATTATTTTTGTGTACAATGTGTTAGCCGATGCGTAGCAAAGTATTTTAGGAACAACACTTGAAAAAAATTCTTGTAGGACTAACTAATGAAAAATTTCTTTGTAATCGAAGATCATAATACCTTTTAAGGTGTGGTAATATTATAATGGGATTGAGATACGAAACTCTCGGATCCGGATCCGGATCGAGATCCGAAACTTTTGGACCCGGATCTGGATCCGGAATTTTCGTATTCGTATTCAAGTTCTCTGCCTTCGGAATATGTTACGATATTCGCTACACCACGAAGGCCGATGGAATCACAGTCGATTGAATCTTCTGGTCTCTGTTGTATGCAGGGCCATGCGCAGTTGCCTGTGCGCATCTCGTGCGCTGTAGCGTTGTGCGCAGCTCCATGCGCTGTAGGCTTTTGCGCAGGTACTAAAACGTATATTTCAAATCACTATAGATTCGTTGCTAATTGTCATAGAGGGAAAATGTTTACATATTGTTATTCTGTGTAACGAGAGCTTTCGAACGAGGTATCACAAGATGAGTAAAAAATCAGATACTCAGAGGTCCTCAGTGGCGGCGATTGGGTTCGAAAACTAGGGGGGAGGTGGCACAAATGGGGGAGGACAAGGACAGTTTACTATCCCTTATTAGATAAGGTTTAGCATAGTACGAGGGCAAAAGAATAGTGAATTTACAATGTTATATACCTGTACTGGGATTTGATAAAATTGAATATTTGGAAATCTAAAATTGTATTGAGTTGTGGTTAAAATTTGTTCACTTTGTTTCTGAAGAATTAAATTCTTGTGTGCGTAAAGTTTTGAAAAATATTAAATAAAGTAATGTGGCCATTCGCCATCCAGGATGAAGTCTGAAACATGTTTTACATGCATTAATTAAAGCAAGTCTAAATCTCATCTTAAAGTACAGCTTTAGTTTTGATATTAACTGACCTTGTGGTAGGGGTTTTTCATTAAATAAAAATATATATTTTCTTAATTTCCAACTACACCTAAGTAGGGAGCAATTAAGTAAATGTTAACAAAAAAGAGGGGAAGGTAATTGCTGACCTTGAACTTTTCTGGGATCTATGGTGAAATGATGAAATACAATATCATGTAACCGAGGACTCCGGGCTTCGTAGCGTCACGTAATAACCACTCCTTCACGGTGGAGCTGTGTTTTACTACTCAACCGCGATATGCAAACAACTACCTAAATCCCGAGATATCTTAAGGCGAAATCTTGAAGTTTCGCAACAGCTATGGATTTATTTCAATATCGTTGGAATGGGCACAGCTACTGAAATAAGCAAAACATAGGGCATGAGAGTATGAATGTCTGTGGAAGCTGTTTCTGAAGTTCATTATTAAACTAGATATGATCTGTAACAAATATGAATAGCAGAAATAATAATTATTATTATTATCATGATTATGAATATTATTGTACAATAATAACTGTTATAAACTAATAGGAATAAACCAGTTTCCCAAGGGATAAGTGAATATCCAGCACAACTATTTTATTATTATTTTACGTTGTTTCATACAGTTAGTGTACTTAAATATATAGTTCTATTTTGTTATTAACTTTTAAACCCCTCTGTCAAGCAAAAGCTTCAAAAGTTAGGAGGAATTTCTAACCATAGTGTCTATGACGTCTCACATAAAACTCTATATTTTGGGATTCTGAGCACTGTGAAACATTTGGTTTAAATGGTAGAATATGTATTTGACACTCAATTTTTGAAGTTTATTATTAAACTAGATCCGATCTGTAAAAATATGATGAATAATTATTTATTGCACTCATCTATTCTTTGTAGACACACAACGTCAACTTGAAAAATGGAAATTTCGAATTTTCCTAGCGCAAGCAAAATCTTCAACTTGTCCTCTTTCCGTTCATGTGTTTTTCTACACCATCGTAAGTTCGATATTCCCAATAGATCAAGTGAAATAATACTCCCATAAGCGTAATGGTAAGTCTTCTTCCCCTTCTACGACCATCCAGCTCACAGGCCTCTCTACGTCGCCAGCTTGCCGCGGGGGAAGATCGGTGGAGAGGAGCAGTTTCGGGTTCTTGCGACTGGCTGGACGTGGAAACTGTCCCTCTTGCCCTTAAATAGCCAAATACTTTTCTGAAATCACTATCTAATTGGTATACCCAATCTATTGGTTATGTATTTTAGCGAATCAGACATAACATGGAGAAAGAATGGAATAATAATTGAAAAACTTTTGCAGAAACATCTTTATTTACACACTTACATGTCCTAACTTCTCGCACATGACAATCTCACCACACGTTGTCATCCGCTCTGCACCTACATCGAACTATGTTCTCCACATGCGAGTGGAACTATTTTCATTCCTAGCTAAACTGTCATTACGTCGTATAAAAAAAGAACACATGGACAACATATTATTAATATCACAGTTATCCCTTGCCGCATGTCTATTGCGGAAGGTAGAACTTTATTTTCGCATACTTCTTTGCAGACACCCTATAGTTTGTGGATGGAATGCAGGTATCGTAGTTTCCTGTCTTCTGGGGCAGATCCGACCACGCCATTGGTCTTGTCTTACGTATTGCTTGAGGACGAAATCTGTAAAGACAAAAGAAAATTGGTTAGAATGAAGGATGTATTTAGGGGAGAAGGGGGGTCCGGAACCCCCCAGAAATAATAAAATAACTAAAATTAAAATTAAATTTAATCGAGGGTTATTTACTTCCGCCGAACTTATTGCAAGGCAAGGGTCATTTTGGGATCACACGACTTTGAATGACAGTACCAAGGAAGATATATGTAACATTTATTATTACATTATGTATAAAATATTACCAGGAACTTTATTTTTCGTCAACTGGATCTATTTTTGATTTGTTAGGCCTCCACGATGGCGCAGTGGTAGCGTCGTCGCCTTGTAATCAAGGGGTCCCTGGTTCGATACACGGTGGAGGCAGGTAGTGGTTCGGGTCCCACTTCAAACTGTAGGTCCAGTCCCGATCCAAAGGGTGGGGTTAATGGGGGTCATAACCTCACCTGTGGCCCAGTATTTCTTTAAAAACAAGGGAGAACATTAAAGGCAGTAAAAGACGGCAAAATGAGGACTGACTACCAAAAATGTATTCCTAGCCCTGCCTCGCTT
Source organism: Lepisma saccharinum (assembly GCF_977018435.1). Lineage (NCBI taxonomy): Eukaryota > Metazoa > Arthropoda > Insecta > Zygentoma > Lepismatidae > Lepisma > Lepisma saccharinum. Next base: position 25,864,716 of record NC_139251.1, on the reverse strand, counting down.
TCGAAAGTCCTGTGCACGCCCCTGGTCTCGAGTAGCCTATGAGTTTGTAAAGGGGACTTAGAACTCAACACGGCAAACCACCAGAATGGATCATGTTTTCTCATTCACGAGACGAGAATGTGCCAAGGCTCGCCTCACCTCTTATCGTGTGGTAGGACCTGCTCTGCTTTTTGGAGTAGTAGTACTGGGTGTCTGTCTACCAGTCAAGAAAGTCAAGAGAAAGCCAAGAAAATATGCTTTTGGTCAAGAATCTTATCTGTTTTTTACAGTATAGTGAATTTACATTTGTACATATCAGTACTGAGATTTGATAGAATTCAATATTTGGAAATCTAAAATTGTATTGAGTTGTTGTTAACATTTGTTCACTTTGTTTCTTGAGAATTACATTCTTATATGCGGTAGTGGCCATCCAGGATGAAGTCTGAAACATTTACATGCATTAATATTTAAAGCAAGTCTAAATCTCTTGTTAAAGGAATTTTATGTTTTTTGGTTATATATTTACTATATATGAATTAGTTTGTTATAGATTATTAGTACAGTGTTGGGATTTATTAAATATATGAAATATTGATTTTTATTATAGGAGATGTTAATAATCGTACCTTTTGTATCAGGGAGGATTGAATTTTAATTGAACATTCTGTTTTCTCGAAAGGTGAGGAGCTAGTAGGGTTAATTTTAAGGTAAAAGTATTATATTTTTCTGTTAAAATTATTATTTGTAATAAAATGTTATTCGACTTATATCTAGTTATTAGGGAATTATATTTAATATAATTTTACGCTTTAATATTTTTATATTGACATATTATAATATTAGTGTTTAGTTATGACTTGGGGATATGCTTCTGGTTAATGTATTGGTTATAACTTTTGAAGGTTTTTTCATAAAATAAAAATATATATTTTCGTAATTTCCATCTATACCTAAATAGGGGGTCGATTAAATAAATGTTAAGGAGAAAAGATCAAGAAAAAGTCATGGAAAAGTAAAGAATTTTGGATTTGCTATTTTGGTGGACAGTGTACTAAGACAAATGAAACACCCATTTAAGAGTTAAAAGTTTCAGAGCATTTCCGTCATTTACCGGAGTATTCTATTCACCTGCTCTTCAACGAACTCTTTTCACTGTGGTAGGCAGTTATTTTTAACCTGAAGGAAGCCGTTGAGAGCATATCTCTGCTTGTATCTTAAATGTACACGGTAATCGCATGTTTCCGGCATATTCCCCCCATCCCCTACTCCCCCTAATGGCGTGGTGCGACACCATCAATCTCGGCCGAGAGTGAGACACGTGGTCGGGTCGTTCAGCTACCTCTTACGTCATATCGAGAAGAGAGACGTGTTCATTAATCTCTCATTTGCCTTGCGCCCGCTCTCAAAGGAGTCTTATTTTGATCTCCCAGCATGCATCACCCGAATCCAGACACACGCATTCATGTGGAGAAGTACACCAGGTTTGCCTGCAACCTCGACGTGCTACTGAACTACAAGGCGTATGAAGTAAATGAGAACTTTCATAAGTAACTAACTCTCTAGCCTTCTCAAACCCGAAGGTTTATGGCTGCAGCAACACAAGCCTTCCATCTGTCCGTCTCCTGGGTAAGATCAATCTTTTCGATCCTTACCGATTTCTTTTAGGTTCATCTCAACGTCATCTTCGTCTTGGCCTTCCTACTGGTATCTTACCATCAGGTTTCCCAACAAGAATCCTGTAAACTCTTCTTTTCTCTCCCATTCATGGCCGCCTAAGTCTCCTTGATTTAATCATTGTAATAATATCTGGAGATGAACACAAATTATGTAGTTCTATATTATGCAACCTTCTCCACTCACCTGCCTCCTCATCCCTTTTAATATTTTTCTATACATTTTATTTTCAAACACTCTTAATGTACTCGTATTTTTATTTTCAATGTAAGGGACCAAGTTTCGCATCCATACAATACTACAGGCAAAGTTACTGTTTGCATATCTTAACTTTTAGTTTCTTAGATATTAAACGAGAAGATAGAAGTTTATGAAGAGAAAAGTAAGACGCATTTCCTGAATTAAGCCTGGTTTTTATTTCCTATTTAATATCATTTTCATTTGGAGAACTTCGTAAGTTAGATTTAAATAATCTAAATGTCGACCATTGCTTGGTATCTCAAGATTGGCACGCACTTAATGACTTGTGTGTAAAGATCCTAAGGTTGATAACACTTTGGGTCTCTCCCCTTAATCAGAATTCTCATCTATTTGTAAGGCGAGGAGCCACGACACCTTAATTTACACTATACCCTATGCGTGTAGGAAAACAGATGAATTTTACTATCATCTGTTCGTGTTGAATTCACACGTACATAAGGTAAGATACAACAATGTGGTTTCCAAATAACGCACAACACATTTATGCACACCATCAACGATATATTTAAATCCAACATTCTTAAACATATCAATATGAATTATTAACAAACTTGCAATTCGTCACATAAATCTCGGTTGCATTTCAACTCAGATATCAACGAACATTCTAGGTTATCAGATCTTGTTAAATTTTTGAGTTACACACACAGGTTGCTCGTCAACCACAAACTATCACATTATAGGGTTGAAATGTCAGTGATAACTGACAAGGCCGTTTCAAGATTTAGTAACAAAAAGTAACTGGCGGGCGGTGACATTTATCTCTGGGTCAAAGATGTCTAAGGTCTTCCTTCCTTCAAAACTATCCTAAATTAGTGGCTATTTGAAGGTGAAAGATAGTCTCTCTCTGCGTTTGCAAACTCGTTAGTACTATCTTGCTCAAAAATATCCTTTGTTGTCAATGTTTGCAGAAGTTTTTTTTTCAATCTATCATAATGTATCATAGTTTTGTGTCAATCCTGTGCTCCAAATCCTTAAATTATATATTTTGATAATTGCTTCGCTGTACTGCCTTAATGCTGATAGAGGTATTATACGGTACAAGAATCCTTGTTCGTAGACATTTAGCCGTACAGTTTGCAACACTACTGTAGATACAGCAGCAGACATTGCTGACATACTGCAACCTCATGATTGGGCAGTAATGTATCGTGCATAGAAGCTGGCTTTTATTGCATGGTTGAAGGTCACCTAGTCCCATTTTCATGTTCTGCTTCCCCTTGGCCCGGGGTGTTGAGCGAAATGTTTTGTTTAATCGCCACAAGATGGTGCTAAGTGTTTTCATGTTGAAAACGAGCAGGCTGTGATTGGAAAGACTGCACGTTCATTCTTTTGAGATGGTAGAAAGTAATTATAGAAAAGTTTCAACTAAAATAAGTATTTTGTAGTTGTAATGCTGTGGGGCGGCACTGCTGGCCTTGCTGTACTAGAATGAACGCTCAAGCCAAAAGTTGTACACTTCTATAATTTGTTTTAAAAAAAAATGGAAGACTGAAAATATTTGTCATTGAGGATGTAATATCAATTAAAATGCTCAAGTTATCGCTCTCTTTAACTTTGCTTATTATCACACATTAACATTTTCCTTGAGAAGTCCATATTTCCCAGAAAATAGAAAGAAGCGTTGATAACACCACTCCCTAACACAACTCGAGCTACTAATATAAATTAGCTTCGTCCTATCAAGTGTTCTGCCCATGTGTTCAAAAATGAAAAGATAATCTATAATTAGATTCGTTGCTCAAAACGTCACAGTCGGGATTTCGGCACACAACACTGAATTGATTGAATTGTTGTGTTTAAGTCTACTTTATGCACAGAAAGGCTAATCGGGACTGGACCTACAGTTGAAAGTGGCATCCGAACCACTGTGCCATGTGCCTCCACCGGGTGTCGAACCCGGGATCCCTTGATTACAAGGCGGCGATGTTACACACAGCACTGCTACGGCTTTTTTGAAAATCACAAATGACATCCTGCAGGCTATGAACAAGAAAATCCTTATTACACTACCTCTATCCCCGGACTTTGTAGAGCAAAGCAGCGCATAGCGGCAGAGAAGGGGAAAGGGGGAGGGGATCGAGTGGGCAGAGCGAAGCAGTGCAGGCTGCTGCGAAAGCTGGTATAGTCCCCGAGTTTAGTTCGTTAATGTCCAAGAACTGAGGCGAGCCGCCGCCACGAACGTAGGTGGGGTTAAACAGCGGGCGAGTTGTTTTCGTCCAATCACACTCAACCTTCAGCCAATAGGCGCAGCTGTCATTCTGCTCGTCTACTCCACGTGGAGTCTCAGTTCATGAAACGACACGACAAGCTGCAAGAGTCGCTCAGACTCCAAATGGCTTGCATCGTGTTGCCTCGTCCATGCGCTGTAAATGCTTGCTTATAGACTAAGGGGTCCTGTGTCGCTTGTCACTTCAGTGTGAAGCTCTGGTGCCGCTTCGGTCTGAAACCTAACAAAGAGACGTGTTTTTGAGCACAACACCACAGACAGATCCACATGCTTGTAACAAAATTCAAGTCGTATAAACAACTGTGTTGAGCCGGGTACCGATCCTTTCTTGTTCCACTTGTACCACAGGTTTATTCTCGGTATGTGCTTCGGAAACCTACGAAGTGATACTTGTCTCAATAAATATCATTCCCATCGAACTTTGTAACCATATGCTACACAGCTGACACCCCTTTTCCTTGTAAATGAATCTTCATTTCGCCGTTTCATATTAACGCCCGTAGCAGCGTCAGCTTAACCGGATGTTTGAGGGGAACCGGTCGAGTGCGCATGCTCCGCAGTAGCTCCGCCTTTAACACCGTCTATTGAAATCAAATGAGTAGAGGAGGTGCACGGGTTCACCAACATCAATTGCGGTTCAGTGTTGCCAACTCACCCCAAGAATATTTCACCATATGATATTTTACAGGCGAAGCTAACCTACAAATAGGAGTTGGCAACACTGACTAGTTGCTTCTCAATGTCTTGGAAAACGTCTTAAGACAAATATCTTAATCTTTAAGAGTAAATATGCCTTCTACACCAACTCTGATTTTTTGACCTCTAAGAAAATCGCACCAAAACCTCAAAAACTCACTTTCTCTCCACGTTCCGCGTCTTATTTATTGCGCTGACGATGTTTCACAGCGCAGAAAAGCAGTGATGAGTAAATGCACTTTCTCATCCTTGAAGGATGAATGCACCTTATCGTAATCTTCCAAGTCCCGGGAACATCAATGTTTGTATATCGTGACTTTTGTAAACCTCTCTCGGGAACGATGTGCCACACACACACACACGCGCCTATTTATCTATCATGGGTAGATCATGTTCCGCGCATTTATTTGTTGCGCTGACACAGCGTGATGAGTAAATGCACTTTTTTATTTTTGAAGTATGAATGCACCTTATCGTAATCTTCCAAGTCCCGGGGACACCAATGTTTGTATATCGCGACCTTTGTAAACCTCTCTCGGGAACGATGTGCCACACACACACACACACCTATCTATCTATCTATCATAGGTAGATATTGTTAAATAAACATTAATATTGTAAATATATATATACTTATTGTATTTAGTTTTTTTTGCTATCGAAAAAAGCGACTGTCATATCGTATTTGAAAATATTATGCTTTTGCCTGTGGATATCTAGAAAAATGACAATTTTGTTTTTTCTCTCTCTGCGTGTGCTATTAACGTTGACACAATGACACAATGACACAAATTCAACAATACGTAGGCCTTGGGGCGACGGAAGTTATATACTTCCTGCCCTACTGACGTATACAACTTGCTTTTCTGCGTGTGCTATTAATGTTGATACAATGACACAAATTCAACAATACGTAGGCCTTGGGAGCGACGGAAGTTATGTACTTCCTGCCCTACTGACGTATACAACTCGCAAAAATGATGTGGCTGAAATGTAGGGGGAGAATCTTCTAGAGCGGATTGTCTCGGATTTCTATTGGTCCACGTTGCGTTGGCTAATATTTTACTTTTGACCTCATTAGAAAAACCGTATAAAACTTAAAACGCTATAGGAGAAAGTTCTGTTTCATTTTGAACGTTAGTGAAGAGCATTTCTGCAGTATTTTCCAAAAGTAAGTAACTTTGTTTTTTTTAGCTTGCATGAGTTAACTTTAATTTATAAGTATATTTGAAGCATGCATCTTGGTAGCTGGAATATTTTTTTTTTCTGTGTGCCGTTGTTGGTAGGTAGGAAATATGTGTGCGGGGCATATTTCAAAAAAAATAAATGTGTTAAATTGTTAGAGGAAGGGAAGAAAAAAAAAAGGAGAGTTGCGTGTTTTTGTTATCTAGTGGAAGTACTGTATGATTGATTTGATGTTTCAAGTCAATTTTATGCACAGTAAGGCTAATCGGGACTGGACCTACAGTTTCAAGAACTACTTGTGCCTCCACCGGGTATCGAACCCGAGATTTCTTGATTACAAGACAACGATGTTTTTTTATTGTTTTTTTTTTTGCTGCACCATAGCAGAGACTAGTGGAAGTACTGATTGATTTGATGTTTTAAGTCCACTTTATGCACAGTAAGGCTAATCAAGACTGGACCTACAATTTCAAGAACCACTTATGCCTCCACCGGGTATCGAACCCTTGATTACAAGGCTATCGCTGCACCATCGCAGAGGCTAGTGGAAGTACTGATTGATTTGATGTTTTAAGTCTACTTTATGCACAGTAAGGCTAATCGGGACTGGACCTACAGTTTCAAGAACCACTTGTGCGGGTATCGAACCCGAGATCTCTTGATTACAAGGCAACGACGCTACCGCTGCGCCATTGCAAAGGCTAGTGGAAGTACATACTTATTCGAATCTTATTTATTTAAAATATTTAGTTTTTATGTATGCTTATTGATATTAAACCTCAAATTAAATAAAATCTGACAACTATATCCAATTATACTTATGGCTACAACGAGCATTCGCAAAAAAATAATGGCTTGAGATTCTTTTGCTACGTAAACAAAATGGCCGACATGCCAAATATGAACAGGCTATATAGATTTGAGAGATGGATAGAAAAAAAAAGTTAATTAAAATGTAATTTCATGATTGTAACACGGAACTTAATGATTGATTTATTGATTTAGTTTATTTTACTTCGTGTTTTGTACCTCTTGGCTAATTTGCGAAGATGGGGATAAGTGATGAAATGGATGAATGGATATTCGCAAACAACCATGCCCGACCGGGATTCGAACCTGGGACCCTTGGCGTCGCAGCGCGATGTGCTAACCACTCGGCCACAGGGTCGGGCAAACACGGACATACATAAAAAATAAATGTTTGGTGCTGATCACATCACACATTACCAACTATGTATTGGACTTCCCATATGCACAGATATGAATTTATTTTTGCTTGTTGTAGTGCAAATATGTCGTCTGGGACCTCCTCTATGGCTCAGTGGTAGGTGGGTTTGTATTCAAGGGTTCGATACCCGCTGGAGGCACAAGTGGTTCGGATAACACTTTAAAACTCTTTAGGTCTAGCTCTGATTAGTCTTACTGCACATAAAGTGGACTTAAAAAACACTAACTCAAATGTTGTCCGGTTCGGGTGACCTGGACCTACAGTCTAAAATATCATGGTATTATTATTCCTGCAATTATTTGCAATCTTGGCCAGAGAGAGAGAGGGGGAGGAAAAAATAATATTTTGTTTCATTATCGTGCCTATATTTAAATTTATACATGTGCGCATGCGCGCAGGGGGTAAATTTTATTTTTTTTTGATCGGGTGGGTTGTAAGGTGAGTGAACATGTAGGAAAAGTACTGGTATATTGATTGATTAATTGATTTAGTTTATTTTACTTCGCGTTTTGTACTTGTTAGCTAATTTGCGAAGATAGGGATGAGTGATAAAATAGATAAAAATAGATATTCACAAACAACCAAGCCCGACCGGGATTCGAACCCGGGACTCTTGGCGTCGCAGCGCGATGTGCTAACCACTCGGCCACAGGGTCGAGCAAGTACTGGTATATACATAGATCAAAGTTACATGGTTCTAGGTCCCATAGGAGCCGAGAAAATCAATATCTTGGAAAACGTCTTAAGACAAATATCTTAATCTTTAAGAAAGTCGACTTCCGGTATCTCAAGATGTTACTTCCGGTCTGTCAAGAAAATTTTCTTAAGACAAAAATCTTGAGACGTTTTCCAAGATATTGATTTTCTCGGCTCCTAATTGAGCTAGGATGATGATTTTAGGTTTGTTGGATAGGATTCGACGAGAACTATTCGACTAGCAAATAAAATCGATTCCACCCCCTCAAGTTTCGGAAATACAGACAATTTTTTATTTTTTTGAGAAACTTGATTTGCCGGCTTAGTTTTTACTCTAATTCGAAAATTTTAATAGCATTCGATACAAAATTAGAAGTACTTTACAACCTATTGGAGGGAAGATGACTAGTGCCTGCTGTTTTCGAGTTACCTTGGATTAAAATTTCAAGATGTAATTTCTAAGATGTTTTGCAATTCATAAACTATGGGTTGTAGGAAAACGATTCTTGCTCTCTCTGCTATTGCTCGTCGAATACTATAAACATAAACAAAGCTTATGGTTTAATTTTAAAAAAAATGGCGACCTTAAAATAACTCTGTTTTCTGAAATTATGATTTATACTTCATACGCCAAGAGGGCTGAGAATTAGAAAAAAAAGATTGTTTGGTAGAATTATGTACACATAATATTTTTGTGTTTTCTATACACAAGCCTAATTATTTTTTTTCCAATTATTTACAGGATTCATTAAGAAGCAAGAAGTAGCATATACATAAATAGCACACACCAAACCCAGCACCATCGCGAATTAGCCTTCCAAGGTTTTTTTATTACACAGCATTTATTTTGTGGCACTCTACTATATATATAAAATAACATACCCCACAAATATTATTTTTTTTCAACAAGATGCAATCGGTACAAATTTGCCCTACGTGTGAAACTGGTGTTTCAACTAAATATTTCCAAAGGCACTGTCGTACCTGCGCACCTGGTAAGCGTGTGACCGCTAAAAAACCATGTCCCAGGTGCGACAAACATATTACTATTAATAATTTGAAAAGGCATATAACATCATGCAAAGTCGTCGTCGGAGCACCTGTTCCACAACCGTCGACCAGCTCGACCAAGAGGAAAGCGGGAGCCGACTCGCCACCATCTGCCAAACGTGTCAAGCATGTGGCGAAAGCGAGCCAGTCTGCTTTCCAGCATTTGTTAGAGGACTTTCCCCTTACTTCGGAGGGCTCATGCGACATGCGTAGTTTTTTGGAGAACGTGCAAGCCCAAATTATTTCCATCCTCGGCGATGCGCTTGCAATGCACTCCACCAAATTCTACGCATCGCTTCGTTGCTGGTACAAGAAGCCGTCTGATGAAATTTACAGCTTCTGCCACAACACCAAGGCGAAGACGCTGCATCTGGCGGATGTCGACAACCTCAAGGTCATCTACAACAAGTTTGTCGAGGAGTTGGTGGCAAAGCAAGAAGAACATCAAGCCAAGGGCTCGGGGGGTTCGCTGTGTGGTGAGCCTCACGAACTGCGCGTCAAACTTTGCAAGTTTGTGCCTCTCTCCGCCTCCAGCTACGCCCCCTTACCACCTGCCATTGCGGCAAAGAAGGCCGTCCTGAACATTCAGAACAGTGACGCCAAGTGCTTTGTTTGGTCGGTGCTTGCAGCGTTGCACCCTGTCCACTGGAAAAAACAACCACACCGAGTTAACCACTACCTACCCTACGAGCCAGAGCTGGAAGATGCGATGGCTGTGATCGACTACCCGGTGGAGGTCTCGGACATTCGCAAGTTCGAGGCCCGTACACACAACGCTCGGTTGGCCATCAACGTTTATGGCCTCACTGACGAAAATGTGGTGTACCCCATCCGGGTGAGCGACGTAGACGACAACGGTGCGCAGGAAATTCACCTTCTGCTCATCAAGGATGAAACTCGCCATCACTACACCCTCATTCGCTCGCTCTCTCGGCTTGTTTCGAGCCAACGGAGCAAAGACAAAACCCACATAGAAGTTTGTCGCAGGTGCTTGTCTATATTTCGTAATCAAAAACAGCAGGATTATCAACGCATCAGAGGTCCCAACATCGCTGCCGAGAAGCTCGCTAACCACAAGCTCTACTGCAATGCCAACGAACCGGGGGTGGCAGACTTGCCCGAACCTGGCACTGTGGAGCGTTTCCACATGCACGGTGCCATGGTAGAGCACCCCGCTATCATCATCGCGGATTTCGAGGCCTTCCTCAAACCCCTGTCCACTTGCGATCCCGATCCTGAAGTTTCTTCCACCACCCCTTACCAACTCCACGAGGCATCCAGTTTCGCATACGTTGTGGTGCGACGAGACCAACACATCGCCCCCGAGCCCTACGTGTACCGTGGTCCCGACGCAGCCAAACACTTCCTCGAAAGGATGGTTGTCGAGGCCATCGAGATAGGGAAGGTATTGTTGGCCCCCAAGTCTATGCTCCCACTGTCCCCCGACGATCAACGTAGACACGACGAGGCCATCGCTTGTCCTGTTTGCGTCGAGGAGTACGCCGCCAAAAACCGTAAAGTTCATCACCACGATCACTTTAACGGTAGGTACATTGGTCCTTGGTGCAATGATTGCAACCGCATGGCCTGGGACCCGCGCTTCATCCCTGTGTTTTTTCACAATGGCTCAGGATACGACTTTCACCACCTTATCAAGCATCTTGGGTACGACAACGAGGGAATCAATGTTCTGGCCCAGAACGAGGAGCGTTACATCAGTGTGAGCAAGTGGGTTCGAATCCCAGAATCACGCTCTACCGTCGAGCTTCGCTTCCTCGACTCCCTGAGGTTCCTCCCGGCCAGCCTCGATGCCCTGGCGAAAAAGCTCAGCGACGAGCAAATGCTCATTACCTCTGCAAATTTTCCAAACTTGGACGCCGGTCTCTTCAGGCGTAAGGGGGTCTACCCCTACGAATACGTCACCGACTCTACCAAGTTTGCGGAGACGTCGCTACCTCCCCAGGCGAAGTTCTACAGTCAGCTACGAGGCTCGAACATCACCGACGAAGAATATCACCACGCCCAGTCCATGTGGCGCGAGCTAGGTTGTCGAACTCTCGGAGACTACCACGACGCCTACCTCAAACTTGATGTGACGCTCCTTGCTGATGTGATCCAGGCGTTTCGTGCAACTGCGAAGACCATCTACAAGCTGGACCCCGCCTACTTCTATAGTCTCCCCGGACTGGCGTGGTCAGCCATGTTTCTGGTGACGAAAATCAAGCTGGAGCTTCTTTCGGACGTGGACATGGTGCTGTTTGTGGAACGCGCCGTGCGGGGTGGAATGGTCCAGGTGTCGCAACGGCACGCGCGCGCCAACAACCATCACATGGCTACTGGCTACGACTCCACCCAACCGTCGAGCTACATCATGCACACGGACGTGAATAACTTGTACGGGCACTCCATGATGCAGCCACTCCCTTTTAGAGGGTTCGAGTGGGCTGATCCTACCAAATTTGACGTTGAAGGTTTCGACGATTCGGAACATGGGTTCTTCGCCGAGGTGGACCTTGAGTTCTCCGAGAAGCTGCAGGATTTGTTCTGCGATCTTCCCCCTGCACCCGAGTTCAAGTGTCCACCCGATTCCAACCAGACGAAGCTCGTCATGGATTTCGAACCCAAGAAGAATTACGTCCTTCACTACCAGAATCTCCAGTGGTTGATGCAGCGAGGGGTCACGGTCCATGCAGTTCACCGCATCCTCAAGTTCGAGCATTCTCCATGGTTGCGTCCATATATTGAAGTCAACACTGAATACCGCACCGCAGCCACGTCCGAGCTTGATAAGGATTTCTTCAAGCTCATGAATAATGCGGTGTTTGGCAAGACCATGGAGAATGTACGGAATCGCGTGGACATAAAATTGGTGACGAGGAAAGAGCGATGTCGTCAGCTTGTCGCGAGTCCATTGTTCAAGTCTCGAACAATCTACAACGAGCAGCTGGCTCTGATTCACATGAATCAAGGTTTGGTGAGGCTCACCAAGCCCATCTACGTTGGAGCCACGGTTCTGGATCTGAGCAAGCTCCACATGTTCGAGACGTACTACGGCATATTACGTCCACACTACGGCCACAACATCTCGCTTCTCTACACGGACACGGACAGCTTAGTGTACCACGTTCGCACAGCCGACGCATACGGGGATATAGCCACAGCTCCATCTTTGGTTAACCTCTTCGACACCTCGGGCTATCCCCAGCCCAACCAGTACGATATCCTGGCCCGCAACAAGAAGGTGCCTGGCAAACTCAAAGATGAGAAGGACGGAGACGTGATTCTTGAGTTTGCAGGTCTTCGCGCCAAGGCCTATACCATCAAAGCCGAGGGCAGTGTTACCAAGAAGGCCAAGGGTGTCGGCAGACAGGTGGTTCGGGAGCATCTCACATTCGAGGACTTCGTGGGTTGTCTCAAGACCAGGTCGTCGGTTCTAAGAGCGGAACAGCGCATCCAGAGCGTCGACCATGTGTTGACCACCAACAAGGTGAGGAAGATTGCCCTGGATCCCAACGACGACAAGAGGTGCGTCCTCGAGTGTGGAATCCACACACTCCCATGGGGACACAATCGTTTGAGAGATGAAAAAAAATGTAACAAATGTCCATAAAAAAAGTGAACCTAACATCAAACAAAAAAAATAATTGAAAATGACAAAAAAAAGTAAACCAAACATCAAACCAAAAATTTGAAAAAAAAGTGAACCTAACATCAAACCAAAAATTTGAAAATGACAAAAAATCTTGCACGTACAAAAATAAAAAAATAACCATGCCTATGAACTTGTTCGGATACAGAAAGCAGACCATCATGGAAACTGCACCGTCCATACCAGATCATGAAGTCTTACCTTCCGTGTTACCTAAACTCAACGGTCTGTTGATCATTCACCTCAACAGCATTTGGACGAAATTGGATGAAGACGTCGGCAAAACTTTTTACGTCTTCAACAACAATTTACATTTTTACAAAATTCCGATCGATGGAAAACTTCAAATCACCACGAATCCGGAAAACGTAGGCGAAATCAAAATATCTACCGGCAAGAATATTTTTCGAATCAAGCACGACAAGATGCTTTCTAACATTACGTACGATGTTTCCGCAGGAGATTATCTTTACGTTCAACTCCTGGGAGATTACAACAAACTCGTTCCTCTCTTCGTAGAATTACGAATCGTCTATCCTATTATAAATAACCGTTAACCAAAAATGCCTAACGACATTTTCGGCAACTCCAAGCGTGTAGACCACGCAGAAGAGATTCTCATGCTCGACGTCCGAATTAAAAAGTTGAGGAGCGATTTGATCGCTTTCCAGGAGACCTTAAACAAAAGTTTAGAGTCCGAGATCGCTACGCTCCAAACGCAATGTCTCGACCCCATTCTGAAAATCGATTCCGAACTGAAAACGCTCATAAAAAATTATGTCGACGTACCTTCTTACGACAGCGTTCAAAATATACAGTTGAGCGTGGATTCGCTTCAAAATGATTTGGCCAAATTACAGCAATTTCAATCGAAAAATGAAGATTTGGAAAAATTGAAACTCGAAATCGAAGAACGAACTTCTGCAATCGAAAAGAATTTCTCTGAACTTCAAACCGTCGTGAAGGATATTGATGTAGAACGCTTGCATGTCGTCGTTTCCAAATTACAAGAAGAATTCACCGGCACGTTGGAAGAAATTAAATCCAAGTTACAGACTTTGGAAGATACAATGACGAACCTACCATCGTCGGACGAACTGCAGGTCATCGGTAAAAGCGTCGCGAACATAAAAATTCAATTGGAGGCTTATCAAGATTTCGAACACATTCAAACCACTATCGCTACGCTTCAGGCGTCTCTGGAGTTGATCAACGAAGAAATTAAAAATATTCACGCTGAAGCGAACGCGTTGACGAGCATTCAAGACACGTTAAGCACGGTTCAGCAGAAGATCGAATATTTAGAAAATTTGAACGTCGAATCCAATCTTGCTCATTTTCATCACGTGCTGGACAACATACAGGGTGACTTGGAATCGTTACGGACGAGCGTGCCTTCGAGCGAAGATTTGGAAAAATTGAAAACGGCGGTAACGGCACTATCCGATTCGAGCGACATCAAAAGTTCGTTGAGCGATCTCGAGAGTAGGGTGGCCAATCTCCCCACCTCCAAAGAATTGCACGCTTTGAAAAGGAACATATCACGTATGCTGAAACGACTGGAAACAGAAACAGCGAACGTGGAACAGATTCGAGACGAACTTGCTTCGCTGGTGTCGACGCTGCCCACTTCGCAGAGCGTCGCCGATCTTCACACGCAGTTTACAGAGATGCGAAGCATCGTGAACGATCTCACCGAGAAGAGCTCGAAATTAAATCAAGTCGAGAACCTTCAGAGTATTGTCGTCAACATCAGGGATCAAGTTGGAGTGCTGGAATCCACGCAGGAATCGACGCTGGCCTCTTTCGGTGCAAAGTTGCAAGAACTCAACGAAAACTACAAGCAGTTGAACGTGGAAGTGAAAATCAAACCGTCATTTTCTACAGGAACGGATACCATAGTCGAACATTTGTTGCCCGTACAAAATACACTGGGACAGCTTCACAGCAACCTCGTTAGCGTCGATACTAAATTCGCCAAACTGCATTCTCTGCAAGCCATCGAAATCAACAGCGTACCCAATCAACAGAGAATCTCCACGTTCGTCGAAGGTAACAAACTGTACATGTTACATCCTTATCATCCGTACTACAAGTTTCTCCTCGATGGCACGATTCAGATAAATGAATTTTCGTACTGGTCTCACGGCAGAAAAGCTAGCGTTCCTACCATGACCTTGATATCGAATCGTGGTGTCCAGAAAGCAGGAAACATTCCTCTGGCACGTTGGAACGAAACGCGCAACGTATATGAAATACACGAAGACGAAGATCTTACCGTTTTCGACGTGAGTGCCGGCGATAAGCTGATCATTCAAAACACAGGTGAGGTGCCACCCTCTTTGAATCCCATCACGCTCGTGCTTCTCTTCAAACGTAATCTCTAAAAAAATGTCTAGGCAAGCCATCGTCCAAGAATTGCATAAACCTGCACGCCGCAACTACGAACGTTTGGCGGTGGTGACCAAGGGCATCGATGACCTCTGGCAAAGTGACCTCGTGGAGATGAGTAGTGGCAATTTGAAAAACGTACATAAATTGAACAAGGGCAACAAGTACTTCCTCACCGTCATAGACACGTTTTCGAAATTCGCATGGGCTCTACCTTTGAAAGCCAAAACGGGAACATGCGTCACGGAAGCATTCAAGACAATTTTTCGCGAAAGCGGCGGCAGACGACCACGGTTTTTGCAAACAGACAACGGTAAAGAATTTTACAACGCCGTATTCCAAAAGTTTATTCAAAAACATGACATTCGACATTATTCGACTTTCAGTCACATCAAAGATGTGGAAAGATTTAATCGAACCTTGAAAACACACATGTGGAAACGATTCACGCTTCGGGGAAATTACAAATGGGTCGACATTCTGCCGGAACTCGTCGATACCTATAATGATGCGGTACACAGAACGATAGGCATGAAGCCAGCTGACGTTACCAAGTCCGACGAGCGGCGTTTAATTTCTACAGTTTACTGTCCAAAGTACACTCCCACGACTACCAAGAAATCAAAATACAAAATTGGAGACCAGGTGAGGGTCAGTAAATTGAAGCGAACGTTCGACAGGGGTTTCACACGAAACTGGAGCACGGAACTTTTTACCGTGGTTCGAGTTCTACCCGGAAACCGTCACACGTATATAATAAAGGACAGTGGCGGTGAAATTTTATTGGGGCGCTTCTACGAGGAGGAACTCTCTAAAACTAAATACCCCGACACGTACCTTATCGAAAAAGTTTTGCGTAAGAGAGGCGACAAACTTTTGGTGAAATGGCTGGGACTTCCGGACACGACTTGGATCGATTCAAACGAAGTGATTCTATGAGTGCGTGGAATGTCGTGAAACGTCTACCTGATTCAGAAAATCGAAAGAAGAAAAGGAACGGCGAGTTGCTTCCCGACAGCATCCGCTGTCTGATCGTAGGTCCTTCGGGGTGTGGGAAAACAACACTGCTTGTGGACAATTTTCTCCTCGCACCGAATTGGTTAGATTGGAAGAACAGGCACCTGTACGTGTTCTCGAAAAGTTTGGAGCAATCCAAATACCAGCAACTGATGAAACTGTACGATGGTCTGGACATTGCAACGTTCTCTTCGGAAATAAAACCACTCGACGATTGTCGTGAAAATTCAGTCGTTGTGTTCGACGATGTCATCCTGGAAAATCAAAATGAAATTCGCAATTTTTTCACGCAAGGTCGTCACAAAGGAATAGATTGCTTCTTCCTAGCTCAAACGTTTTCCAAAATTCCAAAACAGTTAGTACGCGACAACGCTAATTTCATATGTTTGTTTCGTCAAGATCACACCAACCTCAAGCACGCGTACGATGACTACGTAGGCGGAGACATGAACTACAATCAATTTTCGGAACGCTGCTGCTCCCACTGTTGGAACAGTGACGATTTCGGATTCGCGACGATCGACATGACGAGAAAACCCAACGACGGAAAATACAGAAACAAAATCAACGACTTTCTAAACGTTGCAACGTTGTGAGAAACGACGTGTATAAATAACGTTATGACGAAACGAAAAATCGAAGACGAAAATCTCAAGCTTCGCGATTACCTCGCGAAACGCTTCAAAGGTTGGAAATCCGAGAATCGCGGATTCTACGAAGAGAAGAAACGTCAAGATCAACCTGTGATCGACGCCATCAGCGATCTAGGTAAAGAAATTAAAGGCGTCACGGAACAAAATAAAAATTTGATCAACGAACTCGTACCACTTGCAGCTAAAAGTTACACCGTACCCACGCCCATTTCGAGCATTCCTTCGACGCCGTTCGAACTGAAGGACGTACCGGCACGACGTCGAGCCATAGGTAGCACGTCGTCGTCTTTGGATAAGATCGAGTTGGGACCTTTGGCACGAGACTACCTGAGCACGGGGAAATTCGACAAGGATGAAGTGTTCGGATTGTATCCGAGCATGGAGAGCAACGAAGGCGGCGGTGTGGTTTGGAAGATTGGAAAATCGAAGGTGACCTTCGAAGGCAACGACATTAAAGTTAATTTAGGCGAGAAGGATAGTTGGAACAGGTATCCGGGTACGGTGGGACTGTGGGAACTCGTTGCCAAAAAGCAGCCGAAAGTTTACACCGACGAAGATTACCAGAGTTACAAGGAAATTTTGATCATGACGGATGCCTTGTACCAGAACAACGACGCCTCGCAGAATAGGGTGAAATCGAGAAGCGGTGAGAAGTACAGAAATCTCATCAAACCGATTTGGAACCAGGTCAAAACAGGCAGTGGCGTCAAACTCTACAACACGTTACCCAAAGAATTCGTTTGGGTGGACGACGTGCGCAAGCTCATAGACAGGTTGTTGGTTATTGCAGGAGAGGAGAATGCAGGCAATCGTAATTTCTACAACGAGAAGGTTGGCATCGTGGACATGATCAGCGCCAAACTTTCCAACTTCATCGCGAACGACGACAAAGGTATAGGGTACCTCATCAAAATCATCAACACGCTGCCTCCGAGATTCTGGAACGTGGCCGAAGGAAAGGGACTCGTGAACGACATCATCAACAAGTTACCTTTCGAGATGCATTTACCTGGCTACCAGTACTGCGGACCGGGTACCAAACTCGAGAAAAGATTGGAGAGAGGAGACAAGGGTGTGAATCCGTTGGACGCCGCATGCAAAGATCACGACATCGCTTACAACACCACTCGCACCGATCTGGATGCACGTCACGAAGCAGACAGAAAGTTAGAGCACGCGGCTTTCGAAAGATTCGTCAGCAGAGACGCATCGCTGGGAGAAAGAGTTGCGGCACTGGGCACCACCATAGCCATGAACACAAAACAAAAACTTGGGTGGGGTATATAAATAACATACAGTAAAAGAAAAAAAAAACATCATGTCTGGTATAACCGACTTGCCACACGAACTGCTGTGTAAAATATTCAAACATGCAGTAAACAGAGATTGTGAGGATATAAGAAAACTTTTGATCATAGCGAGATCAACGCCGGAATTTCGCATCCCTTGTGAAATGGCTGTCAAGGATTATCTTCGGGAGATTAGCGGCATGAGGTGCGGCGATCTCGACACTCTTTTTTCGGCCGCAGGGGAAAAATTAAACAATAGGTTAGATGAACTGCACGAGGCGAGGCAGGGGAGAAGACGATTCACAGATGATTGGCATAAGTCGAAACAAGAGACGGAAGATATCATCACGTACATCATCGCGTTTTCCGAAGCACAAACTTTCTTCCTCTAACACAGACAAAAAAAAATCTTCGATACAAAAATCTCGTGAAAAAAAAATATATATAAAATAACACACATCGTGAAAAAAAAATAATCTTCGGTGTATATATAAATAACACACATTGTGAAAAAAATTAAATTTCTCTAACACTGAAATTTTTCTCCTTTGATATAAGTGAAAAAAAATGAGTGATCTCCAAGCATTAAAACAAATGCTAAATTTGTCAGTCGAGTATGTAAAAATTCAGGAATTGGAAGTCGACAAACCTTACACGATAACTTCCGGTTCAATCGTTTCTACCCAGTACGGTCCCAAGGTGCGTCTCTTGCTCAACGCACAATACAGTCTATTTTTACCGGATCGATACGCTAACATGTTATCCGACGAGAAGCTATCTATTTTAATCGAGAACAAAACTCGAATCGTGTACAAGGGGACAAAGGAACTTCTTGGTAAGAAAACGAAGCACGTAATAGAATTTGTTTAACAACGCTGTGCGGGGTATATCCTTGAAAAAAAAATTACACGAAACAAAAAAAATCTCGGAACATACATATATATAAATAGCATACCGTAAAAAAAATTACACAAAAAAAATCTCAGAACATTTATATATAAATAACATACCGTGAAAAAAAACATGAAGCCCAAGGGTGTCGTGTACCAGATACCATACTCCAATCTAAAAAATCTAGGTGCCCTCGATGGGTTACTCACCAAGAAACAACGCGAGAAGAAACGTTCTTGCTTGACGAAAGGACACGGAATGAAATTACTTCTCAGCACACCTCAATTGAGACGCTTGCAGCGTTCGCGGAAACAGCAAAAAATCGGAGGTTTCATATTCAGCATCCCGGCCATTCTTGCGGCATTGGGGGCCGTTGGAAGTTTGGCCGGCGGAAGCGCCGCCATCGCGAAAACCGTCATCGACTCGAAGAAGAACAAGGCAGAATTGAAAGAACAGAAACGTCACAACCTGGCTATGGAGAAGAAGGGGAAAGGTATGACCAAAAAACAAAAAAGCAACCTCGATGCTTTGAAGAAATATAAAAAAAGAAGAAGCCCTGTCCAACTTCGATATTGAATCTCTGATCGAACTGTTGGGAATAAGGAACTTCAGGGGTGTTTTCATGTCCGATTCTCTACCCTCTGCTGTGAAGAAAAAGGAGTATGGCGTGGTCAACCTGGACAGTTACAAAAATCCTGGTACACATTGGATATGCTACCTCAAAATTGACAATAACAATGCATTTGTTTTCGATTCGTTCGGTGGCACACCACCTGCCAGGTTGGTGAAGTATCTCAGTGTTGCCAACCTCTACTACAATGACAAACGCATCCAAGGTTTCACCGATGTTAACTGCGGCCACCTATGCCTTTCCGTTCTCGCATACATGTCTAAAATAAATAACCCGTCGGTGGAACATTTTCAGAAAGCATTGTGGAATCTTAAATACGATGGGCGTGTTCCATCTCACGAGCGAATCTTCAATCTTGAAACTCACGCTGCACGACGACATCGTCTATCCTAAATCCGTAGCTCTGCGTGCATTCTACAGCATGTACCTCATACCTAACGTCACGCAGCACAACAACAAAATTAGCGTCGGAAGCGAACACATCGTCGTCACGCCAGGCCAATACAATCTTTCCACTTTGCAAGCTCAGTTACCCAAAGGCACGTACCTTTCTCAAAATTCGGTCACGCACAGAGTGGAAATCGTGTCGGCGACGGAGACCGTGGACCTGGGTACCATGGGTGAACTTTTAGGTTTCGAGAACAACACAAAACTCGAAGCTGGCATCAAGCACACGGCAGCAAACATTCCTAAATTTCTGGCCATAGAGACTCTGAACGTTCACTGTAACGTGGCGGAAGGAATGATCACTAAATCTTCGGACGGGGAGTTGCTGGGAAGTCACAAGCAGACGGGAATCATAGCCACGTTCAAACCAAGTTCCGAATTCATGGAACCGATCATCTACACGCCCCCTTCGCCGATCTATTTTCCAGTATGTCGCAACCGCATAGACGACATAGAGTTGGTGGTGACGAACGAGAAAGGAGAGGTGGTGGATTTCGCAGGTGCCACTACGACGGCCATCGTGGAGATCAACGTATAATAAATAACACGCATAGTGAAAATGGAACAAATCGAAAGTTACGAATTGCAATCTTTCCCTCCGAACCGTCGCACGTTCGCCAATCTCAACGAAGCGAACAGGGAGATCGAATACGACGTGGACGTAGGGGACGGGTTTGTTCATCCTCACAGAGCAGACCTCTACCTTGAATTCGACGTGGTGAAGAAGGAAAGCGGAGACGCGTTTCCACCCAATGCAAATTTGAAACTCGTGGACAACTTCGTGCCTCACCTGTTCTCGCAGGTGGAGGTAAGGAAACACAACACCGTCATCGACAGAATAGATTATCCAGGCATCACGTCGACGGCAGTGGGAACATTGAAATTATCCAAAACAGACGCGGCATACTACCAGGCGGGAGGATTCGAAGCGAGAACGAAAATATCGACGAGAAGTCACACGGTGCTCTTTCCCATGCGTCTGCTACCGGGATTCTTCTCCGACTACAAAGAGATCATGTGGAAGGGAGGATTGCGCGTCACGTTTCGAAGAGCAGCCAACGACAACGACGCACTGATGCGATACACCAACTTGAACGCCGACGGCACGCCGATAGCCAACACATTACCCGAAGCAGCCAAGTGCGTCATACGGAGCATGGAATTGAGAATGCCGATCGTGGAATACGAGACGAACTACGCCCTCAAGTACAAAGCGGAGATCTTGAAGAATCCGCAGGTGCCGATTCACTTTCACGGTTACCAGTGCGTGCAGAAGTTGGCGTCGGGAAGTCACATGGAATTCGACGTGACGACGCAGTTCAACAACATACAGTTCGACATGCCAGATTTCGTCGTAGTGCTCTTTCAAACCGGTCGCGATAACAACCAGGAAAAAGATTCCAGCAAGTTCGACGACTGCAAGATCAAGAACGTTTATCTCAAAAATGGTAGGAACGAAGTGTTCCCGCGCGAGAATTACAACCTCGACATGACCAAAGACGATTACCTCAAACTTTACGAAGCTTACACGGCTTACAAGCGCGTGACCGAGGGAAACGTGGACGTGTACTACACGCCCAGCGAATTCAAAATCCGCAGGCCGATGTTCGTCATCAACGCCACAAAAAGAAAACAGGTGGTGGTCAACGATCGCACCAACATCAAGATCGTCTGCGAGTTCCACGACGCGCTGCCCGATGATACCGTGTGCAGCGTTATCCTGATTGCAGAGAAGTCTTTCGCGTACGACGTGAAGAACGAGAGGGTCACAGAGCAGTTTTAACAGGTTTTTAACATCTTTTTCTTGCACAATCAGTTACAATAAGAATTTTGTGCTAGCACAATAATAATACGAATTTCACTAGTTCAGATCAGTTACAATGTCAATTTCACTAGTTATCAGTTACAATATCTTTTTTTTTCATCAGTTTTTGCACTATAGCACGAGACAATCAGAATTTGCACAAAATTTTGTTGTTTTTACATGAGAAAATTAACAATAAAATTCTTTTTTTTATCGTTTCAGATGCTGTCGAACATCAAGCACACACACTAGGAAAAAAAGCATGCAACTTTAGTTTTTATAACACACACATTCTCCATCTTCATCAAGAAAATATTATAATAAACATAATTATTTTTTATCTATCTCACAATAAAACTCTATATCCAAAAATATTACAACATCAAATAACACTAGAGTCGTTAGTACACGTTGCATGCATTACGGAGGTCCTCTGTAGAGTTTCATGGAAGTTTGAGAGAAAAAAAAACACGTGAAAACTCTATAGAGGTGTGGTTATCCATAACCACAGCCGTTAGAACCTTTTTGGGTTGGGCACCACGCACCCTGGCGGGGTTAGGGGCCAGGAATCTTAAAAAAATAAAAAAAAATTATTTGTTTGTTTGCTTGAGTCACAATACGGAAATAATAAGAGGCGCGCGCGTGTGTGTGTGGCACATCGTTCCCGAGAGAGGTTTACAAAAGTCACGATATACAAACATTGATGTTCCCGGGACTTGGAAGATTACGATAAGGTGCATTCATCCTTCAAGGATGAGAAAGTGCATTTACTCATCACTGCTTTTCTGCGCTGTGAAACATCGTCAGCGCAATAAATAAGACGCGGAACGTGGAGAGAAAGTGAGTTTTTGAGGTTTTGGTGCGATTTTCTTAGAGGTCAAAAAATCAGAGTTGGTGTAGAAGGCATATTTACTCTTAAAAATTAAGATATTTGTCTTAAGACGTTTTCCAAAACATTGAGAAGCAACTAGTCAGTGTTGCCAACTCCTATTTGTAGGTTAGCTTCGCCTGTAAAATATCATATGGTGAAATATTCTTGGGGTGAGTTGGCAACACTGAACCGCAATTGATGTTGGTGAACCCGTGCACCTCCTCTACTCAAATGGTGTAACGCTTACTGCAGGGGAACGTGCGGAACCGAAGCACGGAATTTCCGGGTAGAAGTCTGCAGGTTATTTTGAGGGTTACGGCCCACTGAGACGCCGGAAGCGAAACTGTTCCGTTCTGTTGCCGGCATCAAACTTTAGGCAACACACACACACAACGCCTTGCAAGGAAGCAAGCATTTCAGGATCTACGGGGTCGTATTTTTATTGTCGGTGACTGTACATATACGGGGAAGTCACTGTTTTTCTTTGTCATAATGAGAAATAGGTTAAACCAGGGGTTCCCAGACTTTTTCGTTTCACGGCGCCCTTAGTGTTCCATAAATTTTCCGCGGCGCCCAAGTCAGAATGTAGGCCTATCTAACAATGCAACACTCACTGCGGTTAGGTTCCTTGCCATAAGTTAAAAAATAAACAGATATTCAAATTCATAAACATTTTATCTTCTATATATATATATATATATGGATATGTGTGTGGGTGTGAATATTTGTTTGTTTCGGCATAACTCTCGAACGCCTGGAGCAATATCAACCAAACTTGGTACACATATCACTTACAATCTGGAAATAAATACTGTGGGAGTAGGACACCCCTGGCACCCCTAGGGGTGGGGTGGGAAGGGGTGACATGTATAAATAATCGAGAACCACCGATATTAAATTCCGCACAGACAGACATCCGTGACTCTATGCAATCCGCACAACGATAGTGTTTCTCGGGTTGTCTAACATTCAGGCTGTGTTGCGAATGGAATCCACAGTTTTCGTGACACTCCCAATGCGGTTCAACTCCAAGTTCATCACCTATCGGCATGGGGGGTGAGAGGGGGTGAAAAATAAAATGCCACAAATGACCTAGATTAGTGCCGAATCCATAGTTTTCGGAGTCGCTAAGCTAATTTGTGACATTCACGATCACATTTAAAATTAGTTACATTTTACGCTGTACTTAGAATTCATTATTTTCCTGTCTAATACAAGATTGGGATAAATAAATACCCTGGCAACGCCGGCCAATCAGCTAGTATCTAATAAGTACTAAATATGCACATATTTGGATTGAAAATAATGGAACATTTCGCGGCTCCCATGTAAACCAGTCGCGGCGCACACTTTGGGAACCACTGGGCTCAACTATTGAAGAAACACTGAAATCGGGTGCCAAGTTACAGAGATCAGAAGATAACAAAAATAAATATTTCCCAACGGGAAAGGACGTGTCACAGGATAAAGTTTTAACTTGTAGGAACTTCAGCGCTCCTTATCTACAATTTACTCATGACTGTAGAGGAGATATTAGTAGACCCAATTATATTCACAAACACCGACCAACAAATTGGCGGAGTGGATGAGAGAGAGATGTGGTTCTCCTGGAGACGATCTTCTGTTTAAAACATGTTGTACTGAAAGCAGGCCAACACAAACTCTTCCCGAGCCAAGTCTCCACACACACACTCAAGCACACAAGGAGTAGGTTCAATTTAACGCCGATATACATAACAGGGAAGGTGGGAGAGGTGTTCCTGGTGATAGGACAAGGTTACGAATGGGAGACTTCCTCATTGCTGGCCTCTATGGATCAGTGTTTGTTTATCCGATGCTTGCTTGGTTCGATCCATGTCTATTTTTTCTGCATTAATGACAGATTGCCTTGCTAGTTGTACGCCAGGGCTATTTATAGATTGTCCTGCCAAGCGTCAGGGTTCCCTTTTTCCCAATTTCTTAACAGCTCACCCAGAAGAATAGATTTTTCATGTGTAGACCAATGCCTTGTAGTACTCTTGATCAAGTAGCAGTTGAAGACAGGATTTAAATAGTTTGAAATTCGGATCTAAGAATTCAGGTAGTTCGAAATTCAGATATCTCAGAATTCAAGTAGTTCGAGATCATAGGATTCAAGTAGTTCGGAATTCAGATATCCCAGATATCCCAGGATTCAGGAAATTCTGAATTCAGCTATCTCAGGATTCAAGTAGTTCTGAATTCAGGCATCAGGATTCAAATAGTTCTGAATTCAGCTATCTCAGTATTCAAGTAGTTCTGAATTCAGCTATCTCAGGATTCAAGTAGTTCTGAATTCAGCTATCTCAGGATTCAAGTAGTTCTGAATTCAGCTATCTCAGGATTCAAGTAGTTAATTCAGCTGTCTCAGGATTCAAGCCGTTCTGAATTAAGCTATTTCAGGATTCAAGCCGTTCTGAATTCAGGTATATCAGGATTCAAGCAGTTCTGAATTCAGCTATCTCAGGATTCAAATAGTTCTGAATTCAGCTATCTCAGTTTTCAAGTAGTTCTGAATTCAGCTATCTCAGGATTCAAGTAGTTCTGAATTCAGCTGTCTCAGGATTCAAGCCGTTCTGAATTCAGGTATATCAGGATTCAAGCAGTTCTGAATTCAGCTATCTTAGGATTCAAGCAGTTCTGAATTCAGCTGTCTCAGGATTCAAGTAGTTCTGAATTCAGCTGTCTCAGGATTCAAGCCGTTCTGAATTCAGGTATATCAGGATTCAAGCAGTTCTGAATTCAGCTATCTTAGGATTCAAGCAGTTCTGAATTCAGGTATATCAGAATTCAAGTAGTTCTAGGCCGTGGAATTGAGATAGTTTGAAATGTGGACATATCAGGATTTGAGATATGCATGTTTTGTTAGTTTATTTCGTATCACGGATACTTTCGGTTAAGTGAATGAGACTGTAAACACACAGGTCTTTCTATGGATTCGAACTCACGATCGCCGCTTTCATGACTCAATAGTAATATTTCTTTTCAATTATTGTCAAATATCGTAAGAAAAGTTCAATAAGTCAGTTCTGTACCATGCTGTAGAAAATTAAAAGTAACGTTTTCTGCATTTCGTTGGAGAAATGAGTATTGATTTATCTCAGAATTCAGGTGGTTTTGAAACCACTTATTTGAAAATTCAAATAATTAGAAACTCGGATATCTCAGGCATCACGTAGTTCAAGATTTGTATATTTCATGATTCAAGTAGTTCAACATTTATAGGTCTAAGAATTCAGGTATTACTGAATTCAGATATCCCAAGATTCATGTGTCTGATATCTCACGAATCAGGTAATTCGAAATTAGGATTTAAGTGTCTTAAAATTCGGATATCTCAGGATTCAAATAGTTTGAAAGTAGGATATTAAGATTCAGGTAGATCGAGGTTCATTTTCTTGAAGAAAATGCTGAAATTGATATAACTGGATCAAGTTTACTGTATTTAATTGCAATTACGATGTTTCCCGTTGTTCACCGTTCTCTCTTGGAAAATTTCGAGGTGCTCTCATATCAGGGTGTTAGTTGCTGACTTGTGTATAGTCTTCAAGGTGCGACTGATAATTGCCATAATTTTTTTGGTCCAATCCAGGACATATTGGCGATCAACTCGTTACTGCTGAATTTCAGTTCTTTTTTACAAAAATAAATTGAAATGACTTAAAATCCTTAACATTTTATTGGAACATTAAACTATAAATTGTACAAGATAAAATATTAACATTATTTTCTAAAATCAATCAATTAATTTTCAAATGTTTAATTGAATAATACATTGTCTGATGTTTAGGAAGCCACTCTATTCTCTGTTCTGTTGACTCAGTTGAACTTTTCACGAGACATGACTTTTTTCAGAAATGACTTGTTTGTTTTAATAACATCATAAAATTCACAACATGAAAGTTCTGAATTAATTTTAACTTTGAGCAGATGTTTAACAGTGGATACTGGAAGTCTACCGCTTTCTGCAGACCAAATATTCCCCATAATTGAAAATACTCTCAACTGGAGCAGATGTTCCAGGCAAAGACATAGCAAACTCAACCATTTTAGAAATGTTGGTACATGAAATGTCAGTCTTTTGAAACACCTTAGAAATTGCTTGCCACTTCTCTTCAATAGTATCTGGTACTTTTTCAGAACTTGAACCACAACCTATACCTTTTGGTTTTGAATTACCTTGTTCATCAAATAGGTCATCAATATTTACAGCATCTTTTACAATTACATGTGCACTCTCTTGTAAATCAGAAAAGGTATAATCGATCCTTGCCGGTCACAAATGTTGGTCGTGAATATTCTATACCGGTAGCTACACTGCCCTCCAGAAATTAAGCAACAACAAGAAAATGTGAGGTAAAAGAGAAAACAGTTGGAGAAAAGAGAAGAAGAATGGTGGGCACGCTGAAAGAAAGCAACGAATGCGTTAGGGAAAACAGGTGAGTCATAAAGTAGGAGAGGCAGGAACTCGTTACCATCCGTCCAATATTGTTGAAAGGGACAGATATGGTGGTGGAGGTGTGCTTGTATGGGGTGGAATTTCTATTGGTGAACGTACTGACCTCTATATCCTCCCACGTGGCACCATGACAGGTCAGCGCTATAGGGATGAGGTCCTTGCACGTTATGTGGAACCCTTCGCACGAGAACGAGGTCCGGGCTTCATTCTGCAGGACGATAATGCCCGTCCCCATAGGGCAGGACCAGTCGATCGGTTCTTGGACGAACACCATATTCAACGCATGGTGTGGCCATCCCGTTCCCCGGACCTTAACCCCATTGAACACATGTGGGATGCTCTGGGGAGACGTCTCGCTGGCCTTGTGCCCTCTCCACAAACACTCCAAGACCTTCAACTGTCTCTCTCCCAACAATGGACCCTCATACCCAATGAGTTGGTGGACAACCTTATTGGCAGCATGCGGCGGCGTTGTGAGGCGTGCATTGCTGCGCGCGGTGATCATATCCCTTATTAGTGTCAGACAACGGTCACTTTCCGTCTCCAACGTTTACCACCTGTGATGCTCCATGCGTACATTTCATTTCTTTTGCCCACGAGTGTACCTTGTTTTGTGTTTCTTCTGTTCTGTAAGGCGTGGGACACTTGTTTCTTTCGTTACAAATAAAATATGTACACCCTGCGGCCTTGTGTTTGATTCTATTGGATGATCACCATTTGTTGCTTAATTTTAGAGAGCAGTGTATTTTCATGTTCATATTCTCAAAACCCAGGACATTTTGCAATCCCGGACATCACCCCGGACAGCACTAAAAAACCAGGACTGTCCGGACTAATCCCGAAGGTATGGTAAGCCTCGATAGGCGCCACTGTGCGAATTGCTCGCAAAACACAATGTTTTGGACACCTAAGAAGCTGCTATATCCAACATCCTTACTCCGTGAAACCAGTCGACCGACTGTTCAGGAGGAACGTCAACAAACACCTTACGCAGGCGACCTTCAGCCACGTGCTGGCAACAGACTTGTTTTTACACGAGATAATTCCGTTCCACGGATCACAGACAACTTTTGTAGGCATTAGAGAAATAGCCTCTTGGATTTACTTTTATTGCCAGAAAACCTTGCCAGCGGATTACCCCACGCCTTGTTCGAAGGACAATAAGGTTTAGAGTCCCGTCACTCCATGTTGGCAGGCTCTTTAGGCATAATTCGAAACCATCCACCGTGGTGTTGCTCTTCTCGCAAAATTAAGATGTTGGCCTTGGTTTAGAAGCCTGGTGACGTCAATGCGAGCAACAACAGGCCCTCTTGTGCTTTATATTTTTGTTTACGTGGTTATAAATGCTTAGAAAGGGGGTTAGGAGCGTGACTTAATATGCACACGTGTATTTCTACGCCTCTTTACTAATGCCGATCCCCATGGTTACGCTACCTGCGCTACGACGTCCCGGGTTCGAATCCTGGCCTGGGCATGGCTGTTTGTGAGTGCCCCTTCATCAGTTTCATCAAATCATCACTCATCTTTGCGATTGGCCAAAAGAGCGTCAGAAAAGTGAAGTAAAATAAACTAAATGAATCAATTCAACCAATCAAATGTCAGACTTTGTCTACTTTATGACAGCGATGTCCAAACTTTTTTTTCCTATGTAGGTTCAGCAGTGGCAACGATTGGGTTCCAATACTGGGGGGGGGGGGCAAAGTGCATAACTGGGGGGCGGGGAAAGAACAGTTTACTTTCTTTTGGTAGATAAGGTTTAGCATAATGCTGGGGCAAAAGTAGCAAAAAAGTGGGGGGCACAGAATCCAACAAAATCACCCATTGATTCATTTGTGTGTGTAATTTCACCTGTTGCCTTGTTGACATGAAGTTTGCCAGAATATTGACTTCTTTTTTTTCGTTTTTTTGTAATTCAGGTTGATATCTACAGGTGTGTACATCCACTTCGAATACCGAGTCACCGGTGAGAGATTATGACGCAATTTGAGTCTAAACTTGAAATAGATTAAACAACGGATTCATTTTAAACGGGGTGTCATACAATCATCATTCAAATAAACAATAGAAGCCTTCTTAAACTGTTTGAACATTTAACAAAAAGACGAATTGGCTCAAAATTGTACATCATGCAAAACTTTATGTAATTTAAAAGTTCTATTTCCAAACAAATTGACAAGTTATGTGGGGTACACTTTGTTAACATTGTTAAGAAAATTTAATATACAATTGTAAAGGGGGAAGGTTTTTATTTTTGTTCTAAATGGTCTTCATTTCTGTGAAATATGGGGGGAAATATGTAACGATATTTTAAATGTAAATCAATTAGGTATATTCCAGAAAGAACTTGTGGACAAGAAATGGCTTAAAATCTGTTAGGTCCAAAATAAAAGAGTGAATTGAATTAACTCAATATTGCAATAATATTAAGCGTTAAATAGCGATTTAATGCTCAGTTCATTACAGACTGTAATGTAGAATCTACCAACACAGTCGGTTCACAAACTCGCCGCAGCGTGGCGCTCCTAGTGGCCACGTGTGAACGTACCCGTGTACGTTCCTATAATCACTCGGGTTGAAAATTCTGATTGGTTTTTTGGCTTCTTGGAATCACAACAGCACATTATCACCCTCCAGACCGTTTGGAAAACATAAATACCCTTCTCGGGGGGAAAAACAGGAAACAGGGATTAGAGATATCTTCAGTAGACGAGAACTCCTTTCTCAGGCATTTAGCCAAGGAGGGTCCGTGACTAAACACAATGACCTATATTCGTACCTTGATTAGTAGGAAGAGACGGAAAAAAAGAGAAAACAATCAAAAGCAAAGCCAAAGGAATAAAGGAACGAATCCCGGAAACAACCGCCGCTTTGTACCTTTCTGATAATCCCGCCATTCTTCTCCTGTTTAAACAACATTGAAGTCACCGGCCATTTGAGATAACGCATGTTTGGCTGCTGTCGGAACGTTTCGATGCAGAACAGAGTTCCTGGTATACTCGAGCTTGTCTGGTCGGTCCGTGAGTATTCTGTGTAAAAATAGACGCGTCGGGGAAGGGTGTCCGCCTGTGTTTCAGAGACTAGCTCGTTCTTCAGCGTGCGTGCTCTCTTCACACATCTATTTGGATGCGTTTAAAAGGTTACACACATGCACCGTCACTTCTCGGAGTGTGTGTGTCTCAGGACTACCCTTTGTTGTTGCGGATCCCCTGACTTATGTTAGTTAACGGAAGTCTCTGTGTAAGTGAACTCACAAGTTCTGACGTGAATTTTCTTTGCTGATCTGGTAAAAATGGATGATTTAAAAGTTTTTGCTGTAAATAATCACTACAAAACTTGTATAAACGTTTTCTCTCGACACCTATGGCAAGCTCTGGTAATACAAAAAGATCGGAAATATTCTCCCTGCTCATTGCTGAATTCCGAACTACTTTAATCCTAATATATCCGAATTCAGAACTATTTAAATCCTGATGTAGCTGAATTCGGAACTACATGATCCCTAGGATCCAGAACTACTCTAATCCTAATATATCCGATTTCAAAACTATTTAAATCCTGATGTGGCTGAATTCGGAACTACATGATTCCTAGGATCCAGAACTACTCAAATCCTAATATATCCGAATTCAGAACTATTTAAATCCTGTTCTAGCTGAATTCAGAACTACGTGATTCCTAGGATCCAGAACTACTCTAATCCTAATATATCCGATTTCAAAACTATTTAAATCCTGATGTGGCTGAATTCGGAACTACATGATTCCTAGGATCCAGAACTACTCAAATCCTAATATATCCGAATTCAGAAGTATTTAAATCCTGATGTGGCTGAATTCAGAACTACATGATTCCTAAGATCCAGAACTACTGCAATCCTAATATATCGGAATTCAGAACTATTTAAATCCTGTTCTAGCTGAATTCAGAACTACATGATTCCTAAGATCCAGAACTACTGCAATCCTAATATATCCGAATTCAGAAGTATTTAAATCCTAATGTGGCTGAATTCAGAACTACATGATTCCTAGGATCCAGAACTACTCAAATCCTAATATATCCGAATTCAGAAGTATTTAAATCCTGATGTGGCTGAATTTAGAACTACATGATTCCTAGGATCCAGAACTACTTTAATCCTAATCTGACGGATCTAAATGGTAATTACATGAATCCTAGGATAAATAACTACTTGAATTCTGAGATCAAGACCTACCTAAATCCTGAGATATCTGAATTCAGAACTATTTGAATTCTGAGGTAGCTAAGTTGCTAACTGCTTGAATTCTAGGATCTCTGGATACTTGAATCCTGAGACACATAATGAGTATTGAGGTATGGCCCAACATTTTCACGATTTTTATTCATTTATTTTGTGGCGCCTTTCTTTCCCCTTCGGCTAATCGCGATGAATGGAGAGAGTGGTAATAAGATGGGGTGAAGGGATAACGGATCCGGATTTCAAATTATCAGATTTCCGTTTCGGATTTAACGGATTCAGAATATCCGGATACTATGGATACCATGATAATCCAACTATTCGGATAATTCAGATAGATCAGATTTAATGAACGATTTGTAAAAAAACCTGTACAGGTATATTTAGGATAACGGATAATTAGAATATCCGTATAGTTAGGATAATCCGAATATCGGATAAAATTATCCGATAACGGGATAACATTTTAACCGGATCTGGCCATCCCTACCTTAGACTGAAGGTGCTTTTGTCTTCGGTGTGAACCCTCTCTGTCGCGTGTCGCTTTGGTCTGAAAGCTTCCTGAGAGGAGAGCACCACGCTGGGACCTTTCCAAGGGTGACAACGAGCCTAGGTTCGCCTCAACCACTATCCCAACTCGCTCCGCATCTGCAGCATACGTCTCAAGTACATAATTCTTTCTTCTAGCTCACGTTTCAGCGTCGCACACGAAGAAAAGAGAGAGAAGACGATTTTACGGCCGCTCGGTCAACCCCCCCTCTCCTTCCCCAGGCGTCCGATCCACCAAATAATGGAGTTAGGGAAAACAAAACGTTCTGGCAGGTGGTTGCATTTGGCACGCGGAAATTTAGCACGGCTATCTTTAGAGGCGGATTCGCACGTGATGCGGTACCCGCGAATTAAGACGATAACTGGGTTAAAAATACATTCGGAAGACAATGAACCGTGGAAGAATCAAACAATCTCGGGGGGAATGGGAGACCGATAACGTTTGGCCCTTTTTTTGTTTCTTCATCTCGATTTCATAAGATTTTCTGAGGACTCGTAAACTTATTTCTTTTTTCGTGTAGATTTCTTCCACCTTTTGTTAACAGCGAACTTTGCTACAGTTACTTTGTTCAATAGTTACTTCGTTACAGTTACTTCTTTCAAAAAGTAACCCTGTTGAACGTAATGTGCTAAAAATTACCCCTGCACCTTTACTATGTTCAAGAAGTAACTCCTTTGCAGTTACTTTGCACTAGATGTAACTCCCTTGTAATTAGTTTGCTATAAAAGTTATTCTTGCAGTAACTTTGCTCAAAACGTTACTCCTACACAGTTACTTTGTTTAAGAAACGTTACTTCTATATATTGATGCGTTCACTGGTTTCAAGAGCATGAACAACGGGGATCGTGATTGTGAACACTTTGGCGTCAGATGGTAGAGCATGGTTGCGTGCAATTTCGCTGACAGGCTCCTGGCAGATAGTGGAAAGATTTCAAGGGATGTCGACGATGTACATCTCACCTCTTGGCCAAGCGTGTAGACGTTAGGCGACTGAGTACGGAGTCCTGGGTTCGAGAGCCCACGGTCTTCTTGCCCGTGGCAGGCGACGAAGCACAAGCTAGTCTTGGAGAGAAAGCGTCGGAAAGACGGTCTGACTGACTGCTGCAACTTACAAGCCGTGGTACTGAAGTTGGTCAACGCGCATATGTACTGCGGTTGCCTTAGGCGAAAGCTACGTCTCGTAGTCCCGAGCCGAGCTTAAGACCTGATACAGTGTAGTAGGTCTACGCCTGGTAACTGGTATTCTCTTACAGCTTCTACTGAATTCTAGTACCTAGCTCTTTCAAGCTGCTGGCAAATACTTCCTAGCTGCATGCTTAGCTCTTCCGTATTTGCCACCCGATGACGGGTTTGAACCAGTGATGTGCGTCTACGCGTAAACAACGATAGTCTACATTCTACACGTAGACTATGTTATACACGTAGATTACGTAATCTATGTAAACAACATGGCGAAAGGTAATAACTTAGCAAAGAGCGCCGTCGAATTAAAATAAAATTATATTGCGTATCAGTTGCTGATGTGTGTGGGGAACTTTTCATACTCTTTCTTTCATATTCGAACAATTTCTCACCTAGGACGAAACCTAATATAGGAAATATTCTAGTGCTTTATGGAGAAAAGACCACTCTTGCCTCACGACTGCCATCTGTTGTTGTTTTTTTGCATACTATTTATCTTCTTCCATAGTTGATGATAGAAGAGAAGATAAATTTTGTTGTAAATAGGGTTCTTTTCATTTCGTTAGGAACCAATATAGTTGAAAATGTCACTTTCATTTCATGAAACCCTTGAAAATTATTTCTTATGCACTTGAGATTGTCTACGTAGTCTATGTAAACTACAACTCAATGTAATCTACGCGTAGATTACGTGTAGACAACGCATGTAGACGTAAACTTATAGTCTACGGCACATCACTGGTTTGAACCCGGTAGTATCGAAGTCTCCTAACGTCATGTGCTATTTGTGGAATGTTACGTTGTGCAGTGTATTGTCGCTTGATCGAGCACATTTTACCTTCTTACAGAGTCACCCTTGAATCGTTCCACAATATAGTTACTTCTATGCAAAAGTAACTTTGTTAAAGTTACTTTCTGAAAAAGTAACTCCGTTGCAGCTACTGTGTTCATACGTAGCCCCGCTACAATTACAGTGCTAAAAAATTACTGCGTTACTATTCCAGTTACTTTTCTCGTTACAGTTACCGTATTCAGTAACTCCGTTGAGGTCGGTTTGCTACGAAAGTAATTATTTTGCAGTTATTGTTTTCAAAAGTAACTCCGTTACAGTTAGTGTTCAAGAAGTAATCTCGTAACAGATAGTTTCCTCAGAAAGTAAGCCGGTTTAGTTTATGCCGTGTTTATAAAGTAACCCCCTTGTAGTTAGTCTGCTCAAGAACATATGCGAAGTCATGAAGATCCTATGACTACCCAGACACTAAGACAAAATTTCTCCAATGTCGTGGTGACGTCACAGCAGACGACGAAGCTCGTGTTGAGTCTAAACAAAGTGGAAACGTGTATTTCACCTATTCAGATCCATTGAATTTTCCATCGGAAGGGGTAGCTTTAATTATTGTGACAGACAGCAGTTTTATGAAACAAAATTGTGATGTGTATCCTACATCAATGTAAAGATGAGATTAAGGATAATATGTCTATATACCGTGCGTTCATTTCGATCTTCAGCCGAGAGATCGGGAGAAGCGTGGCGGGCGACGCTGGCGGAGATGCCGATATTTGCGGCCTGTAATGTCCGCTTATTTTTATAGACATATGCAGACATTTATATAAATATTGCAAAACGATCACTAACCTGTGTTATAAGAGTACGGTTTTAATTTTAGTAGCTTAGTGGCTGTATGTGCTGATGATTTTGACACGCCCATCTCCTGTGAAACACGGCGTAGAGGTTTGTTTGGAGAACGTTCTAACGCTGCACCAATTTCATCGAGTTTTGCTTCGGTTAGAATCCGTCGTTTTTGCTTAGGTGTTTTAAAATTTAACGATCCAGTTTCTCGTAATTTAAGGACAAGATGTCTAACCGTATCTCTATGTGGAGGTGAAACGCCTTGGAATTTCTGTACAAATTGCCTACACACGTCTCGACACGAATCTGTTTTCACGTAAGTGTCATACCTAAAAATTCTTTGTTCTAACGTGAACCTTGCGGCTGGCATTCCAATCGTCTCACTGACACAACACACATACACACTGCAATAACACAAACAAGTAACGGCAAGTAACCAAGAATAACACCCTTGCCCACAGTACGAGATTAACATGCTCTTTGTTTACATCTGCTCGCCACTATATTCACAGCTCTGTCTTCATCTAGTCGTGAAGGAACAAAAACCTCGAGCTCGGAGATTTCGGATTGCAAGGAAGCTCACGAACACGATTGACTTTTAACGGTTTCGTCTGCAGCGTAAACTTGATACAGTGTTGCACATTCGAAACCTCCAAACGATCCCCATCGACACAAAACTTTTTCAAGGATATAAACTTAAGCAGGACGTTACTGGTCAAAACTATGATTAAAATGTTTTATTATCTGTGGCTCTTAATATCGTTTCTAAAGCGTATTTATTTGTGTGATGAATTACAGAAGAACTTTTGCGTGTTATAACAGGTTAGTGCTCGTTTTGCAATATTTATATAAATGTCTGCATATGTCCATAAATATAAGCGGGCATTACAGGCCGCAAATGTCGACATCTCCGTCAGCGCCGCCCGCCACGCTTCTCCCGATCTCTCGGCTGAAGATCGAAATGAACGCACAGTATAACACATACCTTACAGAGAATAAGATAGAGAATAACCAGAGTAAGAAAACCATGCATTTTGTATTCCAATTCCGAGCAGAGCCGAAGCAGGCCCGAAGCTCACCCGATCACAAGTCTTGTCACGCTGCCGCTATGGATGATGGGAAACCAGCAGCCTCACGTGACTGAAGCGGCGGCGCCCATTGGCTGCGATTCAGGATCGGACGTCGTTAGGAGCTTTCGCATTACTCGGTTTCCTACTACATTTATTCTTTACATTCTCATCTGTAAGGTATGTGTTATATATAGACGCATTCTCCGAAATCTCATCTTTACATTGATTTAGGATAGGCATCACAATTTTGCTTCATAACTGCTGTCACAATTCTTAAAGCTAACCCATCCGTTGGAAACTTCAGTGTCCCGGTACAGGAAAAAGAAACATGTGGTAGATTTGTTTGGACTCATGACGTCACACTAATATGGTCCATTGTCAGACTAATAACGCCTGGATGCAAGCAACACACCATACTCTTTGCTACGTTGGAAACATACACGATAGGATAAAGTAACATCAATCATCACAGTAAAGCTATAGTGGAACCACAAGCAAAGAAACCTGCGCAGACCCACGTGGATGGGAGGGGGAAAGTGGACCATGCTTCCTTATGGGCCGAGCTGAACGGAGGAAGGGAAAGCTGCGCGGGGACTTTTCGTCCAAGGTTTTTTTTCCATGTGGTCCATCTATAATAGAGGGCACACTAGAAGTTCCTCTCTTCATTTTTTAAAATACACAATATTATCCAATTAAAAGGTTCAATTCTGATAACAATTATTGTTCATTTTTTAAATCAGTAGTCCACGTATTTTCTAATATATTTAATCAATTTGTATCATGTTTTAGGTGCTATTATATTTTGTTTGTTATCTTTTTGCGCTATTCTCTTGATCCAAATTAATAAAAATGATGATGACGAAATAGCTGGTAATGTAAACTCAAGTCAGTGATTGATAATAATATTTAAATCCTCAATACATAATGAGCATAAACATTCAAATACTTGATGAATAATAAGACAAATATTTAAGCCTTGATTCACTATAAGGAGATATATTCAAATGCTAGTTTGTTAATAAGAAAAACCATTTAAATCATTGCTGAATAATGAGAATGATTCTTTCAAATCATTAATAAATAATCTGCAAAAACAATTTCTCTCCTTGAAGGAAAACAATAAAAAATACCCTCCTGCGTGGTAGAGTGGTCATGACGTGCTACGAAGCTAGAAGAGCCAGGTTCGATAGCTGGCAAGTCATTGTGTTTGCCCAATCAGCATTTCATCAATTCATCATTCGTCCTCATCATCGCTGTTAACCGAGTGGTAGAAAAGCGACGTAAAAATAACCAAAATAGAAAGAAGAAAATAAAATATTCAAATGCTTAATGAACAATAGATACTTCCAGATTCTTGATGAATAATCAAGAAAGCCATTGATGGCATTGATGAATAATAAGAAATTAGACTCAAATTCTTGATGAATTACAATAGAATACATTCAAATTATTTATGAATAATAAGGAAAACCATTCATATCCTTTATGATTTGATTTCATTTTTATTTAGCGTCGCTTCTTTGGCAAATCGCTACGATGGGGATGATGTACAATTGATGATAGCCGCGCCTATCGCAACCTGACAGGTAAGAAGGACATCCCCTCAGGACATACTGGTGCATTAGTGAAAACAGCTGACAATCATGAACCCAGCGGAACGAGTACAAATGTAACTAGTGCACACTCCGTTTCTGACAACTCACCATAGAATGTTCATTCAGTGAAAACCATTCGTGGGACTCAAACAAATCCTGTCCCCATGAGTTATTTATCAAAACCTAAGAGGTTTGCGCACGAAAACTAATCAGTTTCTTCTCAGTTTTCTGGTGAATAACTATGACGTGGTCTTGTGCGCTGAAACTTGGCTCAACACCTCAATATCCAACTCGGAAATATTTTCAGAACAATACGTGGTCTGTTCAAAAAAAGACTGGACTTTTGTCATAGCGCGCGAACCATTGTTCATAACGAGTTCATGCAGGTGGCATTCTCTAGCGGCAACCTTCAGAAACACACTGTCGCTTGCCGCCAGCGATGCCAACCCTAGCATAATTTAACCGTCTTTGGCACCTAGCACCCTGTGTTTGTCATAACAGCCAAATCTAGCATAATCTGCAACCGTCGGTAGATATTGAACTCAAAGGAAAGAGCTCTGAAGAAGTAAAAATAAAAGTAACTGCACATCTCTATTTCAGGAGTGGACATGTTTCCAACAAAAGAGAGTAAACCGGCCCAGGGATCCCGTCCCCCACCAACGCCTTTCATCTCTTCCGCATCTTCCTGCCATAAAATCGAAGAGGATGGTTGGGGCGGCCCACCCTTAAGCCTCGGCTGGATGTTGAAAGGAATCGCGATTTCGAGAGTGTCTTTAGTCCCTTTCCTAACAATAGTACGAAGAAGTGCGAGGGAGGCGTTGGCATCGGTGTCTACGAATTTCCCTCCGTCCCTATCAGACGACTTCCATCTTCGCTGCCGATTTTTTGCAACTGGTCTCACTTATCGCACCAAATTCAAACCCCTTCTTGGCCTAGCTCTGCATTTCGTCTTCTGAGGCCAGGCCAGGTTAAATGTTTTCGTTGTTATAGTGTACATATGCTGAAAATTTAAACTAACAAGCCTCCCTAACCACGAAAGCATTCCACGCTTACGTCAGAAGATAAATACGGTGTGTGAGCAAGATGGTGTTCGAATTTGGTGCGATAAACCATACCCTTTCGGCAAATTGGCCACACGGCTTATACAGCGCGGGTTTTACGAACTGGTAATTAAGGGAAGGGACAAAAGAGGGGGGGGGGCTGTGAGGAAGGAATGCTCGTGGTCACTGCCAGATGTGCTTGAAGCATGTTTTCTTTCAACTGAACCATAGTCTCCAGAAAGGTTTTCCAACTTGCTTTGAGTTTGAGATCACCAGCCCCTTTGCGCTGTGAAGTCTCCTGTTTTAGGTTTGAAGGTCACAGGTGTCTCGGGTTCGAATCATGGCCTGGGTATAGATGTGTGTGAGTGTCCATTCATCAATTTCATCATGTCATCACCCATCCCCATCTACGCAAATTAGCCAAAAGTGGCACAAGAAGCGAAGTAAAATAAAGAAAATCAATCAATCAATATTTTAAATGGAGAGAATTTTCCCTTTGCTTGGAAATTTCAGGGACTTGAGTGAAAGATAATTTAAACGAAGTCAGAAACTCATTGTACAATTATGTTCACATAAAGTAGCATACTCGTTTGAGATGAAGAACCTAACTTGACTGAAGTTAAAGATGCTATTAAAAGGCTAAAGAATAACAAAGCACCTGGCATTGATTTAATACCAGCTGAGTTAATTAAATATGGTGAAAATTCATTAATATGTCAAATTCATAAATTAATTTGTTTAATATGGAAAAAGAAGAAATCCCTCAACAGTGGAAAGAATCCATAATTGTCCCTGTGTTTAAAAAAGGTGATAAAATGAACTGCAATAATTACCGTGGAATTTCTCTACTCTCAACAACATACAAAATATTGTCTAACATTCTTTTAACAAGACTAACCCCATATGCTAATGAAATTATAGGTGATTATCAATGTGGATTTAAACGTAACAGATCAACTACAGATCAAATTTTTCACATCAGACAGACACGAGAAAAAGTGGGAATATATCAAAATGTCCATCAGCTATTCATTGACTTAAAAAAAGCATATGATTCGGTCAAAAGAGATAAATTATATAATATATTAGTAGAGTTAGGAATACCTAAGAAGCTTGTTAGTATGATAAAAATATGCACCAGTGAAACAGAAAGTAAAATTCGTGTGGGTATTAATATGTCTGACAAAATTTACAATTCATGATGGGTTAAAACAAGGAGATGCATTATCTCCATTCCTCTTTAATTTTGCCTTAGAATATGCTGTTAGGAAGGTAAAAGAAACTAAAGAAGGAATAAAATTAAATGGTGTGACTCAGTTGTTAGCATATGCAGATGATGTCGACTTACTGGGGGATGATGTGAATACAATTAAGAATAATGCTAAAATATTTTTCAAAACTGCTAAAAAGATAGGTTTGGAAGTTAACAAAGAGAAAACTAAATATATGCTTACAGGCCGAAACAAAGTGGTAGGTAATAATCAAAATCTAATTATTGATAACAACTCGTTTGAACCAGTTTCCAAATTCAAATACTTAGGAGTAATATTAACAAATGAAAATTATATTAAAGAGGAAATAAAAAGTAGGCTTAATTCAGGAAATGCATGTTACTTCTCTCTTCATAAACTTTTGTCTTCTCGTTTAATATCTAAGAAACTAAAAGTTAAAATATACAAAACAGTAATTTTGCCTGTAGTATTATATGGATGTGAAACTTGGTCCCTTACATTGAAAGAGGAACATAAATTGAGAGTATTTGAAAATAAGATCCTTAGGAAAATCTTTGGACCTTAAAGGGATGAGGAGACAGGTGAGTGGAGAAGGTTACATAATTTAGAACTACATAATTTGTATTCATGTCCAGATATTATTAGAATAATTAAATCAAGAAGACTTAGGTGGGCAGGCCATGTGGCACGAATGGGAGAGAAAAGAGGAGTTTACAGTATTCTTGTTGGGAAACCTGATGGTAAGAGACCTGTAGGAAGGCCAAGACGAAGATGGAGGGACAACGTTGAGATGGACCTAAGGGAAATCGGATAGGGAAAGATGGAAGGCCTGTGTTGCTGCAGCCATGAACCTTCGGGTATAAGAAGGCTAGAGAGTTAGTTAGTTAGTTAGTTAGTTTACTCGTTTGAGATGAAACCAACCGTCGGAGATCGAGTGAGACAGTACACTCGAAGTAAATGTTCGAAAAGCAACACCT
Organism: Lepisma saccharinum; assembly: GCF_977018435.1. NCBI lineage: Eukaryota > Metazoa > Arthropoda > Insecta > Zygentoma > Lepismatidae > Lepisma > Lepisma saccharinum. The sequence continues at coordinate 25,824,099 of NC_139251.1, read as the reverse complement.
TCGAGTTACTAGTAAAAATATCCACAACACGCAGGATATTTTCTGAATTGATAAGACATAGAAAACGGTTACAGGAAAGCTCTGCTTTGTAAGTATTAATGCCAAACAGTATCGAATTTTACAGTCTAACGGTAAGTAAAAATTCCTGAAAAATTGTTTGAAAAACTCAATATGCAATTAACTATGGCAAAAATAACTATCTCAATTCATTCACTTGCGACACTTTATTTCGAAGCAGTGGATGATGGTTGCATTACCTCCTCCCTCTAGTCAAATGTAACAGCAAATTAGACATTTAAGATGGTCTATACTTTGACCTTGAAGTCTCACGTTAATTTTCTTAGTTTTCTTTCCCATTAACCATGGCCTTTGTCTTATTCACATTTATTTTCATCCCGAATGCTTACAGTGGGCACTTATGTTTTCACCGTTCTCACGTCTTCTTCTAACAAAGTCATGTTATTTGCAAATCTTATACATTCAGTTCTTATTCATTCTATTATTAGCACCTCATACTATGGAAACAGTTCTTTACTAATTTTTCTAAATAGATGCTGAATAATGTTGGTGATAAGCAAGGACGTATTTAGGGGGTCCAGGGAGTCCGGACCCCCTCCCGAAAGATTTATCAAACCTTTGTTGTGTAATTTCCTATGAACTTATTGGAAGACAAAAATTATATTGGGATCATACGGCTTTGAAGGACAGGAAGGACGTATTTAGGGGGATCCAGGGGTGCGGAAACCCCCCCCCAAGATACGAAGTACAGTAGAACGTCGTTTATCCGCACGCCAATTATCCGCAACGCCAGTTATCCGCACACTAAAGAAACAAGATTCAAGGAGTGTTTTCTCATGTCTTTGGTTTTCTTGTACTGTATACGTATGGTATTGTGTACTGTATGTATAAAATAAACCTGTATTGTACGTGCTTTTCTTTGTTAAATAAACATATGTTTGATTATCCACAGAAATCGTTATCCGCATAACCTTCGGTCCCAATTAATGCAGATAAACGACGTTCTACTCTACTAAAATTAAGTAATGAAAATATTAGTATTTGTTGCATAATCGAGGGTTTTTAATTTCCTTTGAACTTTATAGAAGGCAAGGATTATATTGAGATCATACGGCTTTGAATGACATTACAAAGAAGATTTATGTACACTACTACTCACTATGCATAAAATATTAATCAGAAACTTACTTTTCTCCAACTACGGGTAAAATCATTTTTGTTATTCGATAAATTTTCAATTATTCATCAATTTGACAATAATTTCATTGTCAGGGCACTTGTCTTTATGTAAAATATTCCGACCTTAACTACAGGTAAGCTACATAATGAATATGTGCTGTTATATATCTATTCTTATACAGTCCTTTTACCTATTCGTGTAATAATAATAATATAATGTATTAATTTAAGTATTGTATTTAGTATTAATTTTATTTAATATGAATGTAGTGCTGCCTCCTAGAGGAAGAAGAAGCAAGCTACTGTTGCTAGAAAAGAGTCTGGGCAAACAGAACATAGAATGGAGAACGTAGTTTCGTTATAATGTAAAGTGTTACGTTGTTTTGTGAGTTCCTTAATAAATTCAGTTAATCTTGTTAATATATGTGTTTTCGATCGCACAACAATAATTATTTTAATTTAAACATTATCATTATTATTATTATATCTGAGACACTTGGATCGGCAACCCCCCCCTCCCCCCGGCTCCTAAACATATTTCTAGATACGTGCCTGGTGATAGACAGTATCCTTGTGGTACACTTCCCTCTGTCATTTCTTCTACTCTCAGTTTAATTCATTCTTTCATGGAACAGATTGCTTATGATTATGAATTTCCACTCTTCCGAAACCTGCACCGATCTTATTCAGTATCTCTATGAACGTTTCATTCAATTCACTCTATCAAATGCTTTCTTCAGATTCACAAATACTATAAATAGTACTTTCTTTCTTTAAGGAATCTTTCGCCTTTTAACTTTTTAAGGCGAGGAGATACAGTTACGCACCATGCGTGCATTTATTTGAATATCGTCGGGATGGGTAATGCTACTAAAGAAAAACGTGGGGGTACAAGAGAGCATGAATTTCTCCACATGTGGCAGGCCGAAGAGTTTTTCAAAGTTGATTATTAAGCTAAAAAAAATATGTAAAAAATGTAAAATGTAAATGTAAAATATGTATGTAAAAAATATGACGAATAAGAATTTTCTGAATCCCATGTATTCCTTATGGGGAATCAACTTCAACATCAAGTTACGGCTAATAAAATGGGAGTTTAGACTTTTCTGCTGGACAATCACTTCTTCAAACTGCCCTCTTCCTGTTGATATCATTTTCTATTCCATCGAAAGTTTGATATTTACAAGATAAAAAATATAAAAAATACTCCCATATGCTCAATGCATTTCTCCTTGCCTCCTGGCAGTGTTGCCAAGCCTGGTGCGCATAAAAGAGCTAAATTTCACCTTAAATGGAGTTAAAACTGACTTTCAAGGAGCTACATTTACGAAGTGCTTTCTAGAGTAATGTTAGTTGTCAAAGGGGTGGCGCGCTGCTATTACCGTTAACTCTCAATTGATGACAATTTATTCTTAGTTTTCACCATTTAGATCCGGCGGCACGTATCACCCATCTCATGGTCATACGAAATCGAAAATAAGGATTCCCTAATAACAATGTTATGAAAAAGCCGAGCGGAGACTGTATCGTATGCCCTTAAATACATTTAGGTGTGTTTTGGCCGCGAACGCCTGAATATCCCAACGGAGGGAAAATTCCCTCCCTTCAAAATATTCTGCGAAACAGGAATTCCCTTCTCGCCGGAAATTTTACTCAAATGGGAAATCTGATACAATGCGCCTATGGGCCATTTGGTGAGAGGAGAAGACACGGACCTATGCTATGATTGTTTGAGTTGATGTTTTATGTCCACTTTATGCACAGATACGCTAATCGGAACTGGACCTACAGTTTAAAGTGAGATTCGATTCACTACTTGCGTCCACTTGGAATTCAACCTGGGACCCATCGGTTACAAGGCGACAACACTGTAACTGAGCCATTGGAGAGGTCCACGAACCTAAGCTTTACTACAAAACCGGTGTGCATCGTAGAGTAGTTGATTGATTGATTTAGTTTATTTTACTTCGCGTTTTTGTGCCTCTTGGCTAATTTGCGAAGATGGGGATGAGTGATGAAATGATGAAATTGATGAATGGACATTCACAAACAACCAAGCCCGACCGGGATTCGAACCCGGGACCCTTGGCGTCGCAGCGCGATGTGCTAACCACTCGGCCACAGGGTCGGGCCGTAGAGTAGTTTGTTAGTAGTGTAGGGCTATATAACGTCCAGACGATATATCACGATATTGAAAAAAATATCGTCCAGGCGATATCAACTAGACGATATATCGTCACGATATTTGGTGATATACATCGTGGAGACGATATTTAGCCGATATCACGACGCGAAAAAAATATCGTATCGTCCTTGACGACATATCGTGATATCAAATTTCCGATATCGTCCATCCCTATTTGTTAGTGCACTCAGTGGCGTGTCTAGGATTTTCGAAAGGGGAGGGTTACGTATATTTTTAAGTAGTCATCCCTCACTTTGCCATCTTCTCCTGCCTTTTGCTTTTTTATTTTGGGAATACTGGGCCACAGGGAAGGTCTATGACCCCCACCAACCTCCACCTTGGGCATGCCACTGAATGCACTGGATTATAGTAAATCACAGGCCTATCATATGTTCGATCTCAAGCACAGGAAAAATAAAAATGTAGTTATCCGAAGACGTAATACGTAAGATGAGGTACTCTCTCGATACTACTACTAGAATATGTATAAAAAAAATATTAAAAAAAATTGACCATGTGCAATGTCCAATCACCATTGCATGATACCATCCTAAACTTCTTTCTTGAAATGAATAGCTGGGCAGGCATATACGAGCCTCGTGCTTTTCAAACAACATCCCTACACAACTGATATCCAGAATTTCTGGGATCCAGAACCTCTGAGAATGGATATCTCCGGAATCGGGTAACCCGGATCCGAAAATTCTTGTTCACATAAATCCCTCAACTACCTGGAATCTGTGTCTGCCCAAGGACTTATTTGGTGGCGCTGGGTGTTCTTCGTAAGTGTCCGTTCCTCAGTTTCCTGTCATCAACCAAGCCGCAGCTTCATTAGAATAAAATCTCGACAAATGTACGAGTACCAAGGAATTTCTATTAAACTCTGGTTTGTTCTTGGAGAGATGAAACAAAGGCGAATAGTCACAATTAGGTTGCTACATTTCATAAGTGAAACTCAGGGACGCCGCTGACCAGAAACCTGGGGGAGGGGTGGGGTGCTTATTGTTTATTGATTTGGTTTATTTTACTTCGCTTTTCTGACACTTTTGGCTAATCGCAAAGATGTGGATGAATGATATGATGAAATTGATGATTGGCCACTCACAAACACCGACGCCCAGGTCGGGATTCAAACCCGGCACTCCTGGCGTCGTAGCACGATGAGCAAACCACTCCGCCACGAGGACTGGCTATACCTTACGTAATACATTAGGAGTTACGGTGGTCTTGTCGGTAAGGCGTCTGATTTCCACTCTTATGTTATTGATTGGATAGTTGGATTGTTCATTTTAAAATTATGTCCACGCATTTAAGCAGAAATAATGTTAAAGAAAATACTACTCTTAATCCTTTCTGCTTTCCCACCCGATTCCGGAAATGTCCCGGAAAATCCGGAACCTATATCAACCATAGTTATAGGCTAACGCCAACCTTCTCCACCCTCTTTGTGAATAATCCAAATTAAATGATAGTACACGACTTCCCAATTGCATTTTCGAATTTCATGCCAGTTTGCTAATTATAGTCTCCTGCTCTAAGAATTTATGTGCCTCCGCCCACCCCCTCCCTGAAAGACTTGCCAAGTATTAGAATTAAATAATCAAAATATACTTATGTAGCATTTATTGTGTAATAATTGCTTATTTATTTCCGCCGCACTTCTATGTGCCTCCATGGTATCGAACCTGGGACGTATTGTCGATTTCTTTTAACGATTGTGCCAAGTACATTGCATTAGTAACAACTTGTAAATGTCCCGACAAAACAGAAAAGTGAATAACATAGAACGCTTATTTCTAACACCTTGTAGCCGGAATAATGTACTGTAGCCACCTATTTTGCGCTGGAGATAAAAATACATGTCATTTATTCTATGGATTTCTTTAAAATAATGTTAATCCGAAACAGAGGAGGCGAATTCGTTGCAGGAGGCAGCAAACTGTATTCTCGCCTTGGACTAAAAATCTCTAGGTATGGATCTGTAGGTACATGAAATAATAATTGAATCGGTCACACGAACAATCAATGTGCTAGAATTCTGTATTAATAAGATGTGGAAAAATTATCGATCACTTAACGAGCTGATTGCATTACAATATTAATCAATTACAGCCCCGTAGCTGTGTATTTTGGCGCTCTAGACAGGATTGTGGTTTGCCCACCACTCCCTTGTACCCTACTCGTGCATTACCAATCACGTACATTTTATTTGCGTCCTTCGACATTTTCTTCTTACGGTTCCTTCACTTTATGAAATAAGGAAACAAAGAAAAACCCATTAAAATAATATAGGTTGTATTTATATTCGCAGTTTGCAGGACCTCCCCGTTGAAGAAGTGGTAACGTTGTCGCCTTGTAATCAAGGGGTCCCGGGGTCGATACCCGGTGGAGGCTTTGATTGGTGTCTTAGGTTTCATCCCCCCCCCCCCCCTCCTTAGCCTATCCCTTTGCTACGGGTCTGACTGATCAATTACTACATATGCATCGAAACATCAATTTATATTATTAATTAACATGAACGATTTGGGGGACTCCGTCCACGGTCTTTGCGGGGAAGGGATGGGCGCAACTGAACCATCTTGGTTTTCTGTCGCTATTTCATATGATTCACAGCAATGATAACATTAATTGGAGACATGCTGGACTGGGTGATAAATTTGCAAACATTATGAATGGAGAAGGTGAAAATACTGATCTAATAATGACATACTGTTACTGTTTTCTATCCAACGCTTATTTCTCTACACTTTTGAAAACTTGTGCATTTGCATTTGCATTGATTTATCTCAACAGGCAGTTTTGCATGCAGCAATAAATGCATTTTTACACAATTTTGGTCATGCACCTGTTCAGTTGTTAACATTAAAACAAGGAGTGAAATCTTCTATATTAATCTAAAAAATAATCCACAAGAACAATTTCCCATACAAAGCGGAGTTTATGTTCTGTGTGACAGCACTGTGTTCAAACCTCATTATTATTGGCCAGCGAGAGACACTGAAAATGTGAAACAATGACGCGACGCCAGAGATTGAGGAAGGGGGCAGTTGCACGTTACACGTCACGTTAATACGTCAATTTAAATTGCTAATTTTTATAATAAATGTTGTTTGGAATTCATGGTGTGCAAAGAAATTCAGATTAATTTCCCTGCTCCTCACCACGTTCATACTTGAAACCATTGCAGCCTTAATACCGCAGGTAATTTTTTTGCTGGGATGAACGCAGGACTAGGTGTGTGTTTGCCTGTGTGCTTGTGTGTGTGTGTGTGCGTGTGTACACACGCGTTGATTGTCTTCGAACTAAAAATAGAACGTTTTATACAAGGAAGAGAATATTTTATTCTTTACTTTGAGTTTCAATAAATTCATATAAATCGATACGAATGTTTGAAACCTTCCCGCCTGAAAAGATTCTGTGAGTTCTGGACTTTCGAAGTATTTATAACTATGTGAAGTAAAAAAAATGTCATAATAGGAATCTCTGTCCCTTCTTTTCTACATTTTATTCAATTCGATTACTGCGTATATTTATTCCCATTATTGTGCTTAAAGTGAATATATAGAAACAAAAGTGAAGAGTTTTAATCACAGAATAGTTGAACGACGTAACTTGCGTTCTTCCTTCGGATCAGACTCATAAACTGCCGTCATTTGTGTGACTAATAATCTTGACGATTCACTGCTTCGACTTCCAAAACTGTCTGTCTTGTTTTTTGAAAGGAGCCTCTGAAGTAATGCAATTCCCGGATTTCATAAAGGTCTGTCTCTGCCTGAACAACACAAACCCAGATGGCAAGAAAAGATAAGCTTACGAACTGGCGGGTGAAACCTCCCCCCCCCCCCCCGCGCTCCGAGGGGCACGTCCCGCAGAAGCGAGAGCCGCAAGAGGAGGGTTGCATGTTTAAAAACGACAGCAGCGCTACAGGCGGGAAATCCTCGAACTTTCAGAAGGCGTGGGAACTAAATACCTGTATAAAATTATATAATTTTTAGTGAAAATATTGTGCAAACGCTTTGAATTATCTATATAAATTCACGACACTAAGATCCACAATATTGAACCTAAATGGTATAGAATTTTAAAACTCTTCAAACGCCCCATTTAAAGCTACTTTTCAGATCCCATTAATGCTGATTTACTATTTTTTGTACGCCAAACTAGAACCCCAAATTGTTTTCTTAGAATCTACATCACTTCGTGTATCCTACTAGAAAAGCCTTGCAGAGTATCACCGAAATTGGAAGCATATTACAGGAGATTTTGTCACTAGAAGGAGAGGCAGTTTTCAGCTGTTGAGAGAAACATCCAGCCGAGGCTTAAAAGTTTTGTCCTTTCCTAGCACCGACACAAGGGGTCAGCCATTTGCAGTGCCTGTATTTTCGCGAGGAATGTTTAGTAGAAAATTTCATTGACAAATAAAGCTCATGTGGCGCCCTCCTTTGTCGGCAAATTTTTACCTCCTTTGTCTTCAGCTTGTGTTCGGTTCGGTTCAGTCAACTCGACATCTTACCATTTCGGAAGCCGTCTCCGCGGCGAAAAAAGCGTTGTTCCTGTGCATGATTTTAATTCTTCGTGCGTGCGTCTTTCAGTGTATTTTTGAGCGTGTGGGATAAAATATAACATTTTAAAATAGTAATAAAATATATTGTTAATAATAATACTGCCCTAGCACAATTGGGTGGCATTCTAGCATAATTTCACAGTTCGAACAGCACTTTTCGTAGCTGAGGGGTTGGCAACGCTGCGCCGCATCACGTTACGCTCACCAGTAGCCTGGTTAGAACCACCGAAGCAAACACGTGCGGTAACCTCTCCTCGCGTTCGTTTCACAACAGTGAAGATGAAGGACCAGGCGGAACAACGTGTTTGTGTGAAATTTTGCTTGAAACTAAGGAAATCTTTAAGTGACTAATGCTTGTCTAATGCTTCAGCAAGCCTTTGGGAGGGACTGTATGAGTCAATTGCAGTGTCATGATTGGTTTCAGCATTTCAAAGAGGGCAGAACGTAGATCGAGAAAGGTTCCAGATCGGAACGACCTTCGACGTCAGCAAACGATGAACAGACAGCTGTTGTTCCGTCCATTATTCGTGAAAATCGTAGTTTGACTATCAGAGAGGTTGCTGAGGAAGTCGACATCGGGATCGGGTCATGCCACGCAATTTTCAGCGATGCTGTGCGCAGGAAAAGGCCTAGTTGTGGAAAAACAAGAGTTGCGTGTTACACCATGACAACGCGCCAAGCCACACTTGTCGGCCACTTTTTGACTGCTCATGTGATAACCGTCGTGCCCCACCCACCTTACTCTTCAGGCTTGGCCCCTGCGGACTTTTCTGTTTCCCTAGTTGAAACAACTTGAAAGGACGAAATTCAGCACAACGCGACAACACCGATGAGAGCTCTTCCCAAAAACGCATTCCAGGAGGCATCTCAACAGCAGCAGAAACTGCATTGCAAGCATGAGGGAGTACTTTGAAGGGAACCAGCACGTGTAATGTTTTCATTAAGTTTGCATTGCAAAAGTCCGGTCTTTTTTTGAACAGCCCTCGTACATTGTTTTTAGATCGAACCGCAACCCACGAGAAAATGGGAAAACCATAGGCGGTGGTGAAGAAAGAGCATTGCCCCGAATTGGTATATGTACCTTTAACTGAACAAACCATAGACTGTTTACTTATAAAATTAGAACCGGAACATGCACATGCCATCTATATCTCTGTAGTACACATCCAGCCGTCATCACCCCTGCCGGTATACGAAACTTTGTTCTCTCACATAACCGCACATTGTCCTCTAGGGATCCCACTGCTCATCCCTGACATAACTCATCCTACTAACGACCTCCTCACGTTAGGTTCACACTGTCGTGCATTGAAGTACTTTATTGACTCTAACGATCCAAAAAGCTTAAATACTATACAAAATAACAACGGAAAAACCCTAGATTTAATCCTAACAAATATAATGTAACGATACTCCGGCAGGATGCACTGGTACCGGAAGATACTCACCACCCACCCCTAGGAATAAATATACCACGCCCCAAACCTAAGCGTAAAACTTCAAACTCGAGTATTACGCGATACAATTTTAAGAAAGCTGATTTCGTCAGTATGTTACACAAATTCAAATCAGCTAACTGGGAACAATTACAACGATATCGATCTTGCAGTGGACAAATTTTATGAAATAATTAAGTGTATATTTGATGAATGCGTCCCATACTCCTGCTCAACTTATTCTAATCAGTACCCTTGTTGGTTCACGCGAGATATTATCAAAGGTATAAAGGTCAAGTCAGACCATCATAAAAAATGGAAACAAAAACAAGGGAATGTAGGGTATCATGAAGCTAACTTTAAAGCCCTAAGAACGAAATTATAAGCGGAAATAAACAAAGCTTACCAAAACTACCTTAACAGCTGCGAAGCTAATCTGACTCGAAACCCAAATCTATTTTGGTCTTTAGTTAAGAATCAAAGGAAGAATCCACCAGCCCAACCACCCAAACTCAATGGTGAACCTATTGGTAACAATAACATCCACAATCTTCTTGCTACATATATCGAATCTGTCTTTTCTGCGGAACCATCCTCTTACGAAACCACACATACGAACGCGCTCCCGAAATCCCAACTTAGTCTCTTAAGCATCCCGGAAATCTCCCTAAAAGAAATCGAACAAGCCATCAAAAAACTCAAACCGAAAAGAGCAGCTGGACCGTACCTCATCCCCCCCCCCCCTACGTTATTAAAGGTTGCTCAGAGGCGCTCAAGTTTCCTCTCCACACCCTTTTTAATTTAATCTTGAAAACAGAAAAATTCCCCGCAAGTTGGAAAACGACGGAGATTTGTTCAATCCCCAAAGCAGCTGATAAGACAGACATAAGTAACTACAGACCAATCGCGAAACTGTGAGCTCCAGCTAAACTCTTTGAGCAAATAATTTATAATCACACTTACTCGCATGTCAAACCTATCCTTTCTCCACACCAGCATGGATTTGTACAAAACCGTTCAACTGTTACTAATCTCGTCGAATTAACAAACTACGTTGCGTCAACGATTGACGATAAAGGACAAGTCGATCTAATATACACGGACTTCTCAAAGACCTTCGACACGGTACACCACGATACTTTAATTCAGAAACTAGCCTAAATTTGCCTCTCCCCGCAACTTAATAAAACTACTTGCTTCATATTTACAGAATAGGCGACAATATGTCATGCACCAAGGACTAAGGTCCTCCTATTACATAGCCAGCTCTGGTGTCCCACAAGGTTCGAACCTAGGTCTCGTGCTGTACTTGATTTTCATTAATGATTTACCCGACGCACTAAAAAACTCCGAAAAGTTAATCTTTGCTGACGATGTCAAAATTTTCAAACACATTAAAAGCGATCACGACTGCACGAAATTACAAGACGAACTTAACGAAGTACTTGATTGGTGCAAGAACAACAAGGTTAATCTCAATCTCAAGAAATGCAAAGTATTATCATTCACACGTAACAAACATCCCATCCAATACCCGTATAACATTTCCGACGTAGAAATCCTAAGAGAGAATACTGTAACTGACCTTGGAGTCACATTTGACAAAGCTTAAATTTCCAGACACGCACTGCGCTCATCCTCAGTGAAGCGCACAGGAACCTAGGATTTGTGATGAGAATGGGTAGCCAGTTTAAGAAAAAAAGAAACCTTTTTGCTACTTTACTATATATTTGTCAGATCAAAACTTGAATATGCCTCAGTCGTTTGGGACCCGTTATTTAAGAAGGAAATCGAGAAAATAGAGAAACTCCAAAATAAATTCTTAAGGTATTTAGTATATAAATTAGATGGCATTTATCCAAAATTCACTTCGGGTGACAACTTACGCAACATGCTGAGTGTCCCATCCCTTGAAAAAAGAAGAAAGATGCACCAGTTAACCTTCCTTTCCAATGGAAAAACAGACTCCTCTGCACTTCTCGCAAAAATAAACTTTTATGTTCCATACTCAAAATTAAGACCCAGAAACGACCTCTTCGAAATTCCATGACGTAGAACCAGGATAGCCGAAACAGATCCCATGAGGAGGATGTGCGTGTTGTACAATGTAGTCTCTAATAATACCCCTGACATTGATCTATTTAGACCTAACATATTATATGAACCCTGTATAATAGCATTGTAACCAAATATGTTGTATACTTTAAAATATACCACCCTTGTATTATACGAGTATATTGTTTTTATGTAACGATTATTTTGTTGCTTCTTATAGTTTTTTTCTGATTGTTTTCGTTTTCTCTTTCCAATTCTTAATTACTTTTGTTTTGTCAACATCAGGGCCGGATTAAAACGAAATTGGGCCTGATGCTGAAACAAAGAAATACCGTCGATTTTTCAAGGTCAAAAATCTACCGAACAATAATAAAGTAGCAACAATTGCCAAAATATTGCAAAAAACGCAGCTAAATTACTAAGTAAACTGTTTAACGTAAAATTGATAACATTTGAAATCTTCGGTGAACAATAAACACAATGACGTTATAGTTACGTCACAGCGCAAAGAATAATAGTAACTGTATAATAAGTAACGCTGTGTCTAGGCGTCCGAAATTGAGGCTCCAAATGTAATTCTAAGATTTATTTTCCGGTTAATATAGCAAAAGGAAACTGTTCAGCTTTCGGAAAATTCTCTTCTTTTTCATCTGGGCTTATTTCAGGAATGGGACTAATGCTGCAGCATCAATAGCACCCACCTTGATCCGTTACTGGTCAACATATATGTGAACTTAACTCAAATCTTAACCGCGTGGTTGGTGGTCGCTAGCTTTATCTTTATTTGTACAACGCTGTAATATTGTTAATTTTCTGTTCCCAATTTGGGATTGTACTTTCATACAATACCTCAAAGCACTGTAACTGGGCATTTGCCTGTAGTGTTTAATAAATAAATGAATAAAGAGCACCCTTTCCCAAGGCATCGTAGCGCGTTGTGCTAACCACTCCGCCACGGAGGTTGGCATACATCCTTGATGAATAATAAGCAAATACATTCTAATCCTTGATTAATAAGGAAAGAGCATTCAAATCCTAAATATTGAAATAGAGTGAGTGCAATAGATTGGAAAAACGTTCTTTTCTTGGGTGCAAACAAACTCAAATATGGGTAAATGTCTGTTATATCGGAGACATATTTCTATCGCATATTTTCAGTTTTAAATGGTTCGTACTTACCAATTGTGTATTGCGGAACATAATTGAAGGTGCCATCATGCTTTTTACACGAAAAATCTTCGATTTTTCACATTACGAGTAATTCTTTTGGGTCCTTTCTTCCGTTGCGGAACATACAATATGGTGCATACAGCTATGGATCATCGCGCGTCGTGCTTGTGTTTTGTCGATTTGGAGTGGGTATGCAGTGTTGCAATCTTCTTAACCGAAAAATACCTACTTTCGTGTTCATTATGTCATCACAAACCATTGACGGATAGCCCCAATAACCATTCCCGATGGCCAAAAAACCATTCACGATAGCCCCAAAAACCATTCACGATAGCCCCACGAACAAATTCCGTCAAGGTTAGGTTAGGTAAGCATAGTTAAAAAAATAAAATTGTGGTAAAAAAAAGCTTGTTTGGAAACACTGGCGAGACCGCGTGACTTTCGACGCTCGCGCCATCTGCAGGTACATAATGGAAACAACGGCATAATGTTGTCGCTTTGCACAAAATGCAAGTTTATTATATCAAAAGTGCTTGTTGTGCAGCATTCTACGGTGAGAAAATACCTCCACGAACTTTGAAAATACTAAAGAAACTCATTTCCGTAAGTAGTTTCTTCTGTAAAAATGAAGAAATGTGTCTCCGATATAACAGACATTTAACCAAATATGTATTTGATGGATGGATTCAATTTCAAATCTCAACACCAAAGAATATCAAATTCATTCCTTTCTTGCCCTCTAAATGTCGACATCGAAACCAGCAATGAAGAAAATGATGCTAACTCCCAAAAGGAAGCAGTGACGAAATTTTCCGCGCCTTGGAACGCTCGTTTGACTATAAGTGGTGCATGGGACTTCCGTAGTTGCTGCTAAAGCCGATGGCTTCGTTGGAAAAGCGCTCTCACTCATCTGTGACGAATTTTACGCGTGGCAACGTGCGTCAACAGGTCTTATGAACATCTTCCCGTGTTTATGAATCCTCGTGACGCCGGCTAATGGGGCAGACTACTCGGAAAATGACGTGTTTTGCTTGTTACACACCCACGATTGACTTCCATTTGACGCCTGGCGTGGATGGAGCTTCGTGTGTCCTGCAGGAAGACAGGATCTTGTCTCAACTGCTCTCGAAAACTCCGTCGTGTAGAAAGAGAAATATCCATTGGACCTGGACATAGAACTCTGCATAAAAACTTTAAAGAGTGACTGTTTAATAAACATTAAGTTCCAGAGCCACGGTAGAACGTCTGTCTACCACGCGGTAGGTGGTTAGGCAAACTCGAAGATTTCATTAATAAGATAGCTTTTAAATCCTTGATGAATAATAAGATAAGCTTTTAAATCCTTCATGAATAATACGAAAAGCTTTTAAATCCTTGATGAATAATAAGAAAAGCTTTTAAATCCTTGATGAATAATAAGAAAAGCTTTTAAATCCTTGATGAATAATAAGAGAAGCTTTTAAATCCTTGATGAATAATAAGAAAAGCTTTTAAATCCTTGATGAATAATAAGAAAAGCTTTTAATTCCTTAATGAATAATAAGAAAAGCTTTTAAATCTGTGATGAATAATAAGAGAAACATTTAAATCCGCGATGAATAATAATAAAAGTTTTCAAATCATTGATGCATAATAAGGAGAAACATTCAAGTCATTGATCAATAATAATGATCAATAATAAGAAAAACATTGAAATCTTTAATTCGTTAATCATTTTAATCACTTTAATCATTAATGCGTAAGAAAACTTTATATTTTTGATGAATAATAAAGAGAAACAATGAAATCTTTGTTGAATAATAAGAAAAGTATTTGAACCGTTGATGAATAATAAGTACATATTTTAAATTATTGATGAATAATAAGAAGAAACATTTAAATCCCTGATGAGCAAGAAAACATTTAAATATTTGATTCATAATAAGGAGAAATAATGAAATGTTTGTTGAATAGTAAGAAAAGTATTTGAACCCTTGATGAATAATAATAAAATATTTCAAATCATTGATGCATAATAAGAAGAAACATTCAAATACTTGATGAGCAACAAAACATTTAAACATTTGATTAATAATAAGGAGAAATAATGAAATCTTTATTAAATAATAAGAAAAGTATTTAAACCGTTGATGAATAATAAGAAAATATTTTAAATCATTGATGCATAAAAAGAAGAAACATTCAAATCCCTGATGAGCAAGAAAACATTTAAATATTTGATGCATAATAAGGAGAAACAATGAAATCCTTGATGATTAATAAGAAAAGCATTTAAATCCTTGATGTATAATAAGGAGAAACATTTAAAATCATTGATGCATAATAAGGAGAAACGTTCAAACACTTGATGAATATTAAGAAAAGTTTAAGTATAAGTATAAGTAGAAACAGTGCTTTGATTCTCGGGGCGGGTGCTCTAAGATCGGCATTTATCCGAACTTATCTCTGCAATAAAGCAGCTCTGGTGTACACCCAGCCTCAAATAAAATTGGTACCTCGAGGCAATCCTGGGACCTATAGTCGGCCGGAGCGTTGTGCTGAATCATATCACATCCAAGAAGAATGTCTGAGACCGAGAATGTGTAGGGCCATACCTTCACATCCTGCACGTGTGCCTTCATGACACGATGTAATGGGCACGGTGAATTTTGCCTCGATTAAGTCCAGTTCATGCACAGGTAGGCTAATCGAGACTTATACCTAGGTAGAGTGAAATTACTCTCGTAACATCCCTGGCTCTTATAGACATGCAGCTTGAGAGCGAGTTGTAACTCTCGAAGCCACCAATCAACAAGCAAGCCGCTGACGTCATCACACACCAGGACCTACCGTATCGTTCGTAGGCTCGCTAGCTACCTTCTCGCAGCGGGAGATGTTCCAAAAATAATCGGACTGTACCGTTGCTTACAAGCCATTTACAATAAGTTACCCTTAGCAACTATGAAGAAACCCTACATATATTTGAAATATTGAAAATTAGATATATTCTGAATTCCTGCCAATAGAGGGCGAAACTTCGATTATATATTTTTCTTTGTTAACCTGTATATTCAGCAAAATCTTTCACTTGCATTGCATTCTAGATATTTGCAATATAATCTAAGCTTTTATCTACAGGAGATTATTATAAATTTCAAGAAAGCCGAGTCCAAAAATTGCTGTGAGAAGGAATTCAGAATTTTTGGACACAACTGAATTTCATGGATGATATCATGTAAATTTCTTCTCAGTGAAATTCAGAGCTGCAATCAGATAAATCATTTGGTAGGGTTATATGCAACTGAATTTGGACACTCAAATATGATACGTAGCTAAATAGCATCAACAAATATTTTACGTGTTTTTATTGATAATACTTTTTTTATATTTTCAGATATGGTCTATATTGTCTTAAGTGTGATTAGCTGCTATCCATAGCGCTAGATGGGGCAAGTGTGACTTGAACTTCATTAGAAATATTATATATTTTATTTTTACCTTGAATAGAGTGAATTTTCCACAATATTTTTTTCTTCTTTGCTGCCTGTTGCAGTGGTGTTTACTTTGAGTTTTTTTTTTTATTTCGTGTCTGTAAGAATTATTTTTTTTTAGTTCTTATTACAGTTTTACTCTTTTTTAAACTTAATTATTTGTTTTACAGTTACACTATAATGCAATATCTCTTTCCGACATTTCCTTATAATTGAAAACATTTAGAAAGTTATATGAATATGGGAATGAAATACAAAACTTCTGATTCTGAATTTGTGGATGATAATCAGAAATTCCCACTACTGTACTCCAATAAAAGTAATTTAAGAAATCGCAACAATTGGAAAATAAAATAACAATTCTCAGTGTGTTGAAAGTTATTCTCGGGCAGTCATTAGTAAGTTCAGTTTTTGTTATAGTTTCATTTGGTTTATTTTACTTCGCTTTTGTGCCACTTTTGGCTAATTGTTAACATGTGGATGACTGAAGCGACACGACAAGATGCACGTGTCGCTCGCCGCTTTATGTCGTTCGAACTGGGTCGTTTTCTCAATACGTGCATAATGTCGCCTGAATATGTTGTTCGCGCATGCGCGACGAATGTTTACTTTAGAATGATGGGGTTCACCTTTCGCTTTGCTCTGAAATCCTCGTGTCGCGAGCCTCTTCTCGCGTGTGGCTTCGGCCTAGAAACTTCCTTGGGGAGATTTCACAGTGAAGCGACAAGAAATATGTGCCGCTTGAGGATTTCACCAATCGAACTCAGGCTTGGCGACCTATCATGCCGCTACGGTATGAAACGTTGCTGTTGATTGGCTAGTTCCGAAGCGACATGTGTCGCGTATCGCTTCGGTCTGAAGGCTCCCTTAGGGTCTACAGTCGCCCAGTCCCGAGTTTATGTATTTAAGTCAACTTTACGCACAGATAAGCGAATCAGGGCCTCCCCGATGGCGCAGTGGTAGCGTCGTCGCCTTGTAATCAAGGGGTTCCGGGTTCGATATCCGGTGGAGGCAGATAGTGGTTCAGATTCCACTTTAAACTGTAGGTCCAGTCCCGATTAGCCTTACTGTGCACAAAGTGGACTTAAAACATCAACTCAAACCAAGAGAGGCTAATCAGGACCAGACCTAGAGTTTAAAGCGTGAACCGAACCACTATGCGCTTCCGTGGAGTATCGAACCCGAGATACCTAGATTACAAGGCGACGACGTTATCATCTGGGAGGTCCAGCCAGTTGCCCAGTACCAAGTCTGTAGCATCTTAAACAACCACATCTCGCGAACACCACTGCAGGAGAAGATGATTCCCCCTATTAGTGGACTCGGAATAGACCGTCAACTCCCACACAAAGCCATGTGACCACGCAATCTCTAACCACGTGGCTTGTCCTATTGACCAACACCCTAACAGAGAAATGGGTCCCAATATAGACGCCATTAGCACTCTAGCTCGGAATGCAGCCCGTCCTTCAGAGCAGATGGCGGAAATTATTATAAATTTAAACGATGTTCGGGCTAGCAGAGAAACAAACAGTTTAGACATACGATTACTGGTTGGTGAATTTTTATGAGCTATTGTCTTAGTCAACACTAGTATAGTTCACCACGCCAAGGACGTTCGCTACCGGTGGGTGTGGGTGGTCGAATGAGATTCTGAATCATTTATGGGAGGATACAATCTCTCTCTCTCATAAAGATAGGTTAACAAATGTGGGGGAAATAAAGAACTAGAGATACAAACTGATAGAGGTAGAAAAACAGAAGAAAATGTAGAAAGAAATCAAGCAATAGATTAAAAGAGGGAAGAACCAGAGGACGCAAGTTACAAAGGAGAAAAAATGAAAGAAAAATACGGAGGAAGATAGATGCGAAACACAGAGAGAGGGAAAGAGGAATAAAGATAAAGAGACACACAGAAAAAGAGGAAGTACGAAGAACAGAGAAGAAAGAAGAAATGCGAAGAAAGAGATTGAAAGGAAAATGACGAGAAACAGAGAAAATAGTAAAGGAAGAAGGAAGGCAGCTGAAGAGAAACACATAGGAAAGAGGAATATGAAGAGCTACATATAAAAGAGAGCGAGAGAACAGCAAAAAGAGGAGAAGAGAAGCAAGTAGAAAATAGAAGCAAGACAAAAGATGCAAAAGTAGATGAAAGTAGAAGAGACAGAGAAAAAGTGGAAGGTAGAAAAATGGAGAGAAACGGAAAAAGAAGAAGCAAGGAAGATGAAAAGAAACAGAGAAATAGTGGAAGAAATGAAGATGAAGACAAACGGAAAAAGAGGAAGCAAGGAAGATGAAAAGAAACAGAAATAGTGGAAGAAAGGATGATGAAGGCAAACGGAAAAAGAGGATGTAAGGAAGATTAAAAGAAACTGAGAAATAATGGAAGAACGGAAGATGAAGACAAACGGAAAAAGAGGAAGCAAGAAAGATGAATAAAAACAGAGAAATAGTAGAAGAAAGGGAGATGAAGACAAACGGAAAAAAGGAAGCAAGGAAGAAAGAAACTGAGAAATAGTGGAAGAAATTAAGATGAAGACAAACAGAAAAAGAGGAAGCAAGGAAGATGAAGAGAAACAGAAAGAGAGGAAAATGGAAGATTAAGAGAAACTGTGAAAATACGAAGAAAGAAGGCTGGAGGGAGGAATATAGAGACAGGAGAAAAACGCAGGAAGAAACAAAGAGAAACGGGGGAAAATAAAGAAGCAGAAGAGGAAATAAAAATAGATAGAAACAGGTAGAAGAAGAGAACGAAAAATACAAAGTTGGAGGATGAAGCTAAATGGAAATTTCCCTCCAGTACCGTCACTGTTTCTGCCTGTTCCTGCGGATCCTTGGCATACATGCTACCGACCGAAGGTTATTGGGTACCCTTATCTTCACACAGTGTTACTGTCACCATGCATACCACACCTCGACAATATGGATATGGAAAGAGCTACATTCTGTAGCACGAGACTATACGAGGCTCTTGGAAAACAAGTCTCCATCTCCCGCGTACATCTTCATCTTAAAATACAGTCCGTTCCATCTCAATAGGAGGACATGACCTTAACAACCGGAAGTGAAACAACCATCCACTTCCGTTTACCGAAGACCATTGCCACCAAGTGAGTGATCTGGATGTTGCAGAAAGCGTGTATCTTTGGATCGCTCTGGAAACGTATCATTTATCTTTGTCTTTCAAGAAGGGTCAGGTTGAGGGTAAGAAACCACAAGCAATCAGAGAAATGTTGAACTTTCCGGGACGCAAATAACGCAGAAATAATTGGTGAGAAGAAAATACAGGAACTTGGGTTCCAAAATAAACTTTGGTCTTGAAAGATCTTCGCTCGGTAGAGCCTAAGCAGACACACGGAGCAACAGGCAGTGTTGCCATAACCTGACAAAATTTCCCTTTGTAAAGGAAAAATTTCCATTTTGCCCCTCTCATCTGAAGAAATCACACAATAACAATAATGATAAATTAATATATTACTGTTACCACTACGACTCATAATGATTTATTATTATGAGGAGTGTTATTGGCAGCAGTAGCATTTTTGTAGAACCATATTCGTATGTTTGAAAAATGCTAAATTAGTAACATACATGCTTATACATAATGAGCTTCCTATCCACCCCGCCAGATGTCTCAATTTCGAATACTAGTCAGCAGTGGCGTGTCAAAGGGGGGGGGGGGTTGCGGGGTTATAAACCCCAGTATTCCCGAAAAGAATGCCAAAGGCACGAAATTATGGCAAAATGAGGACTGGCTACTAAAAAAGTAGCTATACATAACGCCCCTTTTGAAAATCCTGGTCACGCCACTGCTAGTGAGGCATGTTTGTTCCATCACGTATTTCATAAATTAATCATGCATCATCGTCGTCGCTATTTTATTAGATATGTTTTTGTTACCGCTGCTTTTCGTCCATTTTTATTTAAGCCGGACTCCGTGGCGGGGAGGTTTGCACAGCGCGCTACGACGCTAGGGTCCTGGGTTCGAATCCCTCCCTGGGCGTTTTTTGTGAGTGTCTCTTCATCATATCATCACTCATCCTCATCTTTTCGAATAGAGTAAACTCCCCGATGGTCCAGTGGTAGCGCTCTCACCTTGTAATCAAAGGGTCCCGGGTTTGATTCCCGGTTTAGGCACATAGTGGTTCGGATCCCACTTTAAACTGTAGGTCCAGTCCCGATTAGCCTTACTGTGCATGAAGTGAACTTAGAACACCAAATCAATCAATCATTCTTCGCGATTAGCCGGCCCCCGTGGCGGAGTGGTTATCACATTGCGCTACGACGCCAGGGGTTCCGGGTTCGAATCCCGGCCTGCGCATGGATGTTTATGAGTGTCAATGCATCAATTTCATTGTATCATCACTCATCCCCATCCTCGCAAATTAGCCAAAAAGTGGCACAACAAGCGAAGTAAAAGAAACCCAATCAATCGTTAAATTCTATCTAATCGCGACTATGAGGAGGAGTAATGACATGATGAAATTGATGAATGGACACTCACAAACATCCATGCACAGGCCGAGATTCGAACCAGGGACCCTTGCCACTCCGCCACTGGGGCCGGATAATCGTCCCTATTGATCGAAGTGAAGGGTAACATACATAATAGACAAAATAGAAATATAAATAGACATATATATATATATAGGCTTATATACTCAAAGCAATGGAAATATGAAAGAACAGCAGAAAATTATTGATATGTAACTGGAAGCTATGCTTGCCGTATAGTCTGTGCTAATATTGAATCTGAAGTCTTCAAATTACTCTGAAATTTCCCTCTCTGAATAAATTTCCCTGCGAAAGGGGGAATTCCCTTCATGTGGCAACACTGAGAAGAGAAGGTTATTTGGATACAGGCGGGAAACTTAACGTTCGAGAAAGGAACGAAGGGAGAAAGATTTCTTCGAGGGAAAGGACCCATCCTTGGTAAACAGCTGGATGCTTGCTTGGAGGTGCCTGGGTGGGGGGCGATGACGCAGGAACCCCCACCGACGTAGACGAAATCCCTTTTTTAGTCAACTCTGACTGTTTCCAGATTTTTTTTAGAGAGTTTGTCTTGGCTCGATGAACGTGAGTCGCCCTCCGTGGCGGAGTGGTTAGCATAGCGCGCTACGAGTCTGGGCATGGGTGATCTTTGTGAGTGTCCATTCATCAGTTTCAGCATAGCAAAACTCATCCTTATCTTTGCGATTAGCCAAAATGAGGCAGAAAAGCGAAGTAAAATAAACTAAATCAATCAAACCCATGGCCTCGTATATCAAGTTTTACCGCAATCCAATGCTCCAACGAACTAGTCCCCTCCTAGTTTTCATTCCCAGCCACGGAAGCGTACAAGCGATAATATTTAAGAATCAACAATGTCTGACTCCACCCGAAGTCAAATACACGCGATAACGTATTGAGAATGTGTGAACATAAAGGGTGCGCGCTAGAAGAACATAATGAAACCCCTGTGCATGCTCTTTGCCCAGTAATCAGTCCCGTTGACTCTTTGATCACTTATTTGATAACAATATTTGCTTGAGCGTAGTTGTGTGTGTTTTGTCTGTAATACACGGTTAACGTTACATAATCTCCCGCCTTTTTTGAACGCATGCGTACTGATATACCTCTCCAGTGCCGTTGTAATCAAGGGGTGGAGGCTTATTATTGTGGTTCACATATCACTTTAGCGCGTCTAATCATAAAGTGGACTTAAACTTTCACTTTAAACTGTAGGTCCAGTCTATATTAGCCCATCCGAGCATGAAGTTGACTTAGGCCGGTTTTAGATGAAAGCATTTCCTTTAAAATTTTTGCTAGCATAAATGCTATGGAAATGCTTCCAAAAATCTTATAGCAGATAGTATTTTACACGGTAACATTTCATGGAACATTTCGGCTACCTTTTGCGATTAGAATGTATAATACATACAGCACGAAAGGCACGTCGAGTTACACCATCTATGCTGAGTGCACGGTGTTTACATTTGAAACAACTAAAATATTCTTCCATACGTGTACAGTATACGTTGTAAAGTATGTATTTAAGCAGCGCCATTGTTTTGTACCTAATAACGTTTGACCCGAAACGTTATTCCTCTCGGTTGAATAGTTATCGGCTTTTAAAAATGTGAAGTGATTGTTTACGTCTCACGCGGCCGCCATTACAACTGCACTCGTGACCTAGAGGTCGCTTCTGATTGGTTACGCTACGAATAATGCTACGGAAATAGGACGGAACCTATCCTTGAGAAATGCCATGAAATATGCCATGGCATCTGAAATGCCATAACATTTTTAACTTTACATGACAGCATTTATGTCATGGCATAAATGTTAAGAAAAGTGAATGCTAATTAAAATGCTTTCGTCTAAAGCGGGCCTTAGAGCAAACTTTCACACTTTTCGACTTGCAGCGCCCTCTATGGAGGCAGTTGCTCGAACAGGACTACATGGAGTTAAATTTCACTATCCCAAGATCAGTGGTGGTTAAGATTTAAGATCAACAAAACTTGTATTCGATGCTCTGCTTTTAATTACTATATATTTTTTCGCAGTTGTCAATTCAATTGGAAAATTTAAAATGCCTATTTAATATAAAAACATTAGAAAAATTGTATATACGCACCTCCGGTGAGACAGTCGGGAAAGTACTTGTCAGTGAATGTAGCGGACCCTGTTCTGGAAAGCCAGGAAACAGCAGCGATGGGATTCTATAGGCTGACCACGCATCACCAAATGGAGAAGCCACATCGCAGATCCTGCTCTAAAGGGACTGTTGCGCCACAGTCGAAATGTGTGTGCGTGTGTATGGTTTAAGTCCTGATTGGAATGCCAGTTCGGTATCTTTGACATAGCTCGAGAGGAAGCCGGCCTGATGCGTTATCTAGTTTCGAAACAGCACTTGTTTTCTGAGAAGCGCTGTTGTCGCTTTTGCCTGCAGTGTTTAGACATCCAACACGAACTGCGACGAAGGTCTTCACATTGTATAAAAATAGCACAACACAATAACACATCCTACCAGAGATAACCGCAACCTCACGTTTGGAAATATCTAATGAAACTGAATTGGCAACATCTCCTTTACTCCACGTGGACTTGACAAGTACAGCCAGTTCCTAAAACGGACGCTATTGGTGGGAAAGGTTTGAGGGGAGGATATACTGGGCTTCACGTGGACTTGACATAATGGTTGTTTGGGAGGGACTGATCTTTCGGAACTTTCTTTGAAGTAGAGTGGCGTTCTGTTGAGGACTGGGACTTTACGCTCCATCTCCGTGGCGTATTGGTTAGCAAAAGTGCTCTACGATGCCAGTTTCGAATCCAGACCTTGGTGCTCCTTGTGAGTGTTCCTTCACCATATCATCACTCATCCTCGTCGTCGCGATTAGCCAAAAGTAACAGAAAAGCGACGCTAAATAACAAAAATGATGTCAAATCAAATCTTCCTCCACTATAAAATTGTGAACCTTTAAGCAATTTGGGTTGGTTGTAGCCCACCGTCGCCTGTCCGCTGGCGACGCATCTTAGAAGTGGCTATCACACGCAAGCCTGTGCCGCCCTCCGTGGTGGAGTGGTTAGTAAGGCGCTCTAAGACCCCAGCGGTCCAGGGTTCGAATGCTGGCCTGGATATGAGTGTTCCTTGGGAGTGTCTCTTCATCATAACTTGTAATGCCCTACACAAGGGGTTCCCAAACCTTTTCGTTTCACGGCGCCCTTAGTGTTTCAATTTTTTTTGCCGCGGCCCCCAAGCCAGAATGTAGGCCTATCTAAAACTTACTTGATTGATTGAGTTGGTGTTTTAAGTCCACTTTATGCACAGTAAGGCTAATCGGGACTGAACCTATCTAACACTTGCAACGCTCAGTTAGGTTGCTTGCCTTAAGTTAAGAAATAAACATATATTTCAAATTCAGAAACATTTTATGGGTAAGAAGTACTAAATAAGCACATATTTGGAAGTGTCTTCAGTGAAAATATTGGGAACATTTCGCAACGCCCCTGTAAGCCTGCCACGGTGGCCCAGGGCGCCGCGGCGCACAGTTTGGGAACCACTGATATATACATGACATTGTAGTTGTTTGTTATTTAGTTGAAATATTGCTTTTGTTCGTTTTTTAATTTGTCAAATTAAGATGTCACAGGCAACTAGTATCAGATCGACAAATAGACTAACCTGGGAACATTATTAAACTGAGAGATTTATCAAGCTCTAAAGAGTATAGCAAAACGATAATTGTAATATGGAAATATTTAGAACAAGATCGATGTATGTATTCGTTTCTATTTTTTTAAAAAATCGTTTACAAACAATAAACCTTTTTATTAAGTTGAAACAGGAAGTTTTGATTACCACAACTGATGATTATCACGTAACAAACTCATCATCATCGTCGCGATTAGCAAAAAGTAGAAAAAGCGAAGTAAAATAAACGATATTAATCAATCAATCACCTGCAAGACCGTGAGATGTTCGATACTCGGTCGTTTTTCAGATCCCGCCAGACCCAAGGTGCAGAACGCGATTCTGTCTTCACCTGGATGGTATGGTAGTGGTATATTTAGGTGTTTACATGGAACGAGTGGGTAAATTATCTTTCCCTCTCAAAGCTGGTTTTGTAGTCTTGGAATCCCTGCGACTTTGACCCAATAAGCCTGTGAGTGATGGTTGATTACACGAGCAGCCAAAATAGAATTGTGAATAAGGTTCGTCCGTCATCGCCGAAGGAAGATGAGCGCAGGTGTTTGAGTGGGGCCTTGTTCTGTGTCTACACTCGCAGAGTTTGGTTTTCGAGCCAATGATGCTGTGTTTATCTTTACTTTTTTATCTCTCTCTATTGTAGTATGTGGACAAGAGCTGTTTCGTATTTCCTGGTTTTGAAAGATTTTATTTTTAAAAACATTTTCAAAGGCTTTATGCATTTGGACTTCGCATTCGGGTTAACGGCCCTCAGGGTTAGTATCGAAGCGAGACGAGTCTTCGCCTCATCTCGATTTTACTTCGAGATCTGAGACGAGAACGATATGACATTGTAATAATCAAGACGAGACGGAGGTTGCTGTACTATTTCACTTCTTCAGATATACCAAGTGGTCATTCCATGTCATCCACCCACAAGGATCTCAAAGAAATACACTATCTACCAAAAAGTAATTTGGCACCTATGATGGTGGTTAATTTAGTATCTAATTTGAATCATTTAGTATCATTTAGTGGGACCACTGGTGGTTGTTCGTGGCACAATGAACTCACAGGCATACTGTACAATACTAGACAATGAAATGCTCCCAACCTTGTGGCGTTTTTACGGAATGGACCCCTGTTACTTCCAGGATGACAATGTTAGATGGCATGTTTCGGAGGCTACAATGCAGTGGTATGCCGACAACAATGTTCACCGATTGGTCTGGCTTGCACAGAGTCCTCATCTCAATCCAAAAGAACACCTTCGGGAGGCATTGGACTGGCGGGTGGGGTCTCGGGAGATGCGGCCAAATTCCATTGTCCAACCGAGCGAGATCTTGCAAGAGGAATGGCGACGCATTCCAATGGACGTCCTCCACAAACTAGTCGAGAGCATGCCTGACAGGGTGGCTGCTGTTATAGCAGCAAGAGGTGTCTCCACGAGGTTCTAACAGGGTTCGCACCACCAGACAACCATTTTGTACACGTGCCCAATTACTTTTTGGTAGATAGTGTACTTGTAGCTTTGACCTAGGAAGAAACAATCAAGATCGCCCGCAGGAGGGGGGGCAGGATAGCACTTCCTCCCCCCTGAGATTGTAACGTAAAAACATGTACAAGGGGTGCCGTGAAAGACAGCAGATTAAGTGCCTATTCAAATTATCCTAATGCTGGAGATGTTTTATGAGAATTTTTTCACTGGCGGAAAGCATCACGTTCCCCCTATCTCTGAGCCTTATACTTTCACAGTTTCAGGAGGTCAAAGGTTTTCAGGTTTGCTACGTATGTGGCGCCTAACTCCCTGTTGCATGAGTGTAGTGCATTATTAAAAAAAAAAAAATCTTGATACCAAACCAAGGTATCAGATAGAGTGCGAATATGTTCGTAGCATCTCTAGTTTTGCATTGGCAGCTTGGAAGCGAGTCTTAACTTCCGAATCCTCAATCAAGAAGCGAGCTGCTGACGTCATCTCTACTCAGCACCTATCGTTAACGCTTTACATTGAAGGTAAGCTCGCTAGCTAGCTGGTTAGGTTGAGTGAGATTATTTGCGTAACTTGTCTCATTCGAACAAGTGTTTTCGGGTTTTACCAGCCAGGTTAAATAGTCGTTAGCTTCCAACGTTTCGAGCGCATACATTGTTCTCATCATCAGGGGATGTAAAAATGGAGATCAGTGTAGGGTAAATATGTGACTACGATGGGGCGGAGCTTGGACGCTGTCTTCCTATTGGCTCGCTCAGTCACACCTGGAACCCAATCCTCCGTAAAAACACGACACTAGCCAATGAGAACACCAGGATCCACAGCGAGCCAATAGGAAGACAGCCCCATCATAGTCATTGTATTTACCCTACGCTGATCTCCATTTTTACATCCCCTGATGATGAGAGCAATGTATGCGTCGAAACGTTGGAAGCTAACGACTATTTAACCTGGCTAGTAACCCGAGAGCACTTGTTGAAATCACATCGCAAAGAAAGCTACAATTCCTCTTTTCTGATTGTTCTGCATTTGCAGCTTGGGAACGAGTTGTATCTCCCGGATCCTCCAATCAAGACGTGAGCTGATGACGTTATCTTAGCCCAACACCTATCCCTAACTCTCCCGCTCGTGCTCTAACCTGTTGGTAGGCTCGCTAGCCAAACTTGCGTAGTCAGCTGGAGACGTTCCTGCTATAATCTGACCACACTTTAGCGGTCATTTAGAATTGAATGGGAGACACCACCACTTGAAACAATACTGAATACCAACAATATAATTCTACAACATCCAACTCACCATTGTTGCTAGATCTCCACCTCTGGAGCAACACGGGTCATGTCATCACGCTTCGAACTCCCTCCCCGTGTGACCCAACTTCTTGGCAAGCTCGTGCATCACCTCTTTAAAGATTATAGAGTCCACGTTCTGACCCAACATGTAGAGCAGGAACCAGTCACCCATCTTGGACTTCCTCACGATCGTGTCTATGACGTCACGCTTGATGAGCCTGAACCTCAGGTAGAGGAGGTAGGCCCTTATCCGGGGGCTGAGGATGATCACCACCCTGTACACGACCACCGAGGTGGTGAGGAACCCAAGCAGGAGGAACCAGAACCAAAGGAAGATGTAGATCTTCTCGTTCACAACGTTCAGGGGGAGGATGCACACCGCGTCGTGTCTCTCTACTTCACCCGAGGAACCGAACTTGTGGAAGGTGCATTTCGTCATCCGGGGGAACACGTAGATCATGGGGTCTGTCCTGTTTTCTTGGTCGTCGTCCATGAACTGGATGACTCTTAGCCCAAACAGCATGAACTCTCCGTCGAAGAAGCGATCCATCAGGAACATCTGGCCTGGAACGATAGGATATGGAAACACTGTTAGAGAAACATCATATTTTGAAATCGTCACAAGTTTTTGTTACATTTACAATGCTGAAAAACTAAATATGCTGACCAAGGCAGTAATTTATTTTATTAAATACATAAACTAAACGTAACGTTACAACCTTCTAGCAAGGTCTTCTTCAGACTCAGAATGCCAGAGTGTGTACATAGGAGAAACGAAAAAGAGGCTGAAAGACAGGTTGGAACAACATAGGGATGATGTACGACTTAAGAGAGAGAGAAATGCGATATTTAAACACACGAGAGAAACAGGCCATGACATAGAGTGGGATGAGGCTAAGCAGATAGGAAGGGAGAAGAGAATGCTAGTGAGAAAATGGAAGGAATCCAAGGAAATAGAGAAGAAAGGTGAAGAAGACACAATGAACTGGAACGGGGGCCTGAAGTTAAACAAAGAATGGAAGAAGGTGTTAGAAAGACTGGAAAGGACAAGAGAGAAAGAGGAGAGGAGAATGAAGAAAAATGAAGGAAAAAGAGCGTGAGATATAAAGCTCAACCACATTCTATTTGGAAGTAAATATGTTTAGCCTTTTAGGGGAAACTACAGTTGACAAGGGAAAGCCACCTGCTAGAATGTTCCAGAACAACTTTCTAATAGTCTGGAGGGAGTAATTTTTGTGTGTATATAATGCCCTGTTTTTGTA
This sequence comes from Lepisma saccharinum, assembly GCF_977018435.1. Lineage (NCBI taxonomy): Eukaryota > Metazoa > Arthropoda > Insecta > Zygentoma > Lepismatidae > Lepisma > Lepisma saccharinum. The sequence continues at coordinate 25,795,815 of NC_139251.1, read as the reverse complement.
TCTTGTTACATTTTTACTTGATAGAGAGTCTGAAGAAGACCTTGCTAGAAGGTTGAAATGTTACGTTTGTTTTTAATAAAATAAATTACTGCCTTGGTCAGATAATTTAGTTTTTCATAATCATGGAAACAAGGTTTAATGGTGTTATAATTACAATGCTGTTTTATTTACGTACAGTTTTTGAACACCGTACCGCTTGTGATACAAGTGACGTCGAAGACCCATGACGTCATTAACTAGGACCAGGGATTTTGTTAACATATTTTTTTATTTGGCATAAGATCGAATACAGCTCACCGCTCAGAAGATGATCCCCAACGGAAGTGCAGTGACGTAGCGACAGGCGAATCCACTGTTAGGGTTGGGGGAGTGCACCCTGAGTGAGAAACACACCTGGGCCTGCTGTAAACGGTGCAACGACGCAAGTCGTTTAGGGTTACCAGACGTCCTGTTTTACCCGGACAAAACCCCTTTTTCGGGTCCTAAAAATGATCGGGGCGAGTTTTAGGCAAATTAGGAAATATCCTCTTTTTCTGGGATAAAGAAAACTGCTTAACTTCAAGATTAGTAACAAAATGTTATTTGTAAATAATTGTTAATAATGTTTCCGTTTTCAGTTTCAAAGTAAAGAAATAAAACACTCTCAGTTGGAAGCGCAAAGATAAGAAATTTTTCTTCCAACGAAGAGAATTGAGTCTCTTCTGTTGTTGCCTCTTCCAGTGTGAGGTGTTGATTTCAAAGCATTTGCGACAACTACCGCGGCTCGTGGTGAGCAGCAAGTTTCTAGCAATAGGTAAGAATATGCGATACGCGGCGGATTCCTTTGGTTTGAGTTCCATTACAGAATTCAGTAATATGCAGTAATTTTAACTGCTGTACTCATACAGAAGTGAAGTTCCGTCGATCAGCGATCCGAACCATTCCGAAACGCAAATGTGTTTTTAGTGACGACTTATAAAAACTGTTTCCTGACTTTAGACCTGGAAGAAACAACTCCGAGGCAAAAGGTCAATTTATGTTATTCTTTTAAAGTAAGAGACCAAGTTTCACAACCGTATAATATTACGGGCATAGTGATTAAATAGTAGAATATTCAGACATTTACCTATAATGAGGCCTATTATTAGTTATACGGAAAAGGTATAAAAATGTTTTCAGGGATGTGTGATCTATAAGCTCACCAAACCACCAGTAAGCACAAACGGTGTGTTCGAAGTGCTGCATCTACGTCGAAAGTTAGCTTAATATGTCCTCTTTTTTAAAGTTTGTCATCTAGTAGCCTAAAGTCCTTCCCGTATATTATTTTTGAAATTCTTTGAAATACAGTCTATATAATGCACAGGATAAGCAATTCAAAAGTATTCTGGACACTGAATCAAAAACAAAAAGCAGCAACCTGTTGCCGCAGACACGCTCTGTGTAATTGACACAAATCAACCCCTACGCACTTCCAAAAGGACACTAGACCGCAGCGGAAGACTTTCTGCTACCCCTAAATTCTGAAAATGGACCGGTCCTTCCCTTTACCCCCGAGCCCTTCGTTTGGGGATCTTCTCGTGGGCTGGCTGCTGTAGTGGAGGGAGATCCTTGCGTATCTGATAAAAATCAGCCGAAATAGACGAACTTGATGATGAACATTTTGACATATTTTACCAATTTCGCGTTTTTACAACATAATTTTTGAATTTTCTCGTAATAAGACATATTTCTGTATAGTTTCGTAATTTGTCTTGCATATAAATCGGTGATATTATAATTTTAGCGCACGGATAGTTTACATTATCGATGACAGGGCAAGGAAATTGGCAATAAGCAAAGCCAGGATTACACTTGGCAACATTGCTACAAGGCAATCGATGTTTCTCTTCAAGACGATTGGCAGATAAAAATAGCTGCCGTGTCAGCGGTCAGTAGAAGGTGTAGTAGATTTGATGGTGATCTGGTATTAAGACGTTTTCTGCTATTAACAGTCTCTGATATTAATAAAAACGATACAGATATTGTCACGTTCAATCTTTAGAAAGCCCTATAATATGCTTAATTAACTCTAGCTTGCTTGAGCCATGCTTACCTGAGGGGGCCCAAAGGCCCAAACATTTTTTATCACTAAAATTCAAGAAACGATTTTGTTATTGAATAACTGCTTCCTTTGTTGTTCATAAAGGTTCCGTTATATAATAATTACAATTACCATCAGCAATAAAAACAAAAATGAATTTTTGCATGTTGCACACAAAATTCACTAAACCTGATAAAATATGTTAATTTTGCATCAATGCTTTTCTGTTCATGTAGGTGCAGTTACATAGTAATATAATTACAAAAATTACCACCATTACCAACCAATTATACACTGTCATTGGCATGAGTGTCATGTCTGAACTCGCATCCCAAGGAGGGGGGAGTGGTGATAGGCCACCACAGGAATTTTATTCCTACGTACGCTACCTTTATGTTTTTAGGAAGGAAAGTGATACAGAAACATTGGGAACACCCTTGAAAGAAATTCAATTTACTATCCATTTTTTATAATAAAATATTCAGTTGATCGGTTTATTTAATAATGGACTGTATTTTTCTGAAGTGTTCAAGCTAGCAATATTTCTCCAGGCCTTCACCAACCTTCTGGTAGCCTAACGAATGTGTTCTCGTAAATAGGGATTACTCACGTCGAAGGTTTTCGTTGGGATTGAATCCTGTGGTCAGGTATTCGCAATACACAGATTTAAACGGCCTTGCCCTCGATGCATCAGGCGCTGAAACACTGCTAGACCAAAACACTGGTCTTTCTTCAGACATTCCAATGGAAAGCGTCGCTAATGGACGAGAGAAACCGATACATCTCCCGTCCTGTATTGGAATTCGCAGCTGCTCCATTCGTCTCAACATCCGAACCTTGAAATGGACAACAGCACCAAATCGCAAACGGTGTTGATGGTGGCGGTACAAAAGCAAAGGCCGGACCTACGGCACCAACCGAAATTTACGTCAAGCGAGCTATGTAGTAAATACAGAGTGTTTCCGGGCTGATGATACAGACTTTCAGGGATGATGGAGAAGGGCACATGTATCAATTTTAGATAAGGAACCCTGGTCCAGAAACGACTTAGTCGAAAGTTATAAGCGAAGATGTATGAAGATGTAATACTATTATTACCTGCACAAGTTTCATAAGCTGTTCAAAGCTTCCCTGCAGGCATGACATCATCGTCCCACGAAGTCCTGATATACCCGTTGGAACAACCCCGAGGTCGTTCGGACAATGTCACTGGCAGCGAGAATTCTTGCCAGGAGATCCTCTTCAGTCTCGACAGGTGTCTCGTACACAAGACTTTTCACATGACCCCACAAAAGAAATCAAGTGGGTGAGATCAGGTGACCGAGCTGGCCACGGAACAGGACCCCCCTCAGCTTGTGAAACTTGTGCAGGTAATAAAAGTATTACAACTTCATACGCCGATTTTCGCTTATAACTTTCGACCAGGGTTCCTTATCTCAAATTGATACATGTGCCCTTCTCCATCGTTCCTGGAAGTTTGTATCATCAACCCGGAAACACCCTGTATATCGGACAACCCTGATCTTTCTCTGGGTGTGTATAAAGGGAATTTCGATATAAGTATCTGCACCAGAACGTTGGCAATAATTGCTTTCAGTTGTAGTGTTTTTCTTCTTGGAGATCATTTCGTTTTGGATTGCCCCGAGATACCCGCTTAGTCTCTTTATGAAGAGATATTGTTGGGAAAATCCCCACCTATCACCCACCCCAGGAGTCGAACCTGTAGCAGTCGGATGGCCACCCTAAAACTTTCCACTCTCAAAAATTGCCGTCGGTGGTCATTGTAAGGCGAGTTTGCATTTACTACTTTGGTTTTTCTCGAATTCTTCACTGTTTACAAACATTTCGGAGGGAGCTGCAGCCCTTTCAGCTCTCCCTCTGCGTACGCCGGTGCTACTGACTGAACTACAGTGCCTCCTAAGGAAAACAACAATGAGAAATGTAAAAAAAATAATAATAATGCTATTGAAAGGAAGATGTAGGAAACAGAAAAATAACTGACATTTTATTCATAAATTCTGAAAGCGGTCTAAACTGTTTTTGGAGCATACTAGCGTTACAGCGCCTTGAATAACGTAGTGTGGAAAACGACCCAAGAAACTGGTTCCCCGAGACGATGACAAGTAGATGGCAGTGCGATCGACCCAGGTGCTAATTTTGTTATGAAAGTAATGCGGCTTAGTTAGTTTTTGGAATATATTGTGTAGATTTGTTTCTCTAGAAAGGCGGTAAGTGAATTGATGGAAACAGTTATATTTGTGGAGTGATTTGCAGTCACGAAATGGCATTAATTTGGAAAGAAAAGTAAAATAAAATTAATAAATAAATAGCATGCGTAACACAAGAAGAAACATCGCAATGTGAATCCGGACGTCAGGTCTTGGACTGTGTATTAGATTTTATTTTTCTATGTTATTACAATATAAATAGTATCCTGAGAGATATTTCATACCGAGGCGACAAACCACAAATGTCGCTTGAAAGCGAGCAGTCGGAAATCAATGCAGCCTTTCGAACCGTAGGGACAAAAGCTCTGACTGCACCGTTTCCTCAAGGAGATTTTACACCAAAGCGACACGCGACAAACGATACGAGGATTTCACACCGAAGCGACACGGGTCATTCGGTCCAAGGCAACTTTCATACCGAAGTGACACATGTTGCTTGGAAAGGAGCCAATCAAGAGCAACATTTCACATCGTAGCGGCATGACGGGAAGGACAGGCCAGCGTTCGGTTGGTGAAATCCTCAAGCGATAAGTGGCGCGTGCCGCTTGTCGCTTTGGTGCGCAATCTCACTAAAGCAAGACACTCATTGCATCGCGTATGCGCGAACAACAAACCACGGCAACATGTTGCAAGCTATTGAGGAAATGGCCCAGTTTGAGCGACGCAGAAGCGACAAAGCGACACGTGTGGCTTATCGTGTTGCCTAGATCTGTTGTTGTAATGTGCAGTTTATCGTGTCGCCTATCTGTTGTTCGCAAGCAACGCTTGCTAATAGACTGAAGGCACCATGTCGCTTGTCACTTAGTTGGGAACTCCCCCTGTAGCCCGTCGCTTCGGTCTCAGGACCCTTCCTTTAAAGAGCTTTCCAACCGAAGTAACAAGTAGCACGCGAATACGCCATATGAACGTGTCGTTTGCTGTTTGGACCCTCATGTGCAACGAATGCTGTTTTACAGTCTGGAAGTGTGTGTCACTAGTGTGACAGTGTGAACATCCCGTGTCGCTTGTCCCATTGGTCTGAAAGTTTCCTTACACTCATGTCGATGGCACTAAGAAAGTTTTGTGGGGTTCACCTTGTCGTTTCATGCAATCATCATTATCATCATCGCCGCGATTAGTTTAAAGCGGAAGAAAAGAGACAGTAAATATCAAAAATACAAATGCTTCAGTGTGTATATCTTTAAAAGAAATTATGATGATGATAATAATAATAATAATGAACCTAATTCATACACAAAAATTTAGTTGCCAAGAACATTCCACGCGTATTTTTTCTCCCGTATTATTAACGAAAGTATGACGATAACAGGACGTGGTCGACTGTCTAGAATGTTCGTTAATATCTTCGCGACCACTGTACCAAATATCATAGCAATTATCACATTCATAGAAATGCTTAATGTAAAAGAATCAGACGTTGCAGCGAAAACTCCATTTACTTCCATTATAAGCAGTCGAACACCAAGCACCGGGGTCAACACCAGCGCCTCTAGCGGATCATTTTCGAGTGGAAGCAGCCTGAGAGCGCAGAAGCATGCCGTTTTCCACACTACGTTATTCTAGGCGCTGTACTAACGTTCTGTGTGTGACATTTACACATCAAAATTCTGGACATTAAATAGTATTAGAATGTTCATAATGACCTGTTTGTGTAGAATTTTGAAGTATTGTGGTGTTTGCTAACAAATGAAAAAAAGCTTGATTGATTTGGTGTATTTCAGTTCGCTTTGTACCACTTTAGGCTAATAGCGAAGATGAAGATGAGTAATGATATGATGAAACGAGTTTCAGTTGAGTTTTGTTTAAGTCCACCTTTATTCATATATATAGGCTAATTGGGACTGGACCTACAGTTTAAAGTGGGATTCGAACCACTTTGTGCCTCCACCGGGTATCGAACCAGGGAACCCTTGATTGCAAAGCAACGACGTTACCACTACGTCATCAGGAAGACCCGTAATTGATGAGAGGGTACTTGGAAGCAAGACCCATTCGCAGGCCAGGATTCTAACCAGGGATCCCTGACGTCATAGCGTGCTGTGCTAACCACTCCACCACGGAGGTGAGCGTGATGACATTATCAGAATGCATGAAAAGGATTGACGAGAATGTGTTACGAGTGTGACGCTTTAAAAGTGTAGCAAAGTTGGACTTCATTTGTCTGTTACAGATGCTAATTATTTTTGTTGGTGAAATGTGCAAATTATATTCATTCACAAACATTTACAGCTTAATGAAATTGAAAATGATTATAATTTCCAGATTGATTCATTTTGTTGTTTACATGAAGTTGAATGCCTTTTTACATTTCCAAAAATAGAGGTTCATATGGCCTTGATGGAAGGAACATGTATCTATTCTTTCCAAACTTCAACCTTGCTCCCTTTGGGGGCTACCGACCCCTACGACAAATTGTGACGAGCGAGAGTTTGCGTAAGCTGAAAAAAATAAAGCTTCCTTCCTTTTTTTATTGTTTTCTAAATAAGAAGCTGTCCTCCAGTTGGGTCCCTCGACGTGTAAAGACTTAAATCGGTTTCCTGGGAGACTTTCCAATGCGCTGTCAGCGGGCACGGGGGTCGCCGGATGTTTCGTCTGACTCTGACACAATTCGCCTCCCTGTGTCGTCTCTCGTAACGCACACACACGCGTACACTCGTGCGTAAGCAGGCGTTGACAGGTACGGAATGAGCAAGTCGGTCGGATGTCCTCAGAACTCTGTTGAGTGTGGTGAAATAAGGCAGAGGGTACGAGGAGGATGAAGAAAAGAGATAAAGAGGAAGGAAATTGGGAAGGGAAGCAAGAAGAGTATAAGAGAGAAAGACAGAGGGAGAGAGTGTGTATGGCGAAGTGAGTAGAGGGAAATAGGAGAGAAAGATTGGTACAAAGATGAAGGGGACAATGAAAACAGGGGTGCTCGCAACGGATAAAGTTGGATACAAAGAGAGAGAGAATATGAGAAAGGAAGGAGAAAATGGACACAAAGAGATAAAAGGAGAAAAAAATATGGATACAAAAATAGGGTCGATACAAGGAAATGTAGATACACAAAGATGAAGGGATAAAAATAGAAAATATAATAGGGGAAATGAAAGGAGAGAAAGACGAGCACAAAGATTAGGGAACAAAAAGACAGAAAATAGGGAATAAACAAGTAAGGAAAGAGCAAAAAGTGAGGGTGTCGAAGAGAAAATTTGGGAATACTGGGAAAGATGGTACAAAGATGAGAAGAAATAAACAGAAAACAGGAGTGATACTAGGAGAGGAAGATGTTTACAAGGATCAAGAGACCTTTCAAGAAGAAATATATGAGCATAAGGATGAGAAGACACAAATTGAAAAGCAGAGGGTCCCCATAGAGGCGAGGGTACTCTACGATTAAGGCACAAAATAAAGGGGATTTAATTACAAGGATAGAGGACACAAAAATGAGAAAGAGCAGGACTGGAGAGATAGGAAAAGGTATCCTCTTACAAAAAAAAATATTAGGACAAGATGAAGGAAAGATACATGATACACAAAGAGGCAGATAAAACATTCTGGACACAAAGAAAGAAAGATAGACACGTAGGCACACAAAGAGAGTAAGAGAGGAAAACAGAAGAGGTACAAGGATAGTGGGGACGTAAATAGAGAGTGGCATAGAAGGGATGAAACATAATAACAGAATGAGAAAGGAGGATAGAAAAATGGAGAACAGGAAGTAATATAGGGAGATGGCTGGATAGAGACAGAGAAGAGAAAAGTAGAACATAGATAGATTGATATAAGACAAGGGAGCTAGGAATGTAGAGAATGCATAGGACAGAATAAGGGCTATATGTAGGTAGAGCGATATTATCATGCAAGACGAAGCTCTGTTGATATTTTTACTAAAGGTTGATTCGATGCAACACAACGAACACACACTGCTGACGTAAACCCTCCCCCGTATCCAACCCAACCAGGTCTGAAGAATTAGCCGCTTGGCCTGGCACATCCTTGCCAGCACCATATGGTGCCGCATCTTTCTTCCACACTGTCAGAACCGCGGAATAAGAATGGATCGCGTTACAATTTTCCTCGCATGGAAAAACCCAGCAGTTTATCTTGGCGCCCAACGCTTATGACATATTGAAAGATATGTTGAAATCATACGCATCTTCAACTCGGAGAGAAGCTGGCAGGTTCTCTACCAAGGTGAAGACATAATGTTGTTTTCGTCTGGAGATTGGTTACTGACAATTACGTCATTATGTGGATTCCGGAGGGTGGTGGTGGTCACACCATCTAGTGGTTTATCGACACACATCCCCAAAATTTCCTTAATACACGCAATTTTTTTTTTTTTCAAGAAGGCCTAATTTACAGTCATTTTGCCTCTAAATTTACTCTCACAGTCCCTTAAGGCGAGGAGGGACAATTTTCCATAGGTCTTTCTCGCTGGGGCAGCTGCCGATTACTGTTGCTAACTTCGCTCTTTTGGAGCCAGATCTGGCTCTTTCGTGCACTCGTTTGACTGTGAACTGTGGCACCCGCCCTCTGCCCACCATGATGTCCGGCCCATAAACACCAACCTTTTCTATGACGTGACGTGATATTCATATATATTCATATACAGGCTGCGTCGCCCACCTCCTCTTTCCTCCCCAGGTATTTTTATATATAGCGCTGTGGCTAAGGTAAAGATGACAATATTGTTATCCGGGAATCCTTTATTTTCGATTTCATACGAACATCATTGGATTATTGAGATGGGTAATGCCGCCAAATCTAGGCGGTGAAAACTAAGAATAAATTGCCATAACTTTAAAGCTAACGGTAATAGCAGTGCCTCCACCTCTCTGACACCTAAGATTACCCTAGGAGGCACTTTATGCAGCCTTCGTTAATGTAGCTCCTTGAAAGTCATCTTTAGCTCTATTAATGGTGAAATGTAGCTGTTTTATGCATATCAGGCTTGGCAACACTGGCCGTATGAGGCAAGGAGAAATGCATTAGGTTTCTGGGACCATTATTTTATTCGTCAAACATCCAATGTCGTAGAAAAGTACATGGAAGGAAAAGGACATATTGAACTATGTCATAGTAGAAGGAAATGTCGAAACTCCCATTTGATTAGCCGTAATTTGAAGTTGAAGTTCTTTTCTCATAAGGAATACATGGGATTCTGTAAATATTTATTAATCATATTTTTCAAACATCGTGTCTAGCTTACTAATCAACTTACAAAACAGTTTGCACTTGCAACATGGAGAGAAATCCATACTCTCTTGCATACTAAACCCTTTTTTAAATAGCAGTGCCCAATCCAACAATATTGAAATAAATGTACAACTATAGTGCGCGTCAAATCTCCTGCATATGGCGATAGCCAATAGCAGCGCACTGCAGCGCTGCCATGTCGAAATCTCACACGGAAAGAGACAGCGTGGTCGAGCGAAACGCCTTGTCACGGAGAGCACGGAACATTAGATAATATAACATATAATAAACTTAATGGGAGAAAAGAACATACCTGATTAGGGACTGCATAATTCTTTCAATATTCTCAAGGTGGAAGTTGTAGAGCCTTTGTAAGATATTTTGTCCCGTAAAGAGTACGTTATCTTTTTGGTAGTAGAAAATTCGCCGAGATCGTAAATTTCAAAGACTGTTCTACGAACTACGTCTTTTTTCAAAGTCATCTAAATTTGTCAATCTTTTCGGTATGTTAACGTGCTTTCTAGTCTAGGTTATTGAAACATTGGAGCAGGCCCCGATCCACATTGTTTTGCCCCCGAACATATCCGAGAAACGGTAGCTTGATTCACACCACACGCTTGAGCTGTTAGATACTGGCACTTCTTAAAGTCAATTTTACTTCTTTGTTCGTCACTCGAACACTTTTATTAAAAAAAATTGTACACCTGAAAAATCACCTGTCGTGCCTGGCTTCGTACAACACTGTATTTTTCCCTCTTCTCTCGCCATCACTACCACTTGGTTTACTCAACGACATGCTGCACACACCCACTAAACACATGAAAAAAAAACGAACAATGACGGTATCCTCTTCGTCAACTTCTTCTGCCATCACTGGGAACGAACGTGCCCTGTTCCCTTAGCTAATCGGAAAGTTTCAGAATGCAACAGGAACGAAGGGAGAGCAAAAAGGATACAATGCAAATACGTTTATAACAACATTGCTTCTACAGAGGAAACGGTATAAGCTACAATCACGCTTGTTTTTCGTACATACTCGCAAATTCATTATCTTTCCATCTGTTGAACTACTGACACTTGAAATAATCTATTTATATCCGAGCGCCAGGTACACGATTTAGTAGCGAGGTGAAACAGCTTCTGAACTAGGCAACGCCGCACGTCCGTGATTCGCTGGTGCTGTTCAGTCGTTCAAGGCCATATGCAGGAGATTTGACGCGCACTCTAGTGCGTAATTGTCCCTCCTCGCCTTAAGACCGGATCCGACCATTACCTTCTCTATCTGAAAGCCTGATGGCTTGATCTGGTCACGTGACTAAGCGTCAGCAACTGGAGGCGAGATAGCCGCCATGTTTGATTTGCTTCTTGGGAATCAATGTTGGACCTTTTTAGTGAATGTGGAATATTATGAAAATTTATGAACTGTATTCGAGTTTACATGACGTGTAAATATGCTTAAATGTACAAAAGGTATGGTGTATAAGTGTTGTGTGCTCAATTGAAGGGACAGTTATGATGAAAAAGGTAAGAGTAACGTTCACATTTCTTTAAGATGTTCCTGAAAATTAGAAATGTGTAGGGCAATTCCATGTGATTCCTACGAAAAAATGCAAGTTAAGTAACAAAGATTTCATACTCATAAATAAATAACAGAAATAGTTCATGATGTAAAGATTTCATGCGTCCGGAATGCGAGTATACTCTTAGATTTGGTCAATTTTAATCTTTTGTCAACCAGTTTTTTTAGAAATATCAAATAATTTATCTATATCTGAATTACAACGTTAAGATGCGTTGTTGCTTATGATTGCAAAATAATTTGTTTCAAGATTTAGTCAACGTTTAAAATATTACGGTCATGTCTACCAAAGCAGTTTGTTAGTGTAACTGTTATGAAAGCATTCGATAAAATATTCATATAATTTACACAAATTTTGTTTCAAAGTATGCTTAATGAAAGAAAGCTATACAACTGGGCCAAATTGATACATGTGTACATTTACATTCTTATTTTACTCCGCTTTTATGCTTCTTTAGGCTAATCGAAGGCTAATGGAAGATACGAATATGTTATGAATTCAAATACAAGGGTACGATGTGTAATAAGAACTTGATGAAAAATTATAATTACTTGTTTCAAACACAAATGTTTTCACACAGAAAGCATTTTATTACCTGGCTATGTTAATATGAACTACAAGTGTAATACATTCTATAAAATTGTTTCATGTGAAATGTTATTCTATTTTTTGTGTTTGTGAAGCTTCGATGTTCGTAATTTTGATTATTAAATCAGTGTTAATGTTTCATAATTCACTAACATTCTTCACGATTTTATTAACAGAGTGTAAACACAGTGTAAGGAAATATTCCAAATGTTATTTTTCCAAATGAACGCTAAGATCGAAATATTCATCTGTTTTTTTTTTTCAATAAAAATGTTGAAACTCTGTCACACATCCTACTAACGACAATGAAAAGATTCAATTTGTTTGTCATATTTCGTTCAATAAAGTCAAAAGGGTCGAAATTACAATGTGACAAGTGATTTAGGTTTAATCTATATTCTTTATTCACATAAATGTAACATTGCCCTTGTACAGTGTCTCTCAAAAGTTTTAGGACAACGACATTTTAAACTAGGCAACCCAATTTACACAAGGCGTTGGTGGGTTGCGTGTAGAGTTAGGCTCAATTTCAGGGTTGCCACATGCACAATAGATATTTATAAAATACGCGAAAGAAATAAAAACATAGACGTGAGAGAAAACGAAAGGTGACAAAAGAGAGGAAAAAGAGAGAGCGAAAGGAGAAGAGGAAAAGTAGAGGATAGACGAGGAGAGGAGATGTAGTGAGGAAAATGGAAAAAGATTCTAGGAGATATGAGGAAAATGGAGCAAAGATGAGATGAGAGGACAGTGGAGAGTAAAGTAAAGGAGAGAAAAAGAGAAGAACGAAAAGAAGAGGAGAGTGGAGAGTAAAGTAAAGGAGAGAAAAAGAGGAGAACGAAAAGAAGATGAGAAGAGTGCAGTGGAGTCGGAAATCTAAGACAGGAGAAGAGAAACGAGGTGGAGATGAGTGGGATGGAGATAAGATGCGAGAAAAGTAGGGAAGGCGATATGAGATAAAAGCAGAGCGAGCAGAATGAGGTGAGAGGAGAAAGAGAAGAGAAGAACAGAAGGGACTGAAGAGAAGAGGTAGTTGCAGAAAATATCGTATCAGCGTCAAGAATTGATGCATTGGTCAAATTATCGACATGAAACATTCAATAACATTTTGAAATGTATTAGATCGGTTTGGCTTAGTTCAGAGCAAGATAAAATCTTCCATGTAAGATCTGATTGAATACATCCTGTTTGATTACAACGCCACCTCTCGGAAATGTTCTGTTTTGTTAACAAAGAGCAAACCTCGGAACGCTCAAGGAGTAAAGCACTCAGTCTTTACAAAATGCAATCAGTGACGGCTTCTAACCACACATTCGCACACATTATTAGCATTTACCAACTACGACGATGTTTACAAACAATGAAGTCAGTGTCGGCTTGTAATCACACATTCGGGAATATCTCGAAAACGGCTCGTTTGCAGACCCATGTTTACTGAGACTTTTTTACTTCTATTATCGTGTACTTACACCTGCGTCCATTTGCGCTATTACTTTTGAGACAACCTGTATGAACCAACTATGTAAATGTTTGTTGAGTGTGTTTACGAAACCATAATCAGTACCTTTTCTTCCAGTGAAAATAAAACATTCTGGATGTAGTCTATAACTGAAACTTAAAACTATTTTTTAAACTCTTTGTAGCTGAATTTTGGTATTTTTTTATGATAGTTTGCAAAATATCAGCTTATTAACAGTTTAATGACATTGACACTATTTACTGCTTAACATGATTAGTATTTTATATATTTTTCTACACGAAATGTTTCTATTTTTCCCTATAAGAATTAATGAATTTTAAATGAAGAGAATTAAGTATGTTTACATTTTAGAAGTTACATTTCCTTTCGTATGATCTTTACCTCATCAGTACAAATATTTTGTTTCCTTTCTTTTCGTTTCTTAGAGCTTAATAAACACTATTAAATGATTACAAGTTTAATGTCGTTATACCAAAAGTGATCCTCATATCTACAAAATTCTTATGTACATTATTCTATAAATTGTTTGTTTGAAGGGATTTAAATCGTTGTTGAAATCAACCTGATCCTTCGTTTGTTAATCAAAACAGAATAACTGGAGTTGCATTCCTTTGGTTAATTATGTGAGACATTTAAAATATTTCTATATTTCTCGGTCTGTGGATCTTCTCAGATGGAAGGCCCGCGCCCCCTTCAATCCTGGCGTGATACATTGGCAAAAAATGAAACATTGAAATGCTGACCAAGGTAAAATTTTAGTATAAAAATATATTAGGTTAGTCAAAAAGTAAATGCAATGTTTTTTTTTTCTTCCGTAGGTTGGCTGTACAGCTTTCTGCGCTCGCAAGCCGATAGATAGTATCGTTGTCTTCGCCTGTAGCAGGTTACAGCGTCATCACTTCAGGTCGCTCTGCAGTGTTGCCAAGTAAACATGGCTGCGATACTCTCCGTGTGCACCACAGAAGAACAGCGGTCTGTAATCCGTTTTTTGTGGTCTGAAGGTGTACCAGGAGCTGAAATCCATAGAAGACTTTCAGCACAATACGGTGACAATGTTTACCGCTGTAAAGTGTTTACCAGTGAATTGAAAAGTTCAAAAGCGGTCGAACAAGTGTGAAGGACGAGGAAAGAGCAGGTCGTCCAGCCACATCCACTACTGATGACAACATTGAGCAAGTCCGTGAGCTGGTTCTGAATAACCGACGAGTGACTGTTGATGAAGTGGCAAAACATATGCACGTTAGTCATGGTTCTGCATATGAAATTATCCATAACAGGCTCAACTTTCATAAAGTCTGTGCGAGATGGGTCCCTAAAGAACTCACTGACGAGAACAAGCGAAATCGTGTGAGAATCTGTCAGCAATTATTGGACATACATGCTAACGAAGGTGAAGCCTTTTTGAAACGAATCATCACTGGAGAAAACATGGATACATCACTTCGAACCTGAGAGCAAGCGCCAGAGCATGGATGGAGACACATTGAATCTCCAGTGAAAAAAATACAAGCGTCAACACTCTGCAGGAAAAGTGATGCTCACACTTTTTTGGGACTCGGAAGGGGTAATTATGGAACATTATGTGGAAAAGGGGACAACAATAAACAGTGAACGATACAGTGATATGCTTTCGAACAAGTTGAAGCCTGCAATTCGAAGCAAACGACGAGGTCGATTGTCGGAAGGCATTCTTTTGTTGCATGACAACGCGCGTCCCCATACCGCCGCCAACACCGCTCAAACTCTTCAGAATCTGGGCTTCGAGGTGTTAGAGCATTCTGCATACAGTCCCTATCTCGCCCAGTCGGATTACCATCTGTTCGGTCCACTTAAAGATGCTTTAAGAGGCCGTCGATTCGACACAGATCAACAGGTGAAGGAACCGAAAACCTTATTTTTCTTCTCAGGATATCAGAAAGCTTGTGGAAAGTTGGACCAAGTGTATTGAAGTGCAGGGGGACTATGTTGGAAAATGATATCATTGTAAGTTTTCTATTGTTGCTGTGAAAAATAAAAAAATGATTGCATTTACTTTTTGACTGACCTAATACACTAATGCGTTACGTTTTTAGTGTATATTTTTATACAATAAATTTTGCCTTGTTCAGTATTTTAATGTTTTATTCACATGGAAACAAGGCTTAACAGTGTTACCATTGGCAAGAAGTTTAGTTCCTAATTACACGCTCTACTTAGCGATTAAAAAACTTAGTAACATTGGAAGAAGAATTGGATCCACCCCAAGCCTTCTCTTTCTGTTGCAATGTCCTTGTTTCAAGGCAACAAGATTCACGTGGCAAAGAGGTTGAAGGATACTAGAGGAAGAACAAAGAGAAAGAGAGAGAGAGAGAATGTTACGTGGAGAATTATGCAACGGCAAGGACTGATTACGTCGTGACGCTTAACGGGAGCGTCGCGGCGCTTGACATTTCTGGAACCATTTCACTCGGCGCGGGAATGACTCCAGGCCATTTGCACGGCGCGCCAACCAAAATGAACTCCTAGCGTCCAAAGGAGCGTAAAAAGGCCCCTTCCTGGATTCGAACCAAACTCGTTAACTGCCGAGCCAAGGGAAGTAGGGGTGGAAACGTTGGGACACGTTAGTTTTTCGCAAGGTTACAATGGAAATTCTCCCCCCGCCATTTTCGAATGCTATACTTGTCATTCGTGCGTGTCCATTTTGGATCACCTCCATATCCTTACGTCATCGCTTGATGACAGTTGGACACTATTCTTTTTTCTTTTGTGTTTCCAATTTGGGAGTGTAGGTGCGTCTATGTTTGTGCCAGTGTTAACAAACACAGGGTGAGACAAAAGTCATGTTACATGGGACCAGTGGCGGCTCGTGGTTCGGGATGTTGGTGGTTGCAGCAGCTATAATTTATTTATATATAATTTTATTTTTTTATATATTTATAATGTAATTTCATATATTCATAATTTTATATATATTTATATTCGGGCTGAGCCGATGTCGATGTATCGATATCGGAAAGTATCGGTTGTATTTTGTTTGTAAAATGCCACGTGATCCTTTCGAGGTGGTATAATTAATAATTATCATGAAAAATTTGAAGTCTCCATTTGTTCGGCAACAATTGTGTTTCTTGTGTTACAAAGAAGTGCTTTAATGTTCAGATTCAACTGTTGAATGTTTTGAAGGAAAACTGATAACTCGATGCTTGTAATTGGGCTCGCCCAATAATATTAGTCAGTATTTTGAACAATTTTTAATTGTTAAAATTTTCAAGCATTGGTATCGGTTGGAACACGACTTAACAACCGTACACTAAATATCGCAATTATAACAATAGACAATTAGTCCCAGCGCCCACGTCACAACATCAGGGAAGATAACTAGCACACTAGTTGTATGCGATAAGTTATATTTGAAAGTGAATTTGGGTTAGTGATTGGTGGTAAGGTTAGTAAATTAGGTTAAAATTCTCCCCAAAGGAAAATATTTATCTTTGCCTAACGCGGACATTTTGTCTGTTGCTGTACGACACGGGACAGTAAGACCTTGCCTACTGTTCGCACGCTGCTGCTCTCTAACGGCGTAAAAAATAACTAACATCCCAGGGTTTCCTGTCGGTCCGACGTGAAGTCTTCTTCCCTGTCTACGCCTGGTGGTGACCTTGGTTTGTTGCACAGTCTGTGCAACGAGGAGTCGACTTAGGCACGAGGATAGGAACAACGGCGTTGAACCTCGCTCCAATACTCCTCGCTGTAGAGATCAGGGCGTTGCTTCGGCGCTGCAACACCGACCTGTACGTCTACTCATATACTGTGAAATCTCGCAGGTTGCTTCCTTCTTTTCAACGGATCATAATGGAATTAGCTTTTTTGACGCAATCAAGGGTAAAATTATTTGTTTACGTTCAATATATTTAATAGGAAAGCAATGAAAAAATACTAACAAAAAGCTTGACATTTCATGGTAAAATATCCGGTCGTTGTGCAACACTGCAACAATATCAGTAACCGCCCCTGCATGGGACAACAAATACGTGCATACTGCAACCATTCTCGCCGATCCCCTTGGAGGACCATCGCGGTACACCGCGCTACGACACTAGTGGTTCCGGGTTAGAATCCCGGCCTGGGCACGGGTGTTCTGTGTGAGTATTACTTCATTAATTTCATCTTCCCGGTTAGATAAAAGTGGCAGAAAAGCGAAGTAAAATAAACCAAATCAATCAAGCAATACATACACATGATTGACATGCAATGGTCAGTTAGAGCACACCTTTAATATACGCACCATCTGCTTGAATGCATGCTTCAATTCGACGCTTCCAGTTGAGTAAAGCGTCTGCTAGTTTTGTGGGGGTGATTTGGGAAATGGCGCCTGCGATATTTTCTTTGAAATAGTCCAGCCTCTTAACGTGCACAATGGACTTTGCGTGTCCCCACAAGGGAAAAAACTAGGATGTTACGTCTGGTGACCGTGGTGGCCATAGCTATACCTACGTAACATGACTTTTGCCTCACTCTGTATTGTAAAATTATTTAAATGAAATGGCTGCTGCTGATATGAAGAAATTACAAATACATATCTGACGATTCGAATATGTATTTCTGCCTTATACAACGTAGTTTCGCCGAGACTTCCGTGGCGCAGTGGTTATAGCACAGCGCGCTACGACGCCGCCAGGGGTCCCGAGTTCGAATCCCGGCATGAATGTTCTTCGTTACTGTCCCTTTATCAATTTCATCGTTTCATCCTCATCGTCTTAATTAACCAAAAGTTGAAGAAAAGCGACGTTAAATAACAAATCAAGTCATCAAATCAAATTTTCGGACACATCGTACCTGTGTATGTGTTAAATGTTATACCTAATTTTTACGAACATCTGCATTAGTATTAATTGGTGGAATGATAAAATGGGGAACGTAATATTAATGTAGGGGAATATGTTGCTACTTAAACTGCAAAATATGTAAATAAGTTGTATTGGGATGCTTCTACGTACAGAACCTATACACACTATGATTTATACTGTTTCATGCTTTCCAATTTGGTTATTTTAAGCTACTTTTCTGCCTCATGTGTTAATCGCGACGATGTGGATTTATTATAAACTAATAAAAATTATGAACAAACACAGTAAACATGATTCGAACCTGGGACCTCGTGGCGTCGACTTCTCCACTACGGTAAAGCCTCCCACTGCGCAGTCCACCGTGCCGTGGAGACACTTGGCTAAAGTGGAGGGGATGTGTTCAGCACCGCGCTCCACCTGCCCTTAAGTCCCCTCTGGTTACAAGTTTGATAAGCCCAGAGCGGCTTTATGGAGGGAAATTGTAAAAATTCCCAATTAATATCACCCACCCCCGTTAATCGAGTTCTAAAACATCTTAACAAGGAACGTTTTTGAAACAGACCTTCTGGATACCTCTGAACCTCCCCCCCCAACACACCCCCGGAAGATATAGGCCTGCACCAAGTTAAACCATGTGAAAGATATGTAAAACGGTAAAGACTTACTGAAGTTCTGGAGTCTGTTCTTTAGTTGGCAACACTGATCCTTCTGAAATTCTGGAGGAAATTTTTTTATATTTAGTTGGCAACACTGACCCTTCTGAAATTCTGGAGGACTTTTTTATATTTAGTTGGCAACACTGACCCTTCTAAAATTCAGGAGTGTATTTTTATCTTTAGTTGGCAACACTGGCGCATCTGAAATTCTGGCGTCCATTTCTATCTTTCGTCGGCAACACTGACATTTAATGTTTTTCCTCCTCAATAGCTTTCACCTCACCGGACTCCATAATGGCATTTTTAATGTTCCTTGTCTCGGCTAAAATGTGAAGGGGTACGGGGTGGTCTAAGCCCCGCGTGTGCGTAATTCAACCATTAACCGAGTAACTTGACGTTTTAACAGGCAACTGCTCCTACGGTTACCCTGCGAAATATTGTGTTTGTAAGTGTATCTAGGCCAGGCCGGGCAAAGACATATATACACATTCTCTCGCAGTCCTAGAAAGAGTTGCCAAAACAAACTGCTGTCACGCCGTGAGGGAGGGGGAAGAAAGAAGGCGGGAAAATGGGGCTGGGAGCAACAGGTTGGTACTTTGGACGCCAGATGGAGCTGGCGCCGTGGCTCAAAGAACAACAGAATGGGGCAATAAGCAATAAGGAGAATATTTTGTTTTCCTTTTCATTCTGATGATCTTTTTTCATAATCTTAAACTTGTTTTAGGTTTTTGGAGGTTGTTAGGGGATTTTAATGAATACTTACATGGAAAGTGCTTGCTTTCACTATAGTTTTGTTCTGATTTCTAAGTTTAAATATCGCTGTTCACGAGACTACGATCTGGATTTTCTCACTTTATTTATATTTCTGACATTACCGTCTACCTTAAACTATTTGTATTCTATTTTAATTACTTCTGTCGCTTTGGTACCTATATGGGTTAATTAGGACAAATAAGTTGATCAAGGAACTGACTCCAGGTGCCTTTCATAACTTCTACTCTGCCTAGGGATGGCGAACCTTTTAAATAATGTGTTATTGCCCTTTGTATTATTTAAAATATCAACATTCCTGGTCATTGTTCTAAGACACCATGTTTTGTGCGTATATACCCTAATTGTTATGGGAACCTTAATGCGTTTCGTGAGGAGAATCCAAGTTTTATGAAAATGTTGATATTTTCATTTTTGTAAGAAAATATCTCGGCTTTCTTTTGTAATATGTAAATTATGGTCAATTTTTAACTTTCGTAATCCTACTTTTGTAATAAACTAGCTGATTGTCCGGGTATTTATTTATCCCAATCTTCTATTAGACAGGAAAATAATGAATTCTAACTACAGTGTTGGTTACTCAAGGGTTGGTTCACCAAAGAATTTAGCGACTGATAAAACTATGGATTCGACACTAATGTATTACGTGCATCCAGAAAGTAAGTTTCCCTGGGGTCGTGCACAAAAAGGAAACATTATTGCATTCAATGATTTATTGCCACAGATACAGCACTTGTCCAGTTACTTGTCAACATAATTCCCGCCGGAATTCAGGCACTTGTCATAGCGTGGGGACCAACTTCTGTATACCTGCGTCGTAGAAGTCCGCCGCCTGGGCGCCGAACCATTGTGTGACAGCCGTCTGAACCTCTTCGTCGCTGTGAAAATGTTGACCGGACAGGAACTTTTTCAGGTGCAAGAACAGATGGTAATCACTGGGAGCGAGATCCGAGCTGTACGATGGATGATCGAACACCTCCCAACCCAACCTGTACAGAAGGGCTGCAGTGCGCCTAGCCATATGCGGCTTCACATTGTCGTGCACATTTTGCCGGCCTTCAGTAAATGTCCTGCACCAACGACGCACAGTCTGCTTGCTCGTGACGTCTGGCCCATAAACCTGGCACAGCTGACGATGAATTTCGATCGGCTGTATGTTTTGTGCGTTCAAGAACTTGATCACCGAACGAACACTAATGAGGACTTTCGGGAAGCGTCTTCTAGGACATTCACTAGCCAGGGCATGTGCCTCTCACACATGCGCAAAACCGGTTTCAATACGCATGGCCTGCCACCTGTGGGCGAGTGGGAAACTTACTTTCTGGATGCGCCTAATAGGTCATTTTTGACATTTTATTTTGTCCCATGCCGATAGGTGATGAACTTGGAGTTGAACGGCAATCGTAGTGTCACTATTCATCTTAGCGACCCCTAAAACTATGGATTCTACATTAATATAGGTCCTTTTTGATTATTTTCACATGTCACCCCCTTCCCACCCCCGCCCCTAGGGATGCCAGGGCTTTGAACGACATTGCTGGTGTCACTATTCATTTAGCGACCCCGAAAACTATGGATTCTACACTAATATCGGTCATTTTCGATTAATTTTACATGTTACCGCCTTCCCACCCCCACTCCTAGGGGTGCCAGGGGTGTCTTACCCCCATACTATTTATTTCCAGATTGGAAGTCATACGTGTACCAAGTTTGGTTGAAATCGCTCCAGGCGTTCGAGAGTATTGGCGGGACAAACATACATACATACATTTTTATATATATAGATACATTTGTGCGAATTTAAGGCGTTTTCTTGAGTTGTTTTTTGTGTGCACAAAATTACACCAGTTGGTGTGTAAATCCGAATTTCTGGGGGAAAACTGAAGTTTTTGATACAAAATGTATAGAATCTCACTCTTGTCTCAAACATATGGTTTTCCTTGCTAATGTTAACCCTTTGAAAGGGTTCTCCCTCACTTCGATAATTGAATACTAAAATTGGTAAACGCTGTAAGTGCCACAATAATTCAAACACCGTTTTCCACGTTAAACTGTGAAATGTGCCGTGCTTTATAATGTGGTAACCGTGAAATGTGGCTGGTAGCCCTCTAAGTAGTTCAATGGACGTTTAAAGGGGTCACTAGTGAACGTTCTTACGGGCTGATGTGCTGAACGATGCGATTTCCCAACACTTTCGCTTTTGGCACTTACAACGTTTACCACTTTTAGTCCTCAATTGTGTTAATTAGTAATGACGTGCTTTATTGTAATGAACAGATATCGTAAATATGAAGATTGTATTTCTAAATAGTTTGAATATTTTGCTTTACTGTTGAGTTTCATTATTATCAGGGTTGCTGTCCATTTGATCCATTGCACTATAGATTATTGTGCTCAAATGGTAGGTTAAACATGATGTCATATTGAGGTGGTTGGTGTAGTCATGTTTCTGGGAATGTGTTTTGGTGATTACATGGATAGAGGGTTACCAAGTTCTGTAACGTGTAGATATGTTAAGATGGTGTACAAAATTGAATTGTATTCCAGAATAACGGATTGTCTGATTCCATGCACTTATTAATGTGCTAGGTGGGCATAATTGAAGTTTCCTTACTTAAAACCTTGTTGAGCCCGTACGAAGCATCGTATTGTAGCGAAGAGGCTATGAAGTCGCTGAAATCTGGTGCACAAGTAACAACAATCCTGCTATTGTATCATTGATCACGCTATCTTATGACCACCCGGTACAATTGGATAACTAAAATGGGTCCTTTCTTAAGTAAGGGGTGTCCCTTATCGTACAACACTAGAGCAAACTTGCGTTCTGATGTCAGACGAGGAATGCTTGTTAGGTTAGGTCTGTTAGATTTGGTTCCATTAGCATAAATACACTCAAAATTTATTATTTATGCTAAGAGAACTAAACCTAGCTAGCCTAACCAACAACCTAGGCATCTAGCTTAACAATAAAAGCATTCACCGATTATGTCAGAACGCAAGGTTGCTCTAGTGTTTTGCGTTTAAGATCCTTAAACAAGATACATCTATATACATGGCGAACGTTCATTTCACTTTTGATATCGTTTTGCACTGATGAATAACCTGTGGAAAATGATTATATTGTTGTCGTGGAGAAAAATTACGCTAAAATTTGGATATGTCTCACTTATATTTGAAAACTCCTATATTTCTATGAAAAACTTTATTAATATTTTGGAGAAAATGTTTCCTATGTCTTAAACATTTTGCATCATAACTGATAAAAGTTACGACTGCCATCTGTTGACAAAAATTGAAATGGAAACGTACCTATGACGTTGCACAGTGCCAGAAGTTCGCAGAAGAAATAACGGTAGGCCCACCAATTGTGGTTCTTGAGGTTGTCCATCAGATAGTCCAGCAGCAACTTCTTCTTCTGCTTCTTCTCGATCTCTGAGCAGATGCCGACGTCCAGGTCCATCATGAGGGCGTGGATCTTCCCCGCTTCCCAGTTCTTCCAGAGCCATCGAGGGGAGTAGAAGAGGATCGCCTGGAAGAGGTAACAAAATTTAGAAACTGTTCTGAGAAGCTGAACTACACGGGTGATGTCGAGACGAGACTAACCTTGGAAGTCTGTGAGTCTCGTCTCCAATTGTAAAGGTCCGTCTTATTCCCATCTCGAAATACCGGGCGTTTCATATTATATACTTGCAGTGTTACAAATATTTATTGCAAGAAAAGTATTGAACTTACGTTAATGAAAGCAGTGCAGAACGAATGAGGAACTGAAACCGATTTTTTTTAACACCTACACCACGAGTGACACGGCACGCGTCAACACAATAACTCCTCGCAACACTCACATCAACATGGGCCTGCCGGTTGTGTCTATATCTGCGATGATACACTCCCTTAGGGCCTCGATATAACATGCATCGGTGAGACGAATACCCTGTCTTTGATGAAACCCCACAAAAAGAAGTCACGCGGTGTGAGGTCCCGTGATCTTGAGGACCAAAACATTGCACAAAACACTGTGAGTGATGTGAGTGATTTGAGTGTCGCCTAGTGGCAGGGATATGAACTCTCAGCTTAACAAAACATACGCGCACAAACTTTTTGCGTTCCTCGTTCGTTCTGAACTGGTTTCATTAACGAAAGTTCAATAGTTTACTTGAAATTTTGTAACCCGTCAATAATTTATGAAACACCCGGTATATACAGGGTGTCCAAAATGTCACGCAACAAAGACGTACGTAACTTTCGTACAAAAAGCGATAGAGACATGAGATTTCACTGGGTATTAACTTTGTCTATGTGGACAGTTTCTAAACATTAAACAAGAAAATCATACTCTACATGAACGTTCTGCACGTGAAAAAAGATTCTAAGGTGTAAAAAGGTTTTTGTACGAAGCAAAAAACAAACCTGAATGACAGACAGGTGGAGCCGGAAAACAACTAGGGTTGGAGCATAAGTCATAGCAACTATTTTTTTTCGCCAGAATGCGGGACCGGAACGAAAATCAGAAATATACAAATGGAAGGGGGCAGTGTATAGTACTGTGGGAATGTATGACAAATGCAGATCATGTGTACAAGGTATAAGATAGGGAAGCGAGCAAATATCTTTAAAGACTGCATCGTGCTACATGTGTTTAGAAGTTTGAAAGCATACATTTGCATTACAGGAACAAAAGAGACGCATACTACGGTGAGACACTATTCCTCAAAGTTCCTCCAGCTCCGTGTGGCATTCTCTGGCATTTCTGCCCTGAATAACGACTATTTTGATACACGAACGCTGCTCGTGGCAGGGCGGTCCACTACCCTCTGTAAAATAACCGTTCATCACACTGCCATCTAGTTACCTGTCTATATAATTCGGAAGCCATGTTGTCCGGGACATACGATCATATTGTGGTACCACAGTTTAAGAACAAATATAGTCGCCATGACTTTTGATCCAGCCCTCGTACAACAATTAAAATCGCACTTTAAATTTTAGGATGACGATTTATTGATATGATGTAAATAAATAAGTCAGTAATTTGTCAGTATTTGGTCAGTTTCTGTTGTTTTTGTTATTTTGGTCAGGTAGATCAGTAATTTGGACCATTTTCCGCCCCTGCATATACTATGTATTGGTCGCAGTAGTTCAGTTAGCGGCCAGGCTGAGTTGTATTAAAAAAAAAGGAAAGTGCTTTGCACCACGCCATGAAGGCGTATAGGGAGTGTGGAGTTAGGGCTACACACTTTCTTGATCACGGCCAAAGGTGGGGGATGTTATCAGCACCACACCCCTTGCCGCCTTTAACCCACAGAGTTTCCTCCAAGTACCAGCTTCATACGACGCTGGGTGGATCCCAGTTCTCTCCCGGCGGGATCGAACCCGGGTCTTTCGCATAGTAGTCAGACACCCTGACGACTGAGCTACCGCGGCTTTTTTAGTGGGCTGGCTCTATCATTTGCACTATATCCCTACATGCAAATAGGGTTTCTCGAAAGCCACGTGTCTGTTTACATTGACTTTGATTCTACAGCGGACAAGGAATAGTTAAGGTATCCTCCGCCAAGGAGGATTGTTTTCGCAACGTATTAAACAAAGGAAGCGTGAATGAGTCCCACAATCTCTTGCATGTGGACCGAAAATACACCGTTCTTGATTGATCCGCTCCTCAAAGGCGGTATTCGAATTCCAGACCCTTAAGAGTCCAGAGGAATGCAAGCGAACACCTCGGGGAGACTGTTGTAATAATAACTATAGAAATGCTGCAGGTGCCTCTATATCTCTTAAAAGGGGCACAAGGGGGAGGGGGAAGGCAGCATCTTCGGAAAATTGATTACAAGTGTGTGTCGCTCTCCGCCACGTGGCGAGTGACGTCACGAGCTTTTCGGCGTGTTTGGCATCTCCCTTTGGATGTCAGTGATCCTGAATAGCTGGACCGGCGCCAGGGCGACAACCGGCCACTGTGCCAAGCGTTCACCCTCCAAGTGAATCACGGTAGACACGGAGAGGCGACGGAAGGCAGGCTGTGAATCCTCTCTCCAAGCCCCTTCGGGTGCTGGAGGTGTTGAGTAACAGTGGAAGAGAAAGAGAAATCATAATAGACAGGAAGGGGAGGTTTATAAAATTTGGGGCCCTAGACTATCCTTTGTTTTGGGCCCCGTCGACATTTTTATTATTATTATTAACAGTTCTGCAATCATGGTGCTTAACTTTCGCTGATTGATTGCTCTGTATTAACAACACTTGAAAACTTTAAAATATAGACACATTTTTGATTAAAAATCATTCATTTAACTTCAATAGAAAAATACATTTATATTTAAAAAGAGAACACTCGCTTAAAACTGTTTTCTTCTGGCTTTCATGGCAACAAACCGAGAGGCTTAAAATCAATTTCTCGCAGGACCTCAACATTCGCTGTAATAGATGCCAAAACTAGAAAATCTGTTATCCTACGATAACTTTCTCTGAGGGTAGTTTTCATTCTTTTTAAAACACTGAACGACGACTTTCCGCTAGCATTTAATGGCAAAATACTTACGAAAATTCTCAGAGCAATATCAAGATTTGGGAAAATCACTGTTAAATGTTTTCACAAATGCGTTTTAAATAGTCACCAGCCGAATTCACTCTTTCTTTGCAGTCTTCCATACAGACTAGCCCGCCGGTTAAATAAAATAGAGTACTGGAAATAGGGTTTTGTTGTAATAAGTTACTTAAACGCTACAAACCCCTTTCTTCTACCTTCTTTCATGAAATAAGCAAGCAAAGGGACTTGACGTCTTGTTTTACTTTGCTATTATCACAATATTAAGTAATTTTAATGTTAGATGGCCTTTGTCAGTTCCGCCCCTTTAGCTGAACTTGAAATGGATGTATGTGTGTGTGTGTGTGTGTGTGTGCATATTTTGTTTGTTCCGGCATAACTCTCGAACGCCTGGAGCAATATCGACCAAACTTGGTACACGTATCACTGGAAAGAAATACTGTGGGGGTAAGACACCCCTGTCACCTCTAGGGGTGGGAAGGGTGACATGTAAAAATAATACAGAACCATCGATATTAAATTCCGCACACATACAGGCATCCGTGACTCTATGGAATCCGCACAACGATAGTGTTTCTTGGGTTGTCTAACATTCAGTCTGTGTTGCGAATGGAATCCACAGTTTTCGTGACACTCCCTATGCGGTTCAACTCCAAGTTCATCACCTATCGGCATGGGTGGTGAGAGGGGGTGAAAAATAAAATGCCACAAATGACCTAGATTAGTGTCGAATCTATAGTTTTCGGAGTCGCTAAGCTAATTGGTGACATTCACGATCACATTTAAAATTAGTTACATTTTACGCTATATTTAGAATTCATTATTTTCCTGTCTAATACAAGATTGGGATAAATAAATACCCGGGCAACACCGGGTAAACAGCTAATAAAGAAATAATGAAGCAGAGAACGAAATAGATAGAGAAAAAGTGTAAGTAAGTAAGAATGAAAGAATAAGAGAGTTAAAATGAAAGAAAGTAAAAGTAAGTAAGCTAAATGAGAAGATAACACTGACCCCCCAAAAAATAATAAAGTAAAAATCAGAAATGAGAAAAAGCAAGCAGAAGGGAGTTTTATATTTCTTGAAGGGGTCAAGTGGCCCCCTTTGACTCTCCTGTGGGCACCCATACCAACCAGGACCCAGTGCATCATCACGGTCCGCCAACTGATCCCGTCTTCATGTGGCAGCCATATGTGTAGCTACATTAGACATCATTTACCGAGGAATTGTTAAATCGGATCGATATTGTTTTACTGGGGGAGAACACGAAATATATAATACTGCAATTATATGATTTGACTTGGTTTGTTTTACTTCGTTTTTCTGCTAACTGTGAAGATGAGGAAGAATGATGGTATGGTGAAATTGATGGAACAAAGAACATTCATGCCTGGTCACACAAGACATTTACAACGAAGCAAGAAGTTGCATCAAAATAAATTCCGATTCGCTACGTAATTCTTTGAATGTCTCTCCGGCGACAGCATAAATGTCATGACTTTATAGTCAAGACATCACGGATTTGATTTCATGTGTCAATACATATCAGTGACCAGTCGTGATTAACGTATTTGTATTAACTTTTTTTTAAAAAATCCCGGTAAATATGCGATATCGGCCGGACGGATTTCTTCAAATTTACAGGAGAAAGTACTTACTGAAATGAGTTTCTTTAGGATTCTGGACGTTCTTGGAGGTATTATCTTTCACGGAAAGTAAAAACTTCGTAGTTTAATGCTGCCGAACAAGAATTAATCACTTTTTATGTAAGAAATTGGCATTGCCTGCCACATTATGCCGTTGTTTCCATTGTGTGCGTGCAGATGGCGAGAGCGTTGAAAGTCACGCGATTTCTGCAGTGTTTCCAAACGTGCCTTCTTTTTACGAACATTTCTATTTTCGCCGCGCTTTCTTTTTTCGATGAATTAAGGGGTGACATAAGTGCTAATGGAACCTAACCTAACAGGCCTAACCTAACCTTGTGTGAATGGTTTGTGGGGCTAGCCGTGGATGGTTTTTGGGGCTAACGTCAATGGTTTGTGGGGCTACCCGTGGATAGTTTTTGGGGCTAACGTGCATGGTTTGTGGAGGTAAACATGAAAAAAATCGAAATAGTACGTAATTTTCCGTCATGAAGTTTTGAAACACTGATGCGCACTGATAATCGACAAAACATAAGCTGGCGCGTCATGACGCGCGATGATCCATTACGAGTGCACGCCATATTGTATATTACAGAAGCCGAACAAGTAAGATAAATAATCAATCGTAATATGAAAAGTTGACAGTATTTTATGGAAAAAGGCATAACTTCACCTTAAAGAATGTTCCGCAAGGCAAAATAGGTAAGTACCAGTGGTAAAATTAAGGAAATAAATGAGTGAAAGGTGTCCGGGCGTTATCGCCTATTTACCAAAACGACTCGAGTACGGCACCTCCTTCCCCCTCCCCTAACAGAAACACTATTTGTATATGATTGTTAACTGCATTTATTAACGTTAGATGGCAGCATAACTTTATGCAAGCAAAAGAGTTAATTCTTACGCTGTTAAATGTCTCCTTGACATTCAAAGTTAAAATTATAACCAATGTTAATTGAGCATTATCCACTGTCTACATCATCAACTACTTTTACCTGTCTAACGTTACACTACGAAAGAGAGTACTTATTCTCTCGTCGTCAGATTAACAGATTTCTTGTCTTATTTATTTATGGAACAAAATTCGGTGTTTTCCTAGCCTCTATGAGTTGGTCAGTCATGCACATCGTATCTACAGTGGGACTGAACTCTAATTGAAAATTAACCTGTAGACCTACATAAAAACTAATTACATCAAAATTTTGCTTATTCAATTATGCGTTAGTCTATAATAACCAAATTTTTTCGAGTGTATCTTCGATTTCTTATCCGTGAACAAGGGATGATTTTGAGGTCCAATAAGGGAAAAAAATCAGGAAAACTGGAATAAATTTTATTGTGATGGTAGGGTGTCTCTTAATAACATACTAATTTTGCACACCTGTACCACTACGGATTTGGCCGCCATCTTTAAAAAATGGCGCCAAAAAATCTTTTTTGCAAATATCTTGCTTGGAGAGCATTTTATCGCAAAACAGGCTATCACAAACATTAATCTACACAAAATTATCTACAAAAAAGGATGTGTGTATTTTTCTTCTAGGATGTGCCGTTTTGGCGCTAGAGGAGCGAGTAATTTCACATTTTTCTCCCGCCCGATTCTGCAACAGCGAAAGTTAAGGAAATATTCTCGTGTCATAACTTGATGTCCTTATTTCCTTTTAAATACATATTCTAAACTTTCTAAGCACATATGATTCTTGAAAATGTATTTTCATGTGGAAATATCTGTATATTAATTAAATAATTTTGTAATACGTGTATTTTATATAAAATAAATAAAAACAATGACTGTATTGTACTACTGTTGGAAAACAAAAAGTGTCCCTTCATCAATTTCATCATATCAATCATCCTCATCTTCATTATTAGAAAATAGTGGCAGAAAAGTGAAATAACAGAAAACAAAATCAATCGGCATATTCTTTGGGGTTAATTTCACATTCAGACCAAACATATCCTGCACATAGTAGAAAACCCTAAATATTTCCTATGAGCTAATGTTTGCAATGATAAAACCAATTGAACCCATAAATTGTATTCTGCAAGAAAGGACAAATGTAATAATTCCAGTCTTATAGAAGGGAAGTACAATGAAACATCATGCAAAGAAATATTTCCTTGGGTTTCGCTCTTCTAAAACGGGGCGGGGAAATAGTGTGAAATTACTCGCTCCTCTAGCGCCAAAACGGCGCATCCTAGAAGAAAAATGCACAGAACCATTTTTGTAGATATTTTTATGTAGATTAAGTTTTGTCATAACCTGTTTTGCGATAAAATGCATTCCAAGCGAGATATTTGCAAAAATAAAAGAACTGATTTTGGGCGCCATTTTTCAGACTCAGAATGCCAGAGTGTGTACATAGGAGAAACGAAAGAGAGGCTGAGAGACAGGTTGAAACAACATAGGGATGAAGTACGACTTAAGGGAGAGAGAAATGCCATATTTAAACACACGAGAGAAACAGGACATGATATAGAGTGGGATGAGGCTAAGCAGATAGGAAGGGAGAAGAGAATGCTAGTGAGAAAATGGAAGGAGGCCAAGGAAATAGAGAAGAAGGAGAAGAAGACATAATGAACTGGAATGGGGGACTGAAGTTAAACAAAGAATGGAAGAAGGTGTTAGAAAGAGTGGAAAGGACAAGAGAGGAAGAGGAGAGAAGAAGGAAGAAGAATGAAGGAAATAGAGTGTGAGATAAAGAGTCCAACCACATTCTCTTTCAGGTGAAAGTACAGTTGACAAGGGAAAGCCACCTGCTAGATTGTTCCAGAACTACTTTCTAATAGTCTGGAGGCGAGTATTTTTGTGTGTGTGTGTGTATATATATATATATATATATATATATATATATATATATATATATATATATATATATATATATATATATCGTCCTATTGTGTACCTGGTTACATCTGTACTTGGTACAGAGTCTGAAGAAGACCTAGCTAGAAGGTTGAAACGTTACGATTAGTTTATGTTTTATAATAAAATAAATTTCTGCCTTGGTCAGCATATTTAGTTTTAAATTAGTAGTGTGCATAAATCTTCTGTGGTACAGTTATTGAAAGTCGTATTATTCCAATGTAATGCTTGCCTTTGTGTAAATTTGACGAAAATAAATAACCATCAATTACACAGACAAGTATGTTTTCATTATTTAATTTTATTATAGTACGCTAAGTCTTGGGGGGTCCGGATCCCCTGGATCTCCCTAAATACGCTGTTATCTTGAGCTGCTATAAGTTGAACACAATCTCTTATTACTGTATATATGCAATCATGCGTCCCCCCTTACCCCGCGAGGGCTACGCACCATGTACTGTTTTAGAACCTTAGCGTCGTTTAGTGGCTGCTTCACTCGCCCCTCTCTTCGCAATGGGAATTCCTTCTGCTCCAGAAACGGCCGACTGTCTGTTTGTGCTACAAAGTAAAACACAGAAGCACGTTTCGCACGGACACTTCCTCCATCCAGATACGCTAAATTTAGCACGTGGGAAGCTGGGTGACGTCACTACCCGAGCCACGCACAGTGTTGCTACTTGAAGGGAAATTTCCCTTTTTTTTACAGGGAAAAGGGAAATTGGAAGACATCAAAGATAGATTTTTTTGTTCCTATTTCCACCCCTTTGAGTATAAACCAACATGTCTATTTATATTTGTTTTATTTTGTGCCACTTTTCTACATCTTCGATTAATAGCGACGATGAGGATGAATGATGATGATGAGTGATGAATTTTCGCAATTTGTAATGGAACAAACACTACTGTATATTAATGCCTGACCAAGGTTCGAACCTGGGACATCTGGCACGGTAGCGAGAAGCCTATATTACCATATATATGCAACGAAAAATATGCACGTGTGCCAACGAAAATACTATTGTTGTTATTGCCATTATTGTACGATTTTCTTAGATGAAGGGAACATTTGAAGGGAAAAGGGATTTTTTCATATTAGAAAGGGAAATTATGCCGTCAGATGGTGGCAACACTGGCCACGCACGCGTTCCACACACGCCGCTCGTTACACATGTGCCGCGGCTGCTACATGCATGTCTTGGCGTATATGGCGCTCGCGGTTGGCTTTTATGAACGACGGGCTATTAAAAACTGGTGCATTGTGGGTCATGGACGAAAGAACACTTGTTTTCATGTTGGGATATGCATCATAACCGTAAAGGCGATCCCAACTTGAGTTTAGTGGGCTTTTACTTTTGAGATCACCACCCCCAAATATGAACGGTTTTGTCAGAAAGGAAAGTTGTTAATATTTGAAGACAATATAAATGAGTATGCGTTAGGGAATGTAATGTTATCATTTTCTACACTTTCCCTTACGATTTAGATCATCTTACAAAGGCGAATTACTTTCTTGTGTTTCTAAAGATTTGGGGGGCTGAATGTAAAAGCCTGCTATCTCTTCCTACTCTCTGCAAATACGTGTTTGGAAGAGGGATAGTGGCGGGCAATGTTCAGGCAAAAGTTCAGGGTGTCGAGTGGTTTATTGCAGTGATTCTAAATCTTCGTAAGCCCGAGGCCCGTAAAATTCGTTTTTTTTAAAAAATGTCGATGCTCTGATCCCAACAATATTACTCGTAAATACTTTTCTAACTTTTAAAACTTTACACATTAATTATTGCGTGTCCTTGACATTTGATACTAATAAATAAACTATGGCATGACCATAGCATTAGTTCGATTATAGTACCTAGGATTGTTGACAAATATAACTTTGGTTTAAATTAGTGAACAAGGACTGAACAAGGAAAATTGAAATTAAAAAACAAAGAAAATTGGTTTAAATTAGTGAACAAGGAAAGAGGAGTTTACAGGATTCTTGTTGGGAAACCTGATGTAGAAAGGCCAAGACGAAGATGGAGGGACAACGTTGAGACGGACCTAAAGGAAATCGGTAAGAGTATATAGATCTTGCTCAAGATAGGGACAGATGGAAGGCCTGTGTTGCTGCAGCCATGAACCTTCGGGTTTAGGAAGGCTAGAGAGTTCGGACTGAACCTAATGGAATTTTCAGTTTCCTGTGGCCAGTATCATTAAATTAATTTGGTAAGTGCTGATTTTTATTGGATGTTCCATTTCGGACACCAGGAAATTCCAACTAATCAGAATAGTTCCACTTCAATATGTTTGTTAATGAAAATTGCTACGCAAACTAAATTGGCCGTTGTCCCCTTCCGCCAACCTCCAAATTTGTGGGCGGGAAGTAACGGGCAACCCGGTTAGATCGATTGATCCATCACCGCCACTGTCCCGTAAGCATTTCCTCTTATCGCAGTGGAAACCGGAACGAAATACCATCTTTCCAGGTGGTTGCCAGCTCGGGCTGCAAGTCGCTTCACTCTTCAAACTCGAGAAACGTCCAACCGTCCAAGTTCAGCCTGTGACAGCTCTACCATTTAGCCCTGGAGACCTGTACAATGAAACAAACATAAAATATAATACTGCTATGATCTGCTGAAAGACACACTGGAGGAATGGTTTACTGGGAAAATATAGAGAAATGTTGCTTATTGGTTGTGGCAACACTGTCGTGGTACCACGGCTGGTAAAAACGTCACTGAATCTCCAAAAATTCAAGAACTCGATCTTGTGCAGCTAATTTTCCATCTTCAGTCCTGTACAGTACAAAATGATTGGTACAGAAGCTGACCACCGAGTGTTGAAGCTAACACATGACTGTCAGGATGCCAAGATTACTCAACCGCGATAAATTCCTCCAGGAGCAGTAACGGAGGCACGTGTTTCCAGACAAGGCATATCGGGTTTTAATGTTTCCCGTGGGCCATGAATGTATCCGTGTCAAATCAGCACGTGTCGCTTGATTTCAGAGCCGAAAAGTGTTATTCTGTGTCTCAAGAGACCGAAATGTGCTTTCGGGAATGGGATCGCCTTGTTGTGAAGAAGAGGCGCTTTTTATTAACTACACGACGTCTTGCTCTCTGACTCTCTCGTTCACTATCTCTGATCCATTTACTATATCTCTTTTCCTTTCTTCCCAGCTATGAATTTTCCTCTCTCTCCGTGTTCCCTTTCCAATACTTCCTTATTCTCTTTCTCTTATCTATCTGTGAGTTATTCTCTTGTCTTTCTAACTCTTAGTGTATCTTTCCTCTGCCCCTTGTTTCCCCGATGTCTATCTCTTCCTAATTCTCTGTTTCTTTGTCTGTCTCATTTCTGCATTCCATTTTTCTAACTCTGTTTTTTCTTTCTCTGCTCCTGTCACTATGTTTAGCTTATATGTCTTTCTCCTTTTCTCTCTGTGTGTATGTGTCACATTTCCTCTATTTCGTTTCACATTCTCTCTTTGTCCTTGTTCCTTTCTTTCCTTATATCTTCCTTGCTTCTTTGTCATCTTTCTTGGTTTATCATTTTTTCCTTTTTCTTTCTCTCATACTCATGTACATTTCGTTTCTTTTTTTACATCTGTCTCCCTTTGTCTCCTGTTTTATTCCTCTTTTACTCTCCTGCCTCTCTCTCTCTCGCTTTACTTGTCTGTCTCTCTCTCTCTCTCTTACTTGCTCCCTCCTACTTTCCTCCCTCTCGCTTCCCACCTATCCTTTCTCTTCTCTGTTTTTCATTCTTCTTCATTGCTTTCTCTGGTTTCCCTTATCCTCTCATACTTATGTCACATTTCGGTTAGTCATCTCTGATTATCCTTTTGTTCCTCTGTTCTCTTGTCTTTCTCTTTTTCTGTGTACGTGCGGCCTGTTTACTGCTTCTCATTTCTTTCTCTTCCTGTTTCTTGCTCTCTATGTTTATTTTCCCCAGTATCTTTCTCTCTATCTCTCATAATATCAAGGGGTCCCGGTTTCGATACCCGGTGTGGAGGCACATTGCACACTTGTTCGGATCCAACTTTAAACTGTAGGCCCAGTCCCGATTAGCCTGTGTATAAACTGGACTTAAAGCAATATAAAGTACATCAAACAGGATAATCTCTTTCATCCTAGGGCAAAGAAAAGCGACGTGTAATAAACAAAATAAAAGAGAATCAATCTGTGAATAATGTGCTCTGAGTTGGCAAATTAACAGAGGAAAGGAACTGCATGCCGTGAGTACAGCTCCAACATTTATGTGAGTCAAATGTTCGCTTAACTAAGCGGATGAACCTGGAAAAACTTGAATTCGTTAAATCTGTAGGATAAGTAAATAATCCGTGCATGAGAGCCATCTACCGACGATGCGGGCAAACTCTTCCACGAGAAGTTTTCAACTTTGTTCAAAAGTTTGTTTCCCATTTCTACCCTCTTTTTAGGGGGTGGGGGAAGAAAAGTTGGCCGTTGAATCGAAAGTAACCAACTAACCGTACATTGTTTGAAGAAGTGTCATTCTGTTATATGCCAGGTATATTTGGGTACCGTCAAGTAGTTCCGTGTAATTTATACACTGCAATTTCAATGTTTTGTAAAATTAATTACAAATGCTTTCACTTTCACTAAGAAAAAATAAAGACTGATTTCACGAAGTACAGTAAAACCTCGTTAATCCGGACTAATGGGGGATAAGTTGACTGGTTTAACGAAAGTCCGGATTAACTGAAATAACTTATAAGAACAGTAGAAAGTGCATTAGAACTCCGTTTATAGCAACAAAACACATGTATTATGGTGTATTTAAAGGGCATAGGGCTAAACACACTATGCAGTACAGTACAAAGTCTGCGGTAAACAGAATTTCATCAGTGGTTGACTGCCTTTTCTTTGGGAAGTTCTCTTGTTGACTTCTAGCCACATTTAAAACTTGCATTCTGCTTTTTTTCGTTTTGCCCGTCCGGATTAACGAAGTTTTACTGTACCTAGTCTCGCCATAAATACTGTTACAACGTAAATAATGAAGAACTGAGCAGTGGTTAAAGATATATTAATGTAACATTAGATGGCACCTATATGGAGTATTGACCACACTAACAGCAATCATTTTTCAAAATGGCCATCTCTGGCAAGCACACAGGCTTCAAGTCGTCCAGGCCACTCATCTATTGCAGCACGCATGATGTCCACTGGAAAATCCGCCACTGCTGCTACCAAGGAACGCTTCAAACTGGCAATCGTGGGGTGCCTCTTCTTGCAGACAATGCCCTCAAGCACTGACCACAATTTGTAGTCCAATGGGTTGAGGTCGGGGTTGATATAAGGCCAGTCTGCAGGTGGAATGAAATCAGGCACATGATGCTCGAGCCACTGTTGTGTTGATCGTGCCTTGTGGGCTGGAGCAGAATCTTGCTGGAAACTCCACTGTTGGTTTGCAAACAATGTGGTGCTTAAATCTTTGACAATGGGCTCCAGGATTGTGTTTGCATTCGTTACTGCATTGGTTTTAACCCCCCTTTTCACGAAAATGCAGCTGGGTGGCACCAGAATAACTCACCCTCCACCAAACCATCACTGAGGAGGCATGATTGCCCCTCTGAATTCTGGGAACTTGTTTCAGTGAAGCGCTGGATGGTCAGGTGCCCAAACATACAACTGATTTTCAACTTTTTTAAGGTCTGGAAAATTTCACTGGCTGATTTCTCAACCTTGTGTAATGCTATCACAGCAACACGGTTTCTGTAATCTCCCCATTCCATGTTGCCAGCTGCAGGTACGTGCTTGCTCTTTCACAGCCACACTCACAATGATGCAGGGTGAAAGCCAGTACATAGGTGACGCTCTATTGTTTACACTTGTTGGATGGTATACGTCAGACGTTTGTAACACAGAGGCGTATATTCGGGGCTATCTAGGCTATCTGCGAAGCCCAGACTCCGGGAATAAAATACAGAAAAAATATCTATCAGAAAATGTGCATAAAATTGTTCATTTCAATAAGAAGATGAACCTGATTTCTTAGAAGTTGTGTCACGTGCCAGTTTCGACGACACAATGAATGCTGCAAGGGGGAATGGTTTCTCGGAATCGACAAGAGATGGCAGCACGCTATGTAAAGAGGAGTGAAGGAAATTATAAAAAACTTAGAGCGGAGAAGAGGGAATATATATATTATAGTAAATTGAGAAATATATAAAAGAAGAGTTCAAATACTATAATAGAAGTAAATAGAATGATGTATATAGTAATTTGAAAGAATTAAGAATATAGCCGCATATGAAACATTTAGGAAAGTTATTAAACGAGCAAATGAATTCAGAAATGTATTCTCAATTTCTTTTTGATTCTCTGACGAGGAGAACATCGTCAGCTTTTGCATTTGTCCGTTCCCCGGTGGCGCTGTGTCAAATTAGACGCCCCGAAGCACTTTTCGGTTGCGCTTTTTATTAGTCGCACTGGGCCATTGGCAGCGCTCGTTATTAGCGATCCTGGTTATTCCCCTTTGGTCGTCAAATAGGAGGTGGCGCTATTGTCAGTTTAGTCGACCCTACTCTTTCTACAAGTATAGCTTGTATTGTTTGACAAAGAAGCGGGGGGAAAGCGAGCACATAAATAAGATTACGCTTTAATAAAAGAAGAAGAAATTCAAAGAAAAAGAAGAAGAAGCCATTTCCATATTAAAAGAAGAAGAAGCCGTTTTCATAATAAAAGAAGAAGAAGCTTTTTCCATATTAAAAGAAGAAGAAGCCTTTTAGAAGAAGAAGAAGAAGAAGCCTTTTAAAAAGAAGAAGAAGAAGCCTTTTAAAAAGAAGAAGAAGCCGTTTCCATAAGAAAAGAAGAAGCTTTTCCCATATTAAAAGAAGAAGAAACCTTTTAAAAGAAGAAGAAGCCATTTAAAAGAAGAAGAAGCCTTTTCGATTATACATATACATATATTTTCTGTGTATTTTGTCAAGTTCTCAGAATATAGATCCGCATTTTACTATATCCTCTTGGCTATAAAACGCTTTCTTATTTGGAATTCTCAAACAAAGAACCTATCCCCCTGAGATTAAGATATCTGTAGCCGTGGTAAATAACATGTAAGTACGTACCCACAAGGGGCGTTGCATTAGTGGCGACCAACGTTGCGGCTAGCAGAATTGTGACTGAGAAAGCAAAGAGAGAGAAAGCCAAGATGGAGAAAGCAAATAAAGTCGAGGACGAGGACAGAGAAACTATAATGGAGGAAATGGAAGAGAGAAAGGAAATATTAAACTGCTGTGGAAAAGAGGGAAATAAGGAAGAAACTATCATATGCAGCTCATGCAAAGAAATGAAACATTGGCTATGTGAGAAGATAAGAAGAGAAAAATACGTAGGAATAAGTGAAAGAGGAGATTACGTATGCAAAAATTGCAAGGAAGAAAGGATAAATGAAAAAGAAGAGAAGAAAATGGAAAAGGAAGAAGAAAAAATGAAGGAAAAACCAAAGAAGACAGAAGAGGTGAACATGATAGAAATGTTCCAGAAGTTATCGATGCAGATAGAAGAAAGTAATAAAAAGAACAGCAGAGAATTAAAAACACAGATGGAAGAAAATAGCAGAAGACTCGAAGAAAAGATAGATGAAAGTAGGAGAGAATTAAAAGAGAATAGTAGAAAGTTAGAAGAAAGTAATAAAAAGATGGAAGAAAGACTCGAGGAAAACAGCAGGAAATTGGAAGCATCGAGATCCGAAACCCATGAGATGTTCTTGAGATTGAATGAAACGTGTGAAGGAAATAGAAAGTCGTTGGAAAGCAAGATAGAAGAAACAACGTTGTTAATCGAGAGTACAAGTTTAGATACAAATAGAAGAATAGAAGAGGAGGTTTCGAATCTCAGAGAGGAAAATAAACAAAGAAACGAATATTTGGAGAGAAATCTGGTCGAAAGTAAATCTCAAATAGAATTAGCCGTTTCAAGAATAAAAGAAAACGAAAGCAAGATAGAGGAAGCTAAGCTCCTGATACAAGACAGAAGTTTGGAAGTGAATAATAGAATCGAAAGGGAAGTTCTAGAACTCAGAGAAGAAAACTCGCATGGATTTCAAGAAGCTCAAGAAAAAACTCTGAGAATAGAAAAGGAGATTGTGGAAAATCGAACCAAAATGAATGCAGCAGATAAGAGAGGAAAGGAAATGGATAGAAAAATAAACAGAACAGTATCCAGGATGGATAAGACAGAGAAGAGAATGGAAGAAGTGGAAAGAAGATTAGGGAATATATCAGTAAAAGAAAGGAACGCTAGATCCAGTTTTCGATGCAGCGAGGAAGAGACTTATATCAAGAAAGAGATAAAAGAAGTAAGCTCTAGCGATGAGTCTACAACAGAAGAAGAAAGGAAAAAGGATTATGGGAACAGATCTCACCAAAGGAGAAAGAGAAAGTGGAAGAGTAGCGAAGAAGGTAGCAACAATGAGAAATTTTTAGATACGCTAGAAGAAGAATACAAAGGCTGTGAAAGATATAAATCAAGGATACCTAGACCACAGGAATTACAGCATATGCCTAAATTTAATGGAAATATATCAGAGAAATGCCCAAGGAAATTCCTGAAGGAGCTTACCACGAACATACGTTTAATGAGAATACCAGATCACATGACTCTTAGTCTCATTGACACGTGTTTCGAACAGTCAGCAGCCGGGTGGTACCAATTAAACCAACACAAATTCAAAGACTTTCGAGAATTCAGTAGAAAGTTTTTAGATTACTATTGTAGCAAAGACATCAAGGAAAGGCAATTGGAAGCCCTAAAACGAAAACACATCGACTGGTCAAAAATTGAAAGTCTGGAGGAACGTACATGGGAAACCTTGAGAAGCTTTAAGAATTTGAAAGAAGGATGCAGCGAAGAGGAACTAGTGAAACAAGTAATCCAAACGCTACCAGTAAGAATCCAAAGAGCCATAGCAGCGGTGAAAATAAAGAAAGTGGATGACTTAATAGAATACCTAAGGACAGAAGATATGTTGAAGAAAACTCAAAACTCTTGGGATAGAGAGAGGAATGACAGGGATGGTCGACCTTATTCAAAGAGACGTTATGATGATGAAGATAATAGCAACAGGCAAAAGTTCCGAAGACAAGAGCTAGAGGTTAGAAATCTGGATTTGAGAGGTCAGGACCAGGATAGAGGAAGAGGAACCAACTCGAGAAATAGGAACGATCACGTCAGGAATCAAGAGTTTGTTGGAGATGGAAGGTACCAGGGATATGATAGGACATATAGAGGCCGAAATAGGTTTCAGAGATATGGCAGAAGGGGAAGTCCTAGATGGAGAGAGGAAAGAGAAGAAAGACAGCAGAATGGACGAGCATCCAATGATGAAACTGAGAGAAGAAATATATCTCAGGACGAAGAGAGAAACGAGGCAATGGAGTTAACAAGAAGCTATTGTAATGATGGAAGAAGGTTCCAAGAAAGATCGCACGGAGGAGAATATTTGGAGAACGCCCAGAATAATCGAGCGTCAAACATGTAATGCTCTTGCAGCAATCCCCAGGTGTGAGAGCTAGTGAAAAGGAATATGAAATGAGGGGAGAAACAATAGAGAAACCCAGCGATACGATAGAATTATGTTTAGTAGGAGAACCAGACTTTGGAAGACTAAAACCTGGAAGGACGTTTTATGTTAACGCTAAAATAATAGAACTGGAAGTTAAATGCTTGGTAGATTGTGGAAGCGTAGTGGAAGTCATGAGCTACGAATGCTGGAAGAAAATAAGAGAGAAGTACCCTCAAGCTAGATTGGATACATGCGAAAAAGACAGGAATAGATTGGTCATGGCAGCTGGCAAGGATGAATACAAGATACAGGGATCAATAAAAATCATGATGAATATTCAAGGTGAAAATTTCTCAGTAAATTTCTTAGTGGTGAAAGGATTACGGTGTGAGATTATTTTAGGAGTGTCTTTCCTAGAAACGTATGATGGGCACATTCATGTCAAAGAGAGAAGGCTAAATGTGGAATTGGAAGAGTCGTGTAGACTTGATATTCCTATGGAGACAATGTGTGACGAGTCAACAAAAGAAATGTGTATTCGAAAACAAGGTCTTGTGGTTAATAAAAGGGACGTTATGTATAAAGAAAGTGAATACGACGAAGATAAACATAGAGAACTAAAGATAAAAGAAAATGAATATGTGGCGTCCGTTAAAGAATTACAAGATAAAGTGAGCGAATGCATAGAAATCTCTGAAAAGGAGAGATGAGAATTGAGAGATGTACTTGTCAAGCATAGGAATTTATTTAGCCAGCGACCTGGACTTACGGATGTGTATTCATATGAAATAGAGGTCGACACAAATCAGCCCATAGTATCTAGGCAATATTCTATACCGTTCACAAAGAGGAAAGCTGTTGAAGAAGAACTACAGAAATGGCTGGACTGGGATATCATAGAAGATTCGAATAGTATTCACATAAGCCCCATGCACGTAGTGGATAAGCCAAACGGAGGCGTGAGACCTGTTTTGGACCTGAGAGAGCTAAATAAGCATGTATTACTACCACGAAATCAAGTAGAAAAAATCAATGAGCTGTTGCATTCATTTGCGGGAAGTAAGTACTTCACATCTTTTGATTTAACGCTAGGATACTTCCAGGTGGAGATTGAAGAAAGATCTAGAAAATACACAGCATTTAGGTATGGGTCCAGGTTATTCCAATTTAGGAGACTACCTTACGGACTAAATTCATCGGTGTCGGCGTTTACAACGGCACTAAACAGAATATTTGGTCTGGAAACAAAGTCATGGTTAGCAATATACGTAGATGATATGTGTATACATTCAAAGGACTGGATGGATCATATAAGCAAAATGGACTGGGTTTTATGTAAATTGAAAGAAGCAGGACTTACAGTCAAGTTAGAGAAATGTTCTTTTGCAAAGAAAGAAATCAAGTTCCTAGGGCATATAGTATCTGGGGGAAACGTAAGACTTTGC
Source organism: Lepisma saccharinum (assembly GCF_977018435.1). Taxonomy (NCBI): domain Eukaryota; kingdom Metazoa; phylum Arthropoda; class Insecta; order Zygentoma; family Lepismatidae; genus Lepisma; species Lepisma saccharinum. The sequence continues at coordinate 25,754,462 of NC_139251.1, read as the reverse complement.
AGTGATAAAAATGAGGCTATAAAATGTTTTCCAAAGCCTACAACCAGGAAGAAATTGCAAAGATTCCTGGGGATATGCAATTGGAGGAGCAAATTTATTAGGAATTTCGCTTCAAAAGCCAAGCCTTTATACGATCTTTTGAGAAAGGATGTGAAATGGAAATGGGCACAAGAGGAGGAAAGGGCTTTTAATGTACTAAAGGAAGACCTGACATCTAGTCCAGCTATAGGCCAGCCAGATTTTAAAAAACTTTTCATCATAGGAACAGACGCATCGAATATAGGTCTAGGGGCCTATCTCTTCCAGAAAACCGAGGATGGAGAAGATGTTGTAATTCAATATGCGAGTCGTGCACTAAAAGCGTTTGAAAGGGCGTATACGATTAGCGAACTGGAATGTTTGGCCATCATATTCGGCATTGAAAAGTTTGCAGTTTACTTAAAAGGAAGAAAATTTAAAATTCTTTGCGACCATAAGAGCCTTATATGGTTAAACTCTGCAAGGCAATGGAATCCTCGCTTGACAAGATGGGCATTACTTCTCCAGGAATACAGTTTTGAAATAGTGGATATTAAAGGAAAGGACAACAAAATTGCAGATGCCTTAAGTAGATCCCCTCTACATATGACGCAGGAACCAGAGGAAGTGCTGAAGTTATCCATAAACGCCATCATGGATGAAGAACTCGGGAACATATCCAGACAAGAATGGATAGAAAGCATGAAGAAAGACGAAGAATTAAGCGGCATCTTAAATGTCTTGTCTGCGTACCTGGAGCACTAATTAAGAAAGTACTCGCAGAAGTGCATGAGAAGTCTGGACATTTCGGGATTGATAAAACATTGAGGTTTGCCCGGAGGTTTTTCTTCTGGAAATGTATGAAGAGAGACGTGGTGGATCATGTAAGAAATTGTATGTTATGTATAAAAACTAAACCTTCAAAATTAAAAATGGAAAGAGAAGAGTTACACGTAACTGCAAAAAATCCTCTAGATATGATATCTATTGATCTGATTGGACCTCTCCCAAGATCGCGAGGATTTACATATATTCTTACATGCGTCGACGTGTGCAGTAAGTTTGTAATATGTTATAACCTCAAGAAGGCTACAGCAAAGGAGATAGTAAAATATTTAGAAGAAGGATTTGTCAAACACTATGGAGTTCCATTAAAAATTCTAACGGATAATGGTACACAATTTGTATCGGAATACTTTAAAGATTACTTGAAGTTTAAAGGAATTAAGATGATAAACGTTACTAGGTATCATCCAAGTTCGAACCCGATAGAGAGATATAACGGGGAAATAGTAAGAATTCTAAGAATGTTATGTCATAATAATCATACGAAGTGGTCTACAGCAGTTAACAGAGCCATACGATGGATAAATAACTCTATATCTGAGGAAACAAAGAAGAGTGCGGCTGAATTGTTTCTGGGATATATAGAAGAACCCGGAATCTTCAAGGAATTTGATTGGCCGAGGGAAGTAACATCCAAAGAAGAAACTAAGGAAGTATTACAAGACATATACATTAAGAGAATGAAGATAATGAACAGGAAATCAGAGAATGGTATGAAAATAAAACTAAAAAAGGGAGACTTAGTATTTTGCAAAACACACCCAATGAGCAAAGCATCAGAGAAAGCAATCAAGAAATTGTTCTTCATATATGAAGGTCCATACGAAGTCATGAATTTGTTTCGGAACACAGCGGTAGTAAAGCATACAGAAACAAAGATAGAGAGAAGGGAGAACCTGGAGAATATCAGGAGGTACAACTGCACGGAGGAAGTAAAAAAGAGCTTAGTTAATGAATAATAGAAACAGTAAGAGAAGTTACATAGAACGAGGGAAAAATTTATAAATTTACAAATGAACTTTCCAATATATAAATTTTTCATCCTCAAGGAGGGGGATATTGTGTCACGTGCCAGTTTCGACGACACAATGAATGCTGCAAGGAGGAATGGTTTCTCGGAATCGACAAGAGATGGCAGCACGCTATGTAAAGAGGAGTGAAGGAAATTATAAAAAACTTAGAGCGGAGAAGAGGGAATATATATATTATAGTAAATTGAGAAATATATAAAAGAAGAGTTCAAATACTATAATAGAAGTAAATAGAATGATGTATATAGTAATTTGAAAGAATTAAGAATATAGCCGCATATGAAACATTTAGGAAAGTTATTAAACGAGCAAATGAATTCAGAAATGTATTCTCAATTTCTTTTTGATTCTCTGACGAGGAGAACATCGTCAGCTTTTGCATTTGTCCGTTCCCCGGTGGCGCTGTGTCAAATTAGACGCCCCGAAGCACTTTTCGGTTGCGCTTTTTATTAGTCGCACTGGGCCATTGGCAGCGCTCGTTATTAGCGATCCTGGTTATTCCCCTTTGGTCGTCAAATAGGAGGTGGCGCTATTGTCAGTTTAGTCGACCCTACTCTTTCTACAAGTATAGCTTGTATTGTTTGACAAAGAAGCGGGGGGAAAGCGAGCACATAAATAAGATTACGCTTTAATAAAAGAAGAAGAAATTCAAAGAAAAAGAAGAAGAAGCCATTTCCATATTAAAAGAAGAAGAAGCCGTTTTCATAATAAAAGAAGAAGAAGCTTTTTCCATATTAAAAGAAGAAGAAGCCTTTTAGAAGAAGAAGAAGAAGAAGCCTTTTAAAAAGAAGAAGAAGAAGCCTTTTAAAAAGAAGAAGAAGCCGTTTCCATAAGAAAAGAAGAAGCTTTTCCCATATTAAAAGAAGAAGAAACCTTTTAAAAGAAGAAGAAGCCATTTAAAAGAAGAAGAAGCCTTTTCGATTATACATATACATATATTTTCTGTGTATTTTGTCAAGTTCTCAGAATATAGATCCGCATTTTACTATATCCTCTTGGCTATAAAACGCTTTCTTATTTGGAATTCTCAAACAAAGAACCTATCCCCCTGAGATTAAGATATCTGTAGCCGTGGTAAATAACATGTAAGTACGTACCCACAAGGGGCGTTGCAGTTGGAAACATTGCCCGCTTTCTTTGAATTCGCGAGACAGCTGGCCCAGCTGGCGGGCAACTACACGGGGGTGACGGGTAAGCTTGACAGGGCTCCGATCAATGTTGCAAACCAATTTTTCCTACCATGTAATTTCCCCAGGATCGGGGAATTGTGGAGTCAAACTGTTACAGGAGAGAGAACAGGGTTGCCTATGGCGGGGGAAAGACCCTCTGAACTTCCTCAACAGTCTGGGTCAATGTTGCAAACCAATTTTTCCCAGCATGTAATCTTCCCAGGAATGGGGAATTTTGAAGCCAAATTATCGCGACCAAAGGGGAAAGTGTCATGTGGCAGGGACAAGAACATCATTGAACGCTTGCAGAGGAGGTCGTTGACCTTCAAACAACTAGAGATACAGTGGGGAATAGAAAATTGTTGGCTGAGCGGGAATGGTTTACCGAAATGACAAGGACCAGTTCTAGTCTAGATCGCGTCGAGTGGTCTTGGTGCGTGGAATTTATTTAGAGGCAGCGTGTGAATACAGTAGTGAGTGGATTGTATTTTTGTGAATGATATGTGCTGTGTTGTGTAGTGAACTGAAATGAGGGACATAATTAACAAGCTGTCTTTTCGGCTTACGAATGACGATAAGCTCCAAATCGTTGTGGATTTTTCTTGTTATGTCCACTTTAAGAACAAATAAGCTAATGGGGATCGGACCTACAGTTAAAGTGGTATCTAAACCACCATGCATCGAACCCGGGACCCCTTAGTTTCAAGGCAGCGACGTTATTACTGCACCAACAAGGAGTACCCGAACTTAAAATCGTGAAAATAGGTAGGTTGAAATTTTATTTTTATTCTCGTATATAGGCCTACGTAATATTTCACAATATGGGCCTCTCATTCATGGAAATAAGAATGGAATTCTTGAAATCCTTTCCTTACTGACAGTGTATATTTCCATGTTTTATTTATGAGGTATATATTTTTAATCACAGAGTCGCATCACTTCAACCCGCCACCCCAAATGAGTTAAAGAAACAAAAAACACCCCCACTAGCAATTTTTTGTCCTTTCGAACTGTGATAGCCCAGGTTCTTAACCCAGTATACGCCACTGTTGTAACAGTATTTATAGCAAGACTGGATAATGTAAGAGTCTACTTAAAAACAATCTACTTAAAAACAACTTAACAATGAGTCACACATGAGCCTGATGATAATGTTAATAATGAATCATATCGCACGGGACGATATATGTTATTTATACTTCCAAATAAATCATCCATGATTGACGTAGCACGAATAGATAGCATCTTGTCAAATGTTTGAACAATTGCTTGATAAGTTAACTCAAAACATACATATGCGTTTACTTTCCCACATATCTAATATTAGGATAGCTACTTCGTAAACACAGTAACTTATTCACGAATCCGTAGATATTCAACCGCGCTTGGTCTAACGTGCGAGCTTTCCCGCGCTAGCTATCGCTCGAAACTTCCTGCATGGTCAAGGGGTGCCCACAGGGTGGGGGGGGGACAAAATTTTATGCCAATTCTATATCTTCACACAAAAATGGGGGGGATCGTTGCGTTCGATTGACTTGTTATTGATTTTTGGTTTTGGTTATTATGTAAAGTTTTTCTACCTACCCGTGGTTGATCGCGGCGATAGGGTTGAAATGAAACACCACCTCTTATGCCTTCAGAATCGGTTTGGAAAGGGGGACGTGCTGTTCGCATTTATACAAGGTTAGTCGAACAGAAAAACTGTGCAGAATAAGGTTCGGTACACTAACAATGGCAGTGCCCTGGGCAGTTTTGTACGTTTTATGTTAGCAAACATGAAAGTGAGCCTAAAGTACGTAAATTAAACATACTAGTAAACATATACACGTATATTGCTTACATATGTCTGTATTATATTCCGAAAATTTTGTGTGGCCAAAAAAATTTTGAGTAAATAATTCGGCACATAGGCGTAGCTACGGGGTGTGCCTGGTGTGCCTAGGCACACCCTAATGGGCTGCTTTATCAAAGAGAATTAAAGACAGATATTTCAATAAGAGAAACAATAAGGGGCAGTTTGTAAGAAGGTGAAAATGTGATTACTTGGTACAAACGTGTGCATTATCGCTGATGAAACGAGTGTCTAGTTTTTCAAATTTTGATGTCATTGGAGAAAGACGATATTTACTGCATTCTACTCTGTACTACAGCGCCTTTCTTCTATACCTGTCACAAGCTGCACGTGTGAGAGAGCTTTCTCCAAGCTTACCAAAGTTAAAACTAAATTAGGAGCAACTCAGAAGCAGGATAGATTGGAAGCCCTGCTCTTGCTATTTGTGGAAGAGGAAAAAGCTTATCTATTGATGTAAATGAAGTTATTGATGAGTTTAAGAACGTTGTATCTTTTGACAGACGTCTCTTGTTATAGATGACGTGTATTTTGATGTATTTGTTTGTAACATTTATGAACATTTTGTGTGTATGTAATTTCTATGCAATTTGATTTTTTCTGTCATTTAGTGAATTTACATATTCCTTTACAAACATCAGTGCAGTTAAAGAGCCAAGTGATTGTGTTGCAAAATATGATATTAAAAAGGTACAATACCTCATTTTTTTTCTTTGTGCACACCCAAATATAAAGTTCTAGCTACTCCTATGATTCGGCATAAAGGGAGGCGAGGGTGGCGGGGCGAATGTTCTACCTCTTTGGGGGGGAGTGCGTCATAAGCCTTTGGGGGATGGGCACCCCTGCCTGAGTGGTTAGCACAGCACTCTAGAACGCCAGGCTTCCCGGGTTCGAATCCCGACCTGGGCACGGATGTTCTTTGTCAGTATCCTATCATTTAGTATTGCTCACGAAACGAGACAGCATTTTCACGAAAGTGTCGTCTCGTCTCGTGGCCAACACTAATATCTTCCCGATTAGCCAAAAGTTGCAGAAAATTGATTGATTGATTTGTTGTTTTAAGTCCACTTTATGCACAGGAAGGCTAATCGGGACTGGACCTACAGTTTAAAGTGGGATACGAACCAGTGTGCCATGTGCCTCCATCGGGTATCGAACCCGGGACCCCTTGATTACAAGGCCACGACGAAAAGTTGCAGAAAATCGAAACCAAATCAACCAATCAGTCCTTACGCTCTGTTCTTGCTGACGACCACCTACCACTTTTGGCCAATCGCGAAGACGAGGATGGTCAGGCTGGGATTCGAACTCTTAACCCCTGGCGTCGTAGCGCACTGTGATAACCACTCCGGCACGGAGGTTGGCATATTAGTTACCGATATTTGGTTACAATCTGAGACGACACCGACGAAACAGATCTTTTATAGTTTGTCCTAGACCTAATCCCGATACCGTCTCTATCCTGAAGCTACGTTGAGAAGGTATATTTTCATAACGTACAGTTTCATAAATGCATATTGGCGACACAGTTTGTATTGATTGATTGTTGTTTCAATTCCACTTTATGCACAGAAAGGCTAATCGGGACTGGACCTACAGTTTAAAGTAAGATCCGAACCACTGTGCCTTGTGCCTCCACCGGGTATCGAACCCGGGACCCCTTGATCACAAGGCTAGGACGTTGCCACTACGCCAACTGGGATACCAACACAGTTTGTATGTTTGGATATACTGTATTTTCACCCTAATTTTTGTCCTTGCTAAAATTCAAATGACTTGTTTCTGTTTATTCATTACCCACTTCGTAAAGTTCGTCAGAGGAGTAGTGTACGGCATGTGACGTATAACAGCTATGGAAGACCTTGATTATTAGGATGTAGTAGCTGTATATTTAGAAATTTTAACATTTGTAGAACTTGATTTAAAAATATTTGAATCATTTTGACATAGTTATAATCGTACACTCTGTCCCGAAGATCTTTAGTGCAAGGCTGCACATAACGGCAGATAAGGGGAGAAAGTGACTGGTTGGAGCAAGACAGTGCGCGCTGCTGCAAACGGCTGGTAGCAGCAGTCGCGTTTTCCCCTCCATTCGCTCACTTTCTCTCTCGCGCGTTCACTGTTCGAGCCCTCTCGAGTCCTACTTGTGCAGAGGATTTGTTTTCGTTCCCTTGCTCCACATATTCCCGAGGTAGGTAGATGCTTTCTCTTCCTGAGAATGCAACATATATAGATCAACCAAGATGAGAAGAACCACGGTAAAATCACGAACTAAAGAGGACAGTCATTTTTCTTTACTCGCATATACCCGAGTGCCCCTGTGTTGCCATGTCTAAAGTTTCCGTCCTTGCTTCATGCTGACCTCAATGTGTTATAGAACGTTCCGCATTTTGGCAACGCAGGGGCAGTCTTACATGGCAAGTAGCTGATTGCATCGCTCATGCTCCCTCCGGGTTGATTTTTAAATTGATTTGATTCATTTTACTTTGCTTCGCTTTTTGTGCCACTTTTGGCTGATATGATGAAATTCATGAATGGACATTTACAAACATCCATGCCTAGGCCAGGATTCGAATCCGGGACCTCTGGCGTTGTATCGCGGATACCTCGTCTAGGACATATTAACGTACAGTGATTTAAAGAGAGAAATAAATCAAACGTACAAAGTAGAACAGAAAAACTTTGCCAATCCTCAGTAAAGTACTCATGGAGAAGTTCATGATTTAGAAGAGTTTAAATTAAACTGCAAGTTATCATTATTCCCAAAGCATTTATATTCGCTTTCCTAAAATAGTTTAGGACCCAATTATCGTATACATAAAAAAACTGAAAATTATCAATTCTTTGATTTTAAGTAAATTTTTATAACCAACCAAAACTCAAGTAATCTTATACTGCCATCTATGATAAAAAATACAAGCTTGATATTTTAGGGTGTAGTTTCATTATCAACGATGACCATTTTAGCGTAGCAATATATCGCGAGGCCCTGGGCGAAATTGGACTGTGAGGCCCGCATCCGTTCTTAACATTTGAAATTTTAATGTGAACAAATACAAAATCTTGAGGCATATGTCAGCAAAACATCATCAATTTCATTTTATTAATATTAATAGTAGAATTACTGATTACGTATCCGGTAACTTTCCGATAACAGATGGCAGCACCATTTGTCATGGCGACCGAGGGCCATGCTGCCAGATCTCCGCGTAAATATAACCGAAGTAAGATATATGCAGGTTGGTCGATTAGGATATTCGTTGATGTGAGATGACGCCATATTGGTTAGTGGTAGGTTGTAGTTGATTTAAAGAAAAAGTATTAGTGGATCAGCGTAATTGATTGTAACTTTGTTTCAAGATCAAGTCATTATCATTTTGATCTTTAGTCGAGGGGCACACAGGCCAATGCCTACTCTATGTAGGCCTATTTCGTAATCCTGACTGACCTATACAACACTTTTCCTTATATTCGTTTTCAAATATTTCATAAGTGACTCACCTAAACTTTTATTCTGCTCTGCTATTTTGGCCTTTTTCATTTAGATGACCCGGATGCAAATGTTCTTCCCATATCGCGATATCTACCCCACATTACTTACTAACTGTTCTATCACTACACCGTTTACCGATATCTGGATGCACCAGCCTACAGTAGCGGACACTTAATACTGTGGAGATCCAACAAGGCGGACAGATTCTAAGAATCGCTTGTTACAGCTCACGATGTGACATTCATTGTGCATTGTTGCTTAGTGCAACACTTCAAACGCATAACACGAACAACAATAACAGATTGGATACAACGAGAATTTTTTCCCTCTTCACCGAAACGTTTTGCATCACCGAGCAAAGTGGTCGGGTTCTGGCGGGTGATTGATTGCGCACCTGCCGTCACACGGAAGCCGTAACATCGACATTTGTATCGCGAGAAAAGTGTCTTCCTCAAAAATCGATACCAACGTATGAAACTGTCACAAACAGACGTAGACCATGTGACCTAAAATTTAAGTACTAGTTTAAAAACACAATGAAGGTATAATTTTCGGTATATTTGGCACAAAATGTACTACAATAAGAACGCAAATTTTGAAAAATAAACCGATTTTGGAAAAATAAACGGCTCTGAGGAAAAATTAACACCGATTTGGGGAAAATAACACCAATTTTGAGGGGAAAATAACCGATTTTGAGGAAAAAATGAAACCGATTTTGGGGAAAATAACATATTTTGGGGGAAAGTAACGCCAATTTTTTTGGGGGGGAATAAGCGATTTAAGGGTAAATGACATCGACTTTGGAAGAAAATAACCCCTTTTTTTGAAAAAAAAAACTGATTTTCGAAAAAAAGAACACCGACTCTGGAAAAAAATAAGATCGATTTTGAAAAAAAAAAAAAGGGTAACTACCAATAGAATTTCTCAGAATCCTCGTGTATTTGTTTACAATAACTTCGTTTTTAGAGCCGACGGAGAATGGACTGTACAGGGCATGGATGTTTTGACGTCACGGTTAGAGGATGTACCTGGATCTTGCTCAGAAAATAATGTGGTAGGTTCAGACTGGCGTAGGGGGTGGGGTGGCGACACTTGCAGCGTAATGAACCAGAGTTGGGCATTTAGGAAGAAAGACTGAGACATACCTGGAAGAACAGAGTGATCCACACCCACTGGTAGTACTTGACATGCTTCTTATCTTCCTCCGGGACACCCTTCGAGTTGGAAATCCCCGGATGTGCCACCTCGGTCCCCACTGCCTTGCTGAACGCCGACCGGAGTATGTAGGACGTGTGGATCCAGCAGTACGTGTTGAGGACATCCCCGGGAATGTCATGCGTGTGGACGCAGCTTATGGGGTCCCCAACGTACTGCTTCGCGGTCACAAGGAGGCTGAACGTGAGGAGTATGATGGTGGTACCCCCGCAGTGCAGGCGAAAGACATCATTATCGGTTTTTATCCGACTTAGCTTGATGAGATGCTTGAGGTCCCCGAAGAGACTGATCATGGTGCATCTGGAAACACCGCACGCTCAGCGCCTACCCGGCACAGCATCCGGACCACGGCATTGTTCTCATCTCGCAACACTCACTCAGACGTGCCACTGTGGGTATTCTCAGAATAGAAGATTTCCCGGGCACCTCTCTCACACACACTCTGGACAACAATAGCTAATCTGTTGTTTACTTTTAACACTTTCCCTCGAATTCCTCTCCCCCCTCTGATCTGTCCACCCAGCCGCAGCATCTTTGGTCCAGACACACGAGTTTAATTCCAAAGGACAAGGTCGGCATCAAAGTGCTTGTTTTCTTCCCCCCTCCCCCCCCCCCCGCACCGAAGCCTTTTAGCTTTACTAATGTGATCCTCGCGTCGACAACAGCTTCTATCGGTCTTGCTCTGTGCTGATCGAAAGGGCCAGGCTGCTCCGTTTTAAAGAAGCAAGTGACGAGAGATGGCGCTGTCACGGTGATTGTGTGAAACGGAAGAGTAGTGACAAACGGAACATGACTTTTCTTGGACAACAAGCAAAGAAGATATCACCGAGAAAAAAAATAAAGAAAAAAAGAATCTGTGCTTGCGGTCCAAGTTAATTGATACTGAACTCCTAGGGGGTGCTCGTTGCTATGTGAAGTACGTATGCATTACGTCATCTGGGAGGATCGGGTTTGACGGTGCTCGTTGCTATGTGCAGTAAGTTTGGTGCTGGGTACATTTAGCTACTAACACGTCGCAAAAATCGGAACAAGCAGGTTGTTGATTTTGTAGCGTTCGATTTATTTTTATTGTATTTTTGTACTTGTAGACTGCAATCATGTCTAATTGTGCTGTAGCAACCTATGAAAACTATAACCAGAAAACTAAAGGAACTGACATAAAATAGCATAGATTTCCAGTCGATAATTGCGTAAGTAAACAGTGGATTCATGCTTGTAGACGAAATGTAAAGAACTCAAGTGTGCCGTGCCAATTATTGTGAAGAAGACTATGTGCGAGATCTAAAAGCAGAATTTCTGTATTTTCCACCAAAGAACGTGCTGAAGCCAACTGCAGTGCCATCGCTAAAATTACACCCAATTACTTTAGAACAAAATAATCGAGGAAATGGTGTAGTTCTCCTAAGCACTTACCTTGACAATATGATTCGCTTGTAGGACGTGTTGATAAGGTTTGCAGAGATGTACGCTACGAAAGACATGCAATAAGGAGATGTGCCCTAAACAGGCTAAAGACTATGCTGCCCAAAAAGAGAAAAATATATAGACAAACTGCAAGCAATGTTTCGTTGTTGGAAAACATATTCGATCGTTTACAAAGGAGAAACACACGTCTGCATAATGAAGCAAATAAATTAAAGATTACAAACAACCTCTTTCAACCTGTTTTAACTAAATAAAGAAGTTCAAAATCTACAACGTAACCTAACCGACAGTACTATAAGAAAAGCCATCAATATCTTGAAAATGTGTTCAACTAGTGTGAAGTATGTAGTGAGCCTAACTGATTTGGTATATGTAAGTCGGATTTATAATTACTAACAAATTCATTTATTTAACACAAACCGATGTTGATTGTGATTTGAATGTTCAAATTATTGTGAAAAACGTTGTCGGAAATGTGCATTTCGAAGATCGCGTATTAACTTTCACGCTATTGGAAATGAAATTTACTTACATCTTCAATTCGAGTTACATAGCGTTGTATGCACGATGGTAAATATTGCATGAGTGAATATTACACCCATTATTGAAATTTTTGCAACTTTGTTCAACATTGGTAATTTACAAATACATTGTGGATAATTTTGTAGCCTTGTACTCAATATAAACCAATTGATGTTACATTATTTCTATGTAGTACATTTCTGTAAAAAAGAGCAAGATCTATGATTAATGTAATGCAAGTTACTTCGTTATTGTACAAATGTGTGTCGCATATCAGCCTTGGAGTATATTTCCGGTTATACAACTCATACACAAATGTAAATGTAAACGGAAAATCTGCGGACAAAGTTCTTTAACGATTAATCATTTGTACACTTGCACGGTCAATCATTGTGAGTTCATGTAACTTTTCTCCTTTATTGTTTAATTAAACAAAGAACTAAGATATTTTCATCGATATTCTCAAAGAGTTTCATTTACCGTGTGATCATGAATCTATTTCTATAGGCTTGAATTAGTAGGTTAAGATATTTAAGTTTGATGTTCCTAGTACTCATCAAGTATTTCGAGTAGGTTAACTTAGTTAAATTAGTACTTGTACAGTCATGGAAAAAAGTTCTTCCCCATAAGGCTTTAATAGGAGCAAGTAATGCAGGAGGGTAGGCAACACATATTGCACCCTTCGATGATCGGGTGATTTTGCCTGTCTTAACACCGAGAAATGTGTTCCACGCGAAGGTCAACATGACAGGAAAGCAAAGAGGGTCACGTGACTATTGGTTACGTGGAGTGTTGTGCTTCTCCACGTCCCCAGTTCTTGATCCACATTGCAGAAAAAGTAGAGCTGCATGCAATATATGAAAATAGGTTGTTTTCAACTACACGCTTAATTATGATTTTCCCAATTGTAAATCTATCAGACGTGTCTCCCGATTTAGTCGGGACAGTCTTTTACTTTGAATTCCTGTTTTTTCATAGGCGTAACTTGACGGGAGCAGAAAGGGCATTTGTAACCCCCCCAAAAAATCAGGTTTCTTAAAGCTGCTAAAACAGGAAATAAATACTATGATTTGACGCGTCCAAAAAAAGTATTATATTGAAAGATTGTTCCCAAATACGTAGATAGCAATTTAATACTTTGAAAGTGTCTCAGATTTGTTTATTATGTCACATCTTAGTGTGGCACAGGTCTACTACAAAAGTGGAATTTCGTAACAGAAATATGAACCCACTCCTTTTATTTCGTAGCCGATTTCATCTTGAAACTGAAATTAAGAATATTAGTTAACAAGGTAAAAAGGTAAAGTGTTCCCCTGTGCATAGCACCACGCCATGAAGGCGTATAGGGGGTGTGGGGGTAACGCCCCACACTTTCTTGATCCGGTCGTGAGTGGGGGTGATGTGATCAGCATCACGCCCCTGCCGCCTTTACCCCCCAGGGTTTCCCCCAGGTACCCATGTTATTCGACGCTGGGTAGACGCCGGGACCGCTTCCACCGTTAACAAGGTCATTGGTAAACAATAAAAAAATGTGTTAGACCCAATTCTTTAATACCTTATCATAATCTTTATCGCAATTTTAAATTTTGTTGTAAGTCCACTTTATGCAAAAAAAAAAGGTAAAGTTCTCACCTGTGCTTAGCGCTACGCCATGAAGGCGTATAGGGGGTGTGGGGGTAACGCCCCACACTTTCTTGATTCGTTCGTGAGTGGGGGTGATGTGATCAGCATCACGCCGCCCCATACTTTCTTGATTCGTTCGTGAGTGGGGGGTGATGTGATCAGCATCACGCCCCTGACCGCCTTTACCCCCAGGGTTTCCCCCAGGTATCCATGTCATTCGACGCTGGGTGGGCGCCGGGGCCGCTTCCAACGTTAGAAAAGTTCCCGGGCTTGAACCGGCCGGGGATCGAACCCGGGGCCTATAGCATGGTAGTCAGACGCGTTACCGACTGAGTCACCGGCACAGATAGACTAATCTGAAATGCATACAGTTTAAAGTGGGATCCGAACCACTATGTGCGATCACCTGGTATCGTACCCGAGACCCCTTGATTACAAGGCCTTACCACTACGCGATCAGTGAGGCGCACACAATCTTTGTATTTCGACCTTTTTAAACCTATATGTATCATATAAGAGGTTGTTTAACGTTGCTATGCCTCTATGGATTATATATAGCCAGTATTCGAGCACATAGCATCAGGTTTCATAGAATATAAGCTTCTCTTGCATGTTTATGGTTTCCTGTCTGCAGTAGAAAAACTGGCAGGTTCCCGTAGCTTTTCTTTCAATAGTCTTCCAATGGTTGCATATCATATCACTCAAATTTGATTCATTCGTTGCGAACACAATCCCCGATGGCGGAGTGGGATCGTGGGCGCCTTGTAATTAAGGGATCCCGGGTTCGATACTCGGTGGAGGAACATAGTGGTTCGGATCCCCCTTTAAACTGTAGGTCCATTCACGATTAGCCTAACAGGACATAAAGTGAACTTAAGACACCAAATCAAGCAACCAACACAATCCCGTTATTGTCCAGATTATCGAATCCAGAGCCTTCGTCGCGAATAACATAAGCAGGAAGACAACATGAAATAACCGAACAGAAACAGAACCTAAAACCTACATCGGATAGATTGGATTAAGTCGACGATACAGCACGGGTTCTGAAATGAAACAGAATACGAAAGTTGAGGGACCTCTATACGCACCCACTTTTCCTCCACTCAATGGGGAAGATATCCTTCTAGCTCAGAAGCCTTTACGTAGGAGTGCCCTGAGGGAACTTCAAGGCCACTACGATAAAGTGTTCTACGTGCAGCGGCGTATACTCTGGGTCATCTAGGTAATCGCAGATGACCCGGCTGTATTTCTTTTTTTAATATATATATATTATATATATATATATATATATATATATATATATATATATATATATATATATACATTTCCTCGCAATATTCTTCCAAACCAATTTCGATGCATACATTTCCTTGCTTCCAGCGCGCGAATACTTCCAATCGTTTGCCACCGAATGTCCGGGAACCTTTCTCCAGTCGGTGGAATGACTTCAGGGAATCTCACCCTGACGTCATTCCTCCCGCTTTCCTTACAACCCTTGGCGAGGAGGGAGGAGAAAGGAAAGAGGGGGAGGAAACACTGCTTTTCAGGCGCGGTGATTCCGTGCCCAGGGTAAGCTCCTTCTTGTGAGAGTCCACCGGTCGCACTCTCAACCTTGAGAGCCTTTTCCGTTCCCTCCGCTCAACTAGGGAAAACATACCCGGTAGAGTGCGAAGAACAGGAAAACTGAATAACATGGGCAAACCAATTCTACGCTAATTTTCACTTTACATTTGCTTCTGTCTTGCTGATTTCTGTTACTTGAACATAAATTTATCAAAAGGGAAAAGCTTAAATATTGAAGATGAAGCAAACTGAATTAAAATTCAAGGCTTAAGCAATTAAAGCACCTATTTGATGACTCCCCCCATCCTTGTATTTACAAAAATAGTGATTGTTTCTCCTCTCTAACCTTCAAAAGCAGCGAGAATACTTATCTCACGGAACTGAATATTTTTTTAAAGGGAAACCCCCCTCCCCGAAATCCTACAAATATCTAATTTAAAAAGTGTATAGTGGTAATTCATTTTACTTCATTAGCAGGATTAAACACTTTGCTTAATACGTTCTAATAATCTGAGATTCATCTTCAGGACTTCTAACCCCACTGTTTCAAATTTATGTGGCGGCTGATAATAAGGGATGATCCTCATCCCGAATTAAAATTTTGACTCTGACCTGCAATGATTCGAACTTTTAAAAACCTGTCAATTCGAGCTCGGAAAGGGATTTTTTTTATTATTCATAGGGAATTTCATTCTGAGCCAGGAACACAACAACAGAAGTTTGGCGCGTGGAACTGAATGCGTGTAGTCGTTGGCTTCGTGCTGTGCTTCGTGTTTATTATTTATTTAGGTGTTAGTGTTTGTCGTGATAGTGCTGTGTTAAAGGGTAATGGATGTGATACAAGATTTGCTGGTGAAACCTTTTGGAACAAGATCTTTTCAGGAGAAGTTGCAAATTGTTAATACAGGTAGGCCAGTGTCATCGCTTGAACTTATTTCTACACACAAAGACAAAATCGGGAATATTTGAGGCATTTTCGCAAGCAAATTATGACAAAACACCATGGTGGACAGGAAGTATAAGTGTTAATAAGCTTTGCATTTTTGTTCGCCGTGCTTACTTTTCGGGGCTGAAAAGAATGTATGGACGCGTGACTGTAATCTTTGCAACACTTGTGCCAAACATGAAAAATCCAAAAGTCACATAACTTCCTTTGTTAAGCTGCAATCTTTCGCCCAGACACGTATTGACGTGCAACTGGACAAACAGCGTGCTTTGGATGTAGTACAGCACAAGTAATCGGGTCCTGGAGTAAGTTGAATTTTGCACTTAAATTAATATTGCGGGTTTTTATTTCACTAGTGCACGTCTTTCATTTTTATATTTCACAGGCTGTTTTTTTATAGCTTTATAATACTGTCTTGTTTTATTATTTGAAATTCTACGCGTATAGTAAACTGCAATAACGAGAATTAATTGATTGTGATCGTAGCAATAAGACAAACATTCCGACACAATATTCCTAAATCCAATATGGAGCGTGACATAAATTGCACGGAAACTTTTGGAGTTTGAGGATCAAAAGGTCGGAGATTACCCACTCGTTAGAACCAGCATACGCCACTGTCTACGTGCAATGACGGGACCAAAACATACGTCAGATAGCTGTGTTCCTCCTTATTTCGTACGCCATTGATAACTGGAACACGTGACCTCGTCTTTGGTAGAGCAGAAGCCTGCTTGCTTGCCACCACCCTTTAGTTCAGTGACCTTCGCCCGTAGTCAGCAAGAGTGAATGACTCACCAGATACTTGTTGTCTGTGAGGCTACACAAGAATAGATATTTCGTTAGTGGCTGTAAGTATTGTTTCATCTGCAGTTATATCAGTTAACATTTCAATAGTTTCCTAATGGTTACGTTAGTGATAAACATGTAAATTAGTTCTCGAGAGTGAACGTTTTATCTATTTGAACGGGGGATTTTTATAGAGCCTGCATGTATTATTTTTTCCTGAAACAAGAAGAAATTCGAAGACGCAAAAAGAGTTGTATAAGAGTAGTTAACAAAAGGAAAAAAGAAGAAGAAAATGTAAATGCTGAAATAAATTATGGTAGAGATCGAGTGAATAACATTTTGTCATGGGGCCTCCTCGATGGAGTAGTGATAACGTCGTCGCCTTGTAATCAGTGGATCCCGGGTTTGATACACGGTGGATGCACATAGTGGTTAGTATCCCACTTTAAACTGAAGATCGAGTCCAGATTAGCATATCTGTGCACCAAACCAAAACTAAGAAAGAAATTGTCACAGTGTAAGAAACTTTCATGTTCAACCAGATACGAAACAAAAGGGAATAATATATTGCAGGTTGGAGTTCACATCTGTAGCATCTAACCAGCACAATTATGAATCGCAACATATCGTATGAGATCCATTTTTATTATACATGTATGATAATATAAGAGAAGTAGAGGAAAGAGAAAACCAAGCGAAACACGGACGCCTTCTCCAGAATTTCAAATCTCGTTACATAAGGTTCTGGGTTGGAGTCCCGAACAGGCATGACTTTCTTGTTCTTGCCCTTTTATCTGCTTCATTTCATCATAATTCATCGTTATGGTTTACCTGCAGGGGAAGAATAATGACAATAATTGCCAATACAAAGCCAATGACAAACAGAACAACTCGATTACGGAGGTGCCAAGAAGAAACGAGACTTGACAGTTTCTCCGCCTCTCGGTTTGTCGAATTGAAAATTGCTCTCCCGTTCTCGGTCTCGACTAGTTAAATATAGAAATCGAAAATGTATGTGAATGAATATACATGTATTTTATATATTCCGGTTTTGTAGGAGATTTCGTGAGAGATGAAATAAGTACTCTTCCATCGTATTTATTTTTATAATTTTTATTCCCTGTTCGATGATCGCGACGATAAGGACGAGTGACCATTACACGAAATTGATGACGAAATAGTCAAACACCCCCGACAAGGACGGTACTCAAAACCGGGAACTTTGGCGACGATATCGAATGTCAATCACTTAATGAGCTTGACCACCGAGCCTGCTTAATGTTGTTTCTCTCAGGAAATTCGTAATAACTGTCAATATCCCACATTCACTATCATTTTCTTCATAATTTATCTTATTGTTGTGATTAACCTGAATTCAAAGAATTAGTTGAAAGGCAAAAATGCAAGATTGAATGTCTCTGATGTTACTTCGTGCCGAATAATATGACGTGGTATTATGATATGAATTTATTAATCATATAATATGCCTATTCATTCCATTGATTGATCCCAATTGAGCACACAAAATATGCTATAATGTCCACTCCATGGAGGAGTGGTTAGCACAGCGCGCTACGATGCCATGGGTCCCTGGTTAGAATCTCGACTTGGGCGTGGGTGTCCTTGGTAAGTGTCCCTTCATCAATTTCATCATAGCATCACTCATCTTCATCGTCGCTATTTGCCAAAAGTGAAAGAATAGCAAATCTAAATAACAAACATCCAATCAAATCGAACATCTCTACCGATTTAATTCTATACGGTACCGAATTCCCACTTTATTACTGCATCTTAAGTCATTTTACAGCATCTCAATTGTTTTCCGATTCGAAAACATTTGGAATGTTGTCTTGTGCAGTTGATTGTGCATTGTTTCGTTGTTTGGATTGTTTAATTAACGTCGCATTAATTAGTTTTAGACCAATCGTGACGGGGGAAGCAAGAGCACAAAGAAAGCGAAAGAGACAAGGAAGAGACCACGGCTTTCTTTAAAGATAGCATCCCGTGAATACAACTCAAGTGACTGCAGAATATTATGAATAAAATTTATTTCGCTTTTTCCTTTTATTTCTGTTTCAGTTATTTTACTTCGCTTTTCTTCTACCACTCGCGTTACTCGTGTCGGTGAGGAAGAATTATAAACTCGTGAAATGGACGATGGTACAAAAAAATATATGCCTCTCCCACGGTTCGAAACTGTCAGTACAAAATATTGTCTTATATTTAAAATTTACGGGCAAATATGGTTTGTCAGGTAGCAATTTTCGCTTATCTCTTTCTCAAGGGGTTCCATTGCCTCTCTGATGTCGTAGTGGTAACGTCTTCGCCATGTAATGAAAGGCTTCCGAATTCAATACCAAGTAGAGAGGCTTTGGTTCGAATCCCATTTTAATCTGTAGGTCCAGTGCATGAACTAGACTTAAACAATTAACGTGTGGCATGTGGTCTGTGATGAGAACCATCATTTCAGCGAACCTTCTTGACAATGACTCTAATATCACTTGATAGAATAGTATTTCCTTACGAGTAGCTCTTGTCAAGAAACCAGTTCCTGAAATTTTCTTCTGGAGGCATCGTAGCACCCAGCTGTTTGTTGTGGCTGGGGCACGAGTCATGTGACTCATGCTATCAAAGCTCAATCCTTCCCGAGAAGTCAGAATCACCAGGCAAACTTAAGCGAATATTTTGTTATTTGGGTTGCATAAACAACAGGCTTTAAGACGTTACGAAATTCTACGTCCCGTGGCCCAGGTATTTTTTTCTCAGACTGTACACTTTGTCTCGTCTTCTGCACGCGTATGTATGTAAAGTTCTTAATACGAAAAAATATTTTTTAGAACTATGACAACGATAACTTGCAGCCAAATTTGAACCAGAGAAATTAAAAATATCTGCAAATTACAAACTGGAATTGCGTTTTCAAAGTCTGAAACTACTATCTTACAAACTATTTCATCATTCTTCCTCCACATAAAACTTTCCAAAAAAAAGTTTGCATTTGGAACTTTGATCCGTACGTAAATTATTGTACAGTAAATAATTATATGAAGAAGGTTGGGAATTCTTTCGAATTTAGAGTAAGTATCAAATGCAGAGTAAAATTTTATCTAGATTGTATATCACTTGATAACTTCAAAAATAAAGTTACATTATGGTGAATGGTAAAGATTGGATTTTAAGTATATCAGTATAATTTTAATACTTTCTGATGTTATGTAAAATTTGAAATGTTCCTGGAAATGATTGCAACGTTCTGAATGAATAAGAAGGAACTATTTAGCCAGAAAACTAAATATTAGGCATTTGTACTGCGTTGTGTTAAATGATGTAAATAGATTATACCGGACTACTATCGGATTAGAAATTACGGATATTCAAGTTTGGACTCCAATTAAAAGTTAATCAGTAGAACCACATAAAAACAAGTTACATCAAAATTCAGCTTATTCAATTCTGTCAATCTATAGTTACCAATTTATTTTTTATTATGCCTTCTATTTTTATTATCGTGAGAACAAGATAGGATTATTTTTTAGTTTGGCAAACTATCGCTCTCTTTGAGATTCTATAAATAAAGAACGGGTGTTTTTTTATTTATAGATTATATAATTTATTTATTTATTATCCAAACTCTAATATCCATAATTTATAATCCGATAGTATTCCTGTGACGTTCTGTGAGCCCGTAGTACCTCGGAGGCCTCTGTCGATCTCCTTGGCGTAGTGCTTAGCACATCGCGCTTCGGCGCCAGGGGTTGCAGATTCGAATCCAATCGGGCAAGATATTGATTTGTCCTTGAGAATTTAGTAAATGTGATAGTATATGTGAAAACAAATATTGATTGATTGATTTGCTTCATTTTACTTCGCTTCTTGTGCCAATTTTGGCTAATTTGCGAAGATAGGGATGAGTGATGAAATGATGAATGAACACTCACAAACATCCATGCCCAAGCCAGGATTCGAACCCAAATCTCTGGCGTTGAAGTGCGATGTGCTAACCACTACGCCAAGGAGGCCGGCTTGTGGAAACAAAGAAAGAGATCCTCTTATGGGTTTTTCTTTCATATTTAAAAAAAGACAGAAAAGCAAAAATAAACCAAATCTGTCAATCAATTCTTTCTTTGTAACTCTTTCACTATGCAATTCTTCTTTAGCGTGCAACGTTTCTTATTAAAATCATAATACGATTTATGAAATGATGAAATCTTAAATTCTAATTAGAACACGGACAACCTTCTTTGTAATATATCGATCATGTTTCAGAAAAATGAATTTTTTCAATACTTTTGCATGTGCAATTTTCCCCTCTTTTAAAAGTAGCATGTTTTAATTATGTTACTAATCATTAAAGGAATACCTCAATACCATCCCGAAGTATGATAATTAATATTTACCCCTCAAAGTAATGAAACACTTTCCCTCTCTCAAACTCGCATAGAAATGATAGCGGCCGTTTGCTTCTGCCAAGCCCCGAACGAACATAACCGAAGGGGCACCGAGCATAACCGATCCTCCCACATGACGTCACGCGTTCGTTCATGATCGGCAATTTTCGGATGGCGCTACCTTATAGTATATTAAGTTACCTTGCTGAACTCCTACACGTGTGGGACCTACCACTGGGGAGCTGCTATCGGATTAAAATTTATAGAGACTCGAGTTTAGACGAATTAAAAATTAACCAATAGACAGACCTACATAAAAAAGAGTTATATCAACATTTAGCTTATTCAATTCTGCGTTAATCTATGCTAACCATTTTTTTTTCGAATATGCCTTATATTTTTTTATCGTCGTGAGAACAAAAAAAGGACGATCGCTTTCTTTGGAATTCTGTAAATCAAAAAGGTTTGTCCGACCGTTGTGAAATTTTAGTACAGTGTAAGCAGAAAGGTTTTAAACGCAATTCTTCATTTTCAAGTTTTCAAAATTTGTCAAAAAACCGTTTTCTTCAATTTTGCGAAATAACTTTTTGTTAGTACACTAGACTCTCGCTAATCCGGCCATTCCTTGCGCATATGGGTGCCGGATTCGCGGAAGCGCCGGATTATTGAGAGGGTCGGAAATCACGTACTACTATGTAGTTTAAACACATAGGGACTATACAGGCTGTACATTACGTGTTTCCTTTTCGAAGCCATAGTATGTACTGAACTTTACTGTAAGAAAGTCACAATTTCAAATACTGTCCGTATGTATAGCATTGTCTAACATTTTTAACTAACAACATTGTTGAACACGATAATTCATTGTTGTGCGCGTCATTTCTGCTTGAGTGAGTACAGGCCGGATGTGGGCCGGACTACTGAGAGAGCGGACTATTGAGGGCCGGATTAGCGAGAGTCTAGTGTATTAGGTAGTCGATATATCCCAGGTCATCACTTTCGTGAGAGGCAAGTGCTCCCGTGCCCCTCCCGCTACATTCACCAATGGGGAGGCACCTTAAGTTCTTTTTACCCTGACAAAATGAGAGAACTTACTTGGAAGAAGAGAACGAATGACACCCACTGGTAGTACTTGAGCTCCTTTATGTCCTCCGGCGGAAGTTTCCTGGAGTTGATGACCCCCGGGTATGGAACCTCCTCCCCCACTGATTTGTTCATCGCCGACCGCACTATGA
The DNA here is from genome assembly GCF_977018435.1 of Lepisma saccharinum. NCBI lineage: Eukaryota > Metazoa > Arthropoda > Insecta > Zygentoma > Lepismatidae > Lepisma > Lepisma saccharinum. The sequence continues at coordinate 25,732,344 of NC_139251.1, read as the reverse complement.
ACGTGGAATGAATCCAACAGAAAGGGTTGAGGACGTCCGCGGGGATGAATCTCTGAATGCATCTGATCGGTTCCCCAACATAGTTCCGCGCCGTCACGAGCAGGCAGAAGATGAGGAGGAGCAACGCCGTGCCGTTGGTGATCAGCCTGAACACCTCGCTGTTGATTCGAACCCGGCTCACCTTGATGAGCCGCTTTACGTCGGAGAACAGATGCAGCATCGCTACCTGATCGACTTATGTTTCTCAACATGCCTTTTCTATTCAGTTTTGCCCCCCTCGGTATGAATTTCCCTCCATTTTACAATCTCGCGTAGACAAGCCAGTGTTAGTATTTTTGATTACTCCTTCCAATCCGATTGGTCGTACGTAGATAGTGATAACGAACGAAGATACCATCCTCCCCTACTACATTAAAATATAATCCACAATGGTTCATCTATGCCACCCCTTTCACAACATTTAGTGAAGACATGTGCGGAGGTCACGTTATAACCCCCACTCCTCCACCTCATCCCTCCTTCCCGGGTACCCAATTTTATTACATGCTGGGTGAACCCCAGAGCTGCACAATACAGTACTGAAAATAGGGTTGTGAAGTAAGAAGCTCTCTCTTCTACCTTCATTCATGAAATAAGCAAGTAAGAGGACTTAACATGTTTTATTTTGCTATTATCACAATACAGAGTGTCCCAAAATAGTGTGTACACTTTTTGAACGTCAATAACAGGAACACTAATAACAGCAAGCACGAACTTTCTTTGGTATCACGTCCTTAAAGTTATATATAGATGTTCAAGATGACCACCATTGACAGTAATACATTATGTGCAATGTGAACAGATCGATAAACAGCAGATACGGTTTCTGCATGAAGGAAAGCGTAGGTTGTCCCAATTGCATGTCCCACGTCACTCAGTGTATCTGGCTTTGTGTACACAGCATTCATCACAGTTCCCCACAGGTAGTAATTTAACTGTGTTGAATCAGGAGATCTGGATGAATATTAGACTCTTCTTACGTTTCTCGAAAGAAACATTTCTCACCTCTGCCATTTTGTGTACACTAATGACTACCACTTAGCAGGCTGTGACGGGACTAAAAACAAAAGAAGGCCTACATGCTCTCACACTGATCAACATAGATATTGGAGCTTCAAATGCACAAAGTCCAGTCACGTCATCTTTAATAGTTTCTCTGTTATTTAAGTTCAAAGAGTGCAAACATTATTTTGGGTCAATCTGTATTAAGCAATCGTACTTGTCACTTCTACCCCTTCAGCGGCTTCCCCCCCCCCCTCCTGGACTTCAGGTCCCTAGTCTGTATCATAGGATAACCTAGTGGCAAATCCCCCTGGTTTTAATGAAACTGATGAAGGGACTCTTATAATAAAAAGACCGTCATCAGATCGGGACTTGAAACCGTGAACTTCGGTGTAGATGGAAAGGCGCGCGTTCAGCCACCGAACTGGCTCAACAGCGTCTGAAAATCGCAATGCGTAGTTCACTATGGAAGTTCCAACGTATATTTCGTGGAAGAAACATTGTTTTATTTTTTTTTCAGTTGTGTTTTCAAGTCCACTTTATGCACAAGAAGGCTAATCGGGACTGAACCTACAGTTTAAAGTGGGATCCGGACCACTTGTACCTCCGCCGGATATCGAACCTAGAACACCTTGATCGCCTATCCCGGGATTCGAACCCGAGTTTCCCGCACACTAGAACACGCACAATTCCTCTTTTATGAAGGGGGCTGGACATAGCTGCGTTCTTGGTAGCTGGGGTACACAATGAAATATTTCGCAATTTTCTTTTTAGAGCCTTCGTTTTAAAAGGTGTTCAAAGACAAATAATATAATTGGGGTAATTTTAGGGGGGATTTCGTTCTTTACGCCTTTAATTTGTACATTTTGATTCTATAGAAATTTCGGGAGGGGCTGTAGCCTCATCAGCTCCCCCTGCGTACGACAGTGCTCCCGCGTTACAGTCAGACACCCTAGAAAACATTCTATATAATTCTGCACCACAATTATGACAATTGGATTTGAAAACATGTTCGAGACACAAGTATGACATCATTGACAATATCTCTCTAACATAAAATGTTTTGGTAATTAATTTGGTTTATTTTACTTCGCTTTTCTGCCACTTTTGGCTAATCGTGAAGATGAGGGTGGGTGATGATATGGTCAAATTCAAGAAGGGACATTTTCAATTAACACCCATGCTGGGATTCGAACCCGGAACTCCTGGCGTCGTAGCGCGTTGTGATAACCACTCCGCCCCGGAGATTGGTCATGACCAATATATTCATGGGCAAAATAACACCACAATTAACACATGACAAAAGAGGTATTCATTAATCTTTCTCGCAGTGGAAGCTCAATAGGAGCAATTGATTTTTTGAACGAAAAAAGTTGCAAACACATTTATAACTTGCAAAAGAAGATAATTCATTGCAGTAAACAAAAAATGGAATGGTAATTACTCGGGACGGATATTTATGTGAAGAAATTAATACATATTTTTGTACTATTTTAAAGTGTTCTTGTAGTTTGTCTCACTAGTGAAAATGCTAATTAACTTTATTATTATTTCTGTGTATCGACTATGTAGATATGGATGTGGTGCCATCTACTGGTATCTTCGAAGAGCAAAAGTTTGGTTCTTGCATTAGTTATGATCATACGTTCTGTATGATCCATTCTGCAACAATAAACGAAGTTGACAGATGAAAGTTGATAAAATTCTTTACAGGAGACAAGATTAGACCTCCTACTTGGGATTTAGGAAGATGCTCTTATAATATTATTATGTCTGCAGGCATTCTAAACGAGAGATGGGAGTTGGTACCAGCGTTGCCACAAGCGGAAAACACAAATTACCTTTTAATGGAACAAAATGTCCTTTTCTCATCTAAAGTCCCTAATCGAACTTGGAAAAAAATTTCGAAACTCATTGACTATTATTATTATTAGTGGTAGTATTAATCGAATTATTACTATTTCTACAGGCCCGTAGGAAATATTAATCCACAGACATATGTTTTGATTGAATCGATGTGAATAAGAACATTGCCAAAAATATACATGACGCGAAAATATTTCTTAAACATTAGGTGTATACTACAATCTGTCCCGGAGCAAGCGTACGAAAACAAGTTTCTGCGCAAGTAGTGACGCGAGACAGCTCAACCAATGAACACGTGAGAGGGAACCGGATTGCGTGGAGGGGAGGAGCGACTGCAGTTCGCAGCCTTAGAGATGCGTGTACTGCTTCGCTCTGCCCACTCGATTTCCCATCTTCTCTGCCGCTATGCGCGGCCTTGAGGCCAGAGATAGCCGTTATAGTTCTGTCATTATAATCATTTTAAAAATTATATTGTAGTGGGAAGATGTTGTTATAGTTCTGTCATTATAATCATTTTAAAAATTATATTGTAGTGGGAAGATGTTGTTTCCAAGCCAAATTAAGAAGAAAAAAAAACTATAATTGTGGTTCGTTTTCGGGGGGAGAATAAATAAATAAACGAAAATATGAAAATGCCCTTCACACTCATATTCAATATCTGAAACGTATTTCTTGAAATGTCCATGCGATTGTGAAAATTTTCTTAAAATTTCCCTGATTCCCTAACATTCTACCTGAATTTCCTTGTACTGAATTCAATTTCCTTTCGTGTGGCAACACTGCTGTCAGAGAGGCTGGTATTTCACATCCGTGGGGACCTGCAAGTGGTCCTTTCCAAAAATAATTGAAAATAAGAACAATACAATAAAAGAAAGTAACGCCAGGCTTCTTCACAAACGTTTACGAGCTTCGTGTGTCTCCATAAATCTTGTGGTCTCAGGTACTCGCTGCTTCGCAACATTTGCACTTCCTGGAGGGCGTCCAATGGAGGCAGGGGATGACCGTGCAGCGTCTGCCAGGGACCAGCTGACGCGAGAGAGATTTTGACAAGAACCTAATTGTTGCTGAAAAGCATCGATGCTATCGAGACAAGCCTCGGTCTCGTATTGAAATACGAGACAAGACCGAGGTGGCAATGTTTAAGCAGAGACGAGGACGAGAATTTGTGGAGACAAGACCAAAAACGAGACAAATCTATTTAAGATCGAGGGAAGAACGAGAATGTGTCAAAACGAGACTGGAAACGAGACAAATCAATGTAAAATCGAGCTGACGTTGAGAACTTGCCGAAACGAGACTTAGAACGTGACAAGCCTATGTAAATTTGTGACGAGAACTAGTTTTAGTGGGTACCAGTTTCATAGATCGGAGACACATTAAAATCGGATATTTTGTGTTTCGCATGGCTCGTACTTACCAATTGTGTATTGCGGAACATAGTTCAAGGTGCCATTATGCGTTTTACACGAAAACAAACGCAATTTTTCACATTCTGAGTGCTTTTTTTATTCCTTTCTTCGCTTCCGGAACACACACTATGGCGGGCACATCTTGACTCACGTTGTGGGTATGCAGTGTTTCAACCTTCTTCACCGAAAAATACCTACTATCGTGTTCGTCACCGGTGGAATTATACATTATGCACGGGTAGCTGACGTATAGCCCGGGTAGCTGGCGGATAACACCACGAATCATACACGGATAGCCCCACGAACCATTCACGTATAGCCCCACGAACCATTTCCGATAAGGTTAGGTTAGGTTACGTTAGGCAAGCATAGTAAAAAAGGGGGGGTTGAAACACTGACAGGGGCTTACGTCATCAAACGTACGCACCATCCGGTTGTCGTAGGGCAAGCAAATGAAAGCAATGGCAATTGTGCGTCGGTGAGATATTTCTCTTGAAAAATACATGATTTCCCGGTCAAATAGATTCCACAATGAAAGAAAATACCTCGACGAACGTTGTAAACCTTGGAGAAACTCATTTCCGTAAGTAGTTTCTTGTGTAAAATTGAAGAAATGTGTCTCCGATGTATGAAACTGTTACCGTTTTAGTGTCCAACACACCCGGTCTGGAAACACATTGAGGGATATAACCAAACCAAATTAACTTTAATATGCGTCTTCTCCATACATGCAAAGCTGACATCTACCTGATTCGTCAAAGATAAGTGATGTAATTATAAAAAAGAGAGAAAAGGTTGCAACACCGACAAACACTCACAGAGGCAGACATTATCTTTCATTCGTTTCTGCTGTGTATGATCGATATTATCCTTAGAAAATATTATTTAGAAGCCAAACTTATTTGCTTTTTGTTGTCGTAATAACAGCTTTCACCCTGGAAACATTTGATGGAAGAATTTTTGGTACAAATTTTTGGTGGGGGAAATCTCCCCTGTCCCCCTAGGATTTCGCTCCATGCTAGAGTGCATACAGAGTGATTCAGAATTCCTATTACACACTTATAGAGGTTGTAAAGGGGACTTAGTAGATCAAGTTTTGATAAGGATGTCCGGAAACGTACAGTTTTGGTACTACACAGATGACAAGATCACATAATTTCACATCTCCCGCTTTAGCTGTGTCATATACAAGAGCTGCTCGATGTGGCGACCCTGAAGTTCGTTGCAAACAGTGTACCTCCGAAGGATGTTTGTATACACACGCTCAAAAATACCTGGTGTTTGCTGAATGGTGTCTGCTGCAGCCAGAACTCGTGCAACCAGGACACTACAGGAGTCTCATAAACAAGACTCTTCATGTGGCCCCATACGAGAAATCAAGAGGAGTTAGATCCGGATATCGTGGTGGCCAAGGAGTTGGTCCACCGCGACCTATCCACCTGTCCCCGTACGTTTAATTGAGATGTTGTCGGACGTCATGGGAAAAGTGTGCTGGTGCGCCATCATGTTGGAACCACATATGCTGTGTTGGAAGCAGCACACATGACGTCATGTCGCCCTCCGTCTATGTGGGTTGCCTACCGTGAAGCGGGAGATGTGAAATTATGTGATCTTGTCATCTGTGTAGTACCAAAACGGTACGTTTCCGGCTATGGGTTCCTTATCAGAACTTGATCTACTAAGTACCCTCTACAACCCCTAGAAGTGTGTAATAGGAATTCTGAATCACCCTATATATACGTAGGACGTTGACTGTGGGGCATATTGAAATTGTCTTAGTTGAATATGACTTCCCCGATGGCCTAGAGGTAACGTCGTCGCCTTTTAATCAAGGGTTCTCGGTTTGATACCCGGCGAAAACATAGTGGTTCGGAATCCACTTTAAACTGTAGGTCCAGTCTCGATCAGCCTATCCTATCTGTGCTTAGAACTAAAAAATTGGCAAGCAAAATCCAAGTCACGTGACGTTATTTACATAGTAGTATCACTCTCGCCTAGCGTCTGTAAAATTTCCAGGAAAAATGTCTGATGGGAATTCTAGGAAATAGGTAGTGAGAGAGAAGGAGTGTTTGTTGGTTGAGGAAATCCTGGAATTTGGAAGCAGTTATGTTTTGCTTTGTCATACCAGGTATGAGTATTCATTGAGTATATGGGATGGTTAAAATTCCCAGGAAGAGGTATGGAGGAGTGTGTTTTTTTTTTCAAGAAGACTTGTCACAAGATCGTACGCACTCTTAACCCTCTTTCTTTTAGTTAGGAATGTTTAATGACCATTCAGGGTATAAGATTAGAACAGAAAGCGATTTGAATTATTTACAAAATCAGTTGCAAGAACTTGTGGAAAGTAGTGGCATCTCGCGGCGAGGTAGACAATCTAGAATTCTCTATTTGGGGTGAAAGGGTACATTTAGAGACAAAATGACGTGAATTGGGACTTTCTGAAAAATGTTGGGGCGTGAAGAAAGTTTAAAGGAGCGTGTGAGTACATCACTGTATACAACGATCTAACAGCCCTACACCATTTGTTATTTTCTCATTATGTATAGAGGGCCTCCCCCATGGCGCAGTGGTAGCGTCATTGCCTTGTAATCAAGGGGTCCCGGGTTCGATACCTGGTGGAGGCACAAGTGGTTCGGATCCCACTTTAAACTGTAGGTCCAGTCCTGATTAGCCTTAATGAGCATAAAGTGGACTTAAAACATCAAACCAAACCAAAATCATTATGTATAGAGACGTGGGCATCTGTGGTGTGGATGTTAATATTTTTTTTCAACGAGTCTGGAAACAAGATGCAATATTATTGGGGAACACAGAAGGAAATAGTTTTGTTGTTGAGTTGGTACTTTAAGTCCACTTTATGCACAGCAGTAGCGGCTCGTGCCTAAAATAACAGGTGAAGAAGTATATTTATAGGCAATGAAAAACAAATAGTAAGTGTCAGTGGCCCCCCCACAATTTAAAACGTCTTTTTTGTCTTCATCCGTCCATCTGGAAAATGGTGTCTGCAACAAATTACACACTAAGTCATTTACTGGGTTCATTTTACAAACCACAGCTCAACACATGAACACAACACACGATAGGAAACGCGAAACACACACGCGGAACAAGATCTCGCGAGAACGCAACGATTTTGCCACAACCACTGGATGCAATGTTTTCTGTCGACGAGAGAACTGCTGCACGTAGATGGCGACACCCATTCATTTCCAACGGTAGGTGACGTCACCGTTGCCATGACAACCGGCTAAAGTCTTCCGCAACCTGGCGGCGTCTGCTCTTGGTTTGTTTAAGCTACGACGAACTCTTCACGTGCGTAGCGCCGAGCGGCGTATTATTTGAGTATTATCGTGTGCGTTCTGCTGTGAAATAGTTTAATTTAACAAGGAAATGAAAAATGTCAATATTAATTTCAAAATTAGGTGAAAACATCTGCACTTGTTGCACTTGGCCAGCCGCCACTGATGCACAGTAAGGCTAATTGAGACTGGACCTACAGTTTAAAGCGGGATCCGAACCACTATGTGCCTCCACCAGGTATCGATCCCGGGACCCCTTGATTTCACTGCGCCATCTGGGAGGCCAGAAGAAAATTGAACAGACAGAAGAGATTGGAGAAAATAACAGGTATTTTATCTAATGTGTGTGAGTTCAGTAAGCCTCCCCGGTAGCGTAGTGGTAACGTCGTCGACTTAAACTGTAGGTCCAGTCCCGATTAGCCTTCTGTACATAAATTGATTGATTGATTTGCTTGATTTTACTTCGCTTTTTGTGCCACTTTTGGTTAATTTGAGAAGATGGGGACGAGTGATGATGAGATGAAATTGATGAATGGACACTCGCAAACATCCATGCCCAGGACGGGATTCGAACCCGTCGTCGTAGTGTGCATGAATTGACTTAAAACTCAAACAGGTGAAGGGATGAGAAGGGATGTTAAAGGATAGGATACAAGATTGGCTTTGTTTTCTGGAAAAGAGTTATCTCCTTAGTGTTACGCCGACCTCTGTGGAAGAGTGGTTATCACAGCGTCAGGGATCCCGGGCATGGGTGTCATATCATCACTCAGGTCATCTTCGCAATTAGCCAAAAGTGGCAAGAAAGCGAAGTAAAGTAAACCAAATCCATCAATCAATGCATGGTGTTACAGATGTTACGGTCCGTTACTACGAAAAACCAGGAGGTCATCCTCGTCCATCGGTGTGTTCTCCACCACAAGGTTTTAGTGTTCTCTTCATCTTCCAGGGTAAGACTTTACTTTACGTCCTTTTCCTAAGGAATACGTGTCATATATCGTTGGAAAGCTTATTGTATATGGAATTCAACAACGTAAATACCAAAGCGAGGAAAAATTACCTAAAAAAAAGGTAAAGTGCTCCCCTGTGCATAGCACCACGCCATCAAGGCGTATAGGGGATGTGGGGGTAACGCCCAACACTTTCTTGATCCGGTCGTGAGTGGGGTGATGTGATCAGCATCACGCCCCTGACCGCCTTTACCCCCCAGGGTTTCCCCCAGGTACCCATGTTATTCGACGCTGGTTGGGCGCCGGGGCCGCTTCCATCGTTATAAAAGTTCCCGGATTTGAACCGGCCGGGGATCGAACCCGGGACCTTTAGCATGGTAGTCAGACGCGTTACCGACTTTTTTTTTTTATTTCACTATTCTTTTTACATCAATGGATTTTTTTCCTACATGTATACATACAATTACATTACATCCAGATATTTACCAAAATATTGTGACAATCTGACATTTTGTTTTTTTGATTGTTTCCATCTAGATCTTTTAAGATACATTGTATATATTGTGATATTTGGTTCAAACTTTTTGCTATATATATAGTATATTGTATGTGCTATTAGCCACACAATAGCATTTTGTTTCTTCACAGGGAAATGTTTGAAGTCTGGTAATATACATATTTTTGCTTGAAAGCATTTTGGCGATATACGACAGATTTTGGCAAGGCACATAATGAGAAAGGCCCAAATTTCTGGAATTCCTTTACATGTAGTGAGGCGATGTTCATTTGTATCCACCTCTCCACATTGTCTACACTCATTTGTTGGTAATCTTTTTATTTCATTTAGTCGAACATTTGTTGGAACGAGATCATGCACCAGGGTATACCACAAACTTCGTATGTCCGTGTCAAGGAAAGGCTTGTGGAGATTTTGCCATACATTTGACCAAATAACATTAGGAAATTTTTTCTCTAGTCGACTCTGCTGCAAGATAAGTTGTCGTTGAAAATGTTCATACAAATATTTGGACAAAGTATTCTCCTTCAAATCCATGGGAAACTCCACATAACTCCATTCTTGTACAAAAATTCGTACATACATAGGGTTCTTCGTTAGTTGAGACAAGTTGGGTGGATTTTGCGGTGGCAACGTATCGGTAAATATACGCAACCACATTGATGTAATCGACTGTTCGATTAAGTACAATTTATAATTTCTAGCTAAAAATAGCGACTTACATTTATTTTCAATATTCCATAGTTCTAGACCACCTGTCATTTGTGTTTGGCACATGATCGGGAAAGGTACCCGAAAAAAATGTCCGTACCACATGAACCATCCCACAGCAGACTTTATTTGTCGGAGATATTGCTGTGTGATTGGCAACACTTGAGCGACATAATTTAATTTACTAAAAATAAAAGTGTGTAGGAACCAAACACGCTGAATTAAATTGAGTTGTCTTCCTCTCATTTGATAGCACTGTAACCTGATTTCGCTTACAATTTTCGTCCAGTTTAAATCCAGCATTCTGGATTCGGTAGTATGAAAAGTAATGCCCAGTATTTTGAGTTCGTTTACATATTGTATCCCTATGTCCGGATTTTCTTGCTTCCAGTTGCCAACAGGTAAAGCTTTTGATTTTGTCATGTTTCCTTCCGCTCCGCTGGCAGAACAATATAAACACATTGCATTTAGTATATTTTGAAGTTGGTTCGTTGTTGTTACACAAGCTGATAAATCGTCTGCGAATGTAAACACTTGCGTTTCAAGGAAAGCACTCGCTGCGGGTGGGGCTCGGCACTGAATATATCGGAGTAGCGGGTCCAAGGTCAAAGCGAAGAGAAGCATACTCAAGGGGCACCCCTGGCGAATGGATCTCGTCACGTGTATTGCAGGAGTCACGAATCCATTGATAAGAAGACGGGAGGTTCCTTTCTATAGAAACTTTGCAAAACAGATATATAAGCTTCACTGAAGCGATAGGCTCGAAGTACTTCAAACAAATATTGGTGAATTACAAGGTCAAAAGCTTTTGTAAAATCAAAGGATAGTATACAAGCTGATGTTTGTTGCATTTCATAATAAGATATGACATCACGTATACCCGCCATCGTTGAAAATATATTTTGAGTTTTACTGACACATGTTTGCTGTGAACTGAGTAAGGAAGATAATATAGGTTTCAGTCTATTAGCCAAGACTTTGGCCATAATCTTATAGTCACAGTTTAGTAAAGTAATGGGCCTAAAGTCAGTCACTGCACTCGGACGCGTTTTTTTGGCAATCAGTACAATTATACCTTCATTTTGAAGCACGCATTTGTTTCGAAAAGCATCTTGTATTATCTTGACCAATTCATGTTTCATAATATCAAAAAAACGTATATAAAATTGGTAGCCTATGCCATCGTTCCCAGGAGTGCGCTTAACGTTACAAGTACGCAGTGCTTCATACACCTCATCGACGGTGACGTCACTATCTAACAAATTTCTGTCTTCGTCCGTCAAAAATTTATTTACCGAGGTGAGCAATTGTTGTACAGCCAATTGATCTACTTCTTTACCAGTATACAAATTTTTATAATACGTGTAAAGCGCCTGTGATATACCTTGTTGAGTTCTATGTGTATCTCCGCCAGAATCGACAATATTGTTTATCAAAAGAGCTCTCTTTTGTTTTTGTGTTTGTACATAGTGAAATAAAGAGGTTCGTTCATCTTGCAAGGATGACGCATGAGTAGCTCTTATCTTTATACCCTCCAAATGATGCCGTTGCAACGTAAGGATTTGTGCTTTGTATTTTTGTATCTGTGGATAATGTTCGGTGACGTCAGGTCGCATACATAACTCATGTAAACATTTGTAATAGAAGTTCAACATTAAGTTCCGGTCACGTGCACTCTCTTTCCCTAGCCATCGAAAATAGGATTTTATTCGAGGTTTTACGTATTTTACCCACCACGTATTGTAATCAGTATAGTGTTTTTGTTGCCGGCACCAATACTTCCATTTTTCTTCAAACATATCATCATTAACATTAGGCTGTTGAAGTAGGGCAGAGTTCATTTTCCAATAGGACGGACCCCAAACTAATTTAGATTCTTGTAGATTAATACTCATTCTGATTGCTATATGATCTGAAAAAGGTACCGGCAAAGCATCTATTGTCGTCACATATTTTATAGTATGACCAAGTGTATAGAATCTGTCCAATCTAGAACCTGCTTTGTTATTGAAATAGGTAAACACTATATCCTTTCGTTTTTCGGTCCAGATGTCCTTCAGCTGTAAATCGCTGATTAAGGTCGTTAATGCTAAACTATTTTGAAACTTGCCTACACAATCACGTGATCGCAGAACTAGATTAAAATCACCACCTAGGATTATACACGAATCATTATTTGGAAGTAAGTATACTATGTCGGTCTGGTAAAATTGTTCCCTTTTCCATCTGTTTTGCTGTCCTGGGGGGGCGTAGATATTAACAAAAGTATAGTGTTGACTTTGAAAACTAATTCGCCTCCCATCGACTAATTTCTTTACATTTTGTATTTCTATACCACTTTTAATTAAAATTGCGGTCCCTCTCCCGCTTGTCCCCAAGTTGACAATAGCCTCGTACCCATACAAGAAGTTAAAATCTACAATACAAACTTCCTGCAAGTATAAAATGTCAATCGAGTGAATTCGGACAAAGTCCGCAAGCAATTTGCATTTCACTGGAGTCAAGATCCCATTGATATTAAGGGTACACAGACGAGTGCTGTAATTCATGCACAATATGAAGTTATAATAAACTGAATATAAGAATACCACGTAAATGTGCATTTTTGGTGCTCAATTACACTAAAGTAAGTATTATTCCTAAGTGGCTTCAGAATGATAATAATCGTTCATGTGCATGACACAATTTACACTATTTTTTCTACCTGTTATTATATCGATATTCATCTTGTAACTCACTATCATGTAATATGTAACATTACACTGTATGCATTAGGAAAGTAAACAAATTTCTGTCCCGCACTACACCCGTAAATCATTCTCATCTCAAAACATAAACAAACATTTCTCCTTACACAAACTACCTAATGAAAGGAGGTAAATGTTTGCCTGATTAGAACTGTCCACAAAAGAAAACTAAACTTGCTTACATTCTTCAACATTACTAAACTCTAATTTCTGCCCAGAATGCATTAACTATGCTTTCCACTAAATAAATCTGGGGTAAGTTTGTTACTCGTCGAAGGTTTCTCTTTAATTACATTTCCTGAATGACTTGTTAAACTACCCTTTGAAACATCTTGTTTTGGGGTACCAGGTTCTACTCTAAAGTCGTTATGAACTATTGTGGAACTTACGCATTCATTATTTTTCTTCTTCTTTCTACGTAGCACCATGGACTCTTCCGCCACTGACCGTAACCTTGATACAGATCTTGACCGTGATTTCCTAGGAGAGGTAACTACGGGGAATTCTGCCTCCGCGAACAAAGCACTTGGGGGTGGGGGCGGGGGTACGTGATGCATCTCCTCTGAAATGGTCAATGTTGGCTGCTCCATCTCTTCCCTTTCTGTTGGTGCATTCTTCTCACTAACTTCCTGTCTGGTACCTGTCTCCTCGTCGGTGAGTCTGGGGCTATCCGTGTTCCCTCCATTGCTATCTCCTGACGCTGGGACTGCAACTAACGGAGCTGAATCTCTTGGTTTAGTCCGTACGGGTAGCACAGTTGGTTCATATACCATCGGTACATTGTCAGCGGGTATATTAACCGGACCCCTGCGGGGCTGGTTCCCTGAGGATCGACGCTTAGGGCACTGAGCAACTACATGATCCTCCCCCGAACACGCGAGGCACGTACGCACCTGCCCAGGGTATGTTACCCAATAAGAGTCTCCATTCATTGTTACATATGAGGGTATGGGTTTACGTAGTATCATTTTAATCAAGACACGTCCAGTTCGAGTAGGGTAAATGTGATCTACAGAGTATGTCTCGTCTTCAATTTTTAACACTTCCCCATAAGACCTCATGACACGACTTATCACTTCTGCACTTAATTCAATTGGGACTACATGGATTCTGACGATTACATGCCGCTGGTGGGCCCATTCTACTTCAACTTTATGATCACCATCTACGTCACTGTAGATTACCTCAGCACCAAAATCATTTAGTAACCTTTCTCCTACCACTTTTGTCGCAAATTTCACGTACAAACACTTACGAAAGTAATCTATTTCAAAACTGAGCACTTGGTTCGTAGGCACTTGGTAGACATCATGAAACCATCGATGAAAATCCAATGACGTAGGTCGCGTTTTGACCTCACGGAAAACAAATTTCAAGGTGTTTTCTCTTTGTGTATTCATCGTGAACTATTTCATCGTATCTTCACTGGCTCACGGTAATTGTAGTCAAAACCTCGCTTGCACTCCAAAGGAAATAGAACTAACACAACACTAGCAAATAGTATACGGCCCTAGCTAACTCGGACAGTTCGATCACTAAGCCTTCTCACGCGAAGAGCGGAGCTCGGTACGAACTGATACCTGCACGATCTGCAGGCAGACTGGACTGAGCCACCGCGGCCACCCTGGAAAAATTACCTGGAGGACGAAATAATAAATACCGATGTTGTCTGGATATGCGAAATTGAACGTGCTGAGTAAATCTTTCGATGATGAATCACATTTTTAGGGGTGAAATGAGTGCTAATGGAACCTAACTTAACAGGCCTAACCTAATCTTGTAGGCATACCTCGTCCCCGTGAATGGTTCGTGGGGCTATCGTGAATGGTTCGTGGGGCTACCCGTGAATGGTTAGTGGGGCTATCGTGAACAGAATGTGTAAAAAGAAAAAGGTACTTACCCGAAGAGATGCCGGCTGTCTGCAAGCACGGTTTTGAACGATGCACTAAACTATTACTGGGGATAAACGTATTTTACACTATCTATACAAGCTTTTGGAACCTGTTCTTTTTCAAGCACCATACGCACGCACAACGCACCGAGAACGCAAGGAAGCAATCACCACGCAGAACGCAAACGAGCAAAGCACACGCATTCACAACGCGGACACAAAGACGAGCCTGCAGTGTTGTTAACCCCCATCGATTACCACCAAAAGGCAATAAGGTCTTCGGTGGTGAGATCGGTGGTGAGATCTAAATTATACCACTTGTCGCGTTCAGCCGACAATTTGCAAATACAATAACCCAAACTACAAATTTCGGAATTTTATGGTTTGATAGTATAATAGTTATTGATTGCTAAAAAGAAAAGTGTTTCAGTTTTGCAAACATTTCGAGAAACAAAAAACATCATAACTTCGAAACTATTGAGCGTACAGAGTTGAAACTGGTGTCATTGTCAAGCTGTTGGTCTAGGAGACCGTGCGATACCAAAACAATACTTTCATTTGGAAACTGAAGAAACAGTTGTCTTAATTTTCTCGCATTTCTCACGAGAGGTTATCTATCCAGGTGGTTGCCAGTTCGGGTTGCAAGTCGCTTCACCCTTCCGGTCCTGAGTTTGGCCCCCACGGTTGTAATTCAAACTTGGAGACTGTACGAATGACAGTCCTTTCACAGCATGTTTGATTTCTCATCAGCAGAGCCCGGATTTGTATGTAGTTACATATTCTATTCCTTTCTAGATGCATGCCTTGAAAAGGAAAATGTCAACGAATTATGTAACTGACATGGTTTTGCATAAGTTTTATGTTACATATTTTTACATATTTGCCAGGCCATTACATATTTTACATATTTGCTAATTTACTTTACATAAAACAACATATTTCGGTCCTATCTTGATCCTTTCCCCCATATTTTCGATCTCTGAAACATGATTACGAAAATGTGTAACTCATGTGATGTCATATTTTCTAATCAATGAGATGTATAGTGCATACGGTCACCTAAGTCGAAAGACAGGCAGAAATAGAAATATGGGAACTGTCATTTATCGATAGATGCTGGAGTTCCCCCCCCCTTCCAATCCCCTTTTTCGTTACATATTTTCGTTTCGCTTTTAGGTTTAAGCAAAGCATCTAGAAACTTGGCATCGGTGGACAAGAAAGCTACTTTCCTGTACGTAGCGAGTTACGCAATATGTTCCCTTGCACAAAAAGTAAAGTAGTTATGTATTTTCATTCCATTGTTCTTTTTGTAGACGCTTCTTCTTTACAATTTCTTTCGAAAGTTACGAAGAGCTATCTTACATATTTACATATTCTAGAATAATTTGCGATGTAAAAAGTCATTAACAATTGACAAAATTGATTTCTTAAATATGTACACGTTGCTGTGTGTTTACAAATTTGATACAAATTTCAATTTGAAAAAACTTATGTCCTTAAAATTATGTTGAATATGTTCAAATTAAAAAATACATATCCAGCAGAATTCTTGAAATTGCTGGGATACTTGATTATTATTGATGATACGTATTATTTGATACTACATATTTAGGTACATATTTTATCAATTATTGTTACATATTTATGTACATATTTTCTACTTTGATATTACATAAAAATACGGGGTCTACTCGTCAGCACTGACAACAACTCTTATCGCTGATGAATCCCGAAAGAAATGCCATATTTCCAGGTGAAATTGAAGAAACGGTTGTCTTAACTTTCTCGCATTTGCGTATGTGGTCTACAGCTCTACAATTGGTGAAAGTTGTAAAATGGAACGAAAAATGCCAGCGCGAGAAAAATATTAATACACAATATCCTGAACTGTATGCAATCCGTGTATAAGGAATGTGATATTCGCCGACTAACAGTAAAGGATATCTTTGGACACAGCTGTGTTTATTGGCTTGTATGTAAGCTATTCGACCAGACATGCTACGCATACACTCTGGAGACTGTCCAGAAGATGTTACGAACCCTTTACCCTCTTTTTGCTCTGACAGAAGAGACAGAAAGTACACCGCCACGGAACGACTGCCCCACTTCTGGTTGTTGCCAGTTTCTCTGTGACACACAAAGACACCGAGGGCGCTGTTATATAAAGAGCTTTGTTAAAGGAAACGTAAACAAGATTTCAAGTAAGCTTTCGATCTGGTTGTCATGATTGATTCAAACCTTTTCCATTCTCAGAGGTGTTTGATCTCTGCTTGTTGATTGGATTTGTCATTGAGGTTGTGAGTACGCTTAAGAGGTTTCCGACAGATATAGAAACCACCTTGTTGTTAGTAATGGTTCAGCGATATCAATGGACGACTTCCGCATTGTTCTTGCTCTCATTCAAGGATCCAATTTCAGACCGCATTGTTGACCCCTTGCGCAAAACCCTCAATTGTCGCTGCAAATGCTGCGGATCGGTTTCTGCAGTAATTTGAAATCTCGATTCTTCACCGTCTCGTATTGCAGCGCTGACGAAAAGAGAGAAGCTGTCCCTTTCCAGAAATTTGCCTCCTCGCTTGTCTCCTTAGAAACAAAGTAATCTAACTAAGCCCCGCGACAAGTTAAGTTTGCAGTAACTTTTCGCCCATGTAGACCCAAACGTGCGCGCAGAATATAGTTCCGCTGCAGTGCTGCCGATTTTCTCAATGTCTGTGATATGAACAGCTCGGCGGTCGAGGCAAAACTCGCACGAGAATTGCTGAGCGCCGTTTCGCGCGGTTTAATACATAAAACCTGCTTCAAACTTAACCTGTCGCGGGGTATAGGATTTCTTCGATTACAGCAACCAGTCCACTAAAACAACAACGTATAAACGAAAACAAATCAAATCAATCCGAAAAAGCCATAGCCAGAGTCACAAGGGGTCATTTCATAGTTTATGCAGCACTCTTCACGCTGCTTGAAGAAGCATAGTGCATTGCATGCAAATGAGCATATTTCTGAGATATGTTCAATAAATCGTTGGCCTGCTCAATTCAGAAGTAGACTCTTTGCAAGTTAAAAGCTCTGAGATGCTGAAAAATCTTTCATTTGGTTCAACTCTGAAAGATAGTATTGGAAAGTTTGGTTTACGGCTTCAATCAGTTACGCAAATGTTCCACTTTTGGTGCATCAAGGGCAACACCTGTATGTAGAGGAAATGATGAAATTCAACATGTTAGCACCAGTTCTGCAATGAACTCAAAGGCAAAGTGACCGGTTTAGGACCGTATTTTACCATATCATATATTAGTTCAATGTATTGAGAGTGGCGGCGATTAGGGGTGGGGGCATGGGGCAGTTCCCCCACCCTATACGCACTTTTTGTCCCGACACTATGGTCTCTCCATGCTAATTATTGTCTACCAGTGGATTTGATCCAAAATCATTTGCCCGAATTCCATTTTCAATACGATTCATTCTAATTCCAGTAAGTACAGAGCATTCCCTGACATTCGCTACGAGACTTGGCGGCAAGCGGCCCGGCATCAGCGCTTGTCTTTCCCGGTGAACGGGTCCACGACAGTCGCTTATATTAAACCTCGTAAAAAAGTTTAGAGTAACAGGGTCAGTTCTGAATAGAAGTGGAAAGAAAAATGGGGAAATAAAGTATACAAAGACAATCCGCACACCATCCGTGAGTTTAAAGAGAGTATTGTACGAGAAATCGGGAGAATTACAGTAGACGAACTTGCACGTGTAAATGCTAATTTCCTTCGGAGATGTCAGGAATGTGTTGCAGCAGAGGGACGTCATTTTCAACACCTTCTGTAGTCAAGGTTAGTACACAATATGAAAACTGTAATTTTAATAGCCGACTCTAGCGACTGTCGCTGACCCGTTCACCGGGAAAGACAAGCGCTGATGCCGGGTATATAGCCGCTGAGTCTCGTAGCGAATGTCAGGGAATGCTCTGTAGAAAGTAAACTGTCCTTGCTCCTCCCCTACCTCGCTCAATTAAGACACCTAATCGTCGATGCTGTGTACATACATTTTTAAACAACAAAAACAAGATGTAACAAACGCAAGTAAACGAAACACTGCTGAAAAAAATATATTACGCTCTCACCAATATCAATAGAAATGAAGCACCTAAATTTAGGGAAACACATGACTCTGCATTAAACTACATATCTCCTCAACACCTGACTCTAAAGGCACGAAACAAAAACCAATCTCTAGACGAAATCATAAGCTATGAATTTGGTATAGTGACTTTAGGACGTAAAGTACATAGTTTCTTACATATTTGCTGTTTTTTATGTCTGAAACCAACTTTTACGCTAATTCTAAAAACTAACGAAAATATTTGAATATATCTAATTCAGTTAATATTTATGGTAGCTCTATCAAACAAAAAACATAATTTAGCAACTTTCCTGCTCTTTTCATTTTGGTTATTTTCACTTTTTGTGTACAATGCATTATTTTCGAGATATATATATTTTTTTAATTTTGAAGGTGAATTTTTGCCGCCATTTTCCAAGATGGCGATTTTTTAATATATTGTTCAAACTACACAATTCCGCACAATCTGGCACAAAAGACATTTGTGTTGCAATTATTTCGGGGTAAAATCGTTTATTTCCTCTACTAAAATATATACGATTACTGGTTACAGCGTTTCATCTCGAATTTAAATATATATTCTTCATAAAACTTTTTACGAGAACTTTTCAAATAGGAACAAGAATTTACTTTTCAGAAGATTAGAAAGTGAAAAATAGAAATATATATGCTATGTTATGTTGTACCATATTCATTCAGCGCCATTAATCATATCCTGCTTTGTTATACTACTCAAGCAAAAATCAGAATGTTAGAGACATACACGTAAGTACCATCTAGTGCTATTTTTATCGAACATCCGCTCGTCTGCAGTTTTTCCGGGTTTAAGCACAGTTCCGGAATGAATGCTGGTTGTATGCACTGATGTGCTAGTTTAATCTGTTTAAAATAAATTATGGTTTGAGTGTTCCATATTTCAAAAAATATATTTTTGTATGTATAAATTGAAATGTATTAGCGTCTATCAAATAAATAATTGTTAAAGAACGATGCCAAATTCCATGGCGTTGAGGGGGCTATGTCTACGCATCCATTTAGTAATCGTATGGTAAGATGAGAGCTCACTAGTAAAATAATGTTTACGTACCACTCCCTTCCTTTCGAAAATCCTGGGCACTGGTACACACAGATGCCAAATTATCAGTTGACGCAAAAAGGTTGACTCCAGTCTCGCATTGAATGCTTGAACCGTTAATGATGCATTTTTGGTGCATTTAAATACAGGAATGCATCAAAAGGTACTTTTATCAGCTGGTGTTCTGTGTGA
Source organism: Lepisma saccharinum (assembly GCF_977018435.1). Lineage (NCBI taxonomy): Eukaryota > Metazoa > Arthropoda > Insecta > Zygentoma > Lepismatidae > Lepisma > Lepisma saccharinum. The sequence goes on along the minus strand of NC_139251.1, from coordinate 25,712,542 downwards.
TGCACTAAAAATTCGCCAGTTGATACAATCATTTCAAATAAAGCAAAATTACATATCTAACTGTGTCAATGTATAAAAACTACATCAATCTTGCATTTCGAGTTCTATGTGTGGGATCGTTAGTTTGAAAAAGGCCCTTTGCACCTCTCCAGTTCATTTTCTCACACATAAACACAAGCGTGTGTACAGTAAACAAAATATCTGCAACAAAGTGATCCAGATAGTTCGGGACAAACACCCACGACCTGTTTTAATTCTCGAGGAGGCATTCGAAGCGATCGGGTCACGTGCCGATCCGAACCGAACTGTGCCGATCTTAACCGAAGTGTGCCGATTGGAACCGAACGCTGACGAGAGTTACTTTCCGTTTGAATCTGCCAATGCTCGTCTGTGCTCGGCCGTGCCGAAGGTTCATAATGGATTTGCTGTCTCGATTGAGCATATTGAGCCGTACCTTCCTGTGGATGCTTGGAAGTGCCCGGCCTCTGACATTCCTCAAATGAAAACATGTGGCGGACCGGTCCACGCGGCGCGATCCGCAGATAGCTTTCGGAGAAGACGCGCGGTATAAATGACCAAAACAAAATAGATCATCGTTGACGTCATGATTAAGGAAGCATTTAGCGCTGGTGCCAAGACGCATCAGCGGGCCACGTGCTTCGGAACAGATGCCCCGAAGGGGGTATAGGGGGGGGGGGGGAGAAAACTACATTCGGGATTCCGCCCCAGATAAATTGTCTTTCGGCTAACTATTTTTATCCTCCCGTATGCAGGCGCATATATATTAAGATAACTGATATTCCGAGTGGTGGAGGATGCGATTAAGCTATGGGGATCGGTGCGTAATGTCGGACCGAATTAGTCGAGCGATTATTGGTCCCCTTCGCCTCCACAATGCTTTTCGGGAGCTCCAGCCAATTGGCGGTCGCCCTGTGCGTATGTCTTTGAGGGTGACGTTTATTAGCGTGCTTGTCTCGGGAGGAAAGGTTCCGGGTGTGTTGCAAGAGCGGCCCGATGTCAGTGGCGTGACGTCGGTTGTGTGCTTATCTGGGTCCTATATGCACAGACATTACAACGTGTCCTCACATTTGTATTTTTCTCGTTTTGCGTCTCTTTTCTGTCCATTTCGGCTAATCGCAATGATAAGAATAGGGTGGTAAGCCATTAAAGAGTGGTGGGTGGAATCTGCTGGCTGTCACTGCGAGTGGGGTAGAAGTAGCGCGTGCGGTGTTGCCACGTTTAACGTACATCGCATCTCTGTTTAGTAAAATCGGTTTCGCAATGTGAGTTTACAATGGGTTTTAAAAACAGCTGCAAAGAGCTTCAAAATGAAACCAAGATCGTTTATTTAGAACTGCCAAACACTAAGAAAAAATTGTTTCACACATTAGATTTTTTGGCAGATTAACAAATTTGCAAATTGAGAATCGATTGATTGATTTGGTTTATTTGACTCCGATTTTCTGCAACATTTCGCTAATTGCGAAGATGAGGATGAGTGAAGATATGATGAAATTGATGAGCGGACAATCAAACCCATGCCCAGACCGTGATTCGAACCCGGGACCACTGGTGTCGTAGCGCGCTGTAATAACCATTCTGCCACTGAGGTCAGAAGAACATTAAGAATTACATTTAAAACCAGTGGCGGCGATTGGGTGACAAAACTTGGGGAGCAAGGACAGTTTACTTTCTCTTGGTATAAAGAAGTCCTCAGATTTTTTCCACAGAGGGACAAGCAAGGTATTATTCCATGGGACATATTACCCCAATAATAATGTTACCCCCTCAGAAACAGCATTTGAATTTGAAACTATCGCATTAATGTAAATTACTATGACTGAAATCAAATTATACGTCTGAAATATATACTTTTAGGTTGACATTCTATTTATAAGGGGCAGGTGTGGCCATCCTTAACCACTCCCCCTTCCAGACGTCCATGTTCCCACATTATTAAACTTTTACCTAGTAATTTAGTGTAGAGGAATCTTATCGCTGTTATTAAACGATATTATACTTTTAAAGAAAATTAAATATTTTCAAGCCGATTAAAGTTCAAAGCAACTACGAGGGAAGGGGGTGCAGTGGCGTAACCACAAGCGGACAATGGGCATTGTTCCTCCCCAACTTTGGGTGGAAATCAATTTTTGAGGGGCAAAAATTGAGGTAAAAGAAAGCAAAGCTAGTTGAATCTAAGAGTAGCAGGACAAATTAAAATTACTCAAGATGGAAATAGTTTTCACGTCTTTCTTGCATTATTTCTTCCAGACGAACACTTACAGGAGGGCACAGAGGGGCAATTGCCACCCTCCATATCAAATTTTATACAAATAAAAACACATTTCCTGAAATTTTCTTGCTCGTCTTGGCAAGTTCAGAGCCGTAGCTAGGGGGCGGCGGGAGTTGCCTCTGGGCGCCGAAAGATGTAAATGAAAAAAAATGTAAAAGAGAATGCCATGGCGCCCCATGAAATTTTGTGCCATATTAAATCAATATTGTTTTCAGTTTGCAAAAGTTTGGATCTAAAAATTTTCTTGCTTGCTTCGCTCGCAATTTTGTTGTTTTCTGTAATGCATTGTAAATTACCAGAGAGAGAAGTTATAACTTTTAAGTACTTCAGACTCTTGCTGCTAAACAGTTTTGTCCTAAATGCATATTTGGAGGAAAAGGAACGCAACACATTTCAGAGACAATTTATTTATTCTTTATGGTGCGCCTGTGTTACTTTTGCCGCCCCCCCTAATGAAAGGGTCTGCGCACGCCTATGTAGCTACCCCACGCTCCCATAATCGTACCGTATTTAAAATAAATTACGATCGTACCACACGTTTCTTAATTAGAGAATTTCAAATAGTCAAATAAGTCAGTTCTTCCATTCCTACAGAATTCAGTGGTGACAAACAAACCTCAAAATCGAATAGAGAACTGCTTCAACAACAATTTTATCTTTCAAAGTGGTGTGGGGAAACAGCTACCAAATAGACAGTGTACATATTTGTGTGCTCCAGGCAGGTGTGTGTGTTTTTAAGGTAGATATGACAAATGGCTACACAAACAGCATCACTATCAGGACAAAAATAGCAGAAAACATCTGCATTGTGGATGTTTTTCCTAAAAATCTTTCAACATCTGCACTACTCCTGCCTCGAAAACAAAATACAGATGGCCCTTTTGTGAGTTGAATCACTTTCGTTCTCAGATTCCGCATGAATATTTTCTTAAGAATTCATTTCATATTTCGAAGCTTGTTAATACCGGAAGGAAGATTAAACAATGTATCTGGGTTATTTTAAATATTTCTTAAAATCATTTTTGTCTCTGACCAGTTACCTCTCGTACATTAATTTCTATGAATTACCTACATCACAGATGGGAACCCAAGGTCGAATTACACTGAAAAGCTGCTGCCTCATCAGAAACTAAGTCACGGAATTTTCATTCGTTCTCGAACGGCGCCTTCTTACAAGAAGGCCTGTGCAGATACTCTTGTTTACATGTAACGTCATCAATAATAGGCGAGGATTCTATGGAATTTAGTTTTGCGCGCATGCGCATTTGCGTCAATGGTCGTGAGGAAGGCAGACTAACTATAGTATACCTTACTTTTCACAATGCCATGAATGTCGCGTGTTGGGTGCTGGACTCATGTTCTCGCTGCCGGAGGTACCAGGTTCAAATCTTGACATGGTAACGATACTCCGTTGTGAGTGTGCCTTCATCAATTTAATTCAACCATCATTCATCCTCATCGTTGCGATTAGTCTAAAGAGGAAGAAAAGCAACGTGAAATAAGAAAAACTGCATTGCCCAGACACTCCCGGTAGTATACGGAGTGGTTAGCACATCGCGCTACGACGCCAGTAGTCTTGGGTTCGAATCCCGGCCTTGGCATGGGTGTTCTTTGTGAGTGTCCCTTCAATCATTTCATCACATCATCCTCATCTTGGCAATTAGATAAAAGTGGTAGCAAAGCGAATTACAATATATATATACACACACACACACGTATATTTAGCCTATATATATATATATATATATATATATATATATATATATATATATATATGCGTGTGTGTGTGTGTGTGTGTGTGCACACTGGGATTTCTTACTCCTCGTCTCGATTTAACTCAATTTTTACTTAAATTGTTCTGATATGGAAGTTATCATTCACATTTCTATTTCTTAAATATTTACTAGAAAGTGATTTCTTTTAATGGATATCGTTAATGTAAACTTTTATCTTCCCTCTACAATCTAATAAAGGATGTGCATTTCTTCATCGGAGGCCATTGACCCCTCAGACCCTCCCCCGCTACGGCCTTGCCCTCACGTTAATTATGGTTGGAAGTTTAGTCATTAAAGAACCACTCAGAACTCTTCATTTCGCTAATTGGTGAATCCTCTCCGATCGCAAACGATTATACCCGACAGTTCCCGAACGCACGAAGAAAAGGAGGCGTGAGTATTCAACGCACGGGTATAAAATTAACAAACAAGTTGCTCTCTTACTTTCTATGTCGGGTGGTTAGCACATCGCGCTGCGACGCCAAGGGTCCCGGGTTTGAATCCCGCTCGGACTTGGTTGTTTGTGAATGTCCATTCATCAATTTCATCATTTCATCACTCATCCCCATCTTCGCAAATTAGCCAAGAGGCACAAAACGCGAAGTAAAATAAACTAAATCAATCAATCAATCAATCTATGTCGGATAATTTTGTCAAATTTCTATGATGCTAGAAGTTATCGTGAAAATTACAGTATTCTACCGTTAAAATTTAACAGTGTGCCTGTTGATTTATAAAAACGGGGCACAACCTTTTTTTCGTGAACTTATGACGTCGCTTCTCTGTGCTGTGAACTGCTTGTTTCCGTAAGAACTTTTTATTTTAATTACGATATTTTGTAAATGGCTTAAGTCCCTATATTGAGTCAAGGGTGCAAATCGACCAGTGATGAATTCAGGGCATATCCCAAGGGGGGGGGGAAGTAATGCCCCCGAAACTGGCAGAGCATTCGGACAAAAGCTAAAAAATTTGTCAACCGTGTTCATTCTGGCTTCCTTTCATTCACTTTAATTTAACGTAGAAAGTACTGTTTCTTTTTCCTTAGCGGTAATAGGCACCGAACTCAGTCCTCTTTATAATTAAAAGTCAAAATAATGAACGAATTTAAATTATCGTCTGTTTTATTAACTGCTAAATTAAGAAATCTGATAGATCAGGATACGATTAAAGCTTGAGTGAAGGTGTGAACTGAGGGGAAGGAGGAATCCACAGAAAGTTTCATTCATGATAAAGTATGGTAGTAAGCAACACTGCCAGGTGCTGTTATCCGAGCCATCCACAGATATGCTGTAGAAAGCCTAGGCGCCTTAGTTAGCTGAGGGGGCTTGGGAGAATGATTCCCCCCTCCTCTAACGACGTCCGATATGAGTCATGTACATTGTAAAAAGATTACTGGAGAAACGACATTTTAAGAGCAGATCTCCGTGGCGGAGTGGTTAGCACAGCCCCGTAGGACGCTAGGGGTCCCGGGTTCAGGTCCCGCTCTCTGTATGGGTGTCAACGAGTCAACCAATTTGTTTACAGCAGCTGGTTGAATCAGTCCACTTCAGTAGTGTATCACGATTTCTACAATGAACGAAATTATTGAACATAGAGTTTGCCTTAAATTTTGTGTTGCGAACGAAATTTCGTGTGCTGACTCGCTAAAAATGTTAGAAAAGACTTATGGTGAATCAGTTTTATCAAAAACACGGGCTTACAAGTGGTACAAAGCGTTCAAGGAGGGCCGAGAGATCGTCGAAGACATGCCTCGTTCTGGACGACCTTCGACCTCTTCAACCGATGAAAACATCGAAAAAGTGAAGGAAATTCTGCTCGATAATCGCCATTGCAGCTTAAGAGAGATAGCTAGAGACCTTAACATCTCTCACGAATCTGTTCGTTCGATTTTGGTGGATATTTTGGGCATGAGACGCGTCGCCGCACGGCTTGTTCCAAAAGAGCTGGATTTTCTTCAAAAACAGTACCGTGAGCAGGTCTCTTTAGACATACTGGATCGCGCCAATTCTGATCCCACATTCATGGAACGCATCATAACTGGTGATGAGACATGGGTCTACGAGTCTGACATGTAAACAAGTCAACAGTCATCAGAATGGAGGACAAAAGACGAGCTGAAACCGAAAAAAACACGTCAAAGTCGCTCAAAAGTCACGGTGATGCTCATTGTTTTCTTCGATATTCGTGGTTTGGTGCATCATGAATTCGTTCCAGAAGAACAGACGGTCAATAAAGAATACTATTTGGCCGTATTGAAGCGTTTGCGTGAGAAAATTCGTCAGAAACGGCCAGATTTGTGGAACAACAATTCCTGGATTTTACACGACGATAATGCGCCATCGCATAAAGCGACAGTTGTGACCGAATTTAAGGCCAAAAACACAATAAATACCATCGAACAACCACCGTATTCACCAGATCTGGCCCTGTGTGACTTCTTTAGGTTCCCGAAACTAAAATTGCCGCTCCGAGGTACCCGTCTTGACTCGATTGAAGCCATAAAGCGAAATTCGTGGAAGGAGCTGAAGGCCATACCGGAAAGCGTCTATGAAAAGTGTTTCCAAGACTGGAAAAAACGCTGGCATATGTGTGTTGCATCAAATGGGGATTACTTTGAAGGCGACAAAATAAATATTGATGAATATATGAAAATTGTGCGTTTTATTTAACAATTCTTGGTACTTTTATGACAGAATATATTATCCTTAGTAAAGCATATTTGAGATCACTTAGTTGTTACAACAAAAACTCTCTCCCCAAAACTTTTTTCTTGCTGGGGATTTTTTTTAGGACAAGATTGTGATGGGGGAAATCCCCCTGTCCCCCCAGGATTTCGCACCCTGTGTGAAACTATTGCTTCCGGTTTACAGTGGCGTCTGCTGTGCTGGAAATTTCAATAAATAAATCTGTTAATGTGTAAACTTTTGTAATTAATTTTAGAAAAACTTAAAAAATGAGTACATTAGTATTGCGCGGTATAAATTACGCAGTAATGCTATGGCGGATTCTACATGTTACCGCGTTAATGCCGGTAAACCAACTTTTTTCTTATATTTTTATACATTTAGCTATAACATATGTGTAATTGATCATTATGCAAACAATTAGATCAAGCTTTTTAATATATGTGTGGCGTAGGGATGTGACGACCTCATCGCCCAGTGACTTGTTCACTGCAGTTAGTCAACCAACAGAGTGAAATGGTCAACATTTTTCTCTGTTGGGATTTACAGAGCTGTCCTGTCATGGCTCTATGAGCGTCCTACAATCGGCAGAAGTGGGGTATGGTTGGTGGACTACAATGTGATCCTCCCAGCTAGATCCGAGGGATCCGCTGACCAACGACAGGTGCGGTCCTCCATTGGGGGTTAGGCGTAGAGCTGACAACTCTGCACTGTAAAAAGACATGTCAAGAAAAAGCAATATGAGGCCATGGATGTTCCCAAGGTAAAATATTCCGGAGGTAAAATAGTCCCCCATTCGGATCTCCGGGCTGGGACTACTTTGTGAGGTCCCTGGACTAAGGATAAGATGTACATTAGGAATAAGGATATTAAATTAGGCACTTGGAAGTTCTGAGCCTTTACCGGCCTGGGGCATTTCAGTGTACAGTTAATGAGATAGTTAAGTATAAATTAGATGTAGTAGCTGTCCAGGAATTTAGGTGGTCAGGAGAAGGAAATTGTAAAACTAAAAATTATACTTTTTTTCTATGGTGGTACTGAATCATAATTTTGGAACAGGCTTCTTCATAAATAATAGAATTATCTCTGCTCTTAAAACAGTAGAATTTATTAATGATAGGATATCAATACAATTTTACAGGGTAGGTGGGATAAAATTGTTTTATTAAACATACATGCACCAGCTGAAGATAAAGATGATAATACTAAAGATTAATTTTATACAGAGTTAGAACAGGTCTTTGATAAATTTTCCCAGTATGATATGAAAATTCTGTTAGGTGACTGTAATGCACAGATTGGTAAAGAAGAGACATTTAAACCCACGATTGGTAAAGAAAGTCTTCATGAATTAAGTAATGATAATGGTATAAGATTAATTACTTTTGCAACCTCAAAGAATTTAATTGTGAAAAGTACCACTTTTAAACATAAAAATATCCATAAATATACCTGGTCTTCTCCAGATGGTAAAACTCATAACCAGGTAGATCATATTCTCATCGATAAGAGAAGGCATACTAGTATAATTGACGTTCCTTCACATAGAGGTGCTGACTGTGCCAGTGACAATTATTTAGTAATTGCTAAATTAAGAGAAAGTCTCGCAGTGATAAATCATAAGCAACAAAATCTAAAAGTTTTCAAATTTAATACAGAAAAATTTGCTGATGGAAGAATTAAGAAAGATTACCAAATTAAACTGTCAAATAGATTCGATGTTTTACAGGATTTAAATGATGATGAAAATATAAATGAAACAGACGCAAATAAGAATTGGGAGCACATACGTAATGCAATAGAATCAGCAGCTAAAGAAAAGTATAGGATACCATAAACCAAGAAAAAGTAAGCCATGTTTTCATAACGAATGTTATAATCTAATAGAAATAAGAAATCAGGCTAGACTTAGGTGGTTAAATAACTCTGATGATACAAATCTAAGAAATTATAATAGAATAAAGCGAGAAGTTAACCGCACGTTTAGAAGTAAAAAAAAAAAGATTACTTAAAAAGCAAATTAACGAAATTGAAACAAACAGCAAAAACAAAAATATCAGAGATTTATATAAAGGTGTAAATGAATTTAGAAAGGGGTGGCAACATAAAGTAAACTTGATAAAGATAAAAACGGTGACTTTTTGGCCGATCCAAGTGATATTTTAAATAGGTGGAAGAACTACTTTAATGACCTCTGAAATGTTCATGTAGGAAATAAATCAGAAGTAAATGAAGAACCTTTAGTTCCAGAACCTATCTTGACTGAAGTTAAAGATGCTATTACTAAAAGGCTAACAGAATAACAAAGCACCTGGCATTGATTTAATACCAGCTGAGTTAATTAAATATGGTGGAAATTCGTTAATATGTCATATTCATAAATTAATTTGTTTAATATGGAATAAAAAATAAATCCCTCAACAGTGGAAAGAATCCATAATTGTTCCTGTGTTTAAAAAATATGATAGAATGAACTGCAATAATTACCGTGGAATTTCTCTACTCTCAACAACATATAAAATATTATCTAACATTATTTTAACAAGAATAACCCCATATGCTAATGAAATTATAGGTGATTATCAATGTGGATTTAAACGTAACAGATCAACTACAGATCAAATTATTCTCATCAGACAGACACTTGGAAAAAAGTGGGAATATAATCAAAGTGTCCATCAGCTATTCATTGATTTCAAGAAAGCATATGATTCAGTCAAAAGAGATAAATTATAGTTTTATTATTAGTCGAGTTTGGAATACCTAAGAAGCTTGATAATATAATAAAAGTATGCACCAGTGAAACAGAAAGTAAAATTTGTGTGGGTATTAATGTGTCTGACAAATTTACAATTCATAATGTGCTAAAACAAGGAGATGCATTATCTCCATTGCTCTTTAATTTTGCCTTAGAATATGGTGTTAGGAAGGTAAAAGAAACTAACGAAGGACTAAAATTGAACGGTGTGACGCAGTTGTTAGCATATGCAGATGATGTATACTTATTAGGGGATGATATACAATTGAGAATAATGCTAAAATATTTTTCAGAGCAGCTAAAAGGATAGGTTTGGAAGTTAGCAAACAGAAAACTAAATATATGCTTACAGGCCGAAACCAAGTGTTAGGTAATAATCAAAATCTAATTATTGATAACAACTCGTTTGAACCAATTTCCAAATTCAAGTACTTAGGAGTAATACTAACAAATGAAAATTATATTAAAGAGGAAATAAAAAGTAGACTTGATTCAGGTAAAATATACAAAACAGTAATTTTGCCTGTATTATTATATGGATGCGAAACTTGGTCCCTTACATTGAAAGAGGAACATAAATTGAGAGTATTTGAAAATAAGATCCTTAGGAAAATATTTGGACCTAAAAGGGATGAGGAGACAGGTGAGTGGAGAAGGTTACATAATTTAGAACTACATAATTTGTATTCATGTCCAGATATTATTAGAATTAATAAATCAAGAAGACTTAGGTGGGCAGGCCATGTGGCACGAATGGGAGAGGAAAGAAGAGTTTACAGGATTCTTGTTGGGAAACCTGATGGTAAGAGACCTGTAGGAAGGCCAGGACGAAGATGGAGGGATAACGTTGAGATGGACCTATAGGAAATTGGTAGGGATGGAAAAGAGTATATAGATCTTGCTCAGGATAGGGACAAATGGAAGGCCTTTGTTGCTGCAGCCATGAACATTCGGGTGAGAAGGCTAGAGAGTTAGTTAGTTTTAATATATGTGTAATTGCTCATAGTATATTATGTAAACAATTAGATCAAGCTTTTAATATATGCGTAATTGCTCATTATATATTATACAAACAATTAGATCAAGCTTTTAATATATGTGTAATTGCTCGTTATATATTATGCAAACAATTAGATCAAGCATTTAATATATGTGTAATTGCTCATTATATATTATGCAAACTATCAAAACAAGCTTCTAAACCAGAATTTAAGTAAATTATTTATGTAAGTTAGACTGGTTTATGTACCCCACTCATCGTTCCCTATCGCGCCCTTCTAAAGACCGGGTTTCCCTCCCCGATTGGAGCTATTAGATAAAAGCTGTCGGTTCCACAAGCAGCGTTGGCAGTAGTTGTTGTTTCCTTCTTTCAGTTCCGCGCTTGGCAGAGGCTGTGTTGCTACATGAAGGCAAACTTCTCTTGGTGAAGGGCAGCGATGCATTATGGAGATGGCCCGGAGGGAAATGCCCCCGGAAATTATAAAGCCCCACCCGAAAATTTCAAAAACCTGACAAACAATAGCTGAGAAATTAGGCAACCATCTTCACTCTGGGCTTCTTTCCTTCACTTTAATTTTGCATAAAACGTATTTTTTTTCTTTTTTTCGCAGTAATAAGCACTGATTCAGTCCTCTTTATAATTAAAAGTCAAAATATTGAACGATTTAAAGTGTCATTCGTTTTGATTGATAACTGCTTAATTAAGAAATAGGATGGATCTGGATACGCTTCAAGCTTGTATAAGGTGTGAACTGAAGGGGACGAGGAACACACAGAAGGTGTCATTGATGACGTCATCCACAGATATGCTGTAGAAAGCCTAGACGCCTTAGTTAGCTGTAAATGTATTCTTTTAATGCTATATTATGATTTTATTGATTTTCATAAACTCATTCTTAAGATGATAGTGAATTAAATCCAATTTTTAGTAATTTAATTTTATTACATATCAGAAGTAAGTGGCAATTTTAAAATATTAGAACTGCTTTATTTGTATTATAATTTCATGCCTGTGACATCTCCCCCCCCCCCCGTGAGGTTTGATGGCCCCTCCGGAGGAAATTGACTGGTGAAATCAGTCCAATTGTAATTAAGATGGGAGATGTTTTGAAAAATATAGAAATTGCCGAAAAATTGCTTTACTTGTGTGTTTTAGTTCTATTATATCCAATTAATCTTGTTCAGAGCATAATAAATAGAATAAGAATTGTTTGGCCTCCCCAGTGGGGTAGTGGTAACGTCGTCGCCTTGTAAACAAGGGGTCCCGGGTTCGATACCCGATGGAGACACATGGTGGTTCGGATCCTACTTTAAACTGTAGGTCCAGTCTCGATTAGCCTATCTGTGCATATAGTGGACTTAAAACAACAAATCAAGCAACCAATGGAAATCAATCAATCAATAAGAATTGTTACGGCAAACCAGGGTAAATTTTCATAATACGCCACTACAGTAATGTTAATTTTGGTGACTGCACTGCATGGACTTACCTGGAAGAACAGGCAAAAGCACACCCACTGGTAATACTTGACGTACTTTTTGCTTTCTTCAGAAACTGTTTTCGAGTTGACTATCCCCGGATGGGGGACCTCCTCCCCCACCCGGAGGAGAAGTGCGCTTGGAATGATGTACGTGGAGTGAATCCAGCAAAACGTGTTGAGAACATCCTCTGGTATGTCTTTTGTATGTACACAGTCTATGGGATTCCCGACATACTGTCTAGTGGTGACTATAAGACTGAACGCCAGGAGTATCATCACAGTGATGCTATAGTGTAGACGAAACACGGACGAGTCTATATGTATGTGGCTAACTTTGACAAGGTTCTTAAGCCCGCGGAAGATATCCAACATTATTCTTCTTCTGGCGTCCCAACGTGGCTTAGCGAATAGGCGCCCGCCTCCACACCCAAAGCAGAGAATTCTGCCCTACTCTTTACTGGACGAAAGTGGCGAAAACGATGCTACAGCACTGGGAAAACACGATACTGCAACAGTGTCGGACACATCCAGCGGGACTGGACACTTCCGGGACAACACTGGACGACACATCATGCACGCGGGACACGAGTAAGACCATTCGGAGAGACTGATGCATCACCTGGACCTCTTCGGGATGCTGTGAAGAACATCTTATATTCAGAGATTTTCTCTTTCAGTGTTCTAAATGTGGATCATCTTCGGAGCCAATCGGCTGTCTCCGGAAGTCGTCGTCATCCCTTTCTCTCTCTCTCTCTCTCTCTCTCTCTCTCTCTCTGTGACTACCGGGAATGAAAGTTACAATTTTCCATAGGCTCTGACGTAGCCAGGAAAAGCTGATTGCCCAATGACTGTGTGATCAGCTTCGCTAAGCACCAACTATTCGCAGCTGTGATTGTCTTCAATCCTAGGGAGACTGATCGATCAGCCTGTTCTCCTGGACCCACATAGCAGATGAATTATTCGCTGATCAAGAACTGGAATTCAAATATGAGCAAACTAGGAGAGGAATGAGATGACAGTCATTTGCGGGACACAGCGTTCATCAATAGTTTCAAGACGTTTTATACTCGGCAACCCAACTTACGTAAGGCTGTGGTGGGTTGCATACATAGTAGGCGTAATTTCAGGGTTGCCAGGCGCACGATAGCTTGATTGATTGGTCGATTTTTATAGTATGGGTACATCAACATATTGCCTATTTTTGGCCATGACGCAATACGGGGATAAGTTCCTTGACTAACACACATTTGCAACTATTGGCCAACTCATTGGCTCGTAATGCTAAGCCTTGTCTACCAGGAACACGTAGCGCCCCTTCCTCAGTTTTGACACCCAATTGCCATGACTGACCAAAAATATACTACTACTAAGGGCTAAAATCTCCTTACCTAATTAAAAAGCCGAGGCTCCAAAGGGGCACTCACCACACAGGACAACACAACCCCACAAAGGATTATGCTAACCGTTGGTACAGGCACCAGGGTTCGAATCCCGGCATGGGTGTTCTTCGCGAGTGTCTCTTCATCGAAGTATTATATCATCATTCATCCTGATCTTCCCGATTAGCCAAAGGTGGCAGAAAAGCGACGCTAAATAACAAAAATCAAAATTATGAATTTCTTGGTGTTCAATTTTCTTTGAGGACTGACCGGGCTCTATCCTGAGCAAGATCAATCCAATCTTTTCCATCCTTACCGATTACCTTTACGTCCATCTCAACGTTATCTTTCCATCTTTGTCTTGGACTTCCTACTGGTCTTTTACCATCAGGTTTCCCAATAAGAATCCTGTAAACTCTTCTTTCCTCTCCCATTTGTGCCACATGGCCTGCCCACCTGTGTCTTGTTGATTTAATCATTCTAATAATATCTGGACCTGAACACAAATTTTTTACTTCTAATGTTGAAATAAAAGTACATATCTGAAATATGTAATTTGAGCCTGAGTTGCACCCTAGAAGAATGGTATACCACTACAGTCAACGATAATGCATGAAGGGGTGCATTACAAATGATATTCATATAAATAGATATGTTGTAATTCGTGAAAACGTTTTGAAACTTCATTTTTCTTGTTAGTTGTTGATTTTCGGAAGCTTTTCTTCCAAAATCTAGATTGTGTTCGAGTGGATTTTAATTTATTTGCAATAGCAGTTGTTGCAAATGAGACTCCGCCCACTGAATGTTCTCGGTGATTCTGTGCATGCGTAGCAAGCTTGTGCGCATACCTGATGCGACTCGCAGCATGTGACGTAGCAAGTAACGCTCTACCCACTAAACCCTCTGCGCATGCGTAGCAAGCTAGTGGGCATCGCACTGCCGCTGTTTGTTGTGTAGAAGCACAAAGACTCGCCAAGTAGCGTCCCGATTGAATGAAGACTTGTTGTTATACTAAGCGAGCTTTGGTGACAATTGACCAATGAAATTGTTTGAAAACCTCTTCATGTATTCCCTCCGCACATTTCTGCATGGTAAACGTAACGTTTTTCAATTCAAAATAGGTACGGAGCAACGTGCAGCAGTGTGGGCAGATCGTAAATTAATCGTACACAACGTTTCGTATCCTTCCCCCAAATGGCACTGTGTCAGAGCAAGCGAAGAAGAATTAAAGGGGTCGTGAAGAGACATGACCAGGATGGAAAATTTTTCGCTCTTTTCTTTTCACTCCCTTTCTTGAGGTATGATTTTTTTTGTCATGTTCCATTTTTAGTTTCCTCCTGGCACACACCGTTTGCTCGAAGAAAAACAGAAGGGGTAAAAGAAACTTAAAAAACAAATGAAAATCTGGGAAGGGAAGTATTAATTAGCTGCCAACATTCTCTCTGTGGGGCTCCAGAGAACTCGAGAGGTCGTAAAATACGGAGCTTAAAAGGGCGGGGAAAGGATTCGAATGTATACTTGCTGTTTCGCTGCTCTACGTTGTTTCGGGATCCTTAGTAGCAATGCTTTATGGCTGAGGCTTTAGGGAAGGGATTTTTCATGAAGTTTTTATGATGCAAGAAGTTGTATTGGTTATTACGCATAAAACTCAACAAGTTGTTCATATAGGTATATAAGCTAGTGTAGTCCGTGTGCACACATTGCTGTTGCAGAACAGTGGCGGATTAAAAGGTACTCTTGTGTGTTGACGGGTGAACTTATCCTAACCTCCGCCCGAAACTAAACGTTTATCGTTAGTTTTAGAGGTAGTTTATAACGGTGGCCGCTTAATTTTGAACATCAAAGTGGGCTATCACTATCGCCTATTACTAAGGGCGCCAGGATCTTGAACGTAGGGCTGCGGATGGTGTGCAAAAGTTACTATAAGGGGTGCAATGTTCATATAATAGCCAAAAACACGCGATTTATATTTATTTAGCCTTATACACAATGCTGTTCCGCACCGTGTAACTGTCACGGTTTGTTCTCCGGACGCGAACAGGTTCGATTCTCGTGGGGAAAGCGTAACAACTTTTCTCCTGATTTCGGCCTGTGTATGGGACCGGTGGCCACCCACCATCGTGAGGAAATTTGCGAGATATGATATGGCAATTCTATGTTGCTCCATGTTGAAAATACTTTCCTTCGGAGAGTTGGGAACCAAGTTTCTTTCTGTGTGGGCTACGTTTCTTCCCTCCCCAGCCAGGGAGGGACCAGAACGAAGGAATGCGAGAAGTGAGCCCTGTATCCCTTCGACTGGACACGGTCCATCGCCACCGAAGTAATTTAGGTAACATGTGGCAGAAACTGCAGGATCCAGAGAATGACCAGGAGATGCTGTTCTCACGGTTTGGTCAAAACAACGCCGGACAATCTCATTGGGCCAGGGGGACACGTGATCCACCAAAAGCTACAGTTTTTGGGAAATAGTTTTTGAAGAGAGGACAGTGTGCGACGAGGCTTGAAAAGGAACATTACCCTCCAAGATGCGTTAAGAACACAAGAGTGCGCCAGTAACTGATACGGTACAGAAGTGTGTTAAGACTCGTGTGATAAGAGTTCAAACCCGGGATAGTAAGGTACCATGAAGTTGTACACGTGTGTGTGGTAAAAGTGCCAGTTTTATCAAAGTGTCCAATTTGAGATACTCTGTGACAAGTGTATCCTTTTTATGACAAGTGTATCCTTTTCGTGCAAGTATGCTAGGTTTAGTTGTTCATTAATTAAATATGTTAAAAATCTCTCTTTGTTTCCCTTATCTGCAAAATTAAGAAATTAAGTATCTGATCACTGGTAAATGCAACGGGTAAACAAGACCAGGTAATGTTAGGTCGAGCTCTTGGCTCATAAATTCCCCTAGCTTCCCTGGCCGAATCCTGGAACGGACCGTTACTAACCCACCAAATCTGTTGTAATGAATGAGTAGCAACCTGGTCATGAAATCTACAACGACGACTGGAGGTTCGTCGTGCAGACCACACGTCACTCCGTGACTGTTTGTTTGATCTCCCGTGTTGGTGGGAGTGAGGCCGGCAGTCGGTAGATAGGCTGTGGCCCTCACGGGCCGTTGCGCCATGGGTTCGAATCCCACTTTAAACTGTAGGCCGAGTGCCGATTAGCCTTACTGTGCATAAAGTGGACTTAAAAATACAAACACAAATTCATTCATTCACTCACTCACATTGGACGTGTCGATAACCAGGCCGCTTTATTCCGATATACGTGACTGACCTTTCACGTATCTATATTCACTAATTAACTATGGAGATGAAAAGCCGGCCCCCGTGGTGAAGTGGTTAGCACATCGCGCTACGACGCCAAGGGTACCGGGTTCGAATCCCGGCATGGGTGTTTGTGAGTGTCCATTCATCAATATCATCACTCATCCCCATCTTCGCAAATTAGCCACAAGCGGCACAAAAAAGCGAAGTAAAATAAAGCAAATTAATCAGTCAAAATCAATATGGACATGATAATTAAGGATGCGTAAAGGGGTGTTGGCCCGAATATAAAGAGTGTACAATCACCTCTTCCCAGCCCCTGGCGCTGCATATGGGGCTATTGTCATTACATTGACTTTTAGGAGTTTATAGACATCATATAAGGCTTTATAAAGAGATGCTTTAGCATTTATCCTACCCGTATTTTTATTGAAATCAATCACTAATCTTTGCATTTACATGAGCATGAATACTGCAAATACATTTCCTGTTCCCACTTTAAAACTGTAGGTCCAGTCCCAATTAGCCTTCTTTCTTCTCATAAAGTGGACTTAGAACATAACTCAATCAATCAACATTTTCCTTCACTTTACTAAACTTAAAGCATACAAAAAACACAGTTTTTAAAAAATACAGAAATTAATAAAAACTCAAAGTTCCAGTTTTTAAAATATCAAGTTAAATGTTAGCATACAAATGAAATCGTCCATTTTTTAAGATGAAGTGTTGCAATGAACAACCATGTACAACCTCACATTATCTGTTGTGAAATATTTCCTATTGCCCCTCAACACATTTTTGTATTGAGAAAAGGTTCGTTCCACACAACATAAAGTGATTGGTGCATACTTCATAGAAGCAAGTTCTTTAGATCCTCATGGTAATTCTCCACTTATTTGTTCTCCTTGGAGAGCTGCAGATATGCCCTTCATCTTCACATATCCAGCGTTTCGTTCCAGGGCTTTAGAGAGCTTTGAAAAAAGTACACCTCCCATTACCCCTGGTACTTCCTTCTTTGAAAGTGTTTCAATGATGTTCATTGCTTCGTTTATTAAATGCGTAACGAGTTGTAAAATCTCTCAAATATAACGTACAACGAACTCTTCCGGAAATTTAATAAGCTAGGTTCCAGTGGCGTTCTCGGAGAATTTCGTTTGGAACAGCTGGGGGGTAGACAGCTTATTTTCAGGTGATTCGAATTTCAGTGATCAAGGCTGCCAAGATTATTTCTCTTCTTGTTACCTTTCTTTTGTTGTTCTTTCTTCATCTTTTTCTTATCTAATTCTTTATTTCTCTCTTCTTCTCTCTCTCTGTATCCAACTGTTTCTTTAATATTTCTCTTCTTTTCACCGAAACTCTCTTCATCTTTATTGCTTTATTTCTTTATCCCTGTCTTTCTTTCTTTCTCGGTTTGCTTACATTTGTCCCAACGATCTCTGGAGCAAGCGAACGAGAACAAGTGTCTGCGCAAGTAGTAACACGAGATGGCTCCACCAATGAACACGTGAGACGAACAGGGGGAAGCGACTGCAGTTACCAGCCTTCCAAGCAGCGTGTACTGCTTCGCTGTGTCCACTCGATCTCCTCCTTCTCTGCCGCTATGCGCGGGTTTCCTCCAGAGATAGGTGGGATAGGCTATATGTCTTTCCTTTTCTTCTTCTGTCTTTCTCTTCCTTTTATCTCTCTCTCTCTCCATTTTTACATGTTTCTGTCTTTCTCGTTTTTTTTCACTTGCCACTTTCTCCTGTTACAGATTTCATAAAGTAATGCGTCACCATTAATCATTTCCAGAAGAACCAAGTTACACTTAAAAAGTTTAGTTCCGGACAAACATACAGAAAATTCGGACCTTATATGACAAAGGAGAGTTTCTTTAAGTCCGGAACTGTATTTTGTTTCTCTTAACTGCATTACATTTGAGTCACCCTCCCCCCAAGCAGCTTTCGCTTGGCTGACGTAAAATCCAGGAATTTGCTATTTAAATTCCCTCCAATCAAAACGAGGTGGACGAGAGTTACCAATATCAGAATCACATCGCGTTTGCGATTTCAGCCATGTTGAAAGTAAGTTGAATTCAAGTCACGCTTTCATAAGAGCGAGGTAGATTATTAACTCAGTGACGTAAGGTCATTTCCAATATTGCCCTTTAGAGTCGAACCAATTACCCCCAGGAAATTTGAGAAGTGGGTCAGTAATCAGATCCGACTGTGATTTTTGACAGAAAAGGAAATCGAAATGAATCTGCGGTTATGAACATTTTTATACAGATAGCTACGTGTCCGGGATTTTTAGAAGTTAGGGTATTAATGTTGCTTTCTATTGACTTTCAGTAGTATTTGAGCCGGTGTGTGTGTGGTATGATAGTCAAGATTGGATAGATGAGCAATTATATTCGGTGTACACACTATTATATCGCTTTGTATATTTCAGGGTGGACGATGCCCAACCTTGACCCCCTCTCTAACTAGGGGCTTTGCACAGAAAAAAAGAATTGCAATGAGTTTTGAGAGGATTTTATTTTCATACACACACACATATACACACATACGTGCATATATTACCTAGTGAGGACTCTGTTAGTACACATACACTGTGAGGACCGGAGGAAAATACAGTCGTAGTCTGACGTGAGTGTTGAAATTATATGACAAAAGTAGTATGATTTGTGATATTATTGGCGCGATAAATGATGAACCCCCCTCAGGCAGATTTGGCTACACTTAAAACTTGCTCAACATGCCCATATGAGCTTTTTGCTCAAGTGTGGTACTCCGTCTAATCCAAGATTTTTGTAAAAATGCCCTCGGGAAGTTCCTGTGAAATGATGAGCCCCCTCAGATTGATTTGTCCACACTTACAAAAGGCACTTCTGTCAGATTGTTGTCCATAAGCTTGTTAAAAATAAGCCCATCTTGATATTTTTTTTGCCCACACCTAAAACTAAGCTAAGATACACCCACACCCACCCACACCCACACATATTTACTTCTGGTTTAAGTTCAATTGGACACCAGCCTCATCTCATATATCTAGTACTAAGACAATGTAATTCTTCTAGAATTGTTCTGTGACTCTCTCATTTCTTACATCATAAACATATGATTTTTCACCTATAAGAATAACACTACATGTGGTGTCATCAGGGAGTGTATCGTGGAATTCACAGATAATTTTAATGTTTGTCCTGTCATTAACCACAACTTGTTTTCTTTTTGAAGTGTTGATGACAAACATGGGTCTCTGTGCTTTGAATTCATCTGAGGTGTAATACATGTCAGTATTGCCAGTAGTGACCCTTTTGTATGCTGTAAATGCTTCATATAATTTGAGGAAATCATCCTTGGACATGTTTAAATTATAATTTTCTCTAGGAAATACCTCATTTCTGCCATTTTTAAGATATATGTTCTTGATGTTGCAGTTATCAAATCTACTTGAATTTTTTCCTGATTATTGTGTCTTCCAGTCTGAAACAGTACCACCACAAAATCCGGCATGTCATATTGTATACTGGAGAATGAATTTGTAGCATCAAACTCATAATAAGTACCAGCGGCAGGCTTCTGTACACATTGATATGTATAAAATTGTAAAGGAATCTGTGGATTTTTTATTATATCTGCTTTGTATTTAAGAGCATAACTGGCTTCATATTCAACAACCGGGATTCCTAGCTCCATAGTCTGAATAATGCATTTGCCTTCATCAGGTAGGGTATTGGGCAAAGCTTCCCCTGTAGAGTTTAATGTGCTGTACCTCATCAAAGCATTATTATCATTGGCAGCTCTTCTAAATGTGATTCTTAAACCACCCTTCCACATAATATCTTTGTAATCTGAGAAGAATCCTGGCAACAGGCGTATTGGGAACAGCACTGTGTGGCTCTTGGATAATATTTTATCACCAGCCTCAAATCCACCTATTTTGTAGTATGATGCCTCGGTTTTGGATAATTTTAGTGTGGCCAAAGCTGTGGAGGTAATGCCGGGATAATCCACTCTGTTTATAACAACACCATGTTTTCTGATCTCAATTTCAGAGAACAGATGTGGCACAAAATTATCTACCAATCTTATATTTGAATTTGCCGGATAATCTGTACCATCGAGCTTTACATCATCAAATTTGATGTATAGATCTGCTCTGTGGGGGTGTATAAAGCCATCCCCTACATCAAGATCAACCTCAATTTCTGTGTTGGGTTGATTTAAATTTGCAAATGTCCTCCTGTTTGGGGGGAATGATTGTAGCTCATAACTCTCAATATTTTCCATTTTTTTTGTATGTATTTTTATTTAAATATTAATCTCTATGATAGCAGTTGTTGTGGCTCCAGCAAAATCAACTAATTCTTCTTTTTCATTAGTGACCATCAATTCCATGTTATCTATTCTATTATGGCACACAGGAAAATATAATGTTGGGGATGGAGTGTAGATGATGGGCTCCATAAATTCAGAATTAGGTTTAAATGTTGCAATGATGCCAGTTTGTTTGTGAGTGCCTATGCCATTTGATTTGGTGATCATACCCTCGGCCACATTACAGTGAATATTCAGAGTCTCTATGGCTAAGAATTTAGGTATATTAATAGCAGTGTGTTTGATGGCCGGTTCAAGTTTTGTGTTGTTCTCAAATCCTAACAGCTCTCCTATAGTACCCAGATTCACTGTCTCTGTAGCAGATACAATCTCTACTCTGTGAGTGACAGAATTTTGAGTTAAAACTATACCTCTGGGTAATTGAGCATTTAGAGTGGACAGATTATACTGCCCTGGAGTGATGACAATATTTTGATCACCAACTGCAATTTTGTTGTTGTGGTGTGTAATATTAGGGATCAAGTACATGCCATAAAATGCTCTGAAGGCTATTGTTTTGGGATATACTATATCATCATGTAATTTGAGTTTCAATATTGAATTTTGGCTGGTGAGATGGAATACCCCCATGATGTTTTAAATACCACAAGGCCTTTTGAAAATTTTCAATTGATGGTTTATTTATTTGAGACATATATCTAAGAACAGATAAACAACAAATGTCCACAATTAACATCTTTGAAATTATGTACACGGGCATTATTGTAATAAAGATTAGTTGATTTTAGATATTTTACTAAATTTTCAGGTGGAACACCTCCAAATGAATCAAACACAAATGCCTCATCTTTTAAATATTTAAGATAACAAATCCAGTGAGTGCCCTGATTTTTGTACTTATCCAAATTAACTATGCCACACTCTTTGTTGAGTGGTTGTTCTGGTAAAGAATCAGACATGTACACACCTCTAAAATTTTTGATGCCCAGTGGCTTGATTAAAGCTTCAATATCTTGGTTTGTAAGCGGCTCTTGTTTTTTTTTTAAACTTATTTATGGCTCTCTTAACACCTTTGCCTTGTTTCTCCATGGCCAGGTAATGGCGCTTCAATTCATCTAATTCTGCTTTATTTTTTTTGGCATCTATTACTGTTTTTGCTATGGCAGCTGATCCCCCAGCCAAGCTCCCAACAGCCCCAAGTGCTGCTAAGATGGCCGGGATAGTAAATATGAAACCCCCCACATGTGATTTTTTTCTAGATTGTTGTAACTTTTTTAATTGGGGGGTACTAAGCAACAATTTCATACCATGGCCCTTTGCAAGACAAGAATTTTTTTTCTTGCGCTGCTTTTTGGTTAAAAGGCTATCAATAGTTTTAAGAGATTTAAGACCTGCATAAGGTATTTGATACATAACACCCTTGGCCTTCATTCTAGGTTTATTATATATATATATTCACAGCCCCCACCCCAGTTTTTGTTTGGTGTTCATAGCTATGGTGGTCCCCAATGCTGCTATTCTCTCACTCAAAGAAGCATCTTTGCTTACAAATCTACCAAATGCAACCTCTTCTAATTTCTTGTCTGCAACATGTCTCTTGTCAAGATCAGAATGTGTGTTGTATGCTATGTCATGGTCTCTACAAGCAGCATCTAGGGGATTAACACCAGGGTCCCCTCTGTTTAATCTATGGTCCAATTTTGTACCGGGACCACAATACTGATAGCCTGGAATATGTAGTTCAAATGGCAGCTTGTTTATAATGTCATTAACCAACCCCCGACCCTCAGAAATATTCCAAAATTTAGGTGGTAGAGTATTAATAATTTTTATAAGATATCCAATCCCTTTAGTGTCATTCACTATAAAATTAGACAATTTGGTGCTTATCATGTCCATAATTCCAACCTTTTCATTGTAAAAAATGTGGTTGCCAGCATTTTCCTCCCCAGCTATCACCAATAACCTATCTACAAGTTTCCTGACATCATCAACCCAGACAAATTCTTTAGGCAGGGTGTTGTATTGTTTGAGTCCACTGCCAATCTTGATCTGTGACCATATGGGCTTGATTAAGTTGTTGTATTTTGCTCCACTGCTAGACTTGACTCTTTTTGTGTGGGATCATTGTTCTGGTATAGGTAAAAAAAGGTAAAGTGTTCCCCTGTGCATAGCACCACGCCATGAATTCGTATAGGGGGTGTGGGGGTAACGCCCCACACTTTCTTGATCCGGTCGTGAGTGGGGGTGATGTGATCAGCATCACGCCTCTGACCGCCTTTACACCCCAGGGTTTCCCCCAGGTACCCATGTTATTCGACGCTGGGTAGGCGCCGGGGCCGCTTCCACCGTTAGAAAAGTTCCCGGATTTGAACCGGCCGGGGATCGAACCCGGGACCTTGAGCATGGTAGTCAGACGCGTTACCGACTGAGCCACCGCGGCCACCTGTTCTGGTATAGAGCATCTGATTTTATTAATATTTCTTTGTAGTGCTCATAATCTTGATCTGTATAGTTGCCAGGCCTTTTCCTAGTCATCAGTTCCCACAATCCAGGTGTGCCGGGGTATTTAACAAAACCACCTTTTTCTCCAAGATGAGATTCTGAATATACAATTATATCATCTCCCATAAATGTTACTCTGAAATTGCCAATTCTATGTATGATGCTACCATCACGCTCTGTGTCAGCATATAGGCCAAAGACCTCATCTTTGTTGTCTTTAGGTGTGCTTAAATATTTTTGAGCAAGAAGACCCAATTCAATAGGATCCTGGGTAGCTACAATTCTTCGAGGAGCAACAGGACTAGGTGTATGAATACTGGAAAGTGGGGTGATTGGATAATCTAATATGTTCCTAGCAGCTACAGGTACAAGCTCTGTGATCAAATTTTGATTTTGCTCTGTAACAGTTTTGATATTTTTACCTAATTCACTAATAGCATCAATAATAGGCTGTTCTGTTTGTTTGTGTTGTTCATAAATTCCTCGGTTCTCTGATTTCCATCCCTTAAATCTTTTTACAAGATAATCTCTTAATTTAAGATCATCAATGATTGGCCTTTTCATGGTTATTTATATATGTTTCAATGTCTAGAAAATTGTTAATTTTATTTCTATATTTACCACTATTGGGTTTTCTTGTCATATCAATTGTGACAAACCCATAACTGTCCTGGTTCCAGCACCTACTGCAAAACTTGGAAAAATCATTGTAGCTCAAGTCCCCACCTACATATTCATCATGTATGTGTTTGAGGTTGGTATGATCTTGATGAAACACACATATAAAATTGCTGTTGTCTCGGATCAGCTGCTTCGGTATTTTAGAAAAAGTCTGTGCCAGGTAGAAGCAATCAATGTTTTTGTGTCGGCCCTGTGTAAAGAAATTTCTAACCTTGTTTTGATTATCCAGTATAATGTCATCAAACACAACAACAGAATAATCGAGACATTCATGGAGTGGCTTAGCATCTGATTCAAAAGTGGCAATATCCAATCCATCATATAGCTTCATCAGCAGCTGATATTTTAATTGTTCCAAGCTCTTAGAGAAAACATACAAGTGCCTGTTTTTCCAGTCTAACCAGTTGGGTGCCAATAAAAAATTATCAATCATTAGTGTAGTTTTACCACAAGCCGATGGCCCAACAATAAGACATCTAATATTATCAGGCAGCAATTTGCCATTTCTCTTAATCTGCTGTTCAGGTTCTGGCAGCCTTTTTATAACATCCCAGGTGTTCATATTATCACTTTGTCTGCATCGATCCAGCTGTGTTCTGGAAGTCCTAGCCATTTGACAAATAACTTGTTGCCTTTTCTGCGGATGATTTTTTCTATGAGATATGTGTCAGGCTGTTTAGTTTTGTTGAGTTCTTCTTCATAGAACCGGCCTTTGAGAATTTCTCCTCGGTGGTCTTTTATTATATAAGTGTTAAGGGTCCCAGGTTTAATTTGAACCACTGTAAATAATTCAGTGCTCCAGTTTCTTGTAAAGCCTCTTTTGAATAAGTGCTTATATTTGCTGATTCTTACTTGATCACCCACCTTGTATTTGGCTTTTCTTGTTGTTGGCTGGTATCTAGGATAATAAACAGTCCTGATCAATTTTTGCTCATCAGATGAAGTTACTTCTGAGGGTTTCATGTTGATTGTGGAATGGACCGAGTTGTTATATTTATGTAGAAGTTCTGGAAGAATATTAAGCCATTTATAATTACCTTGAAGTGTAAATTGTTAATACATAAGATTTTTTAGGGTTTTGTTGAATCTCTCTACAATTGAGGCCTTGAGATCACTGTAACTCGAATAATGTTGTATTGACTGGCTTTTAATAAATTGTTGGAACACAGAATTATAAAATTCTTTGCCATTATCTGTTTGCAAATAGCGGGGTGATCTTCCACTCTGATTGATGATTGTCCTGAAGGCTTCTGTAACACATTTTCCAGTCTTGGATTTGAGTGGCACAGCCCAGGCAAATTTTGAAAATGTGTCTATTACAGTGAGTAGATACTTGTAGCCCTTGTTGATTTTGTCTAAGTTTTTCAGCTGTCCACTTGCCATCTCAATCAAGTCGCTCTGCCATAAATCATCTATGCCTTTTGTGACTACTGGCAGTCTCTTATAATTATGTCTGGCTTGTCTGTGTAATTCATCAACAATAATTTGTCTAGACATAATATGAAAACAAGAATATTGCAACTACGGGGTGTTCAGCAGCTGATACTACAGGATTTTCTAAATATAATTTGTCTCCTAGTTGTATATGAAATTCCAGAGAGCCATCATCTTCAGCATAAGATGTTTCTAATGTATTGGGATCTGTAAAATCCTCTAACTCTACACTGGTGATTTTTGGTTTGTTGTCAGCATTTTTATTGTTAAGGTGGGGTAGTGGTGTGCCTGTGGTTGTAGCCAATATTTGATCTTGATTGGTCTCAGTGTGCCCCCAACAAAAAACTGGTAATAAAATTGTGCAGGGGACAGCATATATATTTTGTCACCTGGTGTAAATGGTGAATCATATTCTTTGTTGGGGATGCTGTACAATTCAAGAATTACTGTATGTTTAGGATTCTCGATTATGCCTGTTATTTCTTTTTCTGCTGTAAGCAATCTGCTTGTTACAGATTCAAGGTGCTCATTGATGGTCCTAACAACATCATCATGGCCTGGCTTGATTTTTATGTCCACAACAAGTTTCTTGTATTGTTGCACAATCTCTTGAAGCTGGGTAGCAAAAACAGACAGAGCATTTGCTTGATTGGATTCCATGGTCCATAGCTGTTGCTTGATATTAGCTACAATTTGTTGCAAATTTTCAATAACTGCCAATTTTGAATTTTGAGCAGTAAGATCATGGACCTGTCTTCTGATATCCTCAAACAGGGCATGCAGTTCATTAATATGTTGATTAGTTGGTAGAGTGGCCACTGTCTGAGTAAGTTGTTTGATCTCTGTCTGGATATTCTTGATATCTTCTGATTTCAATATGCGATTCACTGCTCTCTTAATATTTTTAAGTTCCTGTGATGTAGGCAGATTTGTTACAGTATTTTGCAAAGATTCAAGTGCCAATTTCACATTATTTAATTCAGAAGAATCAGCCACATTTTGCATAGCATTTTGGAGCAGGGCTATATATGCCTGAGTGGGTGTTGATTGTTGTAAAATTTCAAGCTTTGTTTGGATATCATCGATCAAGTGATGAAAATGAGATAGCTCAGATTCAGTGTTGAGGTTTTCAAGCTTTGTGATCTGTTGTTGGACACTGACAAGTGTGTCTACAATACCAGGCAGGCGGGATTCTAGATATTCTTGTACATTTGTCAAATCACTTTGCACTGCTGCTATTGTACCCTCAAGATGGGTTATGGTACTTTGAATTTTTCCAAAATCTTCATATGTTTCAAGTTGCAGCTTAATATTGGCAACACTCCGAGTTATTGCACTCAAAGCATCAGAAGATGGCAAGTTGTTCATAAAATTTTCAAGTGTCTCAATTTTTTCTTTAACCTCGGCTATGGCATTGTTCAAGGGGTCCAGATTAGGTATCTGGAGTGATTGAATCTGTTCCTTTAGAGTGGAAATCACTAGATCAAAATCTTCTTGTGATTTTATGCTTTTGACAATTGTTTGGAGCTGTGTCTGGACATTATTTATCTGCTCTTCCAATTGCTGTTTCAATTGCTCAGAGTTGGTGGCCTGGGTCTTAAATTTGGCTTGAAGAGCTGCTACAGCCTCTTCTAAACTTTGAAAATTATCTCATGTAGCCAAGTCAGTATATTTTTGAAGCAGCAATTTGAGTTCTGAGTCAATTTTAAGAAGAGGGTCCATGCATTGTGATTGCAAATTTGTAATTTCTAGTTGAAGACTGGCATTGAGTGTGGTTTGTAAAGCTTGTAAATCACTTCTTAATTTCTTGACTCTGACATCAAGCATCAGAATCTCATCACTGTGATCTTCATGCCTTGTATGGCCAAATATATCATTAGGCATTTTTGTTTTAGTGGTTATTTATTATTGAATATCTGATTCTTAATTCTATAAAAAAAGGTATAAGCTTGTCATATGATCCCGGGACCTCAATATATAAGCAGTCACCAGCAGAAACAGTATATACAGTGCCAGAAACCATGTTTGAGTGCTTAATTCTATAAATATTTCTCCCTATTGAAATCTTGACATTACCCTCAGGGGTTGTAATAAATTGTAATTGACCACCTACAGGTAATTGGTAATGATTTAAATTATTGTTAAATATGTACAATGTTTTACCTGTTTCATCATCAACATCTGTAAGTATGCTGTTCAGATGAATAATTAACAAAGCACTTAGTTTAGATATCATATCAGAAGAGGGTTGTGGTGTTGGCAGGTCGATAATAGCCTGTTTTTTGAACCCAAATAAGTTCATAGGCATGTTTATTTATTTCAAATCATGCTCTGTAATTGGGCATTGATTACCACTTTTCAAATCACAATGACCCCATGGTAGAGTATGTATGCCACATGATAAAATGCATCACTTATCATCATGTGGGTCCAGAGCCACTTTTCTTACAATATTGCTAGTCAATAAGTGATCCACAATCTGAATTCTGTTTTCTGATGTTCTGATTGTGCTACATGATTTGAGGCAATTTTTGTAATCTTCAAATTCAAGCTCTTTCTCAACAATTACTCTGCCAATGCCCTTGGCCTTTTTGGCAACAGCGCCACTACATGTTTCAAAACTGTACATCTTGGCCCTTAACCCAGCAAATGCCACAATAACATCACCAAGTGTCTCATCCTTTAACTTGCCAGGCACCTTCTTGTTGTGGTGTTTAATTTTTGAATGTTCAGTGGTATCAAAATATTTAAACAATTCAGGCTGTGCCATATCTTGATAAACATCTTCTGTTTGAATATCAAGAACAAAACTATCTGTGTCCATGTACATCAGTTTTACACGATCCTTATAAAAAGGCTTCAACACATTATAAAACAATTTTAACATGTGTAATTTGGCCAATTCCAATATCACAGCCCCTACATAAATAGGCTTATCAAACTTAATATTTGTTTTTTTCATGTTGAAAAGTGCCATATTCTCATCATAAATTCTTCTGTAATTGAAGTTGGGCTTTGCAATCAATTTTTTGCTCCGGCTGGGGTCAGTAATTATTTTAACATCAATATGTTTTCTGACATTTTCTATTGTTTTGCCATACACAGAATTGACCATCAATTTAAACAAGGTCTTATCAAATTGGCTCATTGCAGATGCTCGAAGCTCTGTGTTTGTATCAATATATGGTTTCAACCATCTTGAGTGCCTGAACCTCAAAACTTTTCCAACTTTGGTCACTTGAACACCATGAT
This sequence comes from Lepisma saccharinum, assembly GCF_977018435.1. Lineage (NCBI taxonomy): Eukaryota > Metazoa > Arthropoda > Insecta > Zygentoma > Lepismatidae > Lepisma > Lepisma saccharinum. The sequence continues at coordinate 25,683,719 of NC_139251.1, read as the reverse complement.
TCATCAGGAACTGGAGGTTTTTGTAATATATGACATAATTCTGTTTCGGCTCTAGAGTCATCATCAATTTCTTCTGTTTAGAGCCAGGTGAACACTTAACCTCAGGAATTGGGTGCAGTCAGAAAATGTGTTGTGTAAATCATCAGGAATTGTCAGATCAACCTCTAAGAACAGGCCATAGTTACTGTCATCAAAATCCTTAAGATCTTCAATATTGAAATCTTCAACCCACTCAAGCCCTGCATATGGCAGTTTTTTCATCATAGCATAACCATAGAGGCTATTGGCATCTACATACAGTATATAATTTAATGGCAGTGCTGGATCATAATCAGGAATATATTTAGTAGTGGTATTGACTGTATTACCAGGACGAGAAAGTATGAACTCTCATCAAGCAGATTTGGCTACACTTAAAACTAGCTCAACATGCCCATATGAGCTTTTTGCTCAAGTGTGGAACCCTGCCTAATCCAAGATTTTTGTAAAAATGCCCTCAAATATTTCCTGAGAAAGTATGAACTCTCCTCAAGCAGATTTGCCCATACTTAAAACTTGTTCAACATGCCCATATGAGTTTTTTGCTCAAGTGTGGAACCCTATCTAATCCAAGATTTTTGTAAAAATGCTCTTCGGAAAGTATGAACCCCCCTCAAGCAGATTTGGCCATACTTAAAACAATATTAAGTTCCCATATGATTTTATTGTTTATAGTGTGTTTTTCTGTCAAAATCCCAGGAATCTTGAATTGATATAAAGCTCATATCTACTGGGTTCAGAGACCCAGTAGAGTGTGGTGCATGGTTTTTATTGCCTTGTAATAAAGGCTCGGGTTTGAATCCTGGTAAAAATGTAAAGCCTCCCCTGATGGCAAAATGTTAATATTGTTGCTTTGTAAACAAGAGGCTCGGGTTTGAGTCCTGATAAAATTTATAAGATTGAAATACATGTTGCAAAATAATATCTCCATACGTGAGATTTTGAGAATAATTATTCCTAGTTGATATACAACTCCCAGATCTGAAACCTGGTAAAAAGTGTTGTTCAACAGAGCAAAATTATTCTCTATTGGGAACCACCTGCTCAGCCATACAATAGGGGAAAAGCGGGCAAACATAATTAATTGTTTGCATGTTTTGCCGGCACGCAAGAGATATAATCTATACAGCTAGAAGGGAGCATTAATGATTTTTCTGTGCGATTCACTGAAGAGGTCATTAATCTTTCTGTGCGACATGTAAAAGTGTAACAAAGATTATTGAGATAAAAATACATATCTTCTGGCATAGTGGCAATGAACTGTTTTTCATGCTGAAAGCAATTCTATTCTGATAATATGAGCCTAGGCAAAGACTTAGAAAATATTATGGCAGTTCAAAATCCAATTTTGTCTGTATTAAGGTCTCAGAACCCAGTAAAATGTGGGCATATTCCATATTGAGAAGTGTTAATATTGTTGCATTGTAATCAGGGGCTTTGGGTTCGAGTCCTGATATAAGATTGAAATATATACAACTGCCCACACATAAGATATTTACTGCTAGCTGATAATACAGTTGAGGTTTGTGTGTTGTATAACAGCATAATAGAAGCAAATATCTTCTAGAATTGTTCTGTGACTCTCTCATTTCTTACATCATAAACATATGATTTTTCACCTATGAGAATAACACTACATATGGTGTCATCAGGTAATGCCTCATGGAATTCACAGATAATTTTAATGTTTGTCCTGTCATTCACCACAACTTGTTTCCTTTTTGAAGTGTTGATTACAAACATGGGTCTCTGTGCTTTGAATTCATCTGGTGTGTAATACATGTCAGTATTGCCAGTAGTGACCCTTTTGAATGCCGTAAATGCCTCATATAATTTCAGGAAATCATTCTTGGACATGTCTAAATTGTAATTTTCTCTAGGGAATACCTCATTTCTGCCATTTTTAAGATATATGTTCTTGATGTTGCAGTTATCAAATCTACTTGATTTTTTTTCCTGATTATTGTGTCTCCCAGTCTGAAACAGTACCACCACAAAATCAGGCATGTCATATTGAATACTGGAGAATGAATTTGTAGCATCAAACTCATAATAAGAACCAGATGCGGGCTTCTGTACACATTGATATGTATAAAATTGCAGAGGAATCTGTGGATTTTTTATTATATCAGCTTTGTATTTAAGAGCATAACTGGCCTCATATTCAACAACAGGGATTCTTAGCTCCATAGTCTGAATAATGCATTTGCCTGCATCAGGTAGGGTATTAGGCAGAGCTTCTCCTGTAGGGTTTAATGTGCTGTACCTCATCAAAGCATTATTATCATTGGCAGCTCTTCTAAATGTAATTCTTAAACCACCCTTCCACATAATATCTTTGTAATCTGAGAAGAATCCTGGCAACAGGCGCATGGGGAACAGCACTGTGTGGCTTTTGGATAATATTTTATCACCAGCCTCAAATCCACCTATTTTCTAGTAAGAAGCCTCGGTTTTGGATAATTTTAATGTGGTCAAAGCTGTGGAGGTAATGCCGGGATAATCCACTCTGTTTATAACAACACCATGCTTTCTGATCTCAATTTCAGAGAACAGATGCAGCACAAAATTGTCTACCAATCTTATATTTGAATTTGCCGGATAATCTGTTCCATCGAGCTTTACAACATCAAATCTGATGTATAGATCTGCTCTGTGGGGGTGTATAAATCCATCCCCAACATCAAGATCAACTTCAATTTCTGTGTTGGGTTGATTTAAATTTGCAAATGTCCTCCTGTTTGGGGGGAATGATTGTAGCTCATAACTCTCAATATTTTCCATTTTCTTCTTGTATGTATTTTTATTTAAATATTAATCTCTATGATAGCAGTTGTTGTGGCTCCAGCAAAATCAACTAATTCTTCTTTTTCATTAGTGACCATCAACTCAATGTAATCCATTCTATTATGGCACACAGGAAAATATAATGTTGGGGATGGATTGTAGATGATTGGCTCCATGAATTCGGAATTAGGTTTGAATGTTGCAATGATGCCAGTTTGTTTGTGAGTGCCTATGCCATTTGATTTGGTGATCATACCCTCAGCCACATTACAGTGAATATTCAGAGTCTCTATGGCTAAGAATTTAGGTATATTCATAGCAGTGTGTTTGATGCCTGCTTCAAGTTTTGTGTTGTTCTCAAATCCTAGCAGTTCTCCTATAGTACCCAGATCCACTGTCTCTGTAGCAGATACAATCTCTACTCTGTGAGTGACAGAATTTTGACTTAACACTACACCTCTGGGTAATTGAGCATTTAGAGTGGATAGATTATACTGCCCTGGAGTGATGACAATTTTTTGATCCCCAACTGCAATTTTGTTGTTGTGGTGTGTAATATTAGGGATCAAGTACATGCCGTAAAATGCTCTGAGAGCTATTGTTTTGGGATATACTATATCATCATGTAATTTGAGTTTCAATATTGAATTTTGGCTGGTGAGATGGAATACCCCCATGATGTTTCAGATACCACAAGGCTTTTTGAAAATCTTCAATTGATGGTTTATTTATTTGAGACATATATCTGAGAACAGATAAACACAAATGTCCGCAATTAACATCTTTGAAGTTTTGAACACGGGCATTATTGTAATAAAGATTAGCTGATTTTAGATATTTTATTAAATTTTCAGGTGGAACACCTCCAAATGAATCAAACACAAATGCCTCATTTTTTAAATATTTAAGATAACAAATCCAGTGAGTGCCCTGATTTTTGTACTTATCCAAATTAACAATGCCACACTCTTTGTTGAGTGGTTGTTCTGGCGAAGAATCAGACATGTACACACCTCTAAAATTTTTGATGCCCAGTGGCTTGATTAAAGCTTCAATATCTTGGTTTGTAAGCGGCTCCTGTTTTTTTTAAACTTATTCATGGCTCTCTTAACACCTTTGCCTTGTTTCTCCATGGCCAGGTTATGGCGCTTCAATTCATCTAATTCTGCCTTATTCTTCTTGGCATCTATTACTGTTTTTGCTATGGCAGCTGATCCCCCGGCCAAGCTCCCAACAGCCCCGAGAGCAGCTAAGATGGCCGGGATAGTAAATATGAATCCCCCACATGTGATTTTTTTCTTGATTGCTGTAATTTTTTTAATTGGGGGGTGCTAAGCAACAATTTCATACCATGGCCCTTTGCAAGACAAGAGCTTTTTTTCTTGCGCTGCTTTTTGGTTAAAAGACTATCAATAGTTTTAAGAGATTTAAGACCTGCATAAGGTATTTGATACATAACACCCTTGGCCTTCATTGTAGGTTTATTATATACATATTCACAACCCCCACCCCAGTTTTTGTTTGGTGCTCATAGCTATGGTGGTACCCAATGCTGCTATTCTTTCACTCAAAGAAGCATCTTTGCTTACAAATCTACCAAATGCAGCCTCTTCTAATTTTTTGTCTGCAACATGTCTCTTGTCAAGATCAGAATCTGTGTTGTATGCTATGTCATGGTCTCTACAAGCAGCATCTAGGGGATTAACACCAGGGTCCCCTCTGTTTAATCTATGGTCCAATTTTGTACCGGGACCACAATACTGATAGCCTGGAATATGTAGTTCAAATGGCAGCTTGTTTATAATGTCATTAACCAGGCCCCGACCCTCAGAAATATTCCAAAATTTAGGTGGTAGAGTATTAATAATTTTTATAAGATATCCAATGCCCTTAGTGTCATTCACTATAAAATTAGACAATTTTGTGCTTATCATGTCCATAATTCCAACCTTTTCATTGTAAAAATTGTGGTTGCCAGCATTTTCCTCCCCAGCTATCACCAATAACCTATCTACAAGTTTCCTGACATCATCAACCCACACAAATTCTTTAGGCAGGGTGTTGTATTGTTTGATTCCACTGCCAGTCTTGATCTGTGACCATATGGGCTTGATTAAATTATTGTATTTTGCCCCACTGCTAGACTTGACTCTTTTTTGTGTGGGATCATTGTTCTGGTATAGAGCATCTGATTTTATTAATATTTCTTTGTAATAATCATAATCTTGATCTGTATAGCTGCCAGGCCTCTTCCTAGTCATCAGTTCCCACAATCCAGGTGTTCCGGGGTACTTAACAAAAGCACCTTTTTCTCCGAGACGAGATTCTGAATAAACAATTATATCATCTCCCATAAATGTTACTCTGAAATTGCCAATTCTATGTATGATACTGCCATCAAGCTCTGTGTCAGCATATAAGCCAAACACCTCATCTTTGTTGTCTTTAGGTGTGGTTAAATATTTTTGAGCAAGAAGACCCAATTCAATAGGATCCTGAGTATCTTCAATTCTTCTAGGAGCAATAGGACTAGGTGTATGAATACTGGAAAGTGGGGTGATTGGATAATCTAATATGTTCCTTGCAGCTACAGGTACAAGCTCTGTGATCAAATTTTGATTTTGCTCTGTAACAGTTTTGATATTCTTACCTAATTCACTAATAGCATCAATGATAGGCTGTTCTGTTTGTTTGTGTTGTTCATAAATTCCTCGGTTCTCTGATTTCCATCCCTTAAATCTTTTTACAAGATAATCTCTTAATTTAAGATCATCAATGATTGGCCTTTTCATGTTTATTTATTTATATTTCAATGTCTAGAAAATTGTTGATTTTATTTCTGTATTTGCCACTATTGGGTTTTCTTGTCATATCAATTGTGACAAACCCATAACTGTCCTGGTTCCAGCACCTGCTGCAAAACTTGGAAAAATCATTGTAGCTCAAGTCCCCACCTACATATTCATCATGTATGTGTTTGAGGTTGGTATGGTCTTGAGGAAACACACATATAAAATTGCTGTTGTCTCGGATCAGCTGCTTCGGTATTTTTGAAAAAGTCTGTGCCAGGTAGAAGCAATCAATGTTTTTGTGCCGCCCCTGTGTAAAGAAATTTCTAACCTTGTTTTGATTATCCAGTATAATGTCATCAAACACAACAACAGAATTATCGAGACATTCATGAAGTGGCTTAACATCTGGTTCAAAAGTGGCTATATCCAATCCATCATATAGCTTCATCAGCTGCTGATATTTTAATTGTTCCAAGCTCTTAGAGAAGATATACAAGTGCCTGTTTTTCCAGTCTAACCAGTTGGGTGCCAATAAAAAATTATCAACCATTAGTGTAGTTTTACCACAAGCAGATGGCCCAACAATAAGACATCTAATATTTTCAGGCAGCAAGTTGCCATTTCTCTTAATCTGCTGTTCAGGTTCTGGCAGCCTTTTTATAACATCCCAGGTGCTCATATTATTATTTTGTTTGCATCGATCCAGCTGTGTTCTGGAAGTCCTAGCCATTTGACAAATAACTTGTTGCCTTTTCTGCGGATAATTTTTTCTATGAGATATGTGTCAGGCTGTTTAGTTTTGCTGAGTTCTTCTTCATAGAACCTGCCTTTGAGAATTTCTCCTCGGGGGTCTTTTATTATATATGTGTTAAGGGTCCCGGGTTTAACTTGAACCACTGTAAATAATTCAGTGCTCCAGTTTCTTGTAAAGCCTCTTTTGAATAAGTGCTTATATTTGCTGATTCTTACTTGATCACCCACCCTGTATTTGGCCTTTCTTGTTGTTGGCTTGTATCTAGGATAATAAACAGTGCTGATCAATTTTTGCTCATCAGATGAAGTTACTTCAGAGGGTTTCATGTTGATTGTGGAATGGACCGAGTTGTTATATTTATGTAGAAGTTCTGGAAGAATATTAATCCATTTATAATTACCTTGGAGGGTAAATTGTTTATACATAAGATTTTTTAGGGTTTTGTTGAATCTCTCTACAATTGAGGCTTTGAGGTCACTGTAACTCGAGTAATGTTTTATTGCCTGGCTTTTAATAAATTGTTGAAACACTGAATTATAAAATTCTTTGCCATTATCTGTTTGCAAATAGCGCGGTGATCTTCCACTCTGATTGATGATTGTCCTGAAGGCTTCTGTAACACATTTTCCAGTCTTGGATTTGAGTGGCACAGCCCAGGCAAATTTTGAAAATGTGTCTATTACAGTGAGTAGATACTTGTAGCCCTTGTTGATTTTGTCTAAGTTTTTCAACTGCCCACTTGCCATTTCAATCAAGTCGCTCTGCCATAAATCATCTATCCCCTTTGTGACTACTGGGAGTCTCTTAAAATTATGTCTGGCTTGTTTGTGTAATTCATCAACAATAATTTGTCTAGACATAATATGAAAACAAGAATATTGCAACTATGGGGTGTTCAGCAGCTGATACTACAGGATTTTCTAAATATAATTTGTCCCCTATTTGTATTTTAAATTCCAAAGAGCCATCATCTTCAGTATAGGCTGTTTCTAATGTATTGGGGTCTGTAAAATCCTCTAACTCTACACTGGTGATTTTCACTTTGTTATCAGCATTTGTTATTGATAAGGTGGGGTAGTGGTGTGCCTGTGGTTGAAGCCAATATTTGATCTTGATTGGTCTAAGTGTGCCTCCAACAAAAAACTGGTAATAAAATTGTGCAGGGGACAGCATATATATTTTGCCACCTGGTGTAAATGGTGAATCATATTCTTTGTTGGGGATGCTGTACAATTCAAGAATTACTGTATGTTTTGGATTCTCGATTATGCCCGTTATTTCTTTTTCTGCTGTAAGCAATCTGCTTGTTACAGATTCAAGGTGCTCATTGATGGTCCTAACAACATCATCATGGCCTGGCTTTATTTTTATGTCCACAACAAGTTTCTTGTATTGTTGCACAATTTCTTGAAGCTGGGTGGCAAAAACAGACAGAGCATTTGCTTGATTGGATTCCATGGTCCCTAGCTGTTGCTTGATATTAGCTACAATTTGTTGCAAATTTTCAACAACTGCCAATTTTGAATTTTGAGCAGTAAGATCATGGACCTGTCTTCTGATATCCTCAAACAGGGCATGCAATTCATTAATATGTTGATTAGTTGGAAGAATAGCCACTGTCTGAGTGAGATGTTTGATCTCTGTCTGGATATTCTTGATATCTTCTGATTTCAATATGCGATTCACTGCCCTCTTAATATTTTTAAGTTCCTGTGATGTGGGCAGATTTGATACAGTATTTTGCAAAGATTCAAGTGCCAATTTCACATTGTTTAATTCAGAAGCATCAGCCACATTTTGCATAGCATTTTGGAGCAGGGCTATATCTGCCTGAGAGGGTGTTGATTGTTGTAAAATTTCAAGTTTTGTTTGGATATCATCTATCAAGTGATGAAAATGAGATAGTTCAGATTCAGTGTTGAGGTTTTCAAGCTTTGTGATCTGTTGCTGGACACTGACAAGTGTATCTACAATCCCAGGCAATCGGGATTCTTGTACATTTGTCAAATCACTTTGCACTGCTGCTATTGTACCCTCAAGATGGGTTATGGTACTTTGAATTTTTCCAAAATCTTCATATGTTTCAAGTTGCAGCTTAATATTTGCTACACTCCGAGTTATTGCACTCAAAGCATCAGAAGATGGCAAATTGTTCATAAAATTTTCAAGTGTCTCAATTTTTTCTTTAACCTCGGCTATGGCATTGTTCAAGGGGTCCAGATTAGGTATTTGGAGTGACTGAATCTGTTCTTTTAGAGTGGAAATCACTAGATCAAAATCTTCTTGTGATTTTATGCTTTTGGCAATTGTTTGGAGTTGTGTCTGGACATCATTTATCTGCTCTTCTAATTGTTGTTTCAATTGCTCAGAGTTGGTAGCCTGGGTCTTAAATTTGGCTTGAAGAGCTGCTACAGCTTCTTCTAAACTTTGAAAATTATCCAATTTGGCCAGATCAGTATATTTCTGAAGCAGCAATTTGAGTTCAGAATCAATTTTAAGAAGAGGGTCCATGCATTGTGATTGTAAATTTGTAATTTCTAATTGAAGACTGGCATTGAGTGTGGTTTGTAAAGCTTGTAAATCACTTCTTAATTTCTTGACTCTGACATCAAGCATCAGAATCTCATCACTGTGATCTTCATGTCTTGTATGGCCAAATATATCATTAGGCATTTTTGTTTTAGTGGTTATTTATTATAGAGTATCTGATTCTTAATTCTATAAAAAAAGGTATAAGCTTGTCATATGACCCAGGGACCTCAATATATAAGCAGTCACCAGCAGAAACAGTATATACAGTGCCAGAAATCATGTTTGAGTGCTTGATTCTATAAATATTTCTCCCTATTGAAATCTTGACATCACCCTCAGGGGTTGTAATAAATTGCAATTGCCCACCTACAGGTAATTGGTAATGATTTAAATTATTGTTAAATATGTACAATATTTTGCCTGTTTCATCATCAACATCTGTAAGTATGCTGTTCAGATGAATAATTAAGAAACCACTCAGTTTAGATATCATATCAGAAGAGGGTTGTGGTGTTGGCAGCTCCATAATAGCCTGTTTTTTGAACCCAAATAAGTTCATAGGCATGTTTATTTATTTCAAATCATGCTCTGTAATTGGGCATTGATTGCCATTTTTCAAATCACAATGACCCCATGGTAAAGTATGTATGCCACATGATAAAATGCATCTCTTATCATCATGTGGGTCCAGGGCCACTTTTCTTACAATATTTGAAGTCAATAAGTGATCCACACTCTGAATTCTGGATTCTGATGTTTTGATTAAATTCTGGGATTTGAGGCAATTTTTATAATCTTCAAATACAAGCTCTTTGTCTACAGTCACTCTGCCAATGCCCTTGGCCTTTTTGGCAACAGCGCCACTACATGTTTTAAAAGTATACATCTTGGCACTTAACCCAGCAAATTCCACAATAACATCACCAAGTGTTTCATCTTTTAATTTGCCAGGCACCTTTTTGTTGTGGGGTTGAATTATTGTATGTTCACTGGTATCAAAATATTTAAACAATTCAGGCTGTGATATATCTTGATAAAGATCTTCTGTTTTAATATCAAGAATAAAACTATCCGTGTCCATGTACATCAATTTTATATTATCACCATAAAAAGGTTTCAACACATCATAATACAATGTTAACATATGTAATTTGGCCAATTCCAATATCACAGCCCCTACATAAATAGGTTTATCAAACTTAATCTTTGTTTTTTTCATGTTGAAAAGTGCCATATTTTCATCATAAATTCTTCTGTAATTGAAATTAGGCTTTGCAACCAATTTTTTGCTCAGGCTGGGGTCAGTAATTATTTTAACATCGGTATGTTTTCTGACATTTTCAATAGTTTTGCCATACACAGAATTAACCATCAATTTAAACAAGCCCTTATCAAATTGGCTTTTTGCAGATGTTCGAAGCTCTGTATTTGTATCAATGTATGGTTTCAACCATTCTGAGTGCCTGAACCTCAAAACTTTTCCAATTTTGGTCACTTGAACACCATGTTTCATCAGGAACTGGAGGTTTTTGTAATATATGACATAATCCTGTTTCGGCTCTAGAGTCATCATGAGCTTCTTCTGTTTAGAGCCAGGTGAACACTTAACCTCGGGAATTGGGGGCAGATCAGAAAATTTGTTGTGTAAATCATCAGGAATTGTCAGATCAACCTCTAAGAACAGGCCATAGTGACTGTCATCAAAATCCTTAAGATCTTCAATATTAAAATTTTCAACCCACTCAAGCCCTGAATGTGGCAATTTATCCATCATAGCATAACCATAGAGGCTGTTTGCATCCACATACAGTATATAATTTGATGGCAGTGTTGGATTATAATCAGGAATATATTTGTTATTTGCTCTGGCATATCTCTGAGAGCATTGCACCATCCCATCTTATACATTGTTCCATAAACAAGTACATATCTTGATCTTGGATCAGATCCAATTGCATTTTAGTATTTAAAAACATTGCAGACCATGCTAGGCCCGGGGCACTGTAAAAATACATTGGATCCAGTTTATAATTTTGCATAGAAGATTTTCTGAATGCCTGCAATATATCAGCTAAGAGGGTGACATCAAGTTTTAAATATGCCATGTGATAATCACCAAATGTCTGGCAATTTAAATTGTTCCACATCAATTGGGCATGGTGATAATCTTCATCAGTGATTCCAGATCCTCTGATTTTGCTGTAAAACTCTTCTTGTGGTGGCAGGGAACACTCATCAAATTTAGAAAAATCTGTAACATAGTCATATGGATATACACCCTTCCGCCTAATTAATTTCAGGTCCTGATTTGGAAACAAGGCACTTGTGATTTTGAATTGATCATCAGATAATTGATTTGCCAGTGTAGCCAGGCTAGCAGATAAAATTCTGTAAGAATCAAGAAATCTTATGTGAATAGGAACACCATTAACTTTAATTATCTTGCTAATAGATATATATTTTTCATCATTTTCAGCTAAAATGTTTAAATTCAGCTTGTCAAACCCCTCGTATCTGATCAGATGATGGAAATCATAATTGGATGCTCCATGGCAAAATATGGGGACAAATTTTGGTCTCTTGATCTTAATATTGCAGCTATTACACAGGGCCATTAAGAATTTACCATCTGTATGGGAATGGTGTTTCACCTTGATATTTGTATCTGAAAATTCAGAATCACATACCGGGCGTTTTTCTGCATTGTTGAAATCTTCAATCTGTTTCTCTGTTAAAGGCAACATGGGTTTTGATTTTAATAAGATGTTAGATGCTATGTCACGGCACTCATTTTCTATTCTATCTGCAAATTTTTTGATGGCATTTGGTCCCATGTATAAGTGTGGCTCACTAGCTACACCATCCCGTATAACTATATAACAAAAACTGGAAGGTTCATGTAGCTGGTATGGTGTAATTGAAGATTCTTCAGGATCTGGATTGCAGAATGCAAGAGGTTTGAGGTTTGATTCAAAATCACAGACAATATATGCTGGGTGTTCCAACAAGGCTTCAAACTTTTTGAATTTTGCATTTTCACTTGGATTAGGCATCACCATATGAACAGGTTTATGATTTTTACAGTATTTTAAATGCTCAATTAACTTATTTTTTGCAATTTCTGCACTCTCTTCACGAACCCCTTTTACCATTTTTTGACCATAAAATACAGTTAAGCATCTTCTGCACAACTTGAATATTGTATTGGATTTGTCTAGTTGTGTTCTCACTAAAGCTTCAAGATTATGTATCAGAGTGTAATGATATGTGCCATCCCCTTCAATTAAGAGCAGATCAATCGGAACAGCAGAATCATCATCAAGTGTACTGATTCTGAGAGGTGCTATCAAGCAATTTGCCACGACCAGTGGAACAAATAAAAACATTAATAGATAATTGTTTGCCATTGATATTCCTGGCCTTTTTTTCAAATTTATCAATATTCTGAACAGACATTGGATATTCTAAACCCTCCATTGCCTCATCAAAATCATTTTCATGTTGTTTATAATAACTTATTCGCTCAGGATGCCTTGAAACTGGATACAAAGCAGCTAAAATACACCACAAAAAGCATTTCTCATCATTATTTTTTATATTAACCACGGCTTGTTTGTTTTTGATATTGGCAGGTAATAGCAAATATGTAGATCCTTGTAATGGGCTGAATTCAGAAATATTAACATATAACTTGTGTGGAGATCCGCATAGGCTCCATCCAGACTCTTTTGCTGCAAATTCAGTGTGTTTAATATTCAATTGATCTATCAAACTGCTTATTATTTTGTCCGAATTTGCATTTGAATATACCGGTACAGTTTCTGTTATGTGGGGCTGTGTAAATTTTGTGCCATTTGGTTTCTTATATTGTGCAAACAATTTGAGGGACAGCTTATAAGACCCATTTTGTGCATTTAGAATTGCCTGCACATCAAGATTTACACTGTTCAAAAAATTCTCAATGCCACATCTTGGCTCTGATACAAACCGATAATCTCTTAATTGGCCGTTAAAACTGCTATGGATGGGTGCATAGCATGGCTGCTTTGCCGGTCCAGCATTAGGAGGTGTTTCATGCTTCCTTTTCAGAGCAGATGTAGATGGTTGTGAGGGCAATGTTGATGACTGTGCAGAGCAAGTATCTTTATGTTTATATGTGAAATATTCCATGCTATATTTTCTATGGCATTTAGGGCAAATTTTTGTGGGAGTTCTGCATTTGTCTGGATTACAAATCTTTTGATGCTTGGCCCAATTGGGGCTGGATATATTTTTATTGCATTGATTACAATATTTTTGACTTGGCATTTTTGTTGTTGTTTATTATATACAATTTCCTGGGATTCAAATCAAAACTCTATGCTGGATAAAAAATATCAGCTGGGTTCAGCACTGTGCTTTGTATATTTTGTGTGTGTGTGTGTGTGTGTGTGTGTGTGTATGTATGTGTATGTGTGTGAATATTTTTGGCTTTGGTATTTATATAAAATTTCTTGGGGTCCAAATCAAAAACTCTATGCTTATCTTATGACAGATTGTAAAGCCAATAGCCTACAAGTAGAAAAAAGAATAAATATTCATTCACAATGACCTAGTACAAATACCTGCACGGACATGCATGTCTAGAATGGCAATAACCTTGTTATGTATTGATTTTTGTATAACAGGCTGGGACAGATATAAGCCTGACCCTAAATATGAGTGGATTACAACAAACAAGCTGGATGTAACAAATATCAGGCAAAATATTGTTCAACATACCAGAAATATGATATTAAAACAAACAGTCCTGTAAGTATGAGAAGCACTGTAACAATACATCTGTTTTTCTCAACCACTCTCACAATAGTGGTTGATGCAATTGTTTGCACGCAAAGCTTCATTACTCGGGAAGCAAAAATCAATACATAACAAGGTTATTGCCATTCTAGAGGGGCTCTGCATATAGATAAAAAAATTGAACCTGGCATCCAATTGAACTTAAACCTGAAGTAAATATGTGTGGGTAGGTATGGGTTTTAGCTTAATTTCAGGTATAGCCAAAAAATATCAATTTTTGACAAGTTTATGGACAAAAATCCGGCTGATGCAATTTTTGTAAGTATGGCCAAATCTGCTTGAGGGGGGTTCATACTTTCCGAAGAGCATTTTTACAAAAATCTTGGATTAGATAGGGTTCCACACTTGAGCAAAAAACTCATATGGGCATGTTGAACAAGTTTTAAGTATGGGCAAATCTGCTTGAGGAGAGTTCATACTTTCTCAGGAAATATTTGAGGGCATTTTTACAAAAATCTTGGATTAGGCAGGGTTCCACACTTGAGCAAAAAGCTCATATGGGCATGTTGAGCTAGTTTTAAGTGTAGCCAAATCTGCTTGATGAGAGTTCATACTTTCTCGTCCTGGTAATACAGTCAATACCACTACTATATTTGTTATTTGCTCTGGCATATCTCTGAGAACATTGCACCATGCCTCCTCTTATACATTGTTCCATAAACGAATACATATCTTGATCCTGGATCAATTGCATTTTAGTGTTTAAAAACATTGCAGACCATGCTAGGCCCGGAGCACTGTAAAAATACATTGGATCCAGCTTATAATTTTGCATGGAAGATTTTCTGAATGCCTGCAGTATATCAGCTAAGAGGGTGACATCAAGTTTTAAATATGCCTTGTGATAATCACCAAATGTCTGGCATTTTAAATTGTTCCACATCAACTGGGCATGGTGATAATCTTCATCAGTGATTCCAGATCCTCTGATTTTGCTGTAAAACTCCTGTTGTGGTGGCAGAGAACACTCATCAAATTTAGAAAAATCTGTAACATAATCATATGGATATACACCCTTCCGCCTAATTAATTTCAGCTCCTGATTTGGAAACAAAGCACATGTGATTTTGAATTGATCATCAGATAATTGAGTGGCCAGTGTAGCCAGGCTAGCAGACAGAATTCTGTATGAATCAAGAAATCTTAATTGAATAGGAACACCATTAACTTTAATTATTTTGCTAATGGCAATATATTTTTCATTATTTTCAGCTAAAATATTTAAATTCTGCTTGTCAAACCCCTCGTACCTGATCAGATGATGAAAATCATAATTGGATGCACCATGGCAAAATATGGGGACAAATTTTGGTCTCTGGATCTTAATATTACAGCTATTACACAGGGCCATTAAGAATTTACCATCTGTATGTGAATGGTGATGAACCTTGATATTTGCATCTGAAAATTCAGAATCACATACCGGGCATTTTTCTGCATTGTTGAAATCTTCAATCTGTTCCTCTGTTAAAGGCAACATAGGTTTTGATTTTAATAAGACATTAGATGCTATGTCATGGCACTCATTTTCTATTCTATCTGCAAATTTTTTGATGGCATCTGCTCCCATGTATAAATCTTCTTTACTAACAACCCCATCCTGTACAACAACATAATAAAAACTAGAAGGTTCATGTAACTGGTATGATGTACTTGAAGATTCATCAGGATCTGGACTGCAGAATGCAAGGGGTTTGAAGTTTGATTCAAAATCACAGACTATATATGCTGGGTGTTCCAACAAGGCTTCACATTTTAAAAAATTGGCTTTTTCACTTGGATTAGGCATCACCATATGAACAGGTTTATGGTTGCCACAGTATTTCAGATGCTCAATTAACTTGTTTTTAGCATTCTGTTCACAAACACCATTCACCATTTTTCTACCATCAAATACAATTAAACATCTTCTACACAACTTGAATATTGTATTGGATTTGTCTAGTTGTTTTCTGACTAAAGCTTCAAGATTATGTAAAAAAAAAAGGTAAAGTGTTCCCCTGTGCATAGCACCACGCCATGAAGGCGTATAGGGGGTGTGGGGGTAACGCCCCACACTTTCTTGATCCGGTCATGAGGGGGGTGATGTGATCAGCATCACGCCCCTGACCGCCTTTACCCCCCAGGGTTTCCCCCAGGTACCCATGTTATTCGACGCTGGGTGGGCGCCGGGGCCGCTTCCATCGTTAGAAAAGTTCCCGGATTTGAACCGGCCGGGGATCGAACCCGGAACCTTGAGCATGGTAGTCAGACGCGTTACCGACTGAGCCACCGCGGCCACCATTATGTATCAGAGTATAATGGTGTGTATCATCCCCTTCAATTAAGAGCAGATCAATCGGAACAGCAGAATCATCATCAAATGTACTGATTCTGAGAGGTGCTATCAAGCAATTGCCACGGCCAGTAGAACAAATAAATACATTAATAGATAATTGTTTACCATTGATATTCCTGGCCTTTTTTTCAAATTTATCAATATTCTGAACAGACATTGGATATTCTAAACCCTCCATTGCTTCATCAAAATCATTTTCATGCTGTTTATAATAACTTATTCTCTCAGGATCCCTTAAAACTGGATACAAAGCAGCTAAAATACACCACAGAAAGCATTTCTCATCATTATTTTCTACGTTAACCACTGCTCTTTTGTTTTTAATATTGGCAGGTAAAGGCAAATATGTAGATCCTTGTAATGGGTTGAATTCAGAAATATTAACATATAACTTGTGTGAATATCCGCATAGGCTCCATCCAGACTCTTTTCCAGCAAATTCAGAGTGTTTAATATTCAATTGATCTATCAAACTGCTTATTATTTTGTCTGAATTTGCATTTGAATATACCGGTACAGTTTCTGTTATGTGGGGCTGTGTAAATTTTGTGCCATTTGGCTTCTTATATTGTGTAAACAATTTGAGGGACAGCTTATAAGAGCCATTTTGTGCATTTAGAATTGCCTGCACATCTGGATTTATACTGTTCAAAAAATTCTTAATGTCACATCTTGGCTCTGATACAAAATGGTGATCCCTTAATTGGCCGTTAAAATTGCTATGGATGGGTTCAAAGCGTGGCTGCTTTGCTGCTCTAGCATTAACAGGTGCTTCATGCTTCCTTTTCAGACCAGATGTAGATGGTTGAGGGGGCAATGTTGATGACTGTGCAGAGCAAGTACCTTTATGTTTATAAGTGAAGTATTCCATGCTATATTTTCTATGGCATTTAGGGCATATTTTTGTGGGAGTTCTGCATTTGTCTGGATTACAATTCCTTTGATGCCTGGCCCAATTGGGGCTGGTTATATTCTTATTGCATTGATTACAATATTTTTGATTTGGCATTTTTGTTGTTGTTTATTATATAAGATTTCCTGGGGTTCAAATCAAAATTCTATGCTTAATAAAAAATATCAGTTGGGTTCAGCAGTGTGTTTTGTATATTTAGTGTGTGTGTGTATGTGTGTATGTGTGTTAATATTTTTGGCTTTGGTATTTATATAAAATTTCTTGGGGTTCAAATCAAAACTCTATACTTAATAAACCTATGACAGGTTGTCAAAAATTCTGTCTATTAAATCACATAGATTTGTAATTCAATTTATATAAATTTGCAATATTTTTGTGTTTAAAAAAATATGAGCAGCACTGCAACAACACACCTTACTCTTCAACAACTCTCACAATACTGGCTGATATGCAATGCAAAATCTCTTTATATAGCCTAAGCACAGACCGCATTGAAAGCATCTGAGACAATAAGCCAATCAGAATATAACACATCATCACATTATGTCATAACCAACCAATCAGAAAACAACACATGTCTAATAATTTATTGCATAATATTGGGTAATAATTTGTTGCAAAACATGATGCAATATAAATAAACCAGAAATAGGCCACAAGTGGACCGGAAGTAGGCAAACCGGAAGTGGACCGGAAGTAGGCAAACCGGAAGTAGGCAAACCGGAAGTGGACCGGAAGTAGGCAGACCGGAAGTGGACCGGAAGTTTGCAAACCGGAAGTGGACAGGAAGTAAATATGTGTGTGTGTGTTTTTGTGTGTGTGTGTGTTTGTGTGTGTGTGTGTGCGTGTGTGTGTGTTAATACGTTTGGCCTAGTTTTAAGTGTAGCCAAAAAAAATATCAAGAGGAGCATATTTTTAACAAGCTTATGGACAAAAATCTGGCAGATGTAGATTTTGTAAGTGTAGGCAAATCAATCTGAGGGGGTCATACTTTCCCGGGAAATTCCCGAGGGCATTTTTACAAAAATCTTGGATTAGACAGAGTTCCACACTTGAGCAAAAAGCTCATATGGGCATGTTGAGCTAGTTTTAAGTGTAGGCAAATCTGCCTGAGGGGGGTTCATACTTTCTCGACCCAGTAATACCACAAATCACACTACTGACAAACAACACAGCAAAACTATAAACTCCCGAAAATGAAAAGAAACCTAAATTGTGAGCAAATTATACAAGAAAAATGTTTCCTATCCTTGTGGGGACACCAGTACCAACAAGGCCTGTGATATCAAGTGGCCTCGGGTCCTCACAAGGATCATTAGATTCATGAAAATTTACACATACACTCCATACACACGTTTGATTCTACAGGGTGGCTCAATAAGTCACTTAACACCCTCAGTACAAGGCCACTGCGGCATGGAATGTGAAAATGGCGATGACCAATCATTGCCTGGCCAAGGGGGAACCACATTGACGCCACCCACACGGTCGGCGGCCATCTTGATGTCCGCCATCTTGAATTCAACTTCAGAATTTTAAATGGGAAGGGGGTCGTGCGAATATCAAAATGGGCTAGAATTTCACGAGAAATGCAATGGTGAAGGTTTTTTCG
This sequence comes from Lepisma saccharinum, assembly GCF_977018435.1. Classification (NCBI taxonomy): domain Eukaryota; kingdom Metazoa; phylum Arthropoda; class Insecta; order Zygentoma; family Lepismatidae; genus Lepisma; species Lepisma saccharinum. The sequence continues at coordinate 25,665,113 of NC_139251.1, read as the reverse complement.
ACGTATCTTTCACCAGTAAAAAGTTATGACTGAATTCTTGTACCAATTTGCTCCTTTTCGAGGTGTTAGAAAAATGCCTTAAAATTTGTTTAGCGCTTCGGTAATGCATCGAGATCAAAGTGACGTCTATGGAGAGAAGTTCGCATGCCATTGCACACGATTTTAATCGGATACATCCATGAAGAGCTGCGCATTATAAATGGTTGTCGCGAACAATTTACAGTGTGACGCTTCCATTAAATGAAAAGTCCTTCACAGTGACAATACTAATGTTTATGTTCAGAAGGAAGTTCATAAACAGAATATTCGATGCTTTTTATCTGATAACCCATTTTCGACAGATCAAAGCTGAATGGTTAGTGTTGGTAACTTAATGGTGTGGCGTGCTGTGTGGAACACGATTGGTTAGTCAATTTTCCATCAACGGAACCTTAAATGCTTAGGGCTACTTGGATTTGTTAAATAAACAGTTTTTTTCATCCTTGCTTATGGAAGAAGGTACTTTTTACCAGGGACCTGTAACGTAACCCAACTTGTAACGCTGTCAAGTTACGAACGGAACTATCGATATGCGTTACTATGGCATTGGCGTTCCACACAGTACCGGACAGATTGGACCTACCTACAACCTGGGTAAATTAGGCGTACCATTACTGAACGACCCATTCGCTTCAGGTACTGAGTGGAACGGGTCTCGGATGGAACGGGTACGATCGTACCCGTACATACTGTACCTGAACGGTGGCTACCGGGTACGAAATGGAACCACAAGTTGGTAACCGGTACTGAAGCACAATGACCAGTGCTTGTTATTAAAATACCGGTACGTGGATAGAAATTGATGAAGCGGGTAACATTTGTAACAGGAACTTACAGTACGTATCATAACAGTTTACTGTCAATCAACATTCCTCAGCAGCAAATGGAATACCAATAAATATACACTTCTTTGTTTAAAACTAATTATAATAACTTTAGAAAAAAGTAATTCGTGATCTTTCTGGATTTTATTTATCCGAAAAATATGTATAAATGCTATCTAGTTTATCTTTCATTAATTTGTTAATAATGGTATCAGCTATGCAAAAATTTTGAAGACCGTCACTCTGGCAAACTATTAACAATAGAAACAATTAGTTTCAACAAGCTCATGTATATTATACTAATTACAACGACCTGCGCAGAAGGTCGATATTCGTCATTCAGGCAACCTGTTACTAGGAGGCATGTGCAGTAGGCCCCATTACTTTTAAAATAGGTAGAGAAGTGAAATTGAGTTTGAAGGTAAATTATGCTAATTAGAGCACGGCTAAATCAACATGAATGTGGAAAACCGGAAGTTGATGGACGCCATATTGAAAAATGTTACTTCTTAAAATAGAGAAGTGAAATTCGGCTTGAAGGTAGCTTGTGGGAATTAGAGCATGGCAAATCAACGTGATTCCGGAAAACCGGAAGTTGGTGGACGCCATATTGAAAAATGTTACTTATTAAGATAGAGAAGTGAAATTCGGCTTGAAGTTAGCTTATGGGAATTAGAGCATGGCAATTCAACGTTATTCCGGAAAACCGGAAGTTGGTGGACGCCATATTGAAAAATGTTACTTCTTAAGATAGAGAAGTGAAATTCGGCTTGAAGGTAGCTTATGGGAATTAGAGCATCGCAAATCAACATGATTGTGGAAAACCGGAATTTGATGGACGCCATATTGAAAAATGTTACTTCTTAAGATAGAGAAGTGAAATTCGGCTTGAAGGTAGCTTATGGGAATTAGAGCATGGCAAATCAACATGATTGTGGAAAACCGGAAGTTGGTGGACGCCATATTGAAAAATGTTACTTCTTAAGATAGAGAAGTGAAATTCGGCTTGAAGGTAGCTTATGGGAATTAGAGCATGGCAAATCAACATGATTGTGGAAAACCGGAAGTTGATGGACGCCATATTGAAAAATGTTACTTCTTAAGATAGAGAAGTGAAATTCGGCTTGAAGGTAGCTTATGGGAATTAGAGCATCGCAAATCAACATGATTGTGGAAAACCGGAATTTGATGGACGCCATATTGAAAAATGTTACTTCTTAAGATAGAGAAGTGAAATTCGGCTTGAAGGTAGCTTATGGGAATTAGAGCATGGCAAATCAACATGATTGTGGAAAACCGGAAGTTGGTGGACGCCATATTGAAAAATGTTACTTCTTAAGATAGAGAAGTGAAATTCGGCTTGAAGGTAGCTTATGGGAATTAGAGCATGGCAAATCAACATGATTGTGGAAAACCGGAAGTTGATGGACGCCATATTGAAAAATGTTACTTCTTAAGATAGAGAAGTGAAAATTGGCTTGAGGGTAGCTTATGGGAATTAGAGCATGGTAAATCAACGTGATTCCGGAAAACCGGAAGTTGGTGGACGCCATATTGAAAAATGTTACTTCTTAAGATAGAGAAGTGAAATTCAGCTTGAAGGTAGCTTATGGGAATTAGAGCATGGCAAATCAACATGATTGTGGAAAACCGGAAGTTGATGGACGCCATATTGAAAAATGTTACTTCTTAAGATAGAGAAGTGAAAATTGGCTTGAGGGTAGCTTATGGGAATTAGAGCATGGCAAATCAAGGTGATTCCGGAAAACCGGAAGTTGGTGGACGCCATATTGAAATACGTTAATTCTTAAGATAGAGGAGTGAAATTCGGTTTTATGATATTATGGATATTACTGCATTGGAAATCAACATGATTAGGGAAAACCGGACGTTAACGGAAAAATTTACTTTAATATTCCTCTTTCCTTTGGTGATTGCTTATGTTAATTAGAACATGGTCAATTTATATGATATTATAAAACCGAAAGTCGATGGACGGCATAATGAAAAAAGCAATTTATTAAGATAAAGAAGTGAAATTCGGTTAGATTCTTGCGCTTACTAATTCGAACATGGACAATGCATATGCTGTCTGTAAAACTGGAAGTTGATAGACGCCATGTTGAAAAAGAAATACATTTGAGTGTCGATTTAGTTTTTATTTATTAAAAATTAAATATGAATTCCATCAAACTCAGATTTTCCAGAATCATGTTCATTTGTCATGCCCTAATTCCCATAAGCTACCATCAAACCAAATTTCACTCCGCTGTCTTAAGAAGTAACGTTTTTCAATATGGCGTCCACCAAATTCCGGTTTTCCACAATCATGTTGATTTTCCATGCTGTAATTTCCATAATCTACCATCAAACCGAATTTCACGTCTCTTTCTTTAAAAGTAACATTTTTCAATATGCCGTCCATCAACTTCCTGTTTTCCACAATCATGTTGATTTAACATGCACTAATTAGCAAGATCTACCACCAAATCGAATTTCACTTCCCTATCTTAAGAAGTAACGTTTTTCAATATGGCGTCCATCAACTTCCGGTTTTCCACAATCATGTCAATTTGCCATGCTCTAATTCACATCAGCTACCGTCAAACCGAATTCCACTTCTCTACCTTAAGAAGTAACATTTTTCAATATGGCGTCCATCAACTTCCGGTTTTCCACAATCATGTTGATTTAACATGCACTAATTAGCAAGATCTACAACCAAATTGAATTTCACTTCTCTATCTTAAGAAGTAACGTTTTTCAATATCGCGTCCATGAACTTCCGGTTGTCCACAATCATGTCAATTTGCCATGCTCTAATTCACATAAGCTACCGTCAAACCGAATTTCACTTCTCTATCATAAGAAGTAACATTTTTCGATATGGCGTCCATCAACTTCCGGTTTTCCACAATCATGTTGATTTAACATGCACTAATTAGTAAGATCTACCACCAAACCGAATTTCACTTCTCTATCATAAGAAGTAACATTTTTCAATATGGCGTCCAGCAACTTCCGGTTTTCTACAATCATGTTGATTTGCCATACACGAATTAGCATATGCTACCGTCAAACCGAATTTCACGTCTCTTGGTTAAGAAGTAACATATTTCAATATGGCGTCCATCAACTTCCGGTTTTCCACAATCATGTTGATTTAACATGCACTAATTAGCAAGATCTACCACCAAATCGAATTTCTCTTCTCTATCTTAAGAAGTAACGTTTTTCAATATTACGTACATGAACTTCCGGTTTTCCACAATCATGTCAATTTGCCATGCTCTAATTCACATAAGCTACCGTCAAACCGAATTTCACTTCTATATCTTAAGAAGTTACATTTTTCAATATGGCGTCCATCAACTTCCGGTTTTCAACAATCATGTTGATTTAACATGCACTAATTAGCAAGATCTACCACCAAACCGAATTTCACTTCTCTATCATAAGAAGTAACATTTTTCGATATGGCGTCCATGAACTTCCGGTTTTCCACAATCATGTCAATTTGCCATGCTCTAATTCACATAAGCTACCGTCAAACCGAATTTCACTTCTATATCTTAAGAAGTAACATTTTTCAATATGGCGTCCATCAACTTCCGGTTTTCCACAATCATGTTGATTTAACATGCACTAATTAGCAAGATCTACCACCAAATCGAATTTCTCTTCTCTATCTTAAGAAGTAACGTTTTTCAATATGGCGTACATGAACTTCCGGTTTTCCACAATCATGTCAATTTGCCATGCTCTAATTCACATAAGCTACCGTCAAACCGAATTTCACTTCTATATCTTAAGAAGTAACATTTTTCAATATGGCGTCCATCAACTTCCGGTTTTCAACAATCATGTTGATTTAACATGCACTAATTAGCAAGATCTACCACCAAACCGAATTTCACTTCTCTATCTTAAGAAGTGACATTTTTCAATATGGCGTCTAATTTCCAGTTTTACCAAAATAATTTTGATTGGCAATGCCAGGTCAACCCGAATTTCAGATCTGTAACTTAGATGGTAACATTTCTCAATATGGCGTACATTAACTTTCCCTTTTTTCCACATGTATTATTAGTTGGTAATATTCTAATTACATAAACTATCATCATGTCGAACTTTCAATATCTTGCTTGAAAATATTTTTTTTATATATGTTCACTTTGCACCCAATATTACGTGTATTGGTTATATAAAAGTAACATTATTAATAACAAATCTCACGATTCCATATTTATTTATATATATACAATTTATATTTTATTGCCTACAACCTCAATTAATATTAGTTCTTATCGATTTTTCAAGAATTCAACAATGAAAGTTTTAAAATGAAGAGTTACGTGACATATATTTTCTGATCCATTCAATACCCATTTGATTTACTGAAAATAGGTTTTGTTACAATTGTACCCGATCCTAAAGTTCAGATATACCCATCATGAATTTGTACTGGTATGATTCTAAGGAGAGGTACGTACCGTAATGGAACCGGCATTCAGATGAGGAACAAGTTCCATGCTTTCTGGTACGGGTATTTTAACGTTCCACTCTGTGTACCCAAAGCTGTCGTCCCCGAAGCACTCTCGGGTACGAACGGAATGGTATAGCAGAAGCGTTACTGTTCGCCTTACCAAGAGGTTCTGGTATTTTCCTTGGAACGGTCCACAGCACTTGGGCCGGTACGCGGTACCCGGTACGGAAATAACGCGGAACGGTGACAAATACCAATGAATTGCGTTACGTTACAGGTCCCTGCTTTTTACAGAGTTTTTTCAATAGGGAAGAACACCAGAACACTTATGGGAACGTTATGAACCAGTTTTTGTCCAAAGTTAGTTATCAGATGACAAGGGTCACATATTCTGTTTATGAACTTCCTTATGAACATAAACATTAGCCTTGTTACTGTGAAGGACTTTTAATTCAATGGAAGCGTCACACTGTAAATTGTTCGCGACAACCATTCATAATGCGCAGCTCTTCATGGATGTATCCGATTAAAATCGTGTGCAATGGCATGCGAACGTCTCTCCATAGACGTCACTTTGATCTCGATGCATTACCGATGCGCTAAACAAATTTTAAGGCATTTTTCTAACACCTCGAAAAGGAGCAAATTGGTACAAGAATTCAGTCATAACTTTTTACTGGTTAAAGATACGTCGAAATAACCTTCACCATTGCATTTCTCGTGAAATTCTAGCCCATTTTGATATGTCACACGACCCCCTTCCCATTTAAAATTCTGAAGTTGAATTCAAGATGGCCGACATCAAGATGGCCGCCGACCGTGTGGGTGGCGTCAATGTGGTTCCCCCTTAGCCTGATAACGATTGGTCATCACCATTTCCATGTTGCGCGCTGCAGTGGCCTTGTACTGAGGGTGTTAAGTGACTTATTGAGCCACCCTGTATACAGACGCTGTTGGTACCGATGTGTAAGTATGTTTGTAAATACTACCCTGTTGGTACCTGACGATAAGAGAGAGGAAATACTTTTAGTCTGTGTCGTTTTTTGCCGGTTTTGTCGCTTATGATATTTTTTCATAAACAAAATAGTAAATACTTGTCCTTCAGAGAATAAAGGAGTGGAAAAGAGAAACATATATTACATGAAATGGAGAGATTTGACGGACACAAGAGCACTGGTAAAATTATTTTGGATGAAATTAAATGACTAATAAAAGAAGTTATCGCACACACACGTACATATGGGGCATTCCATGAGAAATTGCCCCTGAACCTCAATTCTTAAAACTAAATGAAATGCTGTAACTCCATCCTATCTTGTGAGTGAAGAAATCTAAAATCGTCTTTTGGATAAAAAATCAAGTAGGCATAATTAAGTTAGAAAGTAGAAGGTATTTTACGTATTATTCGTTTATTTTCACTTACTGATTTAGTTGCGTTTTCCATTGTGTCCCACCCTTGACACCAAAAAGCAATTAATTTCTCTTTTAATTGTTATATTTTCCGTTCAACTCCACTAGAATATTCAATTTCTTTCTCGCTTTGTCTAAAATAATTTATTTTTAATCATTTGACAATTCACAGAAATGAAAATAAATTTCTTATTAAGTTAAGAGACAGTGTTTCGTCTGTCACACCCGTAACATAAAATTGTTCACATTTGTAGCTACAAATCGCTCGAGCGAACAAACTCTCTACTCCGTACGCTATCTAGCGTCGTCCGTGCGAACTATTTGGCGCTCGAACGAAATCGTCTTCCTACAACACTCTAATACATAATCATACAACTACAAACACATATACGTGTAATGAGAGAGAGAGAGAGAGAGATTATTATTATTACACTACAACTTAAGATGATTCCTTATAATGCACGCTACGAATTTCATGACACAAGACTGAAATAATGTATTGTGTTTCTAACTTATACTGCATGGTTGTGCTCATGGGCGTCGCCAGAAATTTTTGCGGGGGGGGGGGGGTCGGACAAATGGTAAAAGTTGAATAGCAGAAAAAATAACAACGAGTATTATTACCACGGTTATAAATGTCATTATACAATAATAAATATTATAAACTAATAAAAACGTATTTTATTGGAAATAAAAATAATAATAATAATTATTATTTTTACTATATAAATGTGGAGACTCGATCCACCAAACGAGTGAATACCAGCACAACTATTTTTCATTATTTCTTTTGCATTTTATGCAGTTAGTATCTGAATGCATTTTGATATTAACTTTTTCACGTCCCGTTCAAGAAAAGGCTTTAAATGTTATGGGAAATGTTTGTTCATAAAGTTTGTTGTGTGACCTCTCACCTACACTGTAATTATTGAAATTTTGAAAACTATGGAACCATTTGTTCTTTGGATGAAATGGTAGAATATAACCTTGACATGTGCAAAAGCTTCGACTACTGAACGTCGGTCTGACAACACTTTATCTTTGAACTGTACAGGATCTTTGTTGCTCTTCCTACCTTTATTTGTAACAAACTACCAAAACTGGGTGCTATCTTTTGCAATATTTATTTCCGAATTGGCAACATAACTGTTGTATCCATAAATAATTTCCTTACTAACTATTGTTCGAAATTCGCTAAATTTATTGTAGTGGTATCGAAGGTCTCCCGCCTGTTTTTTCCACTTCTTGTGGTGATAATGTTTCCTACTTATATTTTTAATAATGCTGCTCGTAAACCAACACGGGTACTGTCTTTTGCGGCTTTTCTTTAAGGGGACATATTCATCGAATATTTTATATATAATTTCATAAAACACGTCTATAGCTTGATCAACGTCATTGTTTGTTTTCATATCCCAATTCGTGTTAAGCAGCTTGTGATAGATGGATGGAAAGTCGGCCTTACTGAAGTTGTACTGTAGCTAATGACTAGTTTTATCGCGGGTTTCTTTTACATGATTAATATCTACTAGCAGCGAGGGATGGTGTGTGTATCGCGTTACTGTTATTCCCTGCCCATTTATCAAAATCAAATCGAGTGTCTTTCAGTTATTATTCTTTACGTCATTTAAGCTTTTTAAGTCAGAGAAGTTTATGAAATTGTGTCCAGTCGAAGTAGTTAAGTCATAATTGGAGGGCAGAATTAAACTATTTACCTAATATTCAAGAGAGATAATGGACTTTTCAAGTTATATCCCTATTATTTCCGTAAACTTGAAGTTGAGAAAGAATTGTATTACAATATAATGTAGTTAGCAATTTACATAATACTTCCGCGCCATCTCTACTTAGGAAATTGAAACTTTTGCAATTCTAATAGTGCAGTATAAAACAAGTGGATAAGACACTTTTTTGTACGTGATGAAAGAAATCTAAAAGCTACACGTGCCATAAAATAACTGATGAACTTGCACAAATGTTAAATAATCACAGTAGCAATTATTTCAAAGATGGCAACAAAACCAAAACAGGTTTTTGCTATTTAAGAAGTAGACCTTTTAGTACCACTTACTCATTATCCATGCTTAACATACAAGCATCACAGATTCCAACAGATTTTAAAATCTAAGTGATATGTCTTAAAACAAAACATGTGACCAAATAGTAGACACAAGAAAGTCACATTATTAACACTTCTTAGTTGAGTTTTGGTGCTTTGAGTTCTTCCACACATTCCAAAAGCCTATAGCAGAATTTTTCTGCAGTATTTTTACAGTACTGAAGCCGAAAACTTATCATTTTGGATTATTATGTAATGACAGCTCCTACAAATTTAGCTATCACCAGAAGTGATAGTGATATAGATTTAACTTTCTTCCTTATGAATTTTTTTCTTTCCAATACCAAAACACATGCTAACAGGTTTGCTGTGATGAACAATAGATGGCTCTGAACTAAAAAGTAATTTTCTATCAATTTTCATTATTTTTTCTGAAGGTTTTGCTACGGTAAGAATATGTCAATATTTTGATATATTTTTTTTTAAATTTAAGCTTTTCATTAAAATTGAGCAAATAACCATATGTAAGGAGATAAGAAAGTAAATTTTCTAATTGCTACAGAGAAAAACACATGAGACTGCTTATTATTGAAGTATGGAATAAATATTTTCATAATATTTTGTTGGCTTTCTTCTCATAACAAAATCATTGTATGATATCGATATATGTATAATGTTTTATTTATGCTATATGTTTATTACGCAATTTCGAAGATATTTCGGTGGAATGAATCCTCCACATCCCACTTTTAGCACTCCCTGCAATGAGGCTACTCTGAGAAAGTGCACAGGGGAGGCGCCAGAAATGTTTTACCGGGTGGGCAGAAGCTGTATATTGATAGATTAGGGTGGGCAGATATAAATGTAAGGCCATATATTTGTATGACATATATGTATGTCTTACACTCCCAATTTCCCTACACTTCTTTTCCCTTTACTTTTCATCTTTTCTTTTTTACTCTTGAATGCCTTCTTATATCTTTCTCAGCTTGTTACTTCTTTCTCCCTTTCACTTCCTCTCGTTCCATTCTTCAAATGTTTCTCTTAACTGGCACACACACACACACATGTGTGTGTGTTTGATGTCTTTCCTCTTTGTTTTCTAATCTCCTCTCGCATCTTGTTCCACTTCTTTGTCTCCGATGGACACAATTGTTTCAAGGAAGTGTTTGTGTGTGCGCAGACATACGTTCTAATCACATTCATTCATTCATGTCAATGTAGTGAAATAAATGTGAATCGATTACATTACATTTTGCCCTTCAAGTGTAAAAAGTACAATGTACATACTCAATTTTATATATCCGGCGACAATGATACAAAGTGTGATGGTAGACAATGGTGAAGAATTAAAATTACTTTCTCGTAATTTAAATGCATGTTTCCTGATCATTTTATTTTCATCATATGAGTATTTGACTGAAACTTGGGGGTCAATGATCACTTTTTCTTGGCTTGCAAGGTTATTGCAACTGACAAATGTATCTGAATGTATGTTTGCAGTAAGGGCGATCGGGTGCCAAAACTTGGGGGCAAGGACAGTTTACTTTTCTGGTAGAAAAGTCTTAGCATTAAGAGGCCACAGTGCGGGTGCAACAAGTGGCAAAATGTGGCGGGGGGAACTTTCCCCCCCTGCTCCTCCTAATCGCCGCCACAATTCTTTCTTCAATCTGCATAAAGTATCCCAAGGCTTATGAAAGGCTATTTTGACAAAACATCGCCCAAAAGTAATAATGAAGTAACATTGAAAAATCTGTTAACAATTGAAGAGATTATTTGCTAAGTTGCTGTTTGTTTTCTGAAGTTAGTCTTCTTTATTTATGTGGTTAGGTGAACACATGCACTGAGGTAACAAATAGTTTACATTTTGTAGAATGTGATTTTGGACACAGGGAATTCATCGAAATTGATCACCATACCCGGTAATTCATCTCTTTTCACAGATGACTTGGGTTGTATGGCGTGACCTTTTCGAAAGCGCTCAAATGTCAACCTCTATACTGAGCAGTATACCCTGGAAACTTTAATCTTGCAGGCGAACGAATCTCTGGCGCCTGGAACCACAGTCAAAATAATAATTTGTGGTGGGTTGTATTTTCAGTGTCTCCGTGTATTTGTTTTCACCTTTCGTCACTTTCACCTAATCACCATTGAACCTCATCGTCGCCATTAGCCAAATTACCAGAAAAGTGACTTCACATAGAACAAATCAGTCGAATCAGCAACAACTTACTCTTCCAAAAGTGGAGTTTCCTTAGATCATACCCCTTCGAAAGTTGAGGTGGTAGTTTCAATTTCACAGTGTTTCATTCTTGGATCAAGGCAGCTAACTCCGTGAAAAATAATGTTGTTTTCTGAAAGTCTCAAATATTTGTCTCTGGCAGTGCACCCTCTTAAATGAACTTTCTTCTGTGGTGATGAAATGACGCGTTTCCTGCGAGTTCTTCCTGTATATTTTTTTCTCCAATGCCATAACGTTGTCGCCTTATGATTAAGAGGTTCTGGCTTCTGCTACCCCCTCCCCTGGTGGAAGCACAATGCACACTGGTTCGGACTCCACTTTAAACTGTAGGTTTAGTCCCGATTAGCCTATCTGAGCATAAAAGTGGATTTGAAAACAAACAAACAAAATTTTCTTATGGATACTTCGTGACATACCTTTTCTTCTTTACTTCATCTGCATCTACATATTCTTTTGACCTTTTCGGCTAAACCTCTGATGCTTCTAAAGTTTAAACCATTCTCATCGTGATTAGTTCTCTGATGCCCTCAAAACAAAGCTTTCCTACCAACCCCTTTCTTCTTTTAATTCTACGTAAGTTAATCACAAGAAAAATCGCATCATTACGTAACGGATAGGCTATTATCAATTCAATAATTCTGTAGCTTTTTCCAAACCCACATAACTGTTACATCAAAATTTATACACTCGGTATTGTAGTGATTATTGTGAATACTTCTTATTAGTATTTATTAGTAGAACGAATACAAAGTTGTTGTTTGTATACCACGTAGATATTTGAAGATGACATGTGTGTAAAAATTGTAATGAAAAAAAGAAAGAGGCACTTCTGGGATTTCACTGTAGACCTTATTAAAAAGTCGAAATAATTTGTTGTGTTGCTGGAGGAAGCAACGTTAAGATGGCGTTTTTATTTGTTTATTTAGAGATTATTTTAATCATGTGCAGGCCGGGATTTATATATGTGAAGGCCCGGAGCTTACAACGCCAAGATCCCACCCCAACCCCCTCCACAGTTTCAGTTATAACTTTTCGCTACATGAGGTGGTTAGTTATACGTATTTCTACATTTTTCATCACATCTGAAGTAGCTCCTTTTTTTTATTTATGCAGTACTTTTCCAAGCAGTTTTCCCCAGTGAAGGCCCAGAGCTGCAGCCCTCAAAGTCACCCTAAATCCTGATCTCATCTTGACCATACCCTGCATAATTTTGCACCTCCTAAGCCTATTAGCTGCTTCTATTCATAGAAGTATTCAATTGATGACAGTTTTGTTTCAGGTTCTCTAGTAATTCTTTTTGCTTTCTAATGACAAAGTTAAGACAGCTTTTTATGGGGTGATGATATGTGAACATTTCTAGTATATATAATATTCATGAGTAAAATATACTTGTAATGAACACCAGAATACACTTATTTATTGAAACATTCACATATCCCCAAGTATATATACTTAGTGAATTTGATTGGGTGGACAATCGCCTGGGCACAGGATCTTTTGGGTGCTCACACCTGTCGCCGTCCCTGATAAGTGCAGTTGTAAAGAGAAATAGGCACATGGAAAGAGAGGGAAAGGAAGAGAAAAAGACGAGAAAGTGAAAGAAAAGATGAGGAAAGGACAATGGAGAAGGACAAAAGAAAAGCGATACAGGGTAAAGAGAAAAGGAGAGGAGAAAGAGTTGTGGAATGAGAGTGAAGGGAAACACCATGATAATAATCCGATAAAAACAGAAAAAATAAGTAACGTAAAATTAGCATTTCTAACTTCTTGTCGGAGGCCAATTTTTACTTTGCAAGTGAAATTTCCACAAGATAAAATCCATGTTATGCATTGCTACTCGTAGAAGAATAATATTTACCCCAAGCAGAGGGGACGAGTTCGTTGAAGCAGCCATCTTATTGTGCCCTCGCCGCGGCCTAGCTAGGATTCTGTATGTGTCTCGAGAAACAATAATTGAATAATCGCGCGAATGATTGCCAGCTTGGGTTAACTGGTTGCTACAGCACGTTGTGTGGTTTACACAGATTGAATTTTCTATCTTACGTTGAATAAAGTTGTGTTAAATACTCAAATGCTGGGTTTTTAATCTTTTTCTTCACTGTTTAAACGCATTTATATGTAATTTACTTTATGGCATTTGTGATTGGCTTTATCATTTAACCTATCAGTGTTCCTTTTCTGTATTTGGAAAATTTGAACGGAACCGTTGACCAACTATACCCACGAGAATTCAGTTGATTTTTTTTAATCGGCAGATTTTTATACTTTATGTAATATAAAATTGCTTCCAGCGCGTGAAGACATATAACGTAGATAACAAAAAATTCAATATGCTGACAATGGAGAATTTATTTTATTTTTAAACATAAACTAAACGTTACTCTTCAACCTTCTAGCAAGGTCTTCTTCAGACTCTGTATCAAATATAAATGAAAAGTCTTAAGACGAAGCATCTTAAGAATAGCGAAGAATGCAAACAAAAAAGAGGAAAACAGAGAAGAGGAAGGGATTATCTACGAAGAGAAGTGTAAAGGATGTCAGAGTCCGTAACATAGGAGAAACAAAAAAGATGAAAGACAGGTTGAAACAACATAGGGATGAAGTACGACTTAAGAGAGAGAGAGAAAGAAATGCAATATTTAAACACACGAGAGAAACAGAACATGACATAGAGTGGGACGAGGCTAAGCAGATAGGAAGGGAGAAGAGAAGGCTAGTGAGAAAATGGAAGGAGGCCAAGGAAATAGACAAGAAAGGTGAAGAAGACACAATGAACTGGAATGGGGGACTGAAGATAAACAAAGAATGGAAGAAGGTGTTAGAAAGAGTGAAAAGGACAAGAGAGAAAGAGAAGAGAAGAAGGAAGAAAGAAAGGATAAGAAAAAGAGCGTGAGATAAGGAGTCCAACCACGTTCCAGACGAAAGGAAATGTTTATCTAAATCGCCTGTCAGGTGAAACAACAGTTGACAGGATAAAGCCACCTGCTGGAACACCTGGAGAGGAATGTTCCAGACAAACAACTTCCTAATAATCTTGTGTCTGGAGGGGAGTGATTTTTGTTTATATGCACTATATCTTCCTGTTTTGTACCTTATATCATTTGTATTTGGTACAGAGTCTGAAGAAGACCTTGCTAGAAGTTTTATGTTTTAAAATAAAATAAATTCTGTCTTGGTCAGCATATTGGATTTTTGCTTATCATGGAAACTGATAGAAGTTAAAAAGAGTGCGCAGACATCAAGTGGGAAAGCTTAAGAACAACTATAAAGGTCAGAGATTGGAGGCTGAGAAGAAAGAAGAGGAGTTGGATGATTTTTGGACGTTTCCAAGGTATACAGAGGCAGCACCAGGACATGGGGAACCAGAGGCAGTTGTAAATACACAAACGAGGAACATAGAGAACATAGAATTTCGAAGATCATCTAGATACAAGAAAGAACCAGACAGACTACAACTTACCTTTGGTAACAAGACGTATGAATGATTTTTTTTGTTAGGGGGAGAATTGATAGAAGTTAAGAAAAAGATAAGGGATTTGAGTAGATATACTGTGAACAAGTCTAGTTGGAGATAAATTGTGTTTTGTCTTTGTTGAATGTCTTTCATGTAGTTTTTGTAACATGAAGTTATAAGTTAAATAAATGCTTTTTTTTCTGTTAACGTTTTGCCTAATTGAAGATCAATACAGAAACAAGGCGTAATGGTATTATAACGTAGATATATGATCCCAAAGTATGGCCCCCGTAAATAAAAACCTGCCATCTCGGAGTACTATCGCCCCTTTTTATTGGTAAAAACCGGTTGTATGCACACTCAAATAGCTAAAGAACATGTGCAAGAAACCGCACCATCAGACTTAGAACTCCTAACATAACAAAAAACGTCGAAAATTGATATCAGCGCCAAACCTAACATCACTAACTCAATGACATAAAATTATAAACAGCCATAAATGTAACACTCTTAACGATACTTTCACTTCTAGTCCTTCGCGATTGATATACTTTATTTTATAATACACTATTTATGAAACTACGCAACGTACTGTCTGCTGGTGTTGTCGAATGTCGTGTTGGCTGCTATATTCACTTTGGTCTGTTCTGGTTCACGCTCTTATTTCACAATAACATATCTCTGCGAGCTAAAAACAACGGAAAAAGTTCATAACATAATCTTCATAAACTACGCAAAATATTTCACTTTCTGGAGGGTGTACAGAGAGTCCAGGGTACCAATTTCAACATTTAAAAAAATATGGACAGTTCAACAAGATAATGTATTAGGTATAATAAAATTTAATTATTATGTATTCACCCAAACTATTTCGGGAGGGATTATGACATGATCCCGGCGGGGGACAACCGGGACTTTTTCAACCTGTTCAAGCGGCTCCGGCGCCCACCCAGCGACGTATGAAGTGGGAACCTGGAGGACACTCTTGGGGGTAAAGACGGCTAGGGGCGTAGTGCTGATCACATCACCCCCAGCTTGGCCGAGATCAAGAAAGTGTGGGGTCCTAACCCCACACCCCCTGTACGCCTTCATGGCGGGGTGCAAAGCACAGGGGAGCACTTTACTTTATGACATGATCTGGGGGGGGGGAGATGCGCCATTGGCCTTCAGGAAGGGGGTTGGCACCCGTGCATGAGAGAGATGCAAGGGTGTCGTCACACGCCATAGAGCAGCGAATGAACATTCTGCTTGCAGGAAGAAACATTTCAAGAATTCCATTGTTGCGGAGGACGAAACAGAATTTTCGCTATGGTCCAACTATGAAACGACAAATCGCAGAATGGGAGTCGCCAAATTTACCAAGAGGCAAAGAAAATGAAGCTCCAGAAATCAAAGGTGAAGACAATGTTGTGTTTATTACGACAGCAAAGGCATTATCCATCATGTACGAGATTCCGTAGGGTGAAAGTGCAATTGGCTGTTACTATCATAGTGTTCTGAATGATGAAAGACAACTGGCCGTTGTCAATATCCTGAACCAGGTAGTTCGTTCCTGCTCCACGATAGTGGACGGTGCCAGGGAGCAGTGGTTGTCGAGATATTCCTAGTCAGAAACAAGTGAGTGTCGAATCGTCCTCTCTACTCCCCAGATTTATCCCCCTGTGATTAATCCCTGTTCCCGAAAGTGAAGTTGCTGCTGCAATTACGCAGTTTTTGATGAAAACCCGAAAACCCAACAGGTTGTGACGTCAAATCTTGAAGTCATACCATATGAAGACTTGCAGATGTCGTTTCAATCGTTGGCCAACCGTGCCAATTGCTGATTTGATGCAGGAGAGAGTAGTTGTATTTACTATAGGATGAGCACAAAAATCATACAAATGAAGAGCTCATATGATTAAACAGTCCGATTTGGCTACACTTAAAACTATGCCAAGATGCCCATATGCCCCAATCGGCCAATTGTGCACATATTTAAATCTAAAGAATTTTGAGCCCTAGTGTACAAATGAAGAATCATACAGTGTACAAATGAAGAGCTCATATGATTAAACAGCCCGATTTGGCTACACTTAAAACAATGTCAAGATGTCTATATGAATCAATCGGCCATGTGTGTACATATTTAAATCTAAAGAATTTTGAGCCCTAGTGTACAAATGAAGAACCCCCCTCAGACAGATTTGGCCATGTGTGCAAAGGCTGAATCTCTCAGTTTGTTGTCCATAAGCTTGTCAAAATATGCCCCTCTTGTTATTGTTTTGGCTACACCTAAAACTAAGCCAAAAATGCTCATAAGAGCTTTTGCTTACACAATAATATAATGTAATATATGCTTAAATACTTGTTGCTGTTATGTTAATATGTTACCTGGAATATGCTCAATATTTTAATTGGACACCAGCCTCAACTCATATATCTAATACTAAGACAATGTAATATGCAGAGGCCTTCTAGAATTGCTCTGTGACTCTCTCATTTCTTACATCATAAACATATGATTTTTCACCTATAAGAATAACACTACATATAATGTCATCAGGGAGTGTATCATGGAATACACAGATAATTTTAATGTTTGTCCTGTCATTAACCACAACTTGTTTCCTTTTTGAAGTGTTGATGACAAACATGGGTCTCTGTGCTTTGAATTCATCTGGTGTGTAATACATGTCAGTATTGCCAGTAGTGACCCTTTTGTATGCTGTAAATGCTTCATATAATTTAAGAAAATCATCCTTGGACATGTCTAAATTATAATTTTCTCTAGGGAATACCTCATTTCTGCCATTTTTAAGATATATGTTCTTGATGTTGCAGCTATCAAATTTACTTGAATTTTTTTCCTGATTATTGTGTCTTCCAGTCTGAAACAGTACCACCACAAAATCCGGCATGTCATATTGTATACTGGAGAATGAATTTGTAGCATCAAACTCATAATAGGTACCAGTGGCAGGCTTCTGTACACATTGATATGTATAAAATTGTAAAGGAATCTGTGGATTTTTTACTATATCTGCTTTGTATTTAAGAGCATAACTGGCTTCATATTCAACAACCGGGATTCTTAGCTCCATAGTCTGAATAATGCATTTGCCTTCATCAGGTAGGGTATTGGGCAGAGCTTCCCCTGTAGAATTTAATGTACTGTACCTCATCAAAGCATTATTATCATTAGCAGCTCTTCTAAATGTGATTCTTAAACCACCCTTCCACATAATATCTTTGTAATCTGAGAAGAATCCTGGCAACAGGCGCATGGGGAACAGCACTGTGTGGCTTTTAGATATAATTTTATCACCAGCCTCAAATCCACCTATTTTGTAGTAAGAAGCCTCGGTTTTGGATAATTTTAGTGTGGCCAAAGCTGTGGAGGTAATGCCGGGGTAATCCACTCTGTTTATAACAACACCATGTTTTCTGATCTCAATTTCAGAGAACAGATGTGGCACAAAATTGTCTACCAATCTTATATTTGAATTTGCCGGATAATCTGTACCATCGAGCTTTACAACATCAAACTTGATGTATAGATCTGCTCTGTGGGGGTGTATAAAGCCATCCCCTACATCAAGATCAACCTCAATCTCTGTGTTGGGTTGATTTAAATTTGCAAAGGTCCTCCTGTTTGGGGGGAATGATTGTAGCTCATAACTCTCAATATTTTCCATTTTTTTGTATGTATTTTTATTTAAATATTAATCTCTATGATAGCAGTTGTTGTGGCTCCAGCAAAATCAACTAATTCTTCTTTTTAATTAGTGACCATCAACTCAATGTAATCTATTCTATTATGGCACACAGGAAAATATAATGTTGGTGATGGAGTGTAGATGATTGGCTCCATAAATTCAGAGTTAGGTTTGAATGTTGCAATGATGCCAGTTTGTTTGTGAGTGCCTATCCCATTTGATTTGGTGATCATACCCTCGGCCACATTACAGTGAATATTCAGAGTCTCTATGGCTAAGAATTTAGGTATATTAATAGCAGTGTGTTTAATGGCTGGTTCAAGTTTTGTGTTGTTCTCAAATCC
Source organism: Lepisma saccharinum (assembly GCF_977018435.1). NCBI lineage: Eukaryota > Metazoa > Arthropoda > Insecta > Zygentoma > Lepismatidae > Lepisma > Lepisma saccharinum. Next base: position 25,646,560 of record NC_139251.1, on the reverse strand, counting down.
TAACAGTTCTCCTATCGTACCCAGATCCACTGTTTCTGTAGCAGACACAATCTCTACTCTGTGAGTGACAGAATTTTGAGTTAACACTACACCTCTGGGTAACTGAGCATTTAGAGTGGACAGATAATACTGCCCTGGAGTGATGACAATTTTTTGGTCACCAACTGCAATCTTGTTGTTGTGGTGTGTAATATTAGGGATCAAGTACATGCCATAAAATGCTCTGAGAGCTATTGTTTTGGGATACACTATATCATCATGTAATCTAAGTTTCAATATTGAATTTTGGCTGGTGAGATGGAATACCCCCATGATGTTTTAAATACCACAAGGCTTTTTGAAAATCTTCAATTGATGGTTTATTTATTTGAGACAGATATCTAAGAACAGATAAACACAGATGTCCACAATTAACATCTTTGAAATTTTGAACACGAGCATTATTGTAATAAAGATTAGTTGATTTTAGATATTTTACTAAATTTTCAGGTGGAATACCTCCAAATGAATCAAACACAAATGCCTCATCTTTTAAATATTTAAGATAACAGATCCAGTGAGTGCCCTGATTTTTGTACTTATCCAAATTAACTATGCCACACTCTTTGTTGAGTGGTTGTTCTGGTAAAGAATCAGACATGTACACACCTCTAAAATTTTTGATGCCCAGTGGCTTGATTAAAGCTTCAATATCTTGGTTTGTAAGCGGCTCTTGTTTTTTTTAAACTTATTCATGGCTCTCTTAACACCTTTGCCTTGTTTCTCCATGGCCAGATTATGGCGCTTCAATTCATCTAATTCTGCCTTATTTTTTTGGCATCTATTACTGTTTTTGCTATAGCAGCTGATCCCCCAGCCAAGCTCCCAACAGCCCCAAGTGCTGCTAAGATGGCCGGGATAGTAAATATAAATCCACCCACATGTGATTTTTTTCTAGAGTGCTGTAATTTTTTTAATTGAGGGGTACTAAGTAATAATTTCATACCATGGCCCTTGGCAAGACAACAATTTTTTTTCTTGCGCTGCTTTTTGGTTAAAAGACTATCAATAGTTTTAAGAGATTTAAGACCTGCATAAGGTATCTGATACATAACACCCTTGGCCTTCATCCTAGGTTTATTATATATATAATCACAACCCCCACCCCAGTTTTTGTTTGGTGTTCATAGCTATGGTGGTCCCCAATGCTGCTATTCTTTCACTTAAAGAAGCATCTTTGCTTACAAATCTACAAATGCAGCCTCTTCTAATTTCTTGTCTGCAACATGTCTCTTGTCAAGATCAGTATGTGTGTTGTATGCTATGTCATGGTCTCTGGAAGCAGCATCTAGGGGATTAACACCAGGGTCCCCTCTGTTTAATCTATGGTCCAATTTTGTGCCTGGACCACAATACTGATAGCCTGGAATGTGTACTTCAAATGGCAGCTTGTTTATGATGTCATTAACCAGCCGACCCTCAGAGATATTCCAAAATTTGGGGGGTAGAGTATTAATAATTTTTATAAGATATCCAATGCCCTTAGTGTCATTCACTATAAAATTAGACAATTTGGTGCTTATCATGTCCATAATTCCAACCTTTTCATTGTAAAAATTGTGGTTGCCAGCATTTTCCTCCCCAGCTATCACCAGCAACCTATCTACAAGTTTCCTGACATCATCAACCCAGACAAATTCTTTAGGCAGGGTGTTGTATTGTTTGACCCCACTACCTGTCTTGATCTGTGTCCATGTGGGCTTGATTAAGTTGTTGTATTTTGCTCCACTGCTAGACTTGACTCTTTTTTGTGTGGGATCATTGTTCTGGTATAGAGCATCTGATTTTATTAATATTTCTTTGTAATGCTCATAATCTTGATCTGTATAGCTACCAGGCCTTTTCCTACTCATCAGTTCCCACAATCCAGGTGTTCCAGGATACTTAACAAAATCACCTTTTTCTCCAAGATGAGATTCTGAATATACAATCAGATCATCTCCCATAAATGTTACTCTGAAATTGCCAATTCTATGTATGATGCTACCATCACGCTCTGTGTCAGCATATAAGGCAAAAACCTCATCTTTGTTGTCTTTAGGTGTGCTTAAATATTTTTGAGCAAGAAGACCCAATTCAATAGGATCCTGAGTAGCTTCAATTCTTCGAGGAGCAACAGGTCTAGGTGTATGAATACTAGAAAGTGGGGTGATTGGATAATCTAATATGTTCCTTGCAGCTACAGGTACAAGCTCTGTGATCAAATTTTGATTTTGCTCTGTAACAGTTTTCATATTTTTACCTAATTCACTAATAGCATCAATAATAGGCTGTTCTGTTTGCTTGTGTTTTTCATAGATTCCTCGGTTCTCTGATTTCCATCCCTTAAATCTTTTTACAAGATAATCTCTTAATTTAAGATCATCAATGATTGGCCTTTTCATGGTTATTTATATATGTTTCAATGTCTAGAAAATTGTTAATTTTATTTCTATATTTACCACTATTAGGTTTCCTTGTCATATCAATTGTGACAAACCCATAACTGTCCTGGTTCCAGAACCTACTGCAAAACTTAGAAAAATTATTGTAGCTCAAGTCCCCACCCACATATTCATCATGTATGTGTTTGAGGTTGGTATGATCTTGATGAAACACTCATATAAAATTGCTGTTGTCTCGGATCAGCTGCTTCGGTATTTTAGAAAAAGTCTGTGCCAGGTAGAAGCAATCTATGTTTTTGTGTCGGCCCTGTGTAAAAAAATTTCTAACCTTGTTTTGATTATCAAGTATAATGTCATCAAACACAACAACAGAATTATCGAGACAGTCATGGAGTGGCTTAACATCTGATTCAAAAATGGCTATATCCAGTCCATCATATAGCTTCATCAGCTGCTGATATTTTAATTGTTCCAAGCTCTTAGAGAAAACATACAAGTGCCTGTTTTTCCAGTCTAACCAGTTGGGTGCCAATAAAAAATTATCAATCATTAGTGTAGTTTTACCACAAGCCGATGGCCCAACAATAAGACATCTAATATTATCAGGCAGCAGCATTCCATTTCTCTTATTCTGCTGTTCAGGCTCTGGCAGCCTCTTTATAACATCCCAGGTGTTCATAGTATCACTTTGTTTGCCTCGATCCAGCTGTGTTCTGGGAATCCTAGCCATTTGACAAGTATCTTTTTGCCTTTTCTGCGGATGATTTTCTCTATGAGATATGTGTCAGGCTGTTTAGTTTTGTTGAGTTCTTCTTCATAGAACCTGCCTTTGAGAATTTCTCCTCGGTGATCTTTTATTATATATGTGTATCGGGTCCCAGGTTTAACTTGAACCACTGTAAATAATTCAGTGCTCCAGTTTCTGGTAAAGCCTCTCTTGAATAAGTGCTTATATTTGCTGATTCTTACTTGATCACCAACCTTGTATTTGGCTTTTCTTGTTGTTGGCTGGTATCTAGGATAATAAACAGTACTGATCAATTTTTGCTCATCAGATGAAGTTACCTCAGAGGGTTTCATGTTGATTGTGGAATGGACCGAGTTGTTATATTTATGTAAAAGTTCTGGAAGAATATTAAGCCATTTATAATTACCTTGAAGTGTAAATTGTTTATACATATGATTTTTTAGGGTTTTGTTGAATCTCTCTACAATTGAGGCCTTGAGATCACTGTAACTCGAGTATTGTTGTATTGACTGGCTTTTAATAAATTGTTGGAACACAGAATTATGGAATTCTTTGCCATTATCTGTTTGCAAATAGCGCGGTGATCTTCCACTCTGATTGATGATTGCCCTGAAGGCTTCTGTAACACATGCTCCAGTCTTGGATTTGAGTGGCACAGCCCAGGCAAATTTTGAAAATGTATCTATGACAGTAAGTAGATACTTGTAGCCCTTGTTGATCTTGTCTAAGTTTTTCAGCTGTCCACTTGCTATTTCCACCAAGTCACACTGCCATAAATCATCTATGCCTTTTGTAACTACTGGCAGTCTCTTATAATTATGTCTGGCTTGTCTGTGTAATTCATCAAGAATAATTTGTCTAGACATAGTATGTAAACAAGAATATTGCAACTATAGGGTGTTCAGCAGCTGATACTACAGGATTTTCTAAATACAGTTTGTCTCCTATTTGTATATAAAATTCCAGAGAGCCATCATCTTCAGCATAAGATGTTTCTAATGTATTGGGATCTGTAAAATCCTCTAACTCTACACTGGTGATTTTTGCTTTGTTATCAGCATTTGTTATTGATAAGGTAGGGTAGTGGTGTGCCTGTGGTTGTAGCCAATATTTGATCTTGATTGGTCTAAGTGTGCCCCCAACAAAAAACTGGTAATAAAATTGTGCAGGAGACTGCATATATATTTTGCCACCTGGTGTAAATGGTGAATCATATTCTTTGTTGGGGATGCTGTACAATTCAAGAATTACTGTTTGTTTAGGATTCTCGATTATGCCAGTTATTTCTTTTTCTGCTGTGAGCAATCTACTTGTTACAGATTCAAGATGCTCATTGATAGTCCTAACAACATCATCATGGCCTGGCTTGATCTTTATGTCCACAACAAGTTTTTTGTATTGTTGCACAATCTCTTGTAGCTGCGTGGCAAAAACAGACAAAGCATTTGCTTGATTGGATTCCATGGTCCCTAGCTGTTGCTTGATATTAGCCACAATTTGCTGTAAGTTTTCAACAACTGCCAATTTTGAATTTTGAGCAGTAAGATCATGGACCTGTCTTCTGATATCCTCAAACAGGGCATGCAGTTCATTAATATGTTGATTGGTTGGTAGAGTGACCACTGTCCGAGTGAGTTGTTTGATCTCTGTCTGGATATTCTTGATATCTTCTGATTTCAATATGCGATTCACAGCTCTCTTAATATTTTTAAGTTCCTGTGATGTAGGCAGATTTGATACAGTATTTTGCAAAGATTCAAGTGCCAATTTTACATTATTTAATTCAGAAGCATCAGCCACACTTTGCATAGCATCTTGGAGCAGGGCTATATCTGCCTGAGTGGGTGTTGATTGTTGTAAAATTTCAAGCTTTGTTTGGATATCATCGATCAAGTGATGAAAATGAGATAGCTCAGATTCAGTGTTGAGGTTTTCAAGTTTTGTGATCTGTTGCTGGACACTGACAAGGGTATCTACAATACCAAGCAAGCGGTATTCTAGAGATTCTTGTACATTTGTCAAATCACTTTGCACTGCTGCTATTGTACCCTCAAGATGGGTTATGGTACTTTGAATTTTTCCAAAATCTTCATATGTTTCAAGTTGCAGCTTAATATTGGCAACACTCCGAGTTATTGCACTCAAAGCATCAGAAGATGGCAAGTTGTTCATAAAATTTTCAAGTGTCTCAATTTTTTCTTTAACCTCGGCTATGGCATTGTTTAGAGGGCCCAGATTAGGAATCTCCAGTGATTGAATCTGTTCTTTTAGAGTGGAAATCACTAGATCAAAATCTTCTTGTGATTTTATGCTTTTGACAATTGTTTGGAGCTGTGTCTGGACATTATTTATCTGCTCTTCCAATTGTTGTTTCAATTGCTCAGAGTTGGTGGCCTGGGTCTTAAATTTGGCTTGAAGAGCTGCTACAGCCTCCTCTAAACTTTGAAAATTATCCAATGTGGCCAAATCAGTATATTTCTGAAGCAATAATTTAAGTTCAGAATCAATTTTAAGAAGAGGGTCCATGCATTGTGATTGTAAATTTGTAATTTCTAGTTGAAGACTCTCATTGAGTGTGGTTTGTAAAGCTTGTAAATCACTTCTTAATTTTTTGACTCTGACATCAAGCATAAGAATCTCATCACTGTGATCTTCATGCCTTGTGTGGCCAAATATATCATTAGGCATTTTGTTTTAGTGGTTATTTATTATTGAATATCTAATTCTTAATTCTATAAAAAAGGTATAAGCTTGTCATAGGATCCCGGGACCTCAATATATAAGCAGTCACCAGCAGAAACAGTATATACAGTGCCAGAAATCATGTTTGAGTGCTTTATCCTGTAAATATTTTTGCCTATTAAAATCTTGACATTACCCTCGGGGGTTGTAATAAATTGTAATTGACCACCTACAGGTAATTGGTAATAATTTAAATTATTGTTAAATATGTACAATGTTTTACCTGTTTCATCATCAACATCTGTAAGTATGCTGTTCAGATGAATAATTAACAAAGCACTTAGTTTAGATATTATATCAGAAGAGGGTGCTGGTGTTGGCAGGTCCATAATAGCCTGTTTTTTGAACCCAAATAAGTTCATAGGCTTGTTTATTTATTTCAAATCATGCTCTGTAATTGGGCATTGATTACCATTTTTCAAGTCACAATGACCCCATGGTAGAGTATGTATGCCACATGACAAAATACATCTCTTATCATCATGTGGGTCCAGAGCTATTTTTCTTACAATATTGCTAGTCAGCAAGTGATTTTTACTCTGAATTCTATTTTCTGATGTTCTGATTAAACTCTGGGTTTTGAGACAATTTTTGTAATCTTTAAATTCAAGCTCTTTGTCTACAGTTACTCTGCCAATGCCCTTGGCCTTTTTGACAACAGCACCACCACATGTTTCAAAACTGTACATCTTGGCCCTTAACCCAGCAAATGCCACAATAACATCACCAAGTGTCTCATCTTTTAACTTGCCAGGTACCTTTTTGTTGTGGGGTTGAATCTTTGTATGTTCACTGGTATCAAAATATTCAAGCAATGCAGGCTGTGTCATATCTTGATAGACATCTTCTGTTTGAATATCAAGAATAAAACTATCTGTGTCCATGTACATCAGTTTTACACAATCACCATAAAAAGGCTTCAACACATCATAATAAATCATGTGTAATTTGGCCAATTCCAATATCACAGCCCCTACATAAATAGGCTTATCAAACTTAATCTTTGTTTTTTCATGTTGAAGAGTGCCATATTTTCATCATAAATTCTTCTATAGTTGAAATTAGGCTTTGCAATCAATTTTTTGCTCAGGCTGGGGTCAGTAATTATTTTAACATCAGTATGTTTTCTGACATTTTCTATGGTTTTGCCATACACAGAATTGACCATCAATTTAAACAAGGTCTTATCAAATTGGCTCATTCCAGATGTTCGAAGCTCTGTGTTTGTATCAATATATGGTTTCAACCATCTTGAGTGCCTGAACCTCAAAACTTTGCCAACTTTGGTCACTTGAACACCATGATTCATTAGGAACTGGAGGTTTTTGTAATATATGACATAATCCTGTTTTGGCTCCAGAGTCATCATCAATTTCTTTTGTTTAGAGCCAGGTGAGCATTCAACCTCAGGAATTGGGGGCAGATCAGAAAATGTGTTGTGTAAATTATCAGGAATTGTCAGATCAACCTCTAAGAACAGGCCATAGTTACTGTCATGAAAATCCTTAAGATCTTCAATATTGAAATCTTCAACCCACTCAAGCCCTGCATATGGCAGTTTATCCATCATAGCATAACCATACAGGCTATTGGCATCTACATACAGTATATAATTTGATGGCAGTGCTGGATCATAATCGGGAATATAATTGTTATTTGCTCTGGCATATCTCTGAGAACATTGTACCATGCCTCCTCTTATACATTGCTCCATAAACAGATACATGTCCTGATCCTGGATCAGATCCAATTGCATTTTAGTGTTTAAAAACATTGCAGACCATGCTAGGCCTGGTGCACTGTAAAAATACATTGGATCCAGCTTATAATTTTCCATGGAAGATTTTCTGAATGCCTGCAGTATATCGGCTAAGAGAGCCACATCAAGTTTTAAATATGCCTTGTGATAATCACCAAATGTCTGGCATTTTAAATTGTTCCACATCAACTGGGCATGGTGATAATCTTCATCAGTGATTCCAGATCCTCTGAGTTTGCTGTAAAACTCTTGTTGTGGTGGCAGAGAACACTCATCAAATTTAGAAAAACCTGTAACATAATCATATGGGTATACACCCTTCCGCCTAATTAATTTCAGGTCCTGATTTGGAAACAAAGCACATGTGATTTTGAATTGATCATCAGATAATTGAGTGGCCAGTGTAGCCAGGCTAGCGGACAGAATTCTGTAGGAATCAAGAAATCTTAAGTGAATAGAAACACCATTAACTTCAATTTTCTTGCTAATAGCAATATATTTCTCATCATTTTCTGCTAAAATATTTAAATTCTGCTTGTCAAACCCCTCGTACCTGATCAAATGATGAAAATCATAATTGGATGCACCATGGCAAAATATAGGAATAAATTTTTGTCTCTGGATCTTAATATTACAGCTATTACACAGGGCCATTAAGAATTTACCATCTGTATGAGAATGGTGTTTCACCTTGATATTTGTATCTGAAAATTCAGAATCACATACCGGGCATTTTTCTGCATTGTTGAAATCTTCAATCTGTTTCTCTGTTAAAGGCAACATAGGTTTTGATTTTAATAAGATATTAGATGCTATGTTATGGCATTCATTTTCTATTCTATGTGCAAATTCTTTGATGGCATCTGGTCACATGTATAAATATTCTTCACTAACAACACCATCCTGTACAACAACATAATAAAAACTAGAAGGTTTATGTAGCTGGTATGATGTAATTAAAGAATCATCAGGATCTGGGCTGCATAATGCAAGGGGTTTGAGGTTAGATTCAAAATCACAGACTATATATGCTGGGTGTTCCAACAAGGCTTCAAATTTTTTGAATTTGGCATTTTCACTTGGATTAGGCATAAGCATATGAACAGGTTTATGGTTGCCACAGTATTTTAAATGTTCAATTAACTTGTTTTTAGCAATTTCTGCATTCTGTTCACGAACCCCATTTACCATTTTTTGACCATCAAATACAGTTAAACATCTTCTACACAACTTAAATGTTGTATTAGATTTGTCTAGTTGTTTTCTGACTAAAGCTTCAAGACTGTGTATCAGAGTGTAATGATATGTGCCATCCTCTTCAATTAAGAGCAGATCAATCGGAACAGCAGAATCATCATCAAGTGTACTGATTCTGAGAGGTGCTATCAAGCAATTGCCACGACCAGTGGAACAAATAAATACATTAATAGATAATTGTTTACCATTGATATCCCTGGCCTTTTTTTTTTCAAATTTATCAATATTCTGAACTGACATTGGATATTCTAAGCCCTCCATTGCTTCATCAAAATCATGTTCATGTTGTTTATAATAAGTTATTCTCTGAGGATTTCTTAAAACTGGATACAAAGCAGCTAAAATACACCACAGAAAGCATTTCTCATCATTATTTTCTATGTTAACCACAGCTTTTTTGTTTTTAATATTGGCAGGTAATGGCAGATATGTAGAACCTTGTAATGGGCTGAATTCAGAAATATTAATATATAACTTGTGTGGAGAACCGCATAGGCTCCATCCTGACTCTTTTGCTGCAAATTCAGAGTGTTTAATATTCAATTGCTCTATCAAACTGCTTATTATTTTGTCTAAATTTGCATTTGAATATATAGGTACAGTTTCTGTTATGTGGGGCTGTGTAAATTTTGTGCCATTTGGCTTCTTATATTGTGTAAACAATTTGAGGGACAGCTTATAAGAGCCATTTTGTGCATTTAGAAGTGCCTGTACATCAGGATTTATACTGTTCAAAAAATTCTTAATGTCACATCTTGGCTCTGATTTAAAACAGTGATCCCTTAATTGGCCATTAAAACTGCTATGGATGGGTTCATAGCGTGGCTGCTTTGCCGGTCTAGCATTAACAGGTGTTTCATGCTTCCTTTTCAGACCAGATGTAGATGGCTGTGAGGGCAATGTTGATGACTGTACATAACAAGTACACTTATGCCTTTTGTAATATGCCTTGCTTAATATTTTATGGCATCTCGGACATATTTTTGTAGGCTTTCTGCATTTCTTAGGGTCACAAATATGCCGGTGCCTAGCCCAATTAGAACTAGATATATTTTTATTGCATTGATTGCAATATTTCAAGTTTGGCATTTTTATTGTTTGTTTATATAAAATTTCTTGGGCCAAAAAACAGAACTATGGACAATATGCCAAAACAATTATAACAGCAGTTAGTGGCTGAGCTGATATTTTTATACCCAAACAACAGCAATAACTAGGTTCTGATGATCCCCAATATAAAATAATTTTGCTCTATTATGCTGTTGTATAACACACTTTACCAGGTTTCAAACCTCAGCTGTATATCAGCTAGCAGTGAATATTCTCAAAATCTCACGTGTGGGGATATTATTCTGCCACATGTATTTCAATCTTACACATTTTACCAGGGCTCAAACCCAGAGCTCTTGTTTACAAGGCAATAATACCAACACTTTGCCATCAGGGAGGCCCACACACTCTACCAGGTTTCAGACCTGGGGGCCTCTTGATTACAAGGCAGCAAGACTAGCACTTCTCCATGGAGAGGTCTTAAACCCAGAAGCCTTTGATTATAAAGCATATAAGCCATGGGACTATGTCCACATTCTACTGAGCATCAAAACCCAGGAGTTATAAGCTATATATCAGCTAAATACAGTCAAAATTGGATTTTAACTGTGCAATGAATATTCTCAATATCTCACTCGTGTATATATTATCAGAGCAAGGCAAAACCTGAATTGGATTCAGGCCTACATGACAACATGCAAAAGGGTAATGTTCTTTTACTAAGAATTTCCTTCTATTATACAGAAATATTAATAGAAGTTTTATGCTCTTCCAGTGAATTGGAGTCAATGGCATGCAGGCCGATACATGCTATCATGCAAAGGGAATTTTCAATGAAAAGGCACAGAAATATCAATAATGCAATACATTAGTCTGTCAGATAGTTTTGATCGGGAAAATTGATGAATTTCTGAGCTAAGTAATTGCTTACCCCGGGCAATGAAACTGATCAAAGATTAGAAAAAAAGCACGTAACAATTCAATTTGCAACTGCCTTTGTCCAAGATAATCCTATATTGAATTAGATCTATAAATTGTTAGAGCATGAGGATATAAGTATTTTGGCTTAGTTTTAGGTGTAGCCAAAACAATAACAAGAGGGGCATATTTTGACAAGCTTATGGACAACAAACTGAGAGATTCAGCCTTTGCACACATGGCCAAATCTGTCTGAGGGGGGTTCTTCATTTGTACACTAGGGCTCAAAATTCTTTAGATTTAAATATGTACACACATGGCCGATTGGGGCATATGGGCATCTTGGCATAGTTTTAAGTGTAGCCAAATCGGGCTGTTTAATCATATGAGCTCTTCATTTGTACACTGTATGATTCTTCATTTGTACACTAGGGCTCAAAATTCTTTAGATTCAACTGTGTCCACACTTGGCCGATTGATTCATATAGACATCTTGACATTGTTTTAAGTGTAGCCAAATCGGGCTGTTTAATCATATGAGCTCTTCATTTGTACACTGTATGATTCTTCATTTGTACACTAGGACTCAAAATTCTTTAGATTTAAATATGTGCACACTTGGCCGATTGATTCATATAGACATCTTGGCATAGTTTTAAGTGTAGCCAAATCGGGCTGTTTAATCATATGAGCTCTTCATTTGTACACTGTATGATTCTTCATTTGTACACTAGGGCTCAAAATTCTTTAGATTTAAATATGTGCACACTTGGCCGATTGGGGCATATGGGCATCTTGGCATAGTTTTAAGTGTAGCCAAATCGGGCTGTTTAATCATATGAGCTCTTCATTTGTATGATTTTTGTGCTCATCCTATAGTAAATACAACTACTGGAGAGATGTACACTGCTTCACAAAACTTAAGGAACGCCAAGGGGACAGAAGGAAACAAACACAACAACAGGGTTCATCCTGTGTACCATTTTGCAATGTTGCTGGTCATTTTCGTTGCATCTGTACCTTTTTGGTGTTCATAAGCCCTGATCAAAAGCATCCCAAACATGCTCGTAAGGATTGAGGTCCGGTGAGCATGCAGGTCACTCAATACGGATGATGTCTTTTGTTTCCAGGAATTCTGACACAATACGCCGTGCGTGAGTATTGTCATCCATAAACAGGAACTCCGGACCAAAAGGTCCACGGAAATTGCAAACATATGAACGCAAAATCTTGTTTTTCTCAATTTCGGTTAGGGCTGTAGCGTCATCTCTGCGGACGCCAGTGTAGCGTGACAAAGGTTAAATAAACTTGAGACGATGGTGTGCAGAAGATATACCGGGTGTCCGAATTGAAACGCCCTAATTTCAAATACTTATATTAAACATAAGTACTACAGGCAAGAACAGTGTGGTAGGTGGTATGTGGTAGCATAGCTGTGGAAATTGTAAATACGTAATGAATAGTAAGGATTCGTTTATTTTGCATCGTTCCAGTGCGTGAATAGTGAACATGACAACCAATGCTGAAAAAACGCAAACTGTGCGTACTGTGGTACGCAGAATTGGGATCCATTATTGCAAGAAATCCGTTCGTACACAAAATTTGGGATAGCAATCTCACGTGATGCCGTACGAACGGATTTCTTGGGACTTCGTGCAAATGCATCTGCAATTCGCTGAACGTTCTCCTCTGATGTTGGTGATCGGCCACCATCATGCCTTTTAGCGACAGATCCTGTCTCTAGAAACGCTGCTTTCCATGCCTTGATTCTCTTGCCATCGGGAGGGTCTCTGTGATACTCTGCACGAAACCGTCGTTGAACTACAATAATGGATCCCAATTCTGCGTATCACCACAGAGTTTGCGCTTTTTCAGCAGTCGTTGTCATTTTCACTTTTCACCCCCTGGAACGATACAAAATAAACGAATCCTTACTATTCATTACCTATTTAAAGTTTCTAGAGCTAAGCTACCATATGCCACCTACCACCGCCTGTATATTATGATTAATATAAGTATGTGAAATTAGGGCGTTTCAATTCGGACACCCTGTATTTTACTGTATTTTACTGTAATGTTATTCTCAAGATTTACAATATTATCTAATACTCTCGTGCTCTCATAATCCCTTGGTGTTCCTTAAGTTTTGTGGAGCAGTGTACTTTGAGTAATAAACAGGCAATGTTCAAATATTTTGCTTTCATTTCATAACGACTGTCTCTAGCAACGCATCTCACTTCCAAAGTACACTTGTTTCCCGAAGATTTGTTGCTGAATTGCAAACACTTTCTACGCTAACTGTATAGGAGTGCACGCGGCAGGAAATGCCTAAGGGTGGCAAGGCTTTAACTCTCCCCGCTAGTAACACTATTTCTGAACACGAACCGCAGCATCCGAGAAATGGACCATCCCTCATCCTGACGACGTGCAGCAAGACTAGAAGACAAATCAGGACGATAATCTTTCTGGGAGAACCCCGCGGCACCACACAAGCTGACACGACAGGCAAGATTCGACAAAGTTCTCTCCACGTCTCCGGAAATGTATTGATGTTTGACAACATTTCTTTGTTCTTTTCTTTCTCCCTCTTTTGGATTCTATTTTCTCCTCTGGGCTTGGCATCTTTCGTTTCTTGTTAGATCTTTCGCGGTGGCAAGGGTGTTAGCTAAATATATGCGGCTGGAACAATATGGGACGCAGGCTCATCTTCTCTGGTAGGCTTGTCAACAGGGAGGTTTATTTCTCTGCCGAAAAGTCTTATTTTTGTTTCTTCTTTTTGTCTTTCGCGCGGTTTTTACGCGGTGGTCGTTTATGGGTGAGTTTTCGAACACCTGTCGCGGCTTCTTTTCAGGTGTTTCTTGCTACCTGACGTCATGTTTGGCGTCCAATGTGCATCGTCGCCATCTTGTTTCTCTTCGCTACTTTGCGATCCTATTCTATCGTCACTGACTGTGGTCACTTGCGTCCAGGTGCCCTCCCCTGGAATCTGGAAAAATTGCTAATATTAATTTATTTCTTGGTTGTTTTAGTTTTTGCTTCTTTTTGCTTTTCTGTTTTCCTTTCTCAACAATTTCACTTTATGTTAGAATCTCTTTTTGTTTGCTTTCTATTTTGCTACCTTCTCTCTTCGGCTAACTGTCTCTTTCTACCTCTCATTTCTTTTGTTTCTTTCTCTTTCCTCACTCATTTCTTTTGTTACTTTCTCCCTCTAATTTCTTTTGATTCTTTATCTTCCTCCCTCTCATTTCCTTTGTTTCTTTCTGCTTCTAATTTCTTTTGTTTCTTTCTCCCTCTAATTTCTTTTGTTTCTTTCACCCTCTAATTTCTTTTGTTTCTTTCTCCCTCTAATTTCTTTTGTTTCTTTCTCCCTCTAATTTATTTTGTTTCTTTCTCCCTCTCATTTATTTTATTTTTTTCTCCCTCTTATTTATTTTATTTCTTTCTCACTCTCTCTCTCTCATTTCATTTGTTTCTTTCTCCCTCTCATTTATTTTGTTTCTTTCTCACTCTCATTTATTTTATTTTTTTCTCCCTCTTATTTATTTTATTTCTTTCTCACTCTCTCTCTCTCATTTCATTTGTTTCTTTCTCCCTCTCATTTATTTTGTTTCTTTCTCACTCTCATTTATTTTATTTCTTTCTCACTCTCATTTCTTTTATTTGCTTCTCTTTCTCTCTTTTATTCCCCTGTGGAAACAAAACCCTGAATTTTAAAGGCGGCCGGACCGTGGTGCTGATTACATCACCTGAGTGCTGGTGTTAAAATTATTGATGATAATGCTAGAACTATGAAATACTTAAGTGACGCTTCTGTATTTCTTTGATTATTTGCTGTAGAAATTAATGGAATAAATGATATTAAATTAATTTCTAGGCCTATTCACTCCAACATGGCCAAGTTCGATAGAATGTGTGCCCTCTATATGTGCCTCATGCATGGCATGGCGCAAAATGCACGGGGAACTTTACCTTCTTTATAATGTTTCCCCAGTTTTATTCGTATCTTTCTATCGTTAGGATCATCACCATAATGGAAACACCTAAAAATGGTGAAAGTAAATAATAAACTTCCTTTACTTATCTCGAATTCGAACCCAGAATCCCTATTTTCACCCTATGCCCTTTGATCTCTATGGAGTACGCAGTAAGTATCACAGACAAAGGTAATATTACTTTATGTAAAAAATGGTTAGAATTGACTTCCAAGTAAAATCTAGATAGCGTCATTCCTAAATTCGCCACTGGCTCGCTCCTGCCTAGCTTAAGCCCGCATCGCACGGAACTAGATTTCCAGTAGGTATGCCCTAGTTGGCGCTGGACTGGCTACCAATTTGCTGGTTTTCGCCTCACACGATACTTATCAGCGTACTTGTCGATAGACTTTTGTTCCCATACGAGGGAAGTTGTAATGGCGGCCGCGTGAGATGTAAACAATGTATCACTTCACATTTTTAAAAGCCGATAACTATTCAACCGAGAGGAATAACGTTTCGTATAAAACGTTATTAGGTACAAAACAATGGCGCTGCTTAAATACATACTTTACAACGTTTACTGTACACGAATGGAAGAATATTTTAGTTGTTTCAAATGTAAACACCGTGCACTCAGCATAGATGGTGTAACTCAACGCGCCTTTCATGCTGTATACGTTATAGATTGCTGGAGTAACACTCGGAAAACACAGACAAAAGCTCTCCTTTGCACACTCACAGATTATCTTCATATGGCGAGACTTTCCTCTGATTGGCTGTTCCACAGAATCCTGCCGAGGAAAGCAAGTAGCAACTAGAACATTTCCTATTCCTCCAAACCAGTCAAGCAGTCAGCCAGGCGGCCATGATTGTTACCTAGAAAGTTAATTCAGCGTCAACTAGGGCATTCCAACCAACTAGAAATTCAGTTCCGTGTGATAGGGGCTTTACATGACAAATTTTCAGGTGGCAAAAATAAGCATTTTAAGTTAGTTAACCTTTACAGTAAAACTGCAAAATCCTTAGCAGTCACGAGGACCAAATAGGAGATCAGCTGATAAAATGCATCCATCATTGTATCCAGTACTGTAGCCCAAAACGTTTCGTGATACATTAAAGGAAGACCACGTTTCCGTTAAATATATACGTGGGTTGGAAATTTAATAGTGGAAACTATTTATTTACAAATGATACAAAAAAGATACTTCTGCTAAACTTTTACAGCCCTTCAATGTAGTCACCAGCATTGTGGACAACCGTTGCCAGCGCTGTGGAAGTCGTAGTATTGCTGTAGCAGTGCCTGTTGATGGTTTGAATGGAGCGGTCTATTGCCTGAAGAATCTCTTGAACAGTTCGGAACATTCATATTAGGGATCAAATCAAAGTCATAGGGGCTGGTAGAGCATCTGCCATTTACTTGGAGGTAGCTTAGGTATCAAACTAACATGTGGTATAAGTGAGAAGCACCAGTTCTGTTTCATGGCGTACATATAACAGTCTTGCCACTATTAAATGTCCAACCCACGTAGATGGAATCATATAACTTCTGCTATTGAAGGTAGAATATTGATGATGATGATTATAATGATGATGTAATTGAAATAAAGGAGGCATATTATAATAGATTTTTTTTAAAAAATAAAACAAATTGAAACGAGTAATTTAATGATACCATTTAAATATATAGACTACAGTAGTATTATGATATATCAGAATTCTTTTGTGTTTTGTCTTGTTGATATAGCCTTCGTGAGTTGTCAGTTTGTATACTGCTAATAACTTTAATAACACTAATAGTGTCACTACAATACTTTATGAAGACAGCATTAATTATATTGAGCAGTGCAATCTTCCTCTACACCTGTTTCTACCTGCCTACTCGAAGACCCTCAAAAGTCTCTCTTTTAAAACTTCACTACACTTGCCACCAGAACGTTTTGCACAAACACTTGAATTAGTGACATGGTAGATTTTCAGCCGCATCTTCATACCGTATATTTCTGAGATTAAAACTAATTAACTAGTGGGCCTTGTCAACATTATGATACCACAGTATACCCTCAACTACAGCCCTGTTGTTATCCACCTGATCAAAATATTGTGCAACTGTGTTGGCCTCTGCATGAATATCGGAGTTTTAAACTTGTATATTTTCTATGCTATACATATTACAAATATGAACCATATATGAAATGAAAGAGTAACTCACCAAGTTTTCATAACCTACATTCCAAGTGCGGTAAGCTCATTTTGGCTGTCCCTGCGCTTGCTCCATCTAAGGGCAGAATTAAAATTACGGTCAACGTAATTTTAACAAACACGACAACTCAACAACAGTCGTTAAGAATATAAATCGATTGCACTGCGGCGTCTCCTAACCGCGAGACAATGTTGACATGTTCATATTTCAACCAACTGAGATGGAGAATCTTTCGTTCTTCACTTTCTAAGTGAAACTGAGTTATGCAATTGGTCTTTTCTACTCTCACCGCGGGTGCTCTACATGCTGGCAAGGGAAGTGGGGAGCGGGGAATACGCAGCAGACCAACCAGACAACAGCGGTGGCTACGAGAGTTACGACGTCACGAGAGGAAGTGCTCCGTGCACATCGTTCTATACATGCTGCTGCGTTTCTTATCGCGCTGGATTGGTCGCTTCCCCGCTCCCCAGTTCCCTTTCCAGCATGTAGGACGCCCACCGTAAGACTGGAAAAGAACTATAGTCAATTGTTAGGGCCGCATTGTGTGCTTTATACTATAATTATTTGCCAGTATATCATGCATTTACTAGCCCACCCTCGCCCTCCCAGTGGCGACGCCCTTAGATAGGGGTACGAGCTCGCGCCACTGATTGTATTGAATAAACTTTTCTCTAATTTGTCAATTTAGCAAGGCGGTAAGCATCCTCCGTTGGCTTTCTTGCTCTGAGAACAAAGTACCGTGAAAGACACAGAGATGGCAGCAGCAGTCAGCGTTTACGTGAAAGTATGGCAGAGGTTCTAAAAAAATCCGTTAGAAGACACAGCCTTTTCATATTGGTACTTTGCATGTATATTTTGTGTTACCTGCATTTTACATCACAAATTCGTAACTACAGAAATAACCATTAATAATTATGTAAATGAGATATATATAACTGTAAAGATATCTTTTAAAGTTATTAACAAATAGGATTAAGCTATTTGACTTCACAAGGGTGAAGTATTGTGGACGATTGACTAGTAACAGGGACGTCACGTGCTAAAAATGAGACTATTTTTTTCTCACGAATGATTCATTTCGAAAAAAAAGGAAAAATATTTTTGCACTAGTTAAATAACATTGAACTCAGTTTTCGCTACCAGCAAGAAGTATGTGCAGATAAGAATCGCATCCACGTCTCCGCAAATCAAGTGTAAGGTAGAATTATCCCCTTAGGAATTCGCCGCTTCGGCTTCCAGTGTTCCTTCGAGTCTATCAGGTTCTGTACGTACAGGTGCGGTCGGTGTGAAACAATAAGCCATGTGTACCCCGATGGGAAGGGGCAGCGAGCAGCTTACTTTTAAATCTATTCTTTTCCATCTACAACTACATTTTACGGATGCAAGGACTCGGAACCAGGGGGGATGGTGAAGCTTGACCCGTCTAGGTAAGAGGTTGGAGGTTTGAAAAAATTCGAGACGAATGCGAGACGACACGATGGTCTAGTCGGTAGGGCGTCAGACTGCCACGCGGAGACTCGGGTTCGATTTCCGGTGTGGGTGATCTAAGTTCGGAATTTTCCCAGCCTTGTCCCTGCATAAAGCGGCTCCGGGGCTCATCGAGCCTAAAATCAATGGGTACCTGGGGCAACCCGGGGAGGCGTCCGGAGCGTGGTGCTGATCACATCACACCAAAAGGTCCGAGATCGAGAATGTGTGGGCCCTACCCTCATATCTCCTAAATGTGCTTTCATGGCACGGTGCTATATGTACGAGTAAAAAATATAATCACACGTGACCATAAGAATAAATGGTGTTACCTCTTTCTGAGGTCTAAAACTAAGCCATCAGCCCTGAACATGACGTTTAAAATAAACAGTAAACTTCTAATAAATCTAAATGGCCAAGAAACAAATGTTCCTCCCTGAGTTCTTCCGCCTCTACCCACAAGTGCTATTAGTATTGCCTGATGTGAATATGTCACAGAGGAGGGGCAAGATTGTCTTGTTTGCTCCCCGACTATTTGGGGGGGAAAAAATGCACTCGATTTCTGAGCGTGCACTCAAGTTTCCGTTAACAACAAGAAGCACGTGACATCGTAGTCAGGTCTCTGCAAATCAAGTATCCCGTAGGAATTCACTGCTTCTGTTTCCTGTTTTGCTTTGAAGCCTGCCAGGTTTTGTACCTACCTGTGCTCTCGCAATACACCGGGGAAGGGCACAGAAGACAGCTTAACTTTACATCTTCTGTTGCACTTTCCGAGCACGATCTTTCTTTAATGACCCCTTGCTGTCAAAAAGGCCATCGGCCATGAGAAAAGATGCAACTTGTAAGTTCTTGGAAATTCAAGCCTAGGCTAATCTCCCCTTCCCTTTCCAAATTTAGACTTGGTCAGACGACACAGTTATTGTTTAGAGTAGTATAACCGCGGAAGCTGTGTTTCGGCATTTACTCTGGAAATTGTAGGGATGAGTCTGGATTTCCTTCCGCACCAAGCGATACAACTGTGCATATATACATGTAAGTCATTTGCAGAAATTACGCCGACTGCAAGGTCGCGTCGGAAGATCACCGCACTGAGTCGGCTGATGTAGATTCAAAAGACTGGTAAGTTTCACTTCTCTACTTACGTTTTCTTTACTAACTTATATTTTCTGAGTGAAAAGACAGAAAAAGACAAGACTAGAGACAGACAAGTATCGTCTCGGTATACCATCAGTTCTCTGCTCTTACGGCTTTAACGCTGCAAGCTGTGGAGTGAATGAACCACTTTTTCTTGGGAAGGGAGGAACTTTCATTTCTTGGCCATTTACATTTTTTAAAAGTTTACTGTTGTTTAAAACATCATAGGCGTCGCCAAAAAAAAAAAATCAATGGGGATCGGGCAAATGATAAAAGTTTAATAGTATAAAAATAACAGGTATTGTTACCACGGTTATAAATGTTATTATACAATAATAAATATTAAAAACTTAGAAAAATAAATTTTATTCGAAACATGTGGAGACTCGATCCACCAAACAAGTGAATACCAGCACAATTATTTTCCATTATTTCCTTTGCATTTTTTGCAGTTAGTATCTGAAATGCATTTTGATATTAGCTTTTGCACGTCTCGTTCAAGAAAAGGCATTAAATGTTAGGGGGATTTTTTCAATAAAGTTTGTTGTGTGACCTCTCACCTACAACTGTAATTCTTAGAGTTTTGAGAACTGTAGAACCATTTGCAACACTTCTTAACTGAGGATGACCCAGACAGGCGGTTACAGCTTGCAGACTAGGCTTCGGCTCGTTGCAACGAGGATCCCCAGTTCCAGAAATGTGTTCTGTTTAGCGATTAGGCCATATTCTTCGTGAAAGGTGAGGTAAATAAGCAGAATCATCGTTATTGGTCAGATACCAACCCATCGTGGACAGATCCTCGTAAGGAAGTCGGTGCGGCAAAGGTAATGGTGTGGTGTGGGATATGAAACACCCGTGGGACCTGTCTTCATCCATGGCAACCTGAATGGGGAGAGATATCTGAATATTCTCCAGGAAGATGTGTTCCCCTCACTGATGAACCCAGACAGCGAATTACAAGCCTATTTCCAGCAGGATGGCGCGCCTCCACTACGCGTGATGTGTCAGGCAGTGAGTTGTTGGATGAACAGCTCCCGGCTCACTGGATTGGTCGAAGAGGACCCAATGAGTGGCCACCCCGTTCTCCGGACTTTACCCCCTTGACTTTTACCTTTGGGGTCATCTTAAAGCCATAGTTTATCAAGAGAAAATCACTGATCTCCGACATCTCCAACACCGGATCCAACAAGAATGTGACTCTGTCGACCCTGCAGTATTTATTGCGTGTCCATGAGGACTGGCTGAAACGTCTTACGTTGTGTGTAGCACAAAGCGGGCAACACATAGAGCACATCTTGTTGGATGCCAAATGTGAACTACAACTGTGAAAATATCCTCACCAAATACAGTTAGGAGAAAAATAAATGTATATTCTTATTTCTGAGAAAACGCACATGTAAAATAATATGCCCCTTCGCATTGAAAATCTGGATGAAATTCCAAGATGCCGGCTTTCAATATGGCCGCCATGATACACACTAGCCCCATTACCCATATCCGAAATTGCATCGCCCCCCGTCAAGTCGTTTTCAAATTAAATGGGTGTTGCCGGACTTTGCCTCACCCTGTACAAAATATGTACGTTGATAAAATATGTACCTAAATATGTATTATGAAAAAGGATATGTAGCTAAATATGTAGTATCAAACAATATGTAATATTAATGACAATCTAGTATCCAAGCAATTTCAAGAATTCTGGTAGATACGTATTTTTTTTTAATTTGAACATATTTCACATAAGGACGTAAATTGTTCAAATTTAAATTTGTGTCAAATTTATATAAACTCAAGAAAGCACAGCAACAAGTAGGCAATGCAAGTCGGCAACAATAAACCGGAGACTATTATCAGAGTATTGTTTACGTTTGAGCTACTCCACCTTCTGCAAGCAGCGCAACAATGTCGAACACTTGAAGCTTTCAAATTCGGCGCAGTTGTCAAATTTACGACTGCAATGAGGCAAAGAGAGCTCTTCGTAACTTTCGTCTTCAAAAAGAACAATCAAATGAAAATACATAGCTACTTTTGTACTGTTTTTACAAGGGAACATATATAGCGTAACTCGCTACGTACAGGAAAGTAGCTTTCTTTTCCAACGATGCCAAGTTAATAGGTGCTAATAGCGAAACGAAAATATGTAAACAGAAAAAAAGGGGGTGGATTCCAACATCTTTCGATAAATAACAGTTTCCGTATTTATTTTGATCTTCAGCCTATGTTTGGACTTGTTAGTCTATTTATTTGACCGTAAGCACTATGCATCTCATTGATTATAATGTATGACATCACATGAGTTACAAATTTTCTTCATGTTTCAGAGATCGAAAATGTAGGAAAGAAGATGAAGATAGGAAACAAAATTACCGAAATATGTTGTTTTATGTAAAGTAAATTAGCAAATATGTTAATATGTAATATCCTGGCAAATGTGTAACATAAAACTTATACAAAATCATGTTAGATATACGTATAATTCGTTGACATTTTCCTGTTCAAAGTATGTATCTAGACAGGAATAGAATATGTAATTAAATCGGAGCTCTAATGATGACACGTAAGCATGGTGTCACTTTTTCAGTTCATCCCTCTTCAGAACTCAACTCTATTTTATTCTGATCCCCCACCCTTATCAGGCGCCCATTATTACAATTTTTTTTTTTGTCTCTTTGGAAGTGCCCTACGTACCTAAGCCCCGCGACAGCTTAAGTTTGCAGCATCATTTCACACATGTAGACCCAAACGTGCGCGCAGAATATAGTTCCGCTGCAATACTACCGATTTTCTCGCTGCCTGTGACATCAACAGCTCGACGGTTGAGGCAAGATTGGCACGGAAGATGCTGAGCACCGTTCTCGCGTGGATTAATACATAAAACTTGCTGCAAACGTAACCTGTCGCGAAGCTTACATGTCGTGTGTACACTCCTGTTCACGTAAAGTGGCACATTTTGTAAGATTGGACAGTTGAATTATGTGCTACTTTATCTGAACAGGAGTGGAAATAATAAATTTCGTAAATTTGCAATGAACATTAATTTGAACTCACTCTCGTTTGTTTCAGATTAACGTCCCGAAGAAAACAGCAAGGTAAGAAATATTTCAACTCAATACTTAAATTAGTCAAAATGTAACTAGTAGGGGATGCATACAGTGGCGTGCCAATCATTTTCGTGAACGGGGGGGATTGCAGCTTCTATTTCAGAGACGGTTCTATATTTCAGCATCGTTCTGCTTTTTTAAGGAATATTAAACTAAATGAGGGATTATGAGGCCCATCAACAACCCCCATCAACAACCCTTGTGCACGCCACTGAGTGTATGCATCAATTTCTAATAAATACTACATTTGTATGGAACATGCATGTCAATCTTAACGCCCGGTCTCCGTTTCTTATAGCGCTCGATAGATGGCAGGTCGAAAGCATTTAAGATTAGGACTTCCTAGAAATGGCTTTTATGATTCAAAATAGCCACCGTTTTTCAAAATGGAGAATGTAATTTTATTTTTATGGTCGACATGTTGTTTCCTACATTATGGAGGGCGCTGAATTCGATGAAACCGGTTAAATGTCATAACCCCCAAAATTTAAATTAAAATTAATATTTTTCCTCGAAAAATTAATAGGGACAGATATGCTTATGCTTTTGTGTGATATAGCTTAAGTCATTTGAGTCGCCAAAATGGCAGTATGACACACCCGATTTCAATTATTCAATATGGCGGACAAATATGCCCATGGACGTCCGGAAGGGGGAACAAGAGGGGGCCATGCCCCCCTGGAAAGTGAAGATCCACATTAAAAGTATATATTTCACACATAATTTCATTTCAGTCACAGTAATTTATGTTCTTTATTATAAGGGTATTGAAGGAACGTGATACTTTCAGACTGAAGCAGTGTTTTTTCGAGGTGGCATAACTATTATGGGGGAAAATATGCCTCCTTTGCCCCCCTGAAAAAATATCTTGCTTGCCCCTCCCGGGAGAAAATCCTACGGACGTCCATTAATATGGCTGTCAACGTAAAGCAAACTTTTTTAACAGCCGCCTGCCATGGACATCCATGACTCACAAGTTGTATCGTGCACCATCTGTACTTTTGATCTGTGACTACTTATATTGCAATTAGCGGGGGCGATTCCTTCATGTAGGAAGTGAGAAACTTCCTACAGTTCATTTATTGCTTCCAGTTCTCTACTTTTTAGGGGTTTAATAATAACGCGCGTTATAAAATTATGAGCACAATATATGTACAATTGACTAGGTTAGCTACTGTCAAGAGTTGACTGGTGGCGCTCCTTCCAGCCGCAGCCGAAAGACAATGGACACCCAACACAGGCTTGGCTGCGGAACTGAGGAACATCCGCGGCCATCCTACAGACAGATGGGCGAGGAGTGGAAAAGGTGCAGGGGGAAGGTTGCGGCTTTTAAAGATCCAGCGAGGAAGCATCGAGGGGTTCCTCAATCAGTGGTGCCAACCCCATCAAAGTGGTACTAAACGTAGCACTGCAGTTTGATCTTCGTTGGCCCCTAGCACATTTCTCATAATTTCAGAGTTTAAGCAGCACTTTTTATTATCCTCAATCCACACGACAGGGAGAGGGGACAATATCGAAATTCTTGCAAAATCTGAAATATCGTCAATAAGGGTCAGTCAAAGTAATCTCCTTAAATGTTAACAAATTTATCCCACGTTAAGACAAGACAGTCAATTCCATTCTTGTAGAATCGTGTAGGCTGCTGACGGATCCACAACCTTAACCAGTGACATACGTCCCCGCCAGAGTATTCACGAATGTCTCTCTTCAGGTCGACAAAATGTGAGAATCACATGAGGAAGATCTGGTAAGTAGGGAGGATGTTGAAGTGTCTCCCAGCCAAATCCATGACGCGTATCCCTCCCAGACTGGAAGTGTGGGGGCAGGCGTTATCATGGAGAAGGATAATGCAGCTCCATAGCATTCCAGGGTGTTTTGATTTAATGCTGCACCTGAGTTTGTGAAAAAGTGTCTTCATAGCACCTCGCATCGATTGTGGCTCCATGCTCGAGAAAGTCGAAACACACCTTTCTGCTCTTCATAACTCGCCTCCATTCTGTTGGACGAATATACGTATCGCTATCACTAACCTCACTTCGTGGCCAGTGTGCTTTCCTCCTTCCCCACAGATGGCAGTACTGTTCGGAAACATCAATGTTGTCAACTTTTGCGTACCTTGAGTTCTATGAGTGGTGAACCGTTTCAATTTGTCTGGACCTTATACTTTTGGAAGAGTAATTTATTATATTTAGATTCATTAACAGTTTTAGTCACCGTATATATTTTTAAGACAGTAATTCTTACGTTCAAAATGGAACTGTAAGCTATTTTGAACTTGCAATTAATGTTTTTGACGAACACTTCCCTTTATATAATAAAATTTAAAAAAATAAAGTATCAAGTGGATGAAAATACATATATTAAGTGTCAAATTTAGAGTATTCGAGGTCGAGAATCTCCTAAGCGAAGTTGTCGTCAAAATGAATGCAAAACTATTACTTCTTCCTTTATTCTTCTCCAACTTTTTTTCGTTTCACCCCCTCTCACACTCACACCTTCCTGGTCAGGGGGTTGGGAAAACCCTTAGAGGGTGGCAACTCTATTCGTCCGAGGCCATTCCCATACAGAAGAAAATTATAACACCCTTAAGCCTTGTTTCCATGATATGAAAAACTCAATATGCTGACCAAGGCAGAAATTTATTTTACTATAAAACAAACTAAACGTAACGTTTCAACCTTCTAGCAAGGTCTTCTTCAGACTCTGCACCAAGTACAAATGTAACAAGGTACAAAACAGGACGATATATATACATAAACATTAGAAAGTTTATTTTGCCTTCTTTTTCACATTCTTTCGTGCATATTAGCCTATGGAAACAGCTGGAAAAGAATGGCTATGAGAAGGAGGATAGACTGGACATAAACAGAAGAAGGAAGAAAAGTGGCAGAGGGGAAGAGGAAGAGAAATAAAAAGAAAGGAGGTTTGGAATAAGGAGTATGGGGAAGACCACAGAAAAGATATGCAAAGTGCTTAGGAAAGCGGGCATTAAAACTTACGGGAAGGGAGGGAGAAGCATCTTAAGAATAGCGAAGAATGCAAACAAGAAAAAGGAAAACAGAGAAGAGGAATGGATTATCTACGAAGTGAAATGTAAAGAATGTCAGAGTGTGTACATAGGAGAAACGAAAAAGAGGCTGAAAGATAGGTTGAAACAACATAGGGATGATGTACGACTTGAGAGAGAGAGAAATGCGATATTTAAACACACGAGAGAAACAGGACATGACATAGAGTGGGATGAGGCTAAGTAGATGGGAAGGGAGAAGATAATACTAGTGAGAAAATGGAAGGAATGCAAGGAAATAGAGAAGAAAGGTGAAGAAGACACAATGAACTGGAATGGGGGACTGAAGATAAACAAAGAATGGAAGAAGGTGTTAGAAAGAGTGGAAAGGACAAGAGAGAAAGAGGAGAGAAGAAGGAAGAAGAATGAAGGAAAAAGAGCGTGAGATAAAGAGTCCAACCACATTCTAGATGGAAGAAAATATGTTTAGCCTTTTAGGTGAAAGTACAGTTGACAAGGGAAAGCCACCTGCTAGAATGTTCCAGAACAACTTTCTAATATTTATGTATATATCGTCCTGTTTTGTACCTTGTTACATTTGTACTTGGTGCAGAGTCTGAAGAAGACCTTGCTAGAAGGTTGAAACGTTACGTTTAGTTTGTTTTATAATAAAATAAATTTCTGCCTTGGTCGGCATATTGAGTTTTTACAGAAGAAAATTAAAGTATTTATCCTCATCGGCAAATACAATATTAAAAATACTTGTAAGATGATTTTGTTTTACATTGACAACAATGCGTAAAGGTGCATGACTACGGGGTAGGACCAGGCCCGTACCCAAGGGAGGGGTGGGGGGCAAGATGCCCCCCTCGAACTATGAAATATTTTAATGTGAACCTATAAAAAATCTACAAAAATAACATGGACGATTTTTCATTTTTGCAAGAATGAATGGGTTGTTTCTGGAGAGACAGAAACTATTCAGAACTATATTTAGTAATTTTGGTTTTATAACCATTGATGCAAGGCTACCAGATGTCCCATTTTGGTCTGGACAGTTCATTATTTTTTAATCCCTGTCCTGACTTTTTTCGAACTGCAGTCTTGATGAGAAAATGTCATCTTTTCTTTAGTTAATTCGCATTCAGACATGTTCTTCATTATAAGGATAATTCGTGATACGTTTGCAAATTCTGTGCAAAAGATGAGAAAATCTATTCTCCTCCTGGGTGTTGAAATCTCTAGCTACCGCTCCGATAAGGACATATTTTCA
The DNA here is from genome assembly GCF_977018435.1 of Lepisma saccharinum. NCBI lineage: Eukaryota > Metazoa > Arthropoda > Insecta > Zygentoma > Lepismatidae > Lepisma > Lepisma saccharinum. The sequence continues at coordinate 25,619,507 of NC_139251.1, read as the reverse complement.
TTCTCGAAACCATTAACAGATTTACACCATTATGGAAACTTATGCACAATAAAAGTATGAAATGTTATTGATCATTATTGATAGAAAGCAATAATTAAATAAAATCTAAAACTTATTAAAAATATTTCACCTAACTTCTAATTTCTTGACATTTTGAACTAAATAATTCACATATATTTCATGGCAATAATATGTACACATACACACACACACATATACGAGGGTTGTTCGGAAAGTTTTAAGAATCGGTAAGAGGTGGCGTTGCAATCATACATACATATAAGTATGTGTGATGGCAGTGATTTATGTTCAGAACTGAAATTGCCTCATGAAATTAAAACAACAGAACAAGCCCTACAATACCTTCGGCATCTTTCAGGCTCCTTTTCAAACATTACATTGGATCGATAATTTTGCCGACAATGTCTGTTACTGCGCTGAGAAAAGTTTGTCGAAGCTTAAACTTATCAAAAATTACTTGAGATCAACTACGTCGCATTGAGAAAATAATTTCCTCGTTTCTAGATTACGAGGAGCTCATTGAAAACTTTGCATCAATGAAGACAAGAAAAGTTTAATTTTGGAAGACGAACTAGTGCAAATATGGAAGTTATTAATACTATCACATTACACAAATATATAATACTTAACGGTTTATTATTTACAAAATCGACTTTCAGAATGAGCAAGAATGTATTCAGAATTTTCAATTCTGATGGGAGCATGTGCGATTTTAAGTGGGTAAAAATTTGCACCAAAATGTTAATAGAGTAACATCTCTGGCTGTTTTGCATTGGCAGCTTTGGAGCGAGTCATAAGTCCCGGAGCAGCAAATCAACAAACGAGCCGCTGGTGTCATCTCTACCCAGCACCTATCGCTATCCCTGTTGCTCGCGCTCTGGACTGTTGGCAGGCTCACTAACTGGACTCGCGCTGTGACAGTCAGATTTACCGTCGTCATTATTATTATTATTTCTCTAACTATTAGCCGTAAAAAATGTGTTTAATCAAGGTGTTGAGTGTCTTTATTTGTATGAATATATACAGTGTGTCCGTAAAGTCATGGTGCACTTTTGACCGGTCACAGGAAAGCAACAAAACAAAATAGAAATGTGAAATCTTCACCAAATAAAAGGAAAACTCTCCAAGTTTCCGTACTATGATGCGCAAGCGTGTGCGCACACAAGTGATGACGCAACACCACGAAATGCACAGCAGCGGATCAGCCCTCGCCCACGCCAGTCGAGATGTGGACGGTACAGAGGCAAGTCCAGTGTGTTCTGTGGCTTGCGAAGTTCGAATCCGTGAGCAAAGTGCAACGTAAATATCGTCGCATGTACAACGAAGCGCTTCTGTACAGTCCACATCTTGACTGGCGTGGGCGAGGGCAGATCCGCTGCTGCGCAGTTCGTAGTGTTGCGTCATGACCTGTGTGCGCACACGCTTGCGCATCATAGTACGGAAACTTGGAGAGTTTTTTTTTATTTGGTGAAGATTTCACATTTCTATCTTGTTTTGTTGCTTTCCTGTGACCGCTCAAAAGTGCACCATGACTTTACGGACACACTGTATTTGATTTGCCAAGCCGACGGGAGGAAGAAGGGAAGTCGCGAGACTGACGGGCGAGCACCTGAAAGGTCACGTTATGCGTCTAAAGCTTAGGAAATTCGACCTTAACGACAACCATTTAAATATCTCGGGTTCCGACGGACGGATTTGTGTGGAATTTTTACCAGCGCAGCAAAATGTGTGCAAGGACGGATGTGTGGAGTTTCGTCGCGGTTAAGCAAGAATTACGGATGCCAGATCGAATAGGTTGTAATCGATCAGTTTATGGGCACAGATTGCAGTTGAGCTCTGGGCGCCAGCGAGACGGAAGCTTAATCCGTAGGAATCAAACCTCTAACACGATCCTGTCCAGCCTGGGAGACAATGGAGCGAAGTGGAATGACCTCTCCGGAAGCGTCTCTTCAACGACCGCCGAGCGTCCTTTTTCGAAATCGGGATAAAACGAAGGACATGCTTTTCGACTCACAGTTTTACCGCGATTCTCATAGCGAGAGCACCTCCGCGCTTCATCTCCGTGTACCTTGGACTTTGCTTTGTTTTGCGAACATCAGTGTGTGATAGGCAGTAAGTCGTTACGAGTGCTTACCTCAATCGCTGGAGGAAGTCGAAGCGAGACTGTGTTTCCGTGATAATCTTATGCCGTTTATAGTTTTTGTGAAACAAGGAACATCGAAAATCATGGCGGGCTAACGGAAGAAGAGAGATGAGGGCGTTACCCTCGATTATCCCGATGCCAGACGAGACACCACGACCCATGCCTACAACGTGCTAAGAAACGACGAGCTACGCCGCCTGATGCCTACCAGCCGCCACGAGAGAGAGAGAGATATGCCGAACGCTGCCCTGTTGACGTCCCGACGCTTGAGATCGTCCGACGGTGATAGATAAGACGCCGACGAGCCAAGAACGACCGCCCACCGCCCAGATGCGACATCCGAATCGCGCCAGACCATGGAGATGTTCACCGATCCCGAAAGGGAGAGAAGCCGAGGAACCAGATGTATGAACGCTCTTCGCATCTTCGTCGTCGCAACCAAGGAAGAATAGGAAAACCTTTCGTGTGAATACTATGTGATTTCAATCGCCCTTAAAGACGCCAGGATGCACCTTGGAACCTGAGAGGTGGTAATGTATTCATCTGTATTAATGTCAACACGTGACGGCTCGATTGATTTAGAGAACGCCCTTGAAATTCGTCAACATTTTTGAAACGCCCACACAACTCGAAACTTCATACCAAACTCCCGTCCCGTCATTTGTAATTTATTTGTCTCAGGTCAATTTTACTTATTTCTTGTGATTTTTTTTAAATGATCTTAAATTCGCTGTTGTTGTGCTCCTTTGTATTTGTTTAAAGTGCGTACTACTAGAGTAAAGCGCCGCCCGCTTAATTGTTTAATCTATTTGAGGTTTGTTCATTTTTATGTGTCAGCGCTGTGTCGCTGCTAGCTACGTCAGGTCGCGTATGTGATTAATTGTTAAAGTATTTGCCTGGTAATATGAATTGCTCGTCGCGGCGAAGTGTTGAAATCCCGCCTGCTTGAGAGTATATGTTGCGTCACTCAACGGAGGTTATTGTTATGTTTGGAACCACGTGAGGTCATGTAAAAGGAAAACGTCCGCCCACGTGAGCGTAATTGCTGTTGAGACGCCTTTGTTTATGCTGGTCAAATAATGTATTGTCACCGCGCCGACCTAGTTTTTTTTAAAAAGGTGAACTTAAGTAAGGGCTGGCTAGGATTTGAGTAGCACTGGAACAAATCACAAATGACCTGTTTAGGCAAAAGTCATGGTAAAAATTAAATGCGAATGCGATAATTAGGGCTCGTCGTCATAAAACCTGTACATGTCATGTATCATTGTTGTGTTGATGACCCCGTAAAGATTGATTCTGTGAGTGAATGTGAGAGTGAAAGAGGGGGAGATGTAACTAATTGATTCTTGTTTTGTTATGAATAGAATATACTTTTTTTTTCATGTTAATCTTTGGGCTATATCATTTCGTACGCATGTCGCTACCCGTGATTTTCAGGTGTGCAGCTAGCCGCTTCCCGGCTACAGGTAAAGAGGTGGTAATTTGAAAGTATATATGTTTTTGTTTTCTATTCGATATGGCTAATCACTATGCACTGTTCGTCACCGGTTCCTATACACGAACTCAAACTGGACCGTAACGCTATTTCACTTGTCTGAGGGAGATTTTGCCGCCCCTATCTAGGTAGTGGTAGCTTTTGTCTTTCCGGGCAAGGGAGGGCGTTTCCCAGCGCAGTCAGCTGGAGCTGTTATGAAAATAATCTGACTCTACCTGTGAAAACGTTCAAGGGAGAGACAAATCACTGACATCTCAGATCTTAGAAAGGACCCACGAGGTTTAAACATGTCGTGAAAGATCATGAACCCCAAAACATACATCGTAGAAGATTACTCTGAGGGCCCTTCTTACTTATGATGTGATTCGTACAAATGATGACATTCGAACTCTCCCAAATACACTACTCTAATGTTTATTTCGTACTAATGCATTTCAAACAAAAGGAGGGCGCAGAATCGGACAGTGTGCACTACTCACAAACATCCATGCCCAGGCCGGGATTCGAACCCTTGACCCCTGGTGTCGTAGCGCGATGTGCCGGCTTATGTGGTAAAGAGCAATAAGTGTCCAGTGGGGGAAAAATATTTCCGACATATTCTTCTTTCTGGGTTTACAAAGGCAGCTGAGGCGGCTCGAAACATTTGTCCCTTGAACGGGGAGAATGCCAACGGGGAAATCGGGGTAAGAAAATGGTTTTGTGATTTTTGACTTAAGCGTTTCTCCACGTTCAGGAAGACCATCGGGCATTAACAGGGGCGCCGACTTGTCAAAATTATTGGGGGGGGGCTCTGATCACTGAAATAAATTAATGAATGTTCCTCAAAAAATATTAAAATTTTCATTTACAGTTCGAATGCAGAATGTCAATTGTTCACGGATGGATATGTCACAAGTTTCATCAACCATAATAGCAAAATATTCCCGACTTTCAATAACTGCTACCACGGAGCGCAAAACAGATCTCCCTAATGTATCAATGATCTCGTTCTGAATGTCATGTGAGAGCCATTTGTAGCCCGAACGTACCATCCACTCTCCTAGTTCATGCACATCTTCTTTTGAAACTCTTTTTAGTAAAAATGTTAACAATACTCATAATTATATACTTAGTACATAGTAGTAAGTCATGTGTTTTGCTGTCTCTGGTCATAGCCCCCCCCCCCCCCAAAGTTAATGGTTTAGCAGTCTCAGCGCCCCAAAGTTGATGGTCTAGAACATTTCAGATGTGAATTTAAAGTTAAGTTCATGTGGCACAATTCAGAGTAAACTTTACAAGAGAAGCAAAATAATACATTAGTTGGGGGGGGGGGGGGCTCTGTGATGAACTGTGACCATTCAACCATCGTGCGATATTTGCAATCCATGGGTAAGCAACCAAATCAGCGAATAGGCTGCGACACGATATTGCACACCCACACACTGCTAACATGGCAAAAACTGCTATGCAGGAGCAGTGGCGTGCCCAAGGGGGGGTTGGTGGGGCCATATCCCCCCCTTTGGCCCAAACATCCTAAAAAAATAACATGAAAGGCAGGAAAAGATGGAAAAATGAGGACTGACTGCCACAAAAAATATATACATACCCCCCCCCCCTTCGAAAATCCTGGGCACGCTACTGTCCAGGAACTTGGTTGGGTAGTTATTCCGCATCCTCCTTACTTCCCCCGATCTTCAGCCCTCGGATTGCTTTTCAGCTCTCAATCCATCAATCTTCAAGGAAGCTCCTTTGGTGACGAAAATGCTCTTCAAACTTGGCTTCACGACGCTTTTAACCCCCAATCAGCTGATTTCTTGAGGCGTTGAATTGAAAAACTGCCCTAGCGTTGGTAGACAATGAAGGAAAATATATTACTGATTAATTTATGTCTTTTGTTCATCTCAAATTAGTATAAAATAAAAATACTTTTGCCACGGTGAAAAAAACGCCACGAACATCAACCCATATGTGTCCTAGGCAACTAGTTTGCTCAATAGCGCTGTAAATTTTATTCTGGCTCCTGGCGTGGAAATTGCTCTCTTAGCTGCAGCCCTGGACCTAGGCCGACTCGACTTTTCCTGAATAAAATTTTATTTTCTATCAGGTCGTTCCGCTCTGTCCGTTTCAACGTAGTACACGAAATCCTCCACAGATGGCACCAATGACAAAGCGACTGGTCCATTTTTCTTTGAGTTTCATATAACGCACAATAGATGGCAGGTAAATACGTTTCTCATAATGCTGCAAATACTAAACAATCTATCATAAAAATAGTTAGTATGTGCCTGCGGAATTTGTGTAAATGTACGCTTCTTGAAATTTATCGATGTAGTTGTTTCCTGCCAGTTACTCTTTTCTATAAGAGATATCGCGACAATAGCGTACGTCAATGTACTTGACTATTTACAAGGAAGTTAAGAAACTCATATGACTGACTCCCTTCACGGAAGTTAAAAAACTTAAGATGACTGACTGACTACCTTCACGCGTGACAAATGTCTTGTGTTTTTTTTTTTCAATGAGTGAGGTTTTCTGAAGAACCGCTGGGTTCGCTTTCTGACGGGCACTTACTGTTGACTTTGTGCTTCCACTTGCACATATTTGTATTTATAACATAACATAACCATTAACGAAAATTTATTTGGATTAGTTTCATAGTTTTAGCTTCAAATTCCTTTTTCATACGTATTATACACTTCCATAGGCTAATTGAAGTGTTCGGATGTAAAACATGGTAAGTGACATTTTGGTCATTTTTGAGTTACAAAGTAACTTCAATTTTCGAGCGAAATTGCCATGTCATACAATTTGCATTGGACTCAGTGAAGCCTTGTGAAATTGGTAAATACAACACGAAAACAATTTATCTACAATATAGCTTAAAACAACCTTTTTTCTTAATGAACTCGGAAATGACCAAAATGTCAATTACCATTTTTTACACCCGAACCCTTCAATTATGATGTGAATTTGAATATGGCAATTTGTAAAAATTCCAATTTAAGAGCACATTCAAATTCGTAAGAAATGTTTTTTAAAGCTCTTTTTTTCTACCACTGCGAACTGCCATTCGTAACAATAACCATCGCAGAAACCAGGTTTTCTTTAATTTTTATGTTTGATTCTAGTTTTTTTTACGTACTTTACGTTTTATTACGTATTTTACTTGTTTTTTGCGTAATTTACGTGTCATGTAGAAAACCTTTTTTGACGCGTAATTGCACCACCCTGGGGTGCAAAGCTTAAAACGTAACATGTGTGTTCATCCTACATATACCCCAGCTATAAACGTTCAATTATATCAGGATAAAATTTTTAAAAGGAACACATTTATGAACCGTATACTCCCTTCAATAAAGCACCAATAGTTATAATATTTCTTGTATACTGTTAGAGTATGCCGATACAATCCAAGGTTCATTATTTGTTAGGAAACAATACGGATAATGGGTAATTTTATGAAATTGCTATTGTATTGCGAGTTATTTAAGCTTCGAATTCAAGACTATGTCCAAAATACCATATTTTCTCTTAATGTTGATAATGCAAGCTGTCTATGAGCATACTTGAACAGATTCCATATACAGTTTGAGAGATTACATAATGATCCGTTGCTCGATGAGGTTGATATACGTTAAATATGAAAGTAATTTACACGTTACCTCTTCTCTCCTAAATTTTTTACGCCTCAGAAATAGATAAAATCTTTCCAAGGCAGTGAATACTGGCGAAACAGAAAGATAATGAAGTAATTATGCAAAAACCGGAAATTATTCTGACACCACATGTGGGCTTAAATATACCTGCATCGTAATTTCAACACATGTGCAGATTACCAACAAACTGCGCATCTATTTCTGCATAATAATAATTGCAGAGAAATTTTAATATAGAAAGGCAATAACAGAGTTCCTTACAATGCCTTGGGAAAGCCACACCCAATCAGAAAACCACTTAAGAAATATTTTACTACTGTGCTGCCATCTACCGATATCTTTTTCCCCATTTTCTCTTTGCAATATCCTTTCCCCCTTTTAGGCGATCTGCATAGAAATCGCTTTCTTTTCGTACAACGCCCTTGAGCCCAATCTTCAAACCAGCCACATTTTTTTAGTGGTTGCGCGTTTCCTCTCGCCGATTAGTAATCCAGGTCAGGTGGAACGCGCAATTTATACGGATGGATTAGATTGCAATTTTATTGAATTCCCGAAGGTTCTGATTTTTCGCAATTCATCTTGTCGGCGGCTTTTGCGAATTGTGGTCGCCCTTGTCAGCTGTTGATGTCTCAGAAAATATGGAAGGTGACATTTTGGTGAAGAGGGTCTTACAAACCACAGATGGTCGCTGACCCCTTATGAATATATGCCTATGGACAACCCTGCGAGTCGGAGCGTGGTGCTGATCACATCACCTCCAAAAATGACATAGATCGTCCCCCCTGTGCGCCTTCATTGCATGTTCCATTGTTCAGGGGTAGCTTTATGTTTTTTAAAAAACTTTTTGCAAAATGCTAACAGAAGTTCAGAAATTATTGCGGAACGTCATTATATATTGATATTAAAATTATTCTCATCTTATAACTTATTGGTAGGGAGACAAATTTATGGTAAATAAAAACTGAGGAGAGCGGTAAATAAAATGTTAGATCAGCGGTGGAAAAAAAAAATTGGCACACACTTTTTCATTATGAGAGGAAACAACATACAAAAGAGCTATAAATTGATAAACTACTTCATTTTTATATACTGTACACATGCACAAGTACTTAGCTGCCCAACCAGAAAGAAACATCAACACAAAATCACTTCATTTCTAAATTTCATACCTCAAGTGATTTATTCATTGTATGTATTTAAAGGATATCCTTGCTGTCCAAAAAATAAAATAATCACTACTGCACATACACAAACACATGTTGAAAATCACATGATGATAAACAAAATTCATTCATGACTGAACACAAATGACACCATTGTTTCCCTTGATGTGCGGGAACAGACTAATCTCATCGCTGCTACAGCTAGCAAGTTCAATGAAACTGGAAGTTGAGTAGACATTCGGGGGAAGAAAGGAATGCAGCTTGGCAGGGAGCGAAGTTTTCGAACTAAGATTATGTGCATGGGAAATCCCAATTTGCAGCGTCTTCCTGATGTGATCCAAGATAAAACGTTCTTCAGCTGCAAGTGGTAGGAAACTTGAGACAAACGTTTCGTTACAAATCGACAGTTTGCGCACACAACCTCGATTGCCGGTTTTTGCGTGTTTTCTACTTAATTTGATGATATTTCACGGTTATTTCGCGAAAAGGCGTTCATTTCGCGGAAAAGCATACATTTCGCATTACTTCGCGAATAAAACTCATGGATATTTCATCATTGGCTGTGTAGTTACGTGCAGAATGTTCAAAATTGCATCTTTTTTTCACATTTCGCGCATCGCGAAAATTCAATGTCCCTACTTATTGGGTTGGGCAGAGCTCTGTTTAGCCCCGGTTTACAGTCACCACTGCCTTCTTCCCTCCTTCACACCGCGCCTGATTTCAGGTGAATTGATTAAAATATAAATAAATAACACGTGGCGCAACAGGCCTTGCGGGCCAAGGCCTACCTACCGGCGGCCGGTCTCACATCTACATGCCTCAGCAGAGGTGGACGATCAACCAACAAGTTATGGAGTGACGTGTGGTTAGCACGATGAACTTGTAGGCATCCACGTTCAGGTTACGCTACTCAATCGTAGCTCTCAAATTTAATCACCATGGTGGGAGGCCACAGGTCGAAATTCCAGGAGAGAAGTTGTAACACTTCCCCCACCGCGTTTCCGGCGTCTCAGTTGGCGATAACCTGCAGACGTCTGTCACGGAAATTCCGCGCTTCGATTCCGTTCACTCGGAGAACTAAATGCATGATATCGATTGATGCACCAGAATGCATCGATTGATGCACTAAAGTGTGTTTTATGGCTTCTTCCAAGAATCAGATGAATTTTGATGCACTTGGGTGCATTTTTGTATGTCGTGAAAGAAACACCAAAGTGCATAATTTGATTCAAGTGAGGATTTCTTTCAGTCAAGATGCACTTCAATGCATCAGTTGATGCGTTTTGATGCACCAGAATGCATCTTTTTTTATGATGCACTTAAACGTTTCGTCTGAGCTACATGAACTCTGTAGCTCAGACCAAACGTTTAACTGCATCATCCAAGAAGATGAAGGAAGGTGCATCAAGGAACATCAACTGATGCATTGAATTGCATCTCGACTGAAAGAAATCCTCACTTGAATCAAATTATGCACTTTGGTGTTTCTTTCATGACATACAAAAATGCACCCAAGTGCATCAAGTGTGAATCTGATTCTTTGAAGAAGCCATAAAACACACTTTAGTGCATCAATCGATGCATTCTGGTGCATCAATTGATATGATGCATTTAGTTTTCTGTGTGTGGGTTTCCCTGTAGTGGACGTTACACCATTTGATTTCAATAGAAGTAGACAATACCGCATTTTCCCGAGTCTCAGTGGGCTATATGCTTTAGGCCAAGGTGCGGGACTGATTGATAAATTGCTGCTGTTTATTTTACTTCGCTTTTCTGTCACTTTTGGCTAATCGCGAAGACGAGGATGAGTGATGATGGTCGCTCACAAATAACACACATGCCCAGATAGGCATTCGAACCGGAAACCAGTGGTGCCATAGCGTGCTGTGCTAACCAACCGCTGAAGTTCGGATTCATCCCAAAAGAGGGCACTCTGTATACGACAATGCGGAGACAAGTCTAATTCATAAACGACCGTCAATAAACCGAAGTGGAAAATGCCGTCTAGCATGCAATGTGCGTTCTTCCAAATAACTTCAATTGTCGGTGCGTGTCTTGAAATTGAAACAGATCCCTCCCTATCTTGGCCCAGATAACGCTAGGTGCATTGCCCTTAGCGGGCCACTGCAATGGACAGGCTGAAATTGTTGAACTCGTAATTCACCACTTTTCCGGGCTAACAAACAATTACATCGTTTACCGTCAGTAAACGAACTTTTGTCACATATATTTCATACATTTACATCTTTAATATATGTGCAATTGCTCATTATATATTATAACAAACAATTACAACAAACTTTTAATAATGTGTAATTGCTCATTATATATTATACACACAATTAGAACAAGCTTTTAATATATGTATAATTGCTCATTATATATTATGCTAACAATTAGATCACGCTTTTGATATATGTGTAATTGCTCATTATATACTATGCAAACTATTAAAACAAGTTTCTAAACCAGAATGTAAGTAAATTATTTAAATAACTTAAAGACTGGTTTGTGTACGAGCCATTGATCATTCTCCATCGCACCCTTCTGACGACTGAGAGGTCCAATTTTAGATAAAAACAGAGATTTTATGAAATATGTAGAAATTTTCTGAAAAATTTGATTGTTCCCTTTATGCCTAATTAATCTAGATGGGGGTGTATAATAAACATACAATGAATAAGAATTGTTACGGCAAGCCAGGTAATTTAATTAGAATACTTCGGTATACTGGACGCGTTCTTCTTACAGCTCGTAATATAGTGGTTGGTAGTCTGCCATTTCTTACAAAATTTGTATGTTCCTTGCAACACTGCCGTGGCCTGTTTCATAGATCCGATCAAATGCTGTGTTGGGTTGCCATCATTCAGGCGGCAAAACGGGCTTCTTTGAACGACAGTAGCGCCGAAATGATGCACCAACGAACAAAATGTTACTGAGAAAAGTTGCTTGTTTTGATGTCCTCTATACGTTTCCTTGGTCCGTGGGCGCCATTAAAATAACACCCTGTATAATAAGTCTCGTACAGTGGACGTGGTGTCTAAGGCAGGGCCGTCGGAAGGGGAGGGCGAACCAAATTTCTAGGGCGGCAAAATTGGAAGAGAAGAAAAAATAAGCCTATTGAAAACTTGGATGTACTGATAAATTTTACTCCATGTAAATGTAGTGAGCAAATATCTACAAAACATTAATCTCGATGTGATAGATGCTGTTAGATATCTTGCAAATATATCAGAGCACTTTGAAGTGATGAAAAATTCCAGTTACTTAGTCAGTGGCGGCGATTGGGTTCCAAAACCAGGGGTGCAAGGTGCCAAAACTGGGGGGAAGACAGTATATTTCTCTTTGTAGATAAGGTTTAGCATAGTGTGGAGGCACAAGTGGCGAGAAGTCTGGGGAAATGCCCCCTTCCCCCCCCTAATTGCACCACTGTACGTAGTTGATGCGAAAGAATTTCATCAAATTTAGATATAGACGATCCAAAGATAGGCAATACTGTAAGAAGCAGTAGTTCCAGTATGACGAAACTGTTGAAGATCCGCAAACACGGTACAAAGTTGATTTTTATTAGCATGTCCGAGACGTGATTATTTTAGCTCTAAGAGATTTGAGCAGCTTAAACATCGTAGTGAATTTTTCGATTTTGCTTGATATTAGTAAGCTTAGAGACATGCCATTTGAACATGGGCGTCGTGAGGGCGTACGAACCCGTCCGTCGATCACCCCTAGAAATTGGCATAGTTTATTTCAAGTTCGAAAAAAAAAAGTTTTGTCAGCTCTGGAGCTCGTTACTTTTATTGTTAATTGAAGAAATAACTACCAGTTAATATTCGAACACAATAACCAAAGTAAAAACAACGTTAGATCGAAACAATTAGTGTAAAATACAGTAACCAGGTTATGTATTCATATCTTACCATTTAAACTAAAATAATAAATGGTTCTGCAGTTTTCAAAATTCCAAAAAAAAGTGAGTTCTATCAGTTATATGGGGTGAAGCGAAACAACAGAACTTTATTACTAAAATTTTCCCAAATATTTATATTTTTCTTGCACAAGAAGTTAATAACAAAATAAAGTAGCTATGCATTTCACTACACTAACTGTATGAAGTGGATATTCACTAATTCGGTGGATCGATTAGAAGTCTCTCCCCAACGATATAATAATAATAAATTTGGAAAAAAGTGGGTTTATTTTCAGTGCTTTATAATAGTTATTATATCATAATAATCAAGACAATGATAATAATAATAATTATTTTTGTTATTTCTACTATTCAAGTTTTATCAATGGTCTGACCGCCCCTATAAAAAATTCTGGCGACGCCCATGCATCTAATCTTTTTGTCTCAAAAGTGTGCAAAACTTGCCTGTATATTAACACATTAAGGCTCCATATATATTTACCCTAATGGTTTAAAAAATGAACTGAAAGAAGTACTTTAGGCTGTTATAGAAGACAATAGTGCACCAAAGGAGACCAAACAAAAAATAATATTACATGTATTTTTTGAAAAAATGTAATCATATAATAGACCTTCAACGGTAAAAATATGAGTCTTCAAGTAATTTCTTTCCTAATACTTGTTACATTTAAGATACGTATAATGAAGTTGTAACTTAGTGTCGCATTTTTTATGAAGTGTTACTGTGGTAGACATCCGTTTGTTCAATAGTGTAACATTATTTATTTTATTTATTATTTTATAGTTTGATGTTTTACTTAGGAATATATTGATTTTCAATTTCCCGTTGCTGCGTAATGACGGGGGAGGGGGGCTCCGGCTACGGGACACGCGCAGGTTCGACCCTCCTGGGAGAACCGCAACAACTTTTCTTCTGAGATTTCAGCCTCTGTATGAAATCGGTGTCCACCTGATTTCACAACCTGACCCTACCCCCTTCTTTTTTTCTACACTTGCTGTGAAAGTGTTTTGTATCCATTCTTTATAAACATGATTCCATTATTGAATATTTTTTTTAATCAAGTGTCATACTTAAATAAGTAAAATACATTTCAACTTGTCACAGAAAGTATATGCATGAAAGGATACCTTCTACATGCAGCTCACGGCTCATGCTCTCTTATTCACCGTTCTCAAAGAATTGATTACAGTAAATTAGGTAACTTGAATCTACTTTGCTTTATTTTATTTGTATCCTCCCTTAGCACAATGAATTATTTCTTCTGATTTTTTTAAATAATGTTCCAATATAATCTTAGAAAAGAGAAGAAAATAACAATTAAGATATTTTATAAAATATTAGGCTTTATTATTCTGCCATCTAGCGGCAAAATTTTCAACTTGAGAATACTGTACATTCTACCCTTTCGCGTTGTGGGTGGATTTTCAATCAAGTAATCGGAGGGAGCGTGGGTGATGTGCCGCTGACTCTGCGACGAGCTAAAGGACATTCGTTCAATTTATTAATTTAGATCAGACATCTACGACTCAATAACTGAGTCTCAACTTTGCCTGGTAACGCTGGTGACGAGTGCAGATCGCTGGAGATTAAAATTTTATACTTTCAGATTTTCAAATAGGATTTCAAATAATTTACAACTAACAATAACCCCTTTCCATAGCAACAGCAATAACCCAATTTACACATGCGAAATTCCCCCCTTTCTGAAAGAGAAGAATTAATCATTTAAACATTTTCACAAACACCAAATACAAATGGAAGAAAATATTTTAGCACGTAAATATGAACACCAGAAACAGTAAACTTATTTATTGTATTCAATTTAACACATATTTCCTGCGTATGAAAGCATCAACAATCTGTCCTTATTAAGTTAAGAGACGTAAAATAAAAACTGTCGATACGTGAACGAAAATTACCCATCAAAGTCATTTAGCATGCACCTTTAATGCCATATAAGGAATTACAAAAGTCCTAATTAGTTCCTATTTTGACATAGAACCAATCTTGGAACATGCTCCTCGTTTATTTTGACTAGTGCTATGCGTTTCTTGCACGAAAATAAATCGTTTTACGTGTGCACAGAGCCCTTTTCAGACATGGCGTCGATGGCCATTTTGTAAATAACGCATGGTCTGTGACGTGTACTAGTACCGTTTCCCGTAAAATTCAACACACGCGAGATAGCTATCTCATAAACAACTTTGCTTAAACGTTGTAAACACGATCTTCGAGAATTTTCTTCCTCTCAAAGTCACTTAAGATAATTAATTTCCTCACCTGGTGTGTCGGGAACGACGAATCCAGCACGCACGAGTCCACTCTTACCTCTCTCTCCCCGAGAGCTCCATTCCTTTCCAACACCTATTTTTGCGATGTGCTTTCACTTCTTGCTATTATCTGCCGTTTTGTCCTAACTGCAGATGTAAAATTCCTCCCTAAAGCACGGAAACAATTCTGATTTCCTCCACTGTAGTGACATTACTCTGTTCACTCCATGTTTCTTCTTCCGGAAGTTCATCTCCACCCCTGCACACCCCTCTCGATCACTATTCGTCATTTTTTTAGAGCACATTTGTCTTTACCAAACAACAATTTTTCATGATTTAAATACCACACGTTAACAGATATGTATATGCGTTAAAGAACCTAGTGTAATGCTTTATGAGATAAACTTTTGCTGTTAATTAACCAAAGGCATCAAGACCAAAACGCTGTATATTTTATTATTTTGCGCCATAAGTGCGAATTGCCCATGCGTGCAGTGACCGACACATCAAAATGTCCTTGTGCATAAGGAAACCGCGAGAAAATCGGATCTCAAACAAAGGAATTTACAATTCAAATGCGCACGACGGTCAGAGCCATCTAGCGATTCTTCGCGTAACTGTTAAAGCAACAAAGTTTTCATATTGCATAGGCATTCCACCTATCGTGAATTCTCTGCACTAGACGAGTTCATCGTCTTTGAACCTGAGTTGGGCTACTTTACCCCAGCAAAACACACACGAAACTCAAGTTTCCAGAATACCTTATGACAGTTCGTCATAAATGGCGCCCAACATAGGGCTGAACCCTCACACAATACTTTTGTTACAATACTAAAGTTAGACTTTCATAAAATAAACATTCATATTCTACATATTCACTAATATACATATTTGAAATATACAGACATATTACTTTATTGTTTACAACATGAAACATCCCGGATCACCAACTCTGGTGACTCCATCATTCTCCAGAAAGAAGGAACCCCG
Organism: Lepisma saccharinum; assembly: GCF_977018435.1. Taxonomy (NCBI): domain Eukaryota; kingdom Metazoa; phylum Arthropoda; class Insecta; order Zygentoma; family Lepismatidae; genus Lepisma; species Lepisma saccharinum. The sequence goes on along the minus strand of NC_139251.1, from coordinate 25,603,861 downwards.
CATGTGTTTTGGCGTCTTGCAGAACATAGTGGCTTGTATATTTTTGGTTGGAGCAGGAAACAAATGAATGCCTAGGCCCACCGCAACATTATACTTACTTGACTATTAGCCCGCCGCAAGCATAACCTAACTTGACCTCTACCGCATCATACCTGCCCCCACCCGCAAACTCAACAACACCCCCATGGAGCTACCTAAACAACTCTTAATTCGCTTCTGGATTCATTCAATCTGAGCTAATCACTATTTAAAGGCGTAGTATGAGCCTTGTGTGCTACTACCCTAATGCGCTGCAGTTGGTATTTTCTTTGACCTGACCACAACAACGATGCAAATAGTGGTGTTCCAAATATTTATGAGATGAATACCCTTGAGCAATCTATCATAGAAAATGCCTTATCTTATTTTGGAGCAATCAGGAAGATTTCAGGCTCATCTCGCATGCTAGTACGCCGCAGAAATTTCACCTACTTGGTCAACTCGCCCGCCGCAGGCTCAATCTCACTTTACCCATACGAGAAATTTTAACCTTGCTCTTCCCCTACCCCCTCTTTATTTACACTGTCCTTAACTAAAACGTCTGATTTACAGCTAAACCCCATCGTCTGTAACATTTCATCCACACCTTCCAAATTCAAATCTAGTAATCTTTTCACCCAAATTTTTACCTTGTCATCTGAACAATTCCAAACTTTACAATTTTCTATCGACTGGTGATCCATTTTTTCTCCTGTCACACAGTCTATTAATGACAGCGTAGAATCTTTACTGTTCTTTACACAAAGGTAAGGGCCGACAAAGAGGTCACAATATTTTCTTATCACCTTATCTCCAGTACCACTTAAGGTCTGATTCTTAACGAAGACTAGCTTACCCTCTTCCACTACAGGTTTAGCATCCATCTTAGCATTATGTTGCTTCAATTTATTTTGCCTTTTACTAAGACTAGACAGATTCGCCATGACTAGCTTGTCATTCCACGTGACATTGTTAGCATCGACCCCCAGCGTCGGTATATCGGTCAAACTCTTTGTCATGTTTAATCTCAACTCCATTGGAGAATATCCTGTTTGTAACGAAATGGAACCATTCAGAAGGCGCAGAGCTTCAGGTACTTTTTCCGGCCATTTATTGTGATTGGAATTACAGAGTATTCTCATCAAACGGTTCAATTCCGAATGATAGCGCTCTACCCAATTTGAGCTCGGATGGTACACCGGAGTGTAAACAAGTTGTACCCCCCATGTTTTCATTGCATTCTGAAAAATTTTCGACTTAAATTGTGGCCCATTATCCGAAACTAACCTCTGAGGAATTCCCAAATGAACAAAGTACACTTTTGACAATTTATTCACAATGGTATTGGCATTGCTATTAACCACCGGGTATGCCACCAAATACCTTGTTGCTGCATCTAGAACCGTAAACAAAAACCTTTCTCGTTTAGGCCCCAGCGCAAACGGACCCTGCAGATCAATAAACAAAATCTCCCCCGGCATGTCTGTGAAATGAGACCTAGCAACAATTTTAGCCGGATGTTTATTCGGTTTTGTACGCTGACACAACTCACAGTTTTTTACATACGACTTAATATCAGATTTCATCCCTTGCCAGTAGAAAACCCGATATAAGTGAGATAAAGTTTTGGCAACACCGTTTAAGATGTTAAATTTACTTTTACACAATATCTATATTCAAAATAAATCCCATAAAACTCAAAATTTGGTGTGTCAGATAGCCAGAAATATGTTTCTCTTACAAACACAATTCGATGTTTGGACAAACTCAGCAACCTTAATTGCGACTGTGCAAGGAGAATTCACTATAACTAGAAGCTAAATCAAACAGATGACGACAACAGCTTCGTAAATACATGACGCGCTATCACTGCCACCAAATGTGCCACTACCATTTTTGATATTAATCCTGGAACCGAACCAGGATACTCGCCTTAAGTAAACCAAAGATACGTTTTATATGTCTTATAATTTCACGCTGCTATGCAAGATTGCTTGAAATTTATTTGTTTCCTCTTGAATACTGGTTACCATCGGGTGGCATATCTCAGATACCCCCTACCATCATCATGTCATGTATACAGAGAAATCAAACCTATTGAATGTCGTTACTTAAACTCTCCAAAATACAGACTCCAGACGAACTTGTGTCAGGACTAAGCCGACACTAATGGCAAATGTCCCCTCGACACCCTATCATTCTCACATTTTCTATGTGTGGAGACGTATTTTCCCAAGGACGAACAAATACAACATCTAGTGTCCCTGATGTTCCCTTGTGTTTCTTTAGAACGCCAATCAACACGATTCTACCCGAGAAATTCGCACAAAATTTTACAATGAAACTTGCATGCACATGTAACAACAAATTCAAAATGAAACTGCCCACTTAAAAGCTGTTGGCTCCAAAATGATAGTGAGGCTGCTTGACTTGTTAAATGCTCCCATTTTAAATTTCCCGCACCAGACTGTCCATCAGATATCTTTTCTGAGCTATAAACTTGACACTAGCCCCAACTGAACTGACGTTTGAAAATAAACAAAAGTTAGTATTCAAATGATAATTAAATTCAAATTTATTTTAAACTTCCCAAAGATACATACGTTATTAAATCCGTCAAACTAAATATATTATCTTTAATATTTACATTTTGTACAAAGCGAAGTTACTATCAATGATTAAAGAGTGATGATCGCGCCGATGATCTCAACAGGCTTCATCTTTGAGCAATCATACTCAACCATATGCATCCCATGCCATTTTCTTCTGACATGAGTGCGATGCCAGATCATTCTAACCCTGTACCAAAGAGACAAAGCCAAGAGAAGACAAATACTCAAAATTTCCCCCAAAACTTTTGTGCTGGTACTTTTCCGAGGAGACCTTTTTGTTCTTCTCTTCCTAATATGGCTTGGATGGAGGGACACTCTTCCTCCAGCAACAGTTCGACTTACTACCAAAGTTTTCTTGGGAAGTGAGTCAGTAGGTGACTTCATTTTAACTCTGATGCGCCTCCCATATCTGACTGAATAACCAGTGCCTAATTTCATGAAAGAAACGACACATGCCATACTGGCAATTCTTTTGGGCATAAGAACACGCATAGAACCACACCTAATGCAACTTCTGGGTTCGATTACTGAATTCCTCACACCAGTCTGCAATGGATAACCAACTACTGGTATGACTACGTTGTGTACCGAATGATCTTGAACTATCGACACTAAAGGTAAGTCAATACTATTTTCCCCAACAGACACAACAGACAGGATAGATTTGTTCTGAGATGATACTGAATTTGAGTGTAGACACTGAGAATCCACCTTACTTTCCGGACACCCTGTATCAACTTGCACCGTGTGGACACGCTTACTCAACGAAGATGAACCTAGAGAACCACTTTGTTTACAACCAACACCCAGTAAAGGAATTTGCAAGCTCGGTTTTGGGAAAGATGCATCTTTTGTGCAGAAGCCGACAGGGAAAGACTCGTCTCTGTTACCCGACACCCCAAAAGACCACTCCTCGCTTATCAAATATTTTCCTTTATTACCCTTGTGGTGTTCTTGCTCTAACGTTCTGTTTCGGTTCAGTTCGCTGGTACTCTGTGCATAACTTTCCGACCAGGAAGTCAGAGTGCCTGTGCAGTGGTCATGTTCGACCGAATGTGAAGTACACATGCAATTGGTGACCGCAGAAGAAGTTACAGCACCATTCATCAGCTCAACTTTACTCCCTGACAAATCAAACTCCTTCGTCAAAGACTCATGCCTTTTTTCTACCAACTCAGCCCTGTATTGTGAGACCGACAACGTGAGATCATTTAAACCTTCACTTGTCTTTATTACATCTTGCTGCAGCTCTAATATGCATTTACTGGTGTCCTCTAGATCAGACTGCAGTTTACCCACTACCTTACTAGTATGAGCTGCAAGTTCTGTTTTGAGCAACTGATTGCTTTGATTGAGTTCTGATTTGAGTAACTGATTGCTTTCATTAAGTTCTGATTTGAGCAACTGATTGCTGTCTCTGAGTTCTGATTTGAGTGACTGATTGCTTTCAATAAGTTCTGATTTGAGCAACTGATTGCTGTCTCTGAGTTCTGATTTGAGTGACTCAGTGCATTCCTTGTTCCTTTCCTCACTCTGTTTAATAAAGGCGAACAAGGAATCTAATGTAACCGGTTCCTGCTCCGTTGCCATTATTAATATTAGCTTTAACAACAGCAATTAACCAACTAAAGATTAACCTACTTGAAACCCAACAAAAAATTCAATAACGCAGCCCCCCTGCACTTGAGTCTCATAATCTTGCGACGAGCTAAAGGACATTCGTTCAATTTATTAATTTAGATCAGACATCTACGACTCAATAACTGAGTCTCAACTTTGCCTGGTAACGCTGGTGACGAGTGCAGATCGCTGGAGATTAAAATTTTATACTTTCAGATTTTCAAATAGGATTTCAAATAATTTACAACTAACAATAACCCCTTTCCATAGCAACAGCAATAACCCAATTTACACATGCGAAATTCCCCCCTTTCTGAAAGAGAAGAATTAATCATTTAAACATTTTCACAAACACCAAATACAAATGGAAGAAAATATTTTAGCACGTAAATATGAACACCAGAAACAGTAAACTTATTTATTGTATTCAATTTAACACATATTTCCTGCGTATGAAAGCATCAACAATCTGTCCTTATTAAGTTAAGAGACGTAAAATAAAAACTGTCGATACGTGAACGAAAATTACCCATCAAAGTCATTTAGCATGCACCTTTAATGCCATATAAGGAATTACAAAAGTCCTAATTAGTTCCTATTTTGACATAGAACCAATCTTGGAACATGCTCCTCGTTTATTTTGACTAGTGCTATGCGTTTCTTGCACGAAAATAAATCGTTTTACGTGTGCACAGAGCCCTTTTCAGACATGGCGTCGATGGCCATTTTGTAAATAACGCATGGTCTGTGACGTGTACTAGTACCGTTTCCCGTAAAATTCAACACACGCGAGATAGCTATCTCATAAACAACTTTGCTTAAACGTTGTAAACACGATCTTCGAGAATTTTCTTCCTCTCAAAGTCACTTAAGATAATTAATTTCCTCACCTGGTGTGTCGGGAACGACGAATCCAGCACGCACGAGTCCACTCTTACCTCTCTCTCCCCGAGAGCTCCATTCCTTTCCAACACCTATTTTTGCGATGTGCTTTCACTTCTTGCTATTATCTGCCGTTTTGTCCTAACTGCAGATGTAAAATTCCTCCCTAAAGCACGGAAACAATTCTGATTTCCTCCACTGTAGTGACATTACTCTGTTCACTCCATGTTTCTTCTTCCGGAAGTTCATCTCCACCCCTGCACACCCCTCTCGATCACTATTCGTCATTTTTTTAGAGCACATTTGTCTTTACCAAACAACAATTTTTCATGATTTAAATACCACACGTTAACAGATATGTATATGCGTTAAAGAACCTAGTGTAATGCTTTATGAGATAAACTTTTGCTGTTAATTAACCAAAGGCATCAAGACCAAAACGCTGTATATTTTATTATTTTGCGCCATAAGTGCGAATTGCCCATGCGTGCAGTGACCGACACATCAAAATGTCCTTGTGCATAAGGAAACCGCGAGAAAATCGGATCTCAAACAAAGGAATTTACAATTCAAATGCGCACGACGGTCAGAGCCATCTAGCGATTCTTCGCGTAACTGTTAAAGCAACAAAGTTTTCATATTGCATAGGCATTCCACCTATCGTGAATTCTCTGCACTAGACGAGTTCATCGTCTTTGAACCTGAGTTGGGCTACTTTACCCCAGCAAAACACACACGAAACTCAAGTTTCCAGAATACCTTATGACAGTTCGTCATAACTCCATGGGGCTTGGGGGGTCTCGAGGCCTCCCAATGTTTATTATAGTGTTGCTCACGGGACGGCACGGCTTTTGAAAAGTCTCGTCTCGTCTCGAATGTCTCGAAAAAAAATAAAAGCAAAATATTTAATCAGTTGCAAATACTTGTTTGCTTGGAATAAAGTATTTCCAATAGAAACGTTCATAAGCGTGTATTAAGTCAAAAGAAAACTATTCTAGAGAGAGTAATGAATGAATTGAATACCTAAACTTATTTTCAATACTCTTACGAAACACAGCTTTACTCCCCATTTTTTTCCAATTTATTCCAGGTTAAAAACTTTATGTTACGATAGTATTCCAGATACTAATACAATTCTGGATAACATCAAGTAAAAGGGCAGGTAGAGAAGGTGGAAGGAGGGGCCAAAAGATCGTGGAATGTCTGCGTCCGAGGTTTATCTTGTAAAAATAATCTCAGCTCTATAGGTTGGAAAGATAAACGGACCGACGGATATGGTTTATTTTTATTATTTAATTTTTACATCAAAGGGTGTACAGAAGTGATTGTTTTTAGGAAGTAGGAAAAGCAAGACTAAGAGAAGGAGATGATTAGGGACAAATAATCTTGCATTATCCCACTCCGAACAGCTGAGAGCTAAAGAGGAGGAGAAAATACGGGAAATATGGAAAGAAGTAATTTGGCGATTTTAGTGTTTACAAGGAACCATGACAAGATTTTACCACATGATTATTTGCACGGGGGGTTGCGAAATTATTAGAATGTTATGGAAATTTCGGAAATGTCTTTGTTCAGAAAATGCTTGTTGTTTCCCTCAGGCAATCTACAGGTGGTTGGATTCGATTTCTTTACGTCCGTTTGAAGATTATTTCCAATGCTTTTATTTATTTATTTATTTATTATTTAAGGAGAATACTATTCCTTGGATTGTAATAACGAAATACCAAGGCTGATATAGAATAGATTTCAAATTAAGAAGAGCTCAAAGTTCTGTATAATGGTCGTAGAAAGAAACGTTGTTCTACGAGGGGACTCCCCGATGGTACAGTGCAAGCGTCGTCGCCTTGTAATCAAGGGGTCCCGGGTTTGATACCCGGTGAAGGCACATAGTGATTTGAATCCCACTTTAAACTGTGGGTCCAGTCCCGATTAGCCTTTCTGTAAATCAGATGAAGGAATGTTGTAGCTGTTATTTTTATTCTATGCATTTAGCCTTCAAAACAAATTTCAGAGAGAAGCTGACAGCAATGTCAGGGTGGCGGGAGCCTGTTTGTGGTCAGGATGTATTCCGAGACTATTTTTCGCTGTTCCCCACTGACAGAGGTTTCGCTTTGAACAATGGACACCGTTGCTTCAGGGGGCAAACACGAAACATAGGGGCGAGGTTGACCTGCAGTAGCGGGTAAGTGCCATAAATCCAGGCCTGAAGTAGGAATGAAGGTTGATGCAAGGGAGGGGCAATAAAAATTCTGTAATTTGGTTTGCTTGCTGACGAAGTTTTGCAGGAAAAACTGAAAAGGAAAACGGCAAACTTTGAATGAAAGAGGGACAGTGAACACAAGTTCTTTGTATTATTCGCCGACACACAAGCTTCCATTTCGAAGGTGAGGCTATCAGCAGCGAAGTTATTAGAGGGTTGGAAGCAGTAACGACGCCAGAGGGGGGGCAGGGGGACGCCCCATGTCAGACACTTCGCCCCCCCGCCTGGGGACCCCCAACTGAAGTTAATTAAATATCGAATAATAAGAGAGTTCATTTATAAGAGTATGACAATTTTCACCTTTTCAAAGTGGTGTATTCTGCATGATATCACTTTCCTGCTTATAATACCAATTTGATTAACAAATATTAATTTGTTTAGTATATATATAGCTATCTGTGTGTGACTTTCGTCCAAGATTCGAGCGCCGACCTTGGCATAGGTGATTTCTCATTCATTTATGTCCTGTAATAGTCGAGATTAACCTAAGTTTTAACCAGTCTTAAGAACTGGGAAAAAATGTTGAATGTGGATGGTTTTAAAACATCAGAAATATTTTGAGGACCGCAAGACATCATCTGTAGTACGCGCAAATTATTCTAATCGTGGATATTAGTGACAACGCTAATTAGTAAAAGACATTCAAAGTTGATTCAAGATTTGGTTGGTTGGTTGATTTGATGTTTTAAGTCCACTTTATGCACAGTAAGCTAATCGGGACTGGACTTATAGTTTAAAGTGCATCCACTGGGTATCGAACCCAGGACCAGTCGAGATGATGAGTCTGAGGAAACCTTAACAAAGGGAATTTCTTCGATACTCTTGAAGTTAATGAGGGGATATTATTTGGAAATGTATTGAACGTGAACCTTAAAATGCAAATTACACTTAAAATTCGATTCAAAACATATCGCGGGCAGGTAAAAGAACGCTTATTATGATTTGCCACTCTTCAATCATTAGATGCAGGTTCGCTCTTTCTCGTACATATCAAAATCGAAGAACTTCTTCCCACGAACTCCATAGGTGCCTGTAATTGTGTAGCACAGACATACGTTGGAATGGTAGAGTATGAGTAAGTAATGCCAGGGTCAGAATATTTCTTGAATTATGAGATAACTGTAACCTTTGTCTGATTTTTTATCCTGTGATAACATTTCCCTGAAAGGTGAAACACAAATTTTGCCCAAAATTCTTCAGCGTTACGAAGATTGTTGTCCTTAATATCTTTGAAAAGGCTTGCTCGAAACAGGATGCTGGATGCAGACTGCCTCATTTGGCTGTTCTTGCCATTGAGAAGAAATGTCAAGTCCTGGACGCACCAAAGGTGGGCAATGTGTTCTCCAAAGCACATAGAGCAGAATTCTCCTACAGGAGAATTGCACTTCACTAAGTGCCTCACATTGTTTCTAATACGTACTTAAGAAGACTAATTTCTTCCAACGTAACGTTTATTTTTCAAGAAAATTAAACTCTTCGAAGCATTTTTTCGTCATTTATATTATTATCTTATAACTTAAATATTTATATCAGTAGTTTCATCTCAAGAAAGACGATGAATTATAAAATTATGAATGTCTTCCAATACTGAAATAGGCCACTAGAGACAACGCAACTTTACAATAAAAAAGAATTAATGTCTTTATTAAAACGAATCATGTGGAGATAAACTGGTAATCAAGAAGTAAATTTAGGCAGTAAACGTCCACATTAAATAAAAGACACACACAAAACACCATACATGAATATAATAATAATTATAATAATAATTATTATTATAATTATTATTATATAAGTATATATATGTGTAGTGTTTTCGGGCGTTTTAATGTGACTGCCCCCTTACAATATTTTGTTGCCAGGCTCCCCCCCCCCAGTCAAATTTCCCTGGCGCCGTCACTGGTTGGAAGTAAATTGATTAGGACGAGGAAAGTAACATTAGCTGTTGACAGTGTTGCACCAAAGGACGTGATATGTGCTACTGTTTCTATAAATGATAGGAAATTTAAGCAAAAAATTATAATTGTTGAGACTTGATAGTTGTTTCCTTCATTTCATCGTGGAAGAGGTTTTCTGAGACAGAGTGGGATTATTTTACAAATACATGAGAAAGGGTGGTTGTTTAAAGATAGAGACGTATTTTGCACATTTTTTAAAAGTTCAGATAGAACGAGAATTTAGCCTTACTGTTATGAAAAGAAATAACGCAATACAGGGAAAGAATAACTCTGCACATTTCTCGCAGCTGGTAGGATGCAACACACATTCACAAGGTATTGCAGGAAGTCTATGAACGAGGATGAAGAGGGATATGTGAAATTTGACTTAGCTGGGGGTGAATTACTGGGTTCTAATATTCTTAAGGTTGATAATTTTTTATTTTTTTTTTAAGTCCACTTGATTCACAAATAGGCTAAATCACGAACCGACCTACAGTTTAATGTGCCATCCGATCCACTTTTTGACTCCAAGGACCGTTCATTACAAGACCTCGACGTTATTACTACGCCATCGGGGAGGCACCCAGACCCAATTTACACAAATATGTTGATTCCAATAACACGTTATATGCATAATCTGATAATGATGCACTTTTGGTGCATCTAAACATATTTTTTTCAACTATAGCATGTCTAAAAGAATCATTCAAGTTGGGATTTTTATAACTTCAGGAGGCACGGCTCTGTAAATATGCGATATGAACTAAATGCAGGTTTGTCTTCCATACGTGGTGGTTTTGTCACGTTTCTTCGCTTCGTAAAACATACACATTTGCAGGAACTACTTCTTGCATCCTCCTGGGGCCTTGCTCTAGCTAAACAAGAAAATATATTTGTTTAGCATAATCGAGGGTTACTTATTCCTGCCGAACTTACTAGAAAACAAGGATTCTATTGGGATCATACTGCTTTGAATGACAGTATCAATGAAGATTTATGATGTACACTAATACTTATAATAATGAGCATAAAATATTAATCAGGAACTTTGTTTTTCGTCAACTGGATGTGACTTCCTTTTTTGTTATTCAGCAAATATTCAATTCATCACCTTTTTTTACATTAATTTTCTTGCCAGGACAGCTGTTTTTATGCAGATTTTGACGATCTTAACTACACGTAAGCTAGATATTAGGTAATATTCGTGCTGTTATATTTCTATTCTTCTACCATCTTTGTAACATTTCATGTAATAACAATGATAGAAGAATTAATTTACATATTCAAGTGAATAGACCTATGAATTATATTAATGTATTAATTTAAACATTTGCTTAATTGTTGTCGTTAATGTTATTATTATCATTTTTTCTGAAACACTTGGCTCAGACACCCCCCCCCCGACATATATTTCTAGATGCGTGCTTGCCGAAGGATAAATTAGATCAAGCGGTGGTGGTACCGGACTTAGAGGCTAAAGGGAAAACAAAGAAGTATGTGCGTCATAAGCTGAGCATAAGAAACAGCACGATATCACAAAGAAACACTTTTTGAAACTTATGTCATAGAAGATGTTTAACAATATTAAGATCAATAAATGCTTTCTATTTGTAATATACTAAGTATTGAAATTTTAAATAGTATTTTGTGTTCGTACTACACATTTAAAAACATTTTTGTTGCTCCCAGCGCCAAGATTAGAATTTAAAGAAAAAATGTACATTTTCATAGTGCATGGAAGTTCGACATTCAGAAAGAAAGAAGGTCTATTAGAAAACATTTCAAGACTTCCAAAAGGTATAGCAGTAATGAAAAAGAGAACTCACTTATGTACGATGGATAGACAGTTGTATGGAAGCGAGAAAAAACACAAGGTAGATTTCATAAAATACCTAGCAATAAGTAACCAACAAACTGCATTTTTAATATTAATGTCCTCATGATTAACGAACCTTATTTATTCTCACCAGGCAATGGGTAAAATATTTGGAGCTTTATCCCACTTTCCTGAAAAATATTGTGTTTCTGCTACTTTTGACTTTGGTTGGCATGATATCCCGGATAACTTTTACGAGACGAGACGAGACAAAACGAGACGGTACGAGACGAGACGAGACAGAACCCTTCGAGACGGGACACGAGACGGGACAAACGAATATTTTCGAGACGAGACACGAGACGAGACAGCATTTTCACGAGACGGGACGGAACAGACCAAAGTCTCGTCTCGTCTCGTCTCGTGGGCAACACTACCAATGTTATCGATGTGGGGGTAGAGCCCCAAAATAATTTTGATTAAGAGGATATAATGTAGCTATTATTTTGCTTCTCTTGTAAAGTTTACTCTGAATTGTGCCACATGAACTTAACTTTAAATACACATTTGAAATATTCTAGACCATCAACTTTGGGGGGCTGAGACCGCTAAACTATCAACTTTGGGGGAAGGGGGCTATGATCAGACACAGCAAAACACATGACTTATTACTATATACTAAGTATATAATTATGAGTATTGTTAAAATTTTTACTAAGTATTCAAAAGACGATGTGCATGAACTAGGGTAGTGGGACGTTCGGGCTACAAATGGCTCACATGACATTCTGAACGAGGTCATTGATATATTAGGGAGATCTGTTTTGCGCTCCGTGGTAGCAGATATTAGAAGTCGGGAATATTTTGCTATTATGGTTGACGAAAGTTGTGACATATCCATCCATGAACAATTGACATTTTGCATTCGAACTGTAAATGAAAATTTTAATATTTTTGAGGAATTCATGGGCCTTTACGAGATTCCGAACACTGAGGCCAAAACTTAAAAAAGGGAGGGAGGGAGTAATTCATTAATTTATTTCAGTGATCAGAGCCCTCCTAATAATTTTATAGTGTATTCCTGCCCTTGCGTTGCCAGTGTTATGTGCGACGTCCTTCAACACACCGTCCTCGCCTTTATTCGACGCCTAGTTTTTGTATCTGGCAAAACGGTAGTGAATGTTTTGACATTGGAGGGGAGAGAGGTTATACATATGGCAACACTGGAAGCGAATGAAGAAAACAAATGACTACCCATTTGAGTTCTCGCGTTTACAGGCGCACGACCACGAACTTTTGTCTGTGGGGGTCAAGTACCAGGATGATCGTACCAATAATAATAATGTTAATAATAATAATGTTAATAATAATAATAATAATAATAATAATGTTACTATAACATTATTATTATTATTGTTATTATTGATTTGCTTTATTTTACTTCGTTTCTTGTGTCACTTTTGGCTAATTTGCGAAGATGGGGATTAGTGATGAATTTGTACTCGCAAACATCCATGCCCAAACCGGGATTCCAACCCAGGACCAACATTATTATTAGAGGAAAAGATCCAAATATGGGCCCCCCTTTTTATTTTGTCATTTTCGGAGGAAAAAAATTAATATATCAAGCACCTGCCCTTAAAATGCATATCTATGAAATAATACTTAAATGTAATAGCATGCTAAAGTATAGAAGGTCTCCATTTTTTTTTAAAAAAAAGCAATTTCCAAAAAATAGTAAAATGATGTATTTCAAAATTGTTGTCTAAATATGTGCTACTAGTGGCAATATCACAAAAAGCAATTCAAATTTTAAAAAACAGTCATTTATCGCTAAAACATTATAAAATTCATATTTATGAATAATCTGTTGTTTTGAAAATCACGCGGAATGGGAAACATCGAAATTAAGAAAAACATCCAAATATTTGTTGAAAATGTGATCTCAACATTAGACCTCATGTCATAGCCTATATTTAGACCATCACGCTATTTTTCTTCTTCAATTTATTTTCGCTCTCTGTGGTACATATTTCACAAACAAATCATGGCATTATAAAAGCTCACATTTGTTTTATGTACCGCTAATGTCATAACCTATACAAAGCAGATGACAATTCAGAAAACGCTGAGTTAAGACATACCTGCAAAAAGTTTTCGGAGGTCGCAATTCTATAACAGCGTCCAAGGCCGAAACTAACCACCACTTTCTCTTGAGAATTGGCGCCGCAACCTTTGTCCTTGACAGATAACCAGTTCCCATAGCCTCTGCCAGGCTGCAGCATCCGGGAGCGCTGATAACTCCAAAACCCATATTTAAACCTTCGCCCATATTTAGACCTTCTCCTCTACTATTAGTAGTGGTAGTATCAAAGACGTTATTATCCACGTAAATTACACAAAAAGGGGGTAGATGTTTGTGTTTGTGCTAAAGCATTTGTGTTCGAACAAACGATATGAATTATTTTTTCAACACGTTCAATTTCACATTGATAACGGAAAACAAGCACATAAAATATTACTGAAAGGCAGAAATTGCTTGATAAATGCATTCCAAATATAATTCTTTTTTACATTAACATAACTTTTATGCACGATATATGTTTCACATATATCTATGCAACGTGGAGTGACGTGGACACTAAATTATGTACGTATTCAAAGTTTCTTTAATAAATATTATATACAGCATATATTATTTTAATACATTACACAACCAATTCATCCATCTCTCAATATACCAACAGCAACAATTACATAAATTGTCTCTGAAATGTGCACGCTCCCTTTCCTGAAAACAATTGTTAATGCATTTAAACAAAATCAATTAAGACAAGTCTTGTTTCTCTGTCTGATGATTTAGAATGCATTACAGCGAACAGACATAAATTGCGAGCAAGAAAATTTTCGGATCCAATTTTTTTGCAGGCTGAAATCAATATTAATTGAAAAGGGCGCAAATAATTCCACGGAACGCCATGGCATTATATCATTTACAACTTTTGTGCCTCCCCGATGGTGTAGTGGTAACATCGTCGCCTTGTGATCAAGGGGTCCCGGGTTCAATACCCGGTGGAGGCACGTAGTGGTTCGGAACCCACTATAAGCTATAGGCCCAGTCTCAATTAGGGCCTCCCCCATGGCGCAGTGGTAGCGTCATTGCCTTGTAATCAAGGGGTCCCGGGTTCGATACCCGGTGGAGGCACAAGTGGTTCGGATCCCACTTTAAACTGTAGGTCCAGTCCCGATTAGCCTTACTGTGCATAAAATGGACTTAAAACACCAACTCAGCCCAGTCTCAATTAGCCTTTCTGTGCATAAAGTAGACTTAGAAAAATCAATCAATGAAATTTACAACTTTTTTTTCACTTAGATCGTTCGACGCCCAGGGCTGTCCGTCTCCCGCCATCCCCTAGATACGGTCCTGAACTTCATGAGACTAAGAAAAGCAGGTATTGGGAGCGAAGCGAGAAAGAAAATTTTACGAAAAGTATTTTTCTGGGTGGTAATTGCCTCCTGCAGGTACACTTGGCCGTCAATGTTTGCCCCCCCCCCCGCCCCCTAGAACTCATTTCCAACCAAGGTGGGGGGAATGCCCGCCTGCCCCCCTGTGGTTGCGCCACTGCTCTCATCTTGGTTCAACTGTAGTCGGCATTAGTGTAAATATGACCTGTCTTCCATGAAAAATCATCATGCTTACATTTTGAGGTGTTTCATAAATGTTGTAGATTTTGAGAACATTTCTAACCTGTCAATGTTTCCAGGCCACTCTATGTTTGGATAAAATAATATAATTTTCCCACTATGGCGATGGTGTCCCTTTCAGCACATTTGTAAGAAAATGGGTAACGTTGCAGTGGCATATTGAATTATTCACCCTGATAGAAAATGAAGTCTGCCCCTAATCTCTCATCTGACCATACTGGCGTCGCCAGACAATTTTGTAGAGGAGGGGGGGGGCAAGGCCGTTGCTATAAAATTATATAGTAGAAGTAATATATATACCTTATATATATATATATATATATATATATATATATATATATATACCTTATATAAAGTATTTGTGGGAAAGAAATGACGCTTTTATTGTTTAACCTTCGACATACATCCCATTAAATTGTACACACTGATTTTCATGGTCACTCAACTTTTGGATGTCCCTCTAGTTGTAGAATTCGTGTTGCAATGGTGTTTAATATACTCGTCACGGATTTCTGAGTGTCCAACATTTTTGCATTCATCTTCATCGCTGCGATGGGTGGAGTTTCTTCTGAGGAGAACCAAGTTGGGCAAATTTCGATATTGAAGATGGTAATACTGTAGGCATGAAGGAGCGCTTCAACTATTCTTTTTCTCTTCCACAAGTCATGAGGAGGAAATATGGATTTCCAAGTACCAGCCAGCCTAGTGAGTTAAACGGAATGAGACCATAATATATATGGACTTCCTCGCCACTGTCAGGAAAACCACCTTCCAGATTTTTATCTTGTAATAGAGATACAAGAAGTTTCTTTTCTAACCGCCAGGTGGAGTTCAAACCTCTAGATTTATTGCTGTGGTTCTTGGATCTTCTAGCAGTTAAGAGATGAAGAGATAGGCCCATTATAAAATTGCTAATATAACTAGATGAAGAAATGAAGAAGCCAATTATTGTATATTATGTTTTCACAGCACTTCTTGTTACCTGTCCTTTATTACCTTCAAGATAAAACCGATTTCTCGGGTTATAAAGTTAGGAGAAAAAAAAAAGTTGCTTTCGCTTGCGTCTTGCTCTAGAAATCCAAATAATTACTTTTTAGACACACGTAATTATAAATCATTTACATTTTTGCGGAGTGTTGTGTTCAAAATAACATGTACAGTCATCAGCATTAAAAATGGGGCACCTAGGTCCTGAAATACTCGACTCATAGAAATGCGTTGCGTCATCGAATGACTGAACTTCGCCCATCGCCGTAGAGTTAGGCAACACACACAACGCATTTCAGTGAGTCGAGTATTTCAGAATCTAGGTGTACCATTTCTAATGCTGATGACTGTACATTACATTGCTATTTTTTTCGACGTTGTTTTTTTGTCGAGAAAATCTTCTAAAGCAAGGGATGGTTCGTAAAAGGGAGAATGAGTCATATAATTACAATTAGAGCCGATAGAGAGAGAAAAAGTAGGGAGATTGGATATGAGACGAGACCGAGACAAAATTTTATCCGAGATTCTCAGTCTCGTCCTAGACTTTGGCAAATTATAATAAGTCGTACATGAACACCAAAATTACTTTACGATGAGAGCAAGCGAATATCGACATGACTCTTTACTGACCATCAATCATATTTGTGTTACTTGGTTCAGGCCCTCTCCGAAATATATTAGATACGTGCCTGCTTTTGTCCCATTAACGCTTTTTTGAACAGGATTTGAACCAAGAGGAGTCATTCAGCTCAATCTTCGTTGAACTGTACAAATCTTCAATCGCCTCCCACATGTGGAGAAAATTAGTGACGCCAGTGGCAACTAAATTGTTATTTTCATTATCCTTACTTTCAAAATGGCGTTCCTGGAAAGAGGCACCACATGCAGTCATTACAAAAGACCACGTGGTCTGGTAGCATTCTTTTATCTTCCTTTTAAAAAGGAATGAAAGGTCTTTTTCTGTTCTCTTCTTTTAGGAAGAATGGATTTCACATCTGTCTCGAGTCTCCAGTTGTTTTTCAAGTGGCGAGGGGTTCGTTTGGATGGGGTGAGAGTAGCAAAAAAAGCCTCCCCTATCGCGATGCGAACCACTCGTAATGTGAAGGGTATGTTTCGTCAGCCGATGCGTCTGCTTGTTAATGAATGCGAGGTACGGTTGTATGCGTCGCCGACTGTCGCAATTGTGCAACAATGTTGCCAGACACATAGAATTGTGTCAAGATTCCATTACTTTTTCGTGCATTATGTATTAATCCAGTTTGCAAACATGAAAATGGCTAAGTTTTGAATCAACTTCAATATGAGTATATTTGGTTATGAAACAGTTGCATTTATGTAATGTTAATAAACATATTTCACCAGGGAAAAAGCTTTAGAAATGTGTTTATTGTTCGGCTCACTTGACAATCTTTGCTTAGATTATTGTACAGTTGTAGAGGAATGGAAACATAAAAGAAAACAGTCGAAAGAGGAATATTTTGACTATATTTCGTTGCTCATCTGTCTTTCTATGTTAAACACAATGGTGGAAAAGAAGAATGAACTAATAAAGTAAATGGTGCGACATCTATACTCAAATCTATAGAGTTATCTTGTTCCTCTATTGTATCGTTCGTTTGAATTTTCTCCCGCTCTTTAATTATCAATTATTACATTCATTTTGCATTTTAACAAAGCATTCCCTCATTCTTTGCGTTATTTCCCCATCCATACATTATACCATGCCCGTACACAGGGGAGGGACCACGGGGGCATGCCCCCCTCGAACTATGAAACATCTAAATTTGAACCTATAAAAATCTACGAAAATAACTGAACGATTTTTCAAATCTCTAAACGTATCAATTTTTTTCCTTGCATAACTGAATATGGTGTGTAGAGAAGAAAAAGCAGGCTCCAGAAGTCTGCAGTGTGCAATATTTGATAACTTTAGTGTTATAACCATTGATAACGTCTCGATTTCGTCGGGACGGTTGATCTCTGGCCCGATCTCTTTCGAACTGCAGTTATGTTGCGAAAATGTCTCGTACTTTTTAACTCAAATTTAGACATGTTCTTTACTTTAATAATCATTGCTAACATGTATCATGTAAACTATAAATAAGGTAAGTTCACGAAGAAATATTTTTTTCAAAATATAGAAAATACTTTTGCAATGATAATGTTCAACAGAACAACATATAAATTTGTGAGAAGAAAAACGGTCCCCTTTCTCGAACAATGACCAAGAGAAGGGGGGTTACAACTGGCGAAGTTAGGACGCACGTGTTCCCTAACTTTGCCACTTGTGTACAAGCGGTAAACTCAATTAATATTTTAATAACAGTAGAGAGTGGATGCAATTTATTTTCGTACTAAACAAAGGCAATATTAATTATACAATATTCATGCATAAAATCAGTACAGATTGTAACAAGCACAATTTTAGTCCAAGACATTTCCACTTCACACTGAGAATGAAGTATCAATTTGAGCACTCTGGACAAACGAATACACATTTGTCATTTTTCGTTAATCCCACACGTTCTTCGTGAATGTAACGATAACATGAACTGCAGCATCTCATATCTAGGACACGATCTTCTTTGCAAAGGAAACAATACCAGCTGTCTGTAGATTTGCCTGCTCCAGGATTCTTTTTTGGATGAGGGCGGGTTGTGTTTTTAGGTCTTACAGTTTTGGGGGTTGTTTTGGCTGTTGGTAACCAAGTGCGTTGGAACAGGAAGGACCGGGATCTGATGGACTGGAAGAGAAACTTTCTGAATTTGGACAACGCTGCTGTTAATTGGTGGACGGTTCCTCTTCGGGAGTCTATTTGTGGGAGTCGATCTTACATGTTGCACACTCTTTAAGTTTTGGTGGCCCTCAACTTTGAAAAATCTATATACAAACTAATGAATTGTAAGTCTTACTCTATTTAAAAATACAAGTTTCATTGTCATAACATCAATTCTTAAGTTCGCCATGAAGCACGATACAGTGGCGAACTTTAGAACACGTGCAGCTTTTATTAAACACGTCAGAAACTACTATATTACAATTATACCAGTGGCGTATGCTGAATCCAACATCTGGGCTATCTCACAATGTCATGTGGTCCTAGGCTATGAATAGAAATACATTTACCAACTCCTAAGAAATCAGGTTGCTAACTCATAAGAAATCAGGTTGTCAACTCATAAGAAATCAGGTTGCGAACTCGTAAGAAATCAGGTTGCCAACTCATAGGAAATCAGGTTGCCAACTCGTAAGAAATCAGGTTGCCAACTTGTAAGAAATCAGGTTGCCAACTCGTAGGAAATCAGGTTGTCAACTGATAAGAAATCAGGTTGCGAACTTTTCTGATTTTTTGGACAACGTGATCCTGCAACACTTTTGAGCATTCATATGCTCATTCAGGGGAAACCATATGGTTGGCTGATGAACCTTTTTGCCGGAAATGGGGGGGGAGCGCGGCAACCGAAGAGAAATCCACCATGTGAGACAATCTGCCATGCAATTCGCTTACAACAGAACCGGGGTTTGCCCTCTGCCCCCTCCTTCCCCCTCTCATGCGCCGGAACGAAACCCATTCACTCGTGTCACCGAATGTTTACCTCAGAGGGAAGGTCATGGTCCCCGCCTAGGCTACGCAAAAGCGATTGGGGACAATTGTTCAAAAAGAAAGCGTAAACTCCAGTGGACGAATTTAGAATGCGTCAGGTCAGGAATTGCTTTCTTCTTCTGTAGCTTCCGTGCGTCTTTAGGTTAATCACGAATGAAGATGAATGAAAAGAAGATCGTCTGGAGCATGATCACTCATTTCGTTGCCTTCTCTAATAGCTTTCCCCCGCCGTTCTCTTACTTCCCCCAGGTATTTCCCCACTTGCTGCCCCGCTTCTTTTATCTTTATTCTGTCGTCTACCACTTCTATCACCTCCCTCCCTGTTAAGTTTTTCATCCATTTGTCCCTTAGGTCACGTGTAGAAGGGCAGTTCAGTAGGATATGCTTGTCCGTCACCTCCCCATCGCACAAAGGACATATCGTTTCCCCTGCTTCGTTTCTCTTTCTTAGTTGTTTCCATCCCCCTAATCTGAACCATGCCAGCGCGCCTCTTTCATTTTTTCCCACCACCTGGATATATTTCGCTTTCCCCCAATCTCTTACTCTTAGCTGTTCCCTGATTGAGGTATTTGTTTGGCAGTCTGCTATTATTTCTTGTCTGTCTATGTCGAGTAACCTGTCCCTGATTTGAGTTTCTGTTGAGATGCCCCTCCTTCCTCCCTCTTCCCATACCCAACCCATTCCGCTATTATATAAGAGATTTTTCACTTCCAGGCCCCAGCTGTAAACGTTATCCTCACTTGTCTGTATTTCCAAACATTGTCCCCTCATCGTAGTTTGGCCCTCTTGTGATAATCGCATCCAATATTTAACAACCCTCATCCGTGCTTGTACCGCGTCTCTGTTCAGGCCCAATTCCTTAAGAATCCCGCAGTTAGCCGTGCCTCTGCTTACGCCCATTACTCTCTTATAAAATTCTGTTTGTATGCCAATTATTGTGTTGTCCCCCCTTAACCCCCACAGTTCTATTCCATAGTTTAATGTACCTAACACTATTGATGAATAGAGGTTTTGAATGACCGGGAAAGGCATTTGGGGTGCCTTATTTATTGTCCTTATGACTTGTTCTATTGCAAATTTTGTTTTAGTTTTTCTTGCCCTTATGTGGTGTGTCCAACTCCCTGTCATGGAGAGTGTTGCCCCCAGGTATGTGAAGTTTTTAACCCGCTCGATTAACTCTCCCCCGTATGTCCATGTCTCTTGTCTGCTAAATATGTAGCCATTTTTGAAAGCAATAATTTTTGTTTTTTTAATGTTTACCTTCATTTTATATTTGATGCACCCCTCATATATGCTATCTATGCCCCTTTGAAGACCCTCTATTGTCTCGGACAAGATGACTATGTCGTCTGCATACACAAGGACTGGTATACTTTGCACTCCTATACATGGGATAGAGTCCTGGTCCATTTTAGTTTCATGCGCTACCCAATCTATGAAAAGTGAAAATAGCACTGGTGAAAGGATGCATCCTTGTTTGAGTCCCCTGAGCGAAGGCTGCAATGACGAGACTTGATTTCCTTCGCATCTTACTCCGAATTCTACCCTCTCATATATTGCTTGCAGTGCTCTGATCATGCGCGCGGACATTCCCTTCTCATACAATTTTCCCCACAAAATATCCCTATGAACTTTGTCGAATGCTTTTTCAAAATCGATGAAACATGCGTATAATTTCCCCCGCTTCTGTTTTATTTTCCTCTGTACGAGAGTTTGTAATATGAATATGTTGTCTAACGTGCTGTACCCTTTCCTGAAGCCCGCTTGTAGTGGTGAGATTTTATCGAATATTTCTGTCCATTTCTGGATCCTACGGTTTAAGATGTGTGTGTAAATTTTACTCCATATAGGTAATAAAGAAATGCCCCTGAAATTGTTTGCGTCAGATCTATCCCCTTTCCCTTTATAAATAGGACAGATTATGGAGCTTGCCCAGTCCTTCGGAAAGTACCCCTCCTTAAAAATCTTGTCCATTAATTTGCTTTGTGCTTCCACCCAATGAATGTCAGTTTCGTTGGCTTTGAAAAATTCCGCCCCAATGGAGTCAAGTCCTGCCGCTTTCCCCTTTTTCAGTTTCCTTATCGCCATTTTTATCTCGTCGACCCCTATATCCTCGTCGAGAATCGGAACGAAATCCCCTAAAAAGTATATTTCCCGCGTAACTTCTAGGCGTGGTGGCCCCCCTTCCCCCCCGACGACACGACGACAGTGTGCTTCCCAAATGTAAGGTTCAATATGTGCCCAGTTGCTCTTTTGTCCCCTTAATTTCCGTAATATGCCCCACAAAGCGGTGTTATTCTTTTCTGCCACGGCCTTTTTTATATCTTCAAAATTTCCCTGTTCCCATTTCTCCTTTTCTTCCGTTAAGATGTTATTATACGCCTTTCTGCTCGATATATAATTGTTTCTGGTTTCCATGCTATTTACGTATCTATACCCTTTTAACGCGTGATCTAGTTTCTTTTTCATCGCTTTACACTTCCCGTTGTACCACCCTGTCTTTGCAGGCCTGTCCCCCTTCCCCCCTCCCTTTACCATATTTCTTCCTGCACGTTCAAAGATATGATATCCCAGCTGGACCGCTTCGTCTATATTGGATTCGTCTAAGGCTGCGCACATGCGTTCACGCATCATTTTTGTTATGTCATCCCCCATAAAACCCACGTATCGTTCCTCCCCTCCTTTGTCCATTTGTATTTACGTATATTTTTCCCCGGCTCTGTCTTGAGTTTCCTATTACTGTTATTGAAAACTGCCTTCCCGTTTATTTTGTACTGGAGGGAGAATTCGAGAGGCATATGATGCGATTGCGTTTGGGCATGTACACGAAAATCCCTGATTTCTTTCAGCAAATCGAGTGAGCACATGGTATAGTCAATTGTGCTGCTTCCCCCCTCCCCCACGTACGTAAAGTGTCCTGGTTGATCATCGAAAAATTTGCCGTTTAATATCTGCATCCTATGTATCGCACAGAGATCCAACAGCGCCCTCCCCCCCGCGTTTAAAGTTTTGTCCCTGCTTTCTCGCCTGTGTCCCAAATACATTCTGTCATCTGTCATTTGGTCCCCATCGATCTCTCGGTAGGTCTCCCATGGGACTTCCTCCCCCCCTATGCGAGCATTCAGGTCGCCCGTGATTACGATGCTGATTCCCGGGTGATCCTCCCCCAAACGCAGCAAATAGTTTCTAAGGTTTTCAAAAAACTGTTCTGAGTAGAATTTTGACCCCGGTGGTTGTCTGTATACTGCTATTAGCATGAAGTTCAGAGACCCCCCCGAAAATTGAATCCCCAGCATCCCCTCATAATTAATATCTAGTGGTTTTATGAACTTTTTCCATTTTTGTTTAAATATGATTGCTATCCCACCCAGATGCCTGCCCCTATTAGCCCTTCTACACGTGACTTTCGAGAACCCCTCCCCCAATGACTCTGGAACACTATTAGACCTTCCCCAAGTTTCCGTATAACACTGAATGTCAAATTAGTAGTGGTGTTTGTGGTGGGGACAGTGCCACTTACAAGTGTAGAAAAGGCGATGCTATTTGATTGAACAATCAGATTTGTTTACACTTAAAACAATGCCAAGATGGGGCCTGTACCCCAATTCTTCAGGTGTGATATGCTCTGATTTTTAAGAAATTCTGAATTTCTAGTGTAGAAAAGGCGAGGGCTCAACAGATAGATTTACCCATACTTAAGACAATGGCAAGAGGGGCTTATACCCTAATTTTTCAGGTGTGGAGGTTTGGGTTTAAGTCCTCATAAAATATGAAGCCTCCCCTGATGGCAAAATGATAATATTGTTGTCTTGTAAACAAAAGGATCGGGGTTCGAGTCCTGATAAAATATTTAAGATTGAAATACATGTGGCAAAATAATATGTCCACAAGTGAGATTTTGAGAATAATTACTGCTAGTTGATAGCCCCCAAATCTGAAACCCCCCTCCCTCCTCTGCTCAGACAGATTCGGCCATGTGTGTAAAAGCTATATCTGTGTGATTGTTGTTTATAAACTTGTCAAAAATATGGCTTTCTTGTATGAAAACATACAATCCTGAATACAATTCTGGTTTTGTATTGTTCTGTTAATATAAACACAAGTGAGACTTACAGAATATTTATTGCACAGTTCAAAATCCAATTTTGAATTGTATTTAGTTGATATAGAGATGGGGTTTTAAACCTGGTGAAGTGTGTTGTACATCAGCAAAACTATCACCAAAACCTAGTTACTGCTGTTGTTTGGGTATAAAAGCACCAGCTCAGCCACTAACTGCTGAACCCAACTGATATTTTTTATTAAGTATAAAGTTTTGAATTGAAGCCCAGAAAATCTTATATAATAAACAACAAGAAAAAAATGCCAAAACAAAAATATTGCAATCGGTGTAATAAAAATATATCTAGTTCTCATTGGGCTAGGCATTGCCGTATTTGTAACTCTAAGAAATGCAGAAAAGCCACAAAAATGTGTCCAAGATGCCATAAAATATTAAGCAAGGCATATTACAAATGGCATAAGTGTAATTCTTATGTACAGTCATCAGCATTGCCCTCACAACCATCTACATCTGGTCTGAAAAGAAAGCATGAAGCACCTGTTAATGCTGGACCTGCAAAGCAGCCACGCTATGCACCCATCCGTAGCAGTTTTAATGCCCAACTCAGGGATTACCGGTTTGAATCAGAGCCAAGATGTGGCATTAAGAATTTCTTGAACAGTGTAAATCCTAATGTGCAGGCAATTCTTAATGAACAAAATGGGTCTTATAAGCTATCCCTCAAATTGTTTGTACAATATAAGAAGCCAAATGGCACAAAATTTACACAGCCCCACATAACAGAAACTGTACCGGTATATTCAAATGCAGACAGAATAATAAGCAGATTGATGGAACAACTGAACATTAAACACTCTGAATTTGCGGCAAAAGAGTCCGGATGGAGCCTATGCGGCTCTCCGCACAAGCTCTATGTTAATATTTCTGAATTCAGCCCATTAAAAGGTTCTACATATCTGCCATTACCTGCTAATATTAAAAACAAAAGAGCCGTGGTCAATATAAAAAATAATGACGCGAAATGCTTTTTGTGGTGTATATTAGCTGCTTTGTTTCCAGTTTCAAGGAATCCTGAGAGAATAACTTATTACAAACAACATGAACATGATTTTGACGATGCAATGGAGGGTTTGGAATATCCAATGTCTGTACAGAATATTGATAAATTTGAAAAAAAAGCCAAGCATATCAATGGCAAACAATTATCTATTAATGTATTTATTTGTTCTACTGGCAATTGCCCGATAGCACCTCTCAGAATCAGTACACTTGATGATGAATCTGCTATTCCGATTGATTTGCTCTTAATTGAAGGGGATGGCACACATCATTATACTCTGATACATAATCTTGAAGCTTTAGTGAGAACACAACTAGACAAATATAAAAAAATATTTAAGTTGTGCAGAAGATGCTTAACTGTATTTGATGGTAGAAAAATGGTGAATGGTGTTTGTGAAGAGAGTGTAGAAATTGCAAAAAACAAGTTAATTGAGCATCTGAAATACTGTGGGAACCATAAACCTGTTCATATGGTGATGCCTAACCCAAATGAAAATTGCAAATTCAAAAAGTTTGAAGCCTTCTTGGAACACCCAGTATATATTGTCTGTGATTTTGAATCGAACCTCAAACCTTTTGCATTCTGCAATCCAGATCCTGAGGAATCTTCAAGTACACCATACCAGCAACATGAACCTTCCAGCTTTTATTGTGTGGTTATACGGGATGGTGTTGTTATTAAAGAATATTCATACAAGGGACCAAATGCCATCAAAATATTTGCACATAGAATAGAAAATGTGTGCCGTGACATAGCATCTAACATCTTATTAAAATCAAAGCCTATGTTGCCTTTAACAGAGAAACAGATTGAAGATTTCAACAAAGCAGAAAAATGCCCGGTATGTGATTGTGAATTTTCAGATACAAATATCAAGGTTCATCACCATTCTCATACAGATGGTAAATTCTTAATGGCCCTGTGTAATAGCTGTAATATTAAGATCAAGAGACCAAGATTTGTCCCCATATTTTGCCACGGAGCATCCAATTATGATTTCCATCATCTGATCAGATACGAGGGGTTTGACAAGCAGAATTTAAATATTTTAGCTGAAAATGATGAGAAATATATATCTATTAGCAAAATAATTAAAGTTGATGGTGTTCCTATTCACATAAGATTTCTTGATTCTTACAGATTTTTATCTGCTGGCCTGCCTACACTGGCAAATCAATTATCTGATGATCAATTCAAAATCACACGTGCCTCGTTTCCAAATCTGGACCTGAAATTAATTAGGCGGAAGGGTGTATATCCATATGACTATGTCACAGATTTTTCTAAATTTGATGAGTGTTCCCTGCCACCACAAGAAGCGTTTTACAGCAGAATCAGAGGATCTGGAATCACTGATGAAGATTATCACCATGCCCAATTGATGTGGAACAATTTAAAATGCAAGACATTTGGTGATTATCACATGGCTTATTTAAAACTTGATGTCACTCTCTTAGCTGATATATTGCAGGCATTCAGAAAATCTTCCATGCAAAATTATAAACTGGATCCATTATATTTTTACAGTGCCCCGGGCCTAGCATGGGCTGCAACGTTTTTGAACACTAAAATGCATTTGGATCTGATCCACGATCAAGATAAGTATCTGTTTATGGAGAAATGTATAAGAGGAGGGATGGTGCAATGTTCTCAGAGATATGCCAGAGCAAATAACAAATATATGCCTGATTATGATCCAGCACGGCCATCAAATTATATACTGTATGTAGATGCAAACAGCCTCTATGGTCATGCCATGATGCAAAAACTGCCATATGCAGGGCTTGAATGGGTTGAAGATTTCAATATTGAAGATCTTCAGGATTTTGATGACAGTGACTATGGCCTATTCTTAGAGGTTGATCTGACAATTCCTGATGATTTGCACAATAAATTTTCTGATCTGCCCCCAATTCCCGAGGTTCAGTGCTCACCTGGCTCTAAACAGAAGAAGCTCATGATGACTCTAGAGCCGAAACAAGGCTATGTCATATATTACAAAAACCTCCAGTTCCTGATGAAACATGGTGTTCAAGTAACCAAAGTTGGCAAAGTCTTAAGATTCAGGCACTCAAGATGGTTGAAGCCATACATTGATACAAACACGGAGCTTCGAACATCTGCAAAGAGCCAATTTGATAAGGGCTTGTTTAAATTGATGGTGAATTCTGTGTATGGCAAAACTATTGAAAATGTCAGAAAACATACCGATGTTAAAATAATTACTGACCCCAGCCGGAGCAAAAAATTGATTGCAAAGCCTAATTTCAATTATAGAAGAATTTATGATGAGCACATGGCACTTTTCAACATGAAAAAAACAAAGATTAAGTTTGATAAACCTATTTATGTAGGGGCTGTGATATTGGAATTGGCCAAATTACATATGTTAACATTGTATTATGATGTGTTGAAACCTTTTTATGGTGATAATATAAAATTGATGTACATGGACACAGATAGTTTTGTTCTTGATATTCAAACAGAAGATGTTTATCAAGATATAGCACAGCCTGAATTGTTTCAATACTTTGATACCAGTGAACATACAAAGATTCAACACCACCACAACAAAAAGGTGCCTGGCAAGTTAAAAGATGAGACACTTGGTGATGTTATTGTGAAATTTGCTGGGTTAAGTGCCAAGATGTACAGTTTTATAACATGTAGTGCTGTTGTCAAAAAAGCCAAGGGCATTGGCAAAGTAGCTGTGGAAAAAGAGCTTAAATTTGAAAATTATGAAGATTGTCTCAAATCCCAGAGTTCAATCAGAACATCAGAAAATAGAATTCAGAGTGAGGATCACTTATTGACTTCAAATATTGTAAGAAAAGTGGCTCTGGACCCACATGATGATAAGAGATACATTTTGTCATG
Organism: Lepisma saccharinum; assembly: GCF_977018435.1. NCBI lineage: Eukaryota > Metazoa > Arthropoda > Insecta > Zygentoma > Lepismatidae > Lepisma > Lepisma saccharinum. Next base: position 25,576,414 of record NC_139251.1, on the reverse strand, counting down.
TGGCATACATACTTTACCTTGGGGGCATTGTGATTTGAAAAGTGGCAAACAATGCTCAATTACAGAGCATGATTTGAAATAAATAAACATGCCTATGAACTTATTTGGGTTCAAAAAACAGGCTATTATGGATCTGCCAACACCACAACCCTCTTCTGATATGATATCTAAACTGAGTGGCTTGTTAATTATTCATCTGAACAGCATACTTACAGATGTTGATGATGAAACAGGCAAAATATTGTACATATTTAACAATAATTTAAATCATTACCAATTACCTGTAGGTGGTCAATTACAATTTATTACAACTCCTGAGGGTGATGTCAAGATTTCAGTAGGGAGAAATATTTATAGAATTAAGCACTCAAACATGATTTCTGGCACTGTATATACTGTTTCTGCTGGTGACTGCTTATATATTGAGGTCCCTGGATCATATGACAAGCTTATACCCCTTTTTATAGAATTAAGAATCAGATACTCTATAATAAATAACCACTAAAACAAAAATGCCTAATGATATATTTGGCCATACAAGACATGAAGATCACAGTGATGAGATTCTGATGCTTGATGTCAGAGTCAAGAAATTAAGAAGTGATTTACAAGCTTTACAGACCACACTCAATGCCAGTCTTCAATTAGAAATTACAAATTTACAATCACAATGCATGGACCCTCTTCTTAAAATTGATTCTGAACTCAAAGTGCTGCTTCAGAAATATACTGATTTGGCAACATTAGATAATTTTCAAAGTTTGGAAGAAGCTGTAGCAGCTCTTCAAGCCAAATTTAAGACCCAGGCCACCAATTCTGAGCAATTGAAACAACAATTGGAAGAGCAAATAAATAATGTCCAGACACAGCTCCAAACAATTGTCAAAAGCATAAAATCACAAGAAGATTTTGATCTAGTGATTTCCACTCTAAAAGAACAGATTCAGTCACTCCAGATACCTAATCTGGACCCTCTGAACAATGCCATAGCCGAGGTTAAAGAAAAAATTGAGACACTTGAAAATTTTATGAACAATTTGCCATCTTCTGATGCTTTGAATGCAATAACTCGGAGTGTTGCAAACATCAAGCTGCAACTTGAAACATATGAAGATTTTGGAAAAATTCAAAGTTCCATAACCCATCTTGAAGGTACAATAGCAGCAGTGCAAAGTGATTTGGCAAATGTACTAGAATCCCGATTGCCTGGAATTGTAGATACCCTTGTCAGTGTCCAGCAACAAATCACAAAGCTTGAAAAACTCAACACTGAATCTGAACTGTCTCATTTTCATCACTTGATAGATGATATCCAAACAAAACTTGAAATTTTACAGCAATCAACACCCACTCAGGCAGATATAGCCCTGCTCCAAGATGCTATGCAAAATGTGGCTGATGCTTCTGAATTAAATAATGTGAAATTGGCACTTGAATCTTTGCAAAATACTGTAACAAATCTGCCTACATCACAGGAACTTAAAAATATTAAGAGAGCAGTGAATAGGATATTGAAATCAGAAGATATCAAGAATATCCAGGCAGAGATCAAACAACTTACACAGACAGTGGCCACTCTACCAACTAATCAACATATTAATGAACTGCATGCCCTGTTTGAGGATATCAGAAGACAGGTCCATGATCTTACTGCTCAAAATTCAAAATTGGCAGTTGTTGAAAATTTGCAACAAATTGTAGCTAATATCAAGCAACAGCTAGGGACCATGGAATCCAATCAAGCAAATGCTCTGTCTGTTTTTGCCACCCAGCTCCAAGAGATTGTACAACAATACAAGAAACTTGTTGTGGACATAAAAATAAAGCCAGGCCATGATGATGTTGTTAGGACCATCAATGAGCACCTTGAATCTGTAACAAGCAGATTGCTTACAGCAGAAAAAGAAATAACAGGCATAATCGAGAATCCTAAACATACAGTAATTCTTGAATTGTACAGCATCCCCAACAAAGAATATGATTCACCATTTACACCAGGTGGCAAAATATATATGCTGTCCCCTGCACAATTTTATTACCAGTTTTTTGTTGGGGGCACACTGAGACCAATCAAGATCAAATATTGGCTTCAACCACAGGCACACCACTACCCCACCTTATCAATAACAAATGCTGACAACAAACCAAAAGTCACCAGTGTAGAATTGGAGGATTTTACAGATCCCAATACATTAGAAACAGCCTATACTGAAGATGATGGCACTCTGGAATTTAAAATACAAATAGGGGACAAATTATATTTAGAAAATCCTGCAGTCTCAGCTGCTGAACACCCTATAGTTGCAATATTCTTGTTTACATATTATGTCTAGACAAATTATTGTTGATGAATTACACAGACAAGCCCGACATAATTTTAAGAGACTCCCAGTAGTCACAAAGGGCATAGATGATTTATGGCAGAGCGACTTGATTGAGTTGTCAAGTGGACAGTTGAAAAACTTAGACAAAATCAACAAGGGCTACAAGTATCTACTCACTGTGATAGACACATTCTCAAAATTTGCCTGGGCTGTGCCACTCAAATCCAAGACTGGAAAATGTGTTACAGAAGCCTTCAGGACAATCATCAATCAGAGTGGAAGATCACCGCGCTATTTGCAAACAGATAATGGCAAAGAATTCTATAATTCTGTGTTCCAACAATTTATTAAAAGCCAGGCAATTAAACATTATTCGAGTTACAGTGATCTCAAAGCCTCAATTGTAGAGAGATTCAACAGAACCCTAAAATATCTTATGTATAAACAATTTACCCTCCAAGGTAATTATAAATGGATTAATATTCTTCCAGAACTTCTACATAAATATAACAACTCGGTCCATTCCACAATCAACATGAAACCCTCTGAAGTAACTTCATCTGATGAGCAAAAATTGATCAGGACTGTTTATTATCCTAGATACCAGCCAACAACAAGAAAGGCCAAATACAGGGTGGGCGATCAAGTAAGAATCAGCAAATATAAGCACTTATTCAAGAGAGGCTTTACGAGAAACTGGAGCACTGAATTATTTACAGTGGTTCAAGTTAAACCTGGGACCCTTAACACATATATAATAAAGGATCACCGAGGAGAAATTCTCAAAGGCAGGTTCTATGAACAAGAACTCAGCAAAACTAAACAGCCTGACACATATCTCATAGAAAAAATCATCCGCAGAAAAGGCAACAAGTTACTTGTCAAATGGCTGGGTCATCCGGAAAACAGCTGGATCGATGCAGACAAAATAATAATATGAGCACCTGGGATGTTATAAAGAGGCTGCCAGAACCTGAACAGCAGAATAAGAGAAATGGCAAGTTGCTGCCTGAAAATATTAGGTGTCTTATTGTTGGGCCATCTGCTTGTGGTAAAACTACACTAATGGTTGATAATTTTTTATTGGCACCCAACTGGTTAGACTGGAAAAACAGGCACTTGTATGTCTTCTCTAAGAGCTTGGAACAATTAAAATATCAGCAGCTGATGAAGCTATATGATGGATTGGATATAGCCACTTTTGAACCAGATGTTAAGCCACTTCATGAATGTCTCGATAACTCTGTTGTTGTGTTTGATGACATTATACTGGATAATCAAAACAAGGTTAGGAATTTCTTTACACAGGGCCGGCACAAAAACATTGATTGCTTCTACCTGGCACAGACTTTTTCTAAAATACCGAAGCAGCTGATCCGAGACAACAGCAATTTTATATGTGTGTTTCATCAAGACCATACCAACCTCAAACACATACATGATGAATATGTAGGTGGGGACTTGAGCTACAATAATTTTTCCAAGTTTTGCAGCAAGTGCTGGAGCCAGGACAGTTATGGGTTTGTCACAATTGATATGACAAGAACACCTAATACTGGCAAATACAGAAATAAAATCAACGATTTTCTAGACGTTGAAACATAAATAAATAACCATGAAAAGGCCAATCATTGATGATCTTAAGTTAAGAGATTATCTTGTAAAAAGATTTAAGGGATGGAAATCAGAGAACCGTGGAATTTATGAAAAACACAAACAAACAGAACAGCCTGTAATTGATGCTATTAATAATTTAGGTAAGAATATCAAAACTGTTACAGAGCAGAATCAAAATTTGATCACAGAGCTTGTACCTGTAGCTGCTAGGAACATATTAGATTATCCATTCACCCCACTTTCCAGTATTCATACACCTAGTCCTGTTGCTCCTAGAAGAATTGAAGCTACTCAGGATCCTATTGAATTGGGTCTTCTTGCTCAAAAATATTTAACCACACCTAAAGACAACAATGATGAGGTGTTTGGCTTATATGCTGACACAGAGCTTGATGGCAGTATCATACATAGAATTGGTAATTTCAGAGTAACTTTTATGGGGGATGATCTGATTGTTTATTCAGAATCTCGTCTCGGAGAAAAAGGTGCTTTTGTTAAGTACCCCGGCACACCTGGGTTGTGGGAACTGATGACTCGGAAGAGGCCTGGCAGCTATACAGATCAAGATTATGATTATTACAAAGAAATATTAATAAAATCAGATGCTCTATACCAGAACAATGATCCCACACAAAAAAGAGTCAAGTCTAGCAGTGGAGCAAAATACAACAATTTAATCAAGCCCATATGGTCTCAGATCAAGACTGGCAGTGGAATCAAACAATACAACACCCTGCCTAAAGAATTTGTGTGGGTTGATGATGTCAGGAAACTTGTAGATAGGTTATTGGTGATAGCTGGGGAGGAAAATGCTGGGAACCACAATTTTTACAATGAAAAGGTTGGAATTATGGACATGATAAGCACCAAATTGTCTAATTTTATAGTGAATGACCCTAAGGGGATTGGATATCTCATAAAAATTATTAATACTCTACCACCTAAATTTTGGAATATTTCTGAGGGCCGGGGACTGGTTAATGACATTATAAACAAGCTGCCATTTGAACTACATATTCCAGGCTATCAGTATTGTGGTCCAGGCACAAAACTGGATCATAGATTAAACAGAGGTGATCCTGGTGTTGATCCTTTAGATGCTGCTTGTAGAGACCATGACATAGCATACAACACACATTCTGATCTTGACAAGAGACATGTTGCAGACAAGAAATTAGAAGAGGCTGCATTTGGTAGATTTGTAAGCAAAGATGCTTCTTTAAGTGAAAAAATAGCAGCATTGGGGACCACCATAGCTATGAGCACCAAACAAAAACTGGGGTGGGGGTTGTGAACATGTATATAATAAACCTACAATGAAGGCCAAGGGTATTATGTATCAAATACCTTATGCAGGTCTCAAATCTCTTAAAACTATTGACAGCCTTTTGACCAAAAAGCAGCGGAAGAAAAAAAATTCTTGTCTTGCAAAAGGGCATGGTATGAAATTGTTGCTTAGTACCCCCCAATTAAAAAAATTACAGCAATCAAGAAAAAAATCACATGTGGGGGGGTTCATATTTACTATCCCGGCCATCTTAGCTGCTCTCGGGGCTGTAGGGAGCTTGGCTGGGGGATCAGCTGCCATAGCAAAAACAGTAATAGATGCCAAGAAGAATAAGGCAGAATTAGATGAGCAGAGGCGCCATAACCTGGCCATTGAGAAACAAGGCAAAGGTGTTAAGAGAGCCATGAATAAGTTAAAAAAAAAACAAGATGCGCTTACAAACCAAGATATTGAAGCTTTAATCAAGCCACTGGGCATCAAACATTTTAGAGGTGTGTACATGTCTGATTCTTTACCAGAGCAACCACTCAACAAAGAGTGTGGCATTGTTAATTTGGATAAGTACAAAAATCAGGGCACTCACTGGATTTGTTATCTTAAATATTTAAACAATCAGGCATTTGTGTTTGATTCATTTGGAGGTGTTCCACCTGAAAATTTAATAAAATATCTAAATTCAGCTAATCTTTATTACAATAATGCCCGTGTTCAAAACTTTAAAGATGTTAATTGCGGACATTTGTGCTTATCTGTTCTCAGATATATGTCTCAAATAAATAAACCATCAAATGAAGATTTTCAAAAGGCCTTGTGGTATCTGAAACATCATGGGGGTATTCCATCTCACCAGCCAAAATTCAATATTGAAACTCAAATTGCATGATGACATAGTGTATCCCAAAACAATAGCTCTCAGAGCATTTTACGGCATGTACCTGATACCTAATATTACTCACCACAACAACACAATTGCAGTAGGGGATCAAAAAATTGTCATCACTCCAGGGCAGTATAATCTATCCACTCTAAATGCTCAGTTACCCAGAGGTGTAGTTTTAAGTCAAAATTCTGTCACTCACAGAGTAGAGATTGTATCTGCTACGGAAACAGTGGATCTGGGTACTATAGGAGAGCTGTTAGGCTTTGAGAACAACACAAAACTTGAACCGGCCATCAAACACACTGCTATGAATATACCTAAATTCTTAGCCATAGAGACTCTGAATATTCACTGTAATGTGGCCGAGGGTATGATCACCAAATCAAATGGCATAGGCACTCACAAACAAACCGGCATCATTGCAACATTCAAACCTAATTCCGAATTCATGGAGCCCATCATCTACAATCCATCCCCAACATTATATTTTCCTGTGTGCCATAATAGAATAGATTACATTGAATTGATGGTCACTAATGAAAAAGAAGAATTAGTTGATTTTGCTGGAGCCACAACAACTGCAATCATAGAGATTAACATTTAAATAAAAATACATACAATGGAAAATATTGAGAGTTATGAGCTACAGTCATTCCCCCCAAACAGGAGGACATTTGCAAATTTAAATCAACCCAACACAGAAATAGAGGTTGATCTTGATGTAGGGGACGGCTTTATACACCCCCACAGAGCAGATCTATACATCAAATTTGATGTTGTAGAGCTCGATGGAACAGATTATCCGGCAAATTCAAATATAAGATTGGTAGACAATTTTGTGCCGCATCTATTCTCTGAAATTGAGATCAGAAAGCATGGTGTTGTTATAAACAGAATAGATTATCCCGGCATTACCTCCACAGCTTTGGCCACACTAAAATTATCCAAAACCGAGGCTTCTTACTACAAAATAGGTGGATTTGAAGCTGGTGATAAGATATTATCCAAGAGCCACACTGTGCTGTTCCCTATGCGCCTGTTGCCAGGATTCTTCTCGGATTACAAAGAAATTATGTGGAAGGGTGGGTTAAGAATTACATTTAGAAGAGCTGCAAATGATAATAATGCTTTGATGAGGTACAGTGCAATAAACCCTACAGGAGAAGCTCTGCCCAATACCCTACCTGATGAGGGCAAGTGCATTATTCAGACTATGGAGCTAAGAATCCCAGTTGTTGAATATGAAGCCAGTTATGCTCTTAAATACAAAGCTGATATCCTAAAAAATCCACACATTCCTCTGCAATTTTATACATATCAATCTGTACAGAAGCCCGCATCTGGTACCTATTATGAGTTTGATGCTACAAATTCATTCTCCAGCATACAATATGACATGCCGGATTTTGTAGTGGTACTGTTTCAGACTGGGATACACAATAATCAGGAAAAAAATTCCAGTAAATTTGATAACTGCAACATCAAAAACATATATCTTAAAAATGGCAGAAATGAGGTTTTTCCTAGAGAAAATTACAATTTAGACATGTCCAAGGGTGATTTTCTCAAATTATATGAGGCTTTTTCGGCTTTCAAAAGGGTCACTACAGGCAATACTGACATGTATTACACACCAGATGAATTCAAAGCACAGAGACCCATGTTTGTCATCAACACTTCAAAAAGAAAACAAGTTGTGGTGAATGACAGGACAAACATTAAAATTATCTGTGAATTCCACGAGGCATTACCCGATGACACCATATGCAGTGTTATTCTCATAGGTGAAAAATCATATGTTTATGATGTAAGAAATGAGAGAGTCACGGAGCAATTCTAGAAGCCCGATTCAAACACAGAGGCCTTGATTACAAAGCAATAATACCAACACTTTGCTGTCAGAGAGGCCCCAGACACTCTACCAGCTTTGAAACCTCAACTGTATTATCAGCTAGCAGTGAATATCTTATGTATGGGCAGTTGTATGTATTTCAATCTTATATCAGGACTCGAACCCAAAGCCCCTGATTACAATGCAACAATATTAACACTTCTCAATATGGAATATGCCCACATTTTACTAGGTTCTGAGACCTTAATACAGACAAAATTGGATTTTGAACTGCTATAATATTTTCTAAGTCTTTGCCTAGGCTCATATTATCAGAATAGAATTGCTTTCAGAATGAAGGGGGGGGTCAGTTCATTGCCACTGTGTGAAAATATGTATTTTTATCTCAATAATCTTTGTTACACTTTTACATGTTGCAGACATGTTACACTTTTTCCCCCTGTCGCACAGAAAGATTAATGCCCCCTTCAGTGAATAGAAAAATCATTAATGCTCCCTTCTAGCGTGTAGATTTTATCTCTTGCGTGCCGGCAAAACATGCAAACAATTAATTATGCTTGCCCGCTCTTCTCCTATTGTATGGCTGAGCGGGTGGTTATAAAACATGAGAAAATAAGAAAATTGAGAAATTCAGTTTTTGTACAATATATTGTTGTAAAACATTGTTTTACCAGGGTTTCAGATTTGGGGGCTATCAACTAGCAGTAATTATTCAAAATCTCACTTGTGGACATATTATTTTGCCACATGTATTTCAATCTTAAATATTTTATCAGGACTCGAACCCCGAGCCTTTTGTTTACAAGACAACAATATTATCATTTTGCCATCAGGGGAGGCTTCATATTTTATGAGGACTTAAACCCAAACCTCCACACCTGAAAAATTAGGGTATAAGCCCCTCTTGCCATTGTCTTAAGTATGGGTAAATCTATCTGTTGAGCCCTCGCCTTTTCTACACTAGAAATTCAGAATTTCTTAAAAATCAGAGCATATCACACCTGAAGAATTGGGGTACAGGCCCCATCTTGGCATTGTTTTAAGTGTAAACAAATCTGATTGTTCAATCAAATAGCATCGCCTTTTCTACACTTGTAAGTGGCACTGTCCCCACCACAAACACCACTACTCAAATTGCTGGACAAATTCCATAAAACTCTCGTCACGCACCCTCTTCTCCAGACCCTCGATATTCCAGGTTAGGATTCGCAATCTGTTATAGGGGTGGGAAGCGGCGGACAGCGCATTCTGTTTCGGCATTGTCGATACTAAGCTGAAAACAAACAATTGATTTTGAGGATATATTGTAATTCTTGTAACCCTTTTAAATTTCTTTGATGGTGAATTAGTTCAATTATAATTATAATTAAGGCAAGAAATCATCTTCAGTTTTTTACCATCCAATATCAGTCAAACTGGTCGCAATTGTCCAATCTGCAGCTTTTTAAAAGGGTATTTCCAAAAAGTCATCGCAATTGTTTTACATGTAATTTTTAAAATAACGTTTTCCAAGAAGTCATCGCAATTGTCCGACCTTCAACTTTTAAAATGGCATTTTCCAAGAAGTCATCGTTATTGTTTCACCTGCAACTTTTGAAAGGACGTTTTCTAAAAAGTCATCGCAATTGTCCAACACACAAGTTTGAGAAAGGACGTTTTCTAAAAGGTCATCGCAATTGTCCAACCTACAACTTTGAAATAGGACGTTTTCTAAGAAGTCATCGCAATTGTCCAACTTACAACTTTGAAATAGGACGTTTTCTAAGAAGTCATCGCAATTGTCCAACCTACAACTTTTAAAAAGGACGTTTTCTAAGAAGTCATCGCAATTGTCCAACCCACAACTTTTAAAAAGGACGTTTTCTAATAAGTCATCGCAATTTTCCAACCCACAACTTTGAAAAAGGACGTTTTCTAAGAAGTCATCGCAATTGTCCAACCTACAACTTTGAAATAGGACGTTTTCTAAGAAGTCATCGCAATTGTCCAACCCACAACTTTGAAAAAGGACGTTTTCTAAGAAGTAATCGCAATTGTCCAACCTACAACTTTGAAAAATGACGTTTTCTAAAAAGTCATCGCAATTGTCCAACCCACAACTTTGAAAAAGGACGTTTTCTAAGAAGTCATCGCAATTGTCCAACCTACAACTTTGAAATAGGACGTTTTCTAAAAAGTCATCGCAATTGTCCAACCCACAACTTTGAAAAAGGACGTTTTCTAAGAAGTCATCGCAATTGTCCAACCTACAACTTTGAAATAGGACGTTTTCTAAGAAGTCATCGCAATTGTCCAACCTACAACTTTGAAATAGGACGTTTTCTAAGAAGTCATCGCAATTGTCCAACCCACAACATTGAAATATGACGTTTTCTATGAAGTCATCGCAATTGTCCAACCTACAACTTTGAAAAAGGACGTTTTCTAAGAAGTCATCGCAATTGTCCAACCTACAACTTTTAAAAAGGACGTTTTCTAAGAAGTCATCGCAATTGTCCAACCCACAACTTTGAAAAAGGACGTTTTCTAAGAAGTCATCGCAATTGTCCAACCCACAACTTTGAAAAAGGACGTTTTCTAAGAAGTCATCGCAATTGTCCAACCTACAACTTTGAAATAGGACGTTTTCTAAGAAGTCATCGCAATTGTCCAACCCACAACATTGAAATATGACGTTTTCTATGAAGTCATCGCAATTGTCCAACCTACAACTTTGAAAAAGGACGTTTTCTAAGAAGTCATCGCAATTGTCCAACCTACAACTTTTAAAAAGGACGTTTTCTAAGAAGTCATCGCAATTGTCCAACCTACAACTTTGAAAAAGGACGTTTTCTAAGAAGTCATCGCAATTGTCCAACCTACAACTTTTAAAAAGGACGTTTTCTAAGAAGTCATCGCAATTGTCCAACCCACAACTTTGAAAAAGGACGTTTTCTAAGAAGTCATCGCAATTGTCCAACCCACAACTTTGAAATAGGACGTTTTCTAAGAAGTCATCGCAATTGTCCAACCTACAACTTTGAAATAGGACGTTTTCTAAGAAGTCATCGCAATTGTCCAACCCACAACATTGAAATATGACGTTTTCTATGAAGTCATCGCAATTGTCCAACCTACAACTTTGAAAAAGGACGTTTTCTAAGAAGTCATCGCAATTGTCCAACCTACAACTTTTAAAAAGGACGTTTTCTAAGAAGTCATCGCAATTGTCTTACCCACAACTTTGAAAAAGGACGTTTTCTAAGAAGTCATCGCAATTGTCCAACCCACAACTTTTAAAAAGGACGTTTTCTAATAAGTCATCGCAATTTTCCAACCCACAACTTTGAAAAAGGACGTTTTCTAAGAAGTCATCGCAATTGTCCAACCTACAACTTTGAAATAGGACGTTTTCTAAGAAGTCATCGCAATTGTCCAACCCACAACTTTGAAAAAGGACGTTTTCTAAGAAGTAATCGCAATTGTCCAACCTACAACTTTGAAAAATGACGTTTTCTAAAAAGTCATCGCAATTGTCCAACCTACAACTTTGAAATAGGACGTTTTCTAAAAAGTCATCGCAATTGTCCAACCCACAACTTTGAAAAAGGACGTTTTCTAAGAAGTCATCGCAATTGTCCAACCTACAACTTTGAAATAGGACGTTTTCTAAGAAGTCATCGCAATTGTCCAACCTACAACTTTGAAATAGGACGTTTTCTAAGAAGTCATCGCAATTGTCCAACCCACAACATTGAAATATGACGTTTTCTATGAAGTCATCGCAATTGTCCAACCTACAACTTTGAAAAAGGACGTTTTCTAAGAAGTCATCGCAATTGTCCAACCTACAACTTTTAAAAAGGACGTTTTCTAAGAAGTCATCGCAATTGTCCAACCCACAACTTTGAAAAAAGACGTTTTATAAGAAGTCATCGCAATTGTCCAACCCACAACTTTGAAAAAGGACGTTTTCTAAGAAGTCATCGCAATTGTCCAACCTACAACTTTGAAATAGGACGTTTTCTAAGAAGTCATCGCAATTGTCCAACCCACAACATTGAAATATGACGTTTTCTATGAAGTCATCGCAATTGTCCAACCTACAACTTTGAAAAAGGACGTTTTCTAAGAAGTCATCGCAATTGTCCAACCTACAACTTTTAAAAAGGACGTTTTCTAAGAAGTCATCGCAATTGTCCAACCCACAACTTTGAAAAAGGACGTTTTCTAAGAAGTCATCGCAATTGTCCAACCCACAACTTTGAAAAAGGACGTTTTCTAAGAAGTCATCGCAATTGTCCAACCTACAACTTTGAAATAGGACGTTTTCTAAGATGTCATCGCAATTGTCCAACCCACAACATTGAAATATGACGTTTTCTATGAAGTCATCGCAATTGTCCAACCTACAACTTTGAAAAAGGACGTTTTCTAAGAAGTCATCGCAATTGTCCAACCTACAACTTTTAAAAAGGACGTTTTCTAAGAAGTCATCGCAATTGTCCAACCCACAACTTTGAAAAAGGACGTTTTCTAAGAAGTCATCGCAATTGTCCAACCCACAACTTTTAAAAAGGACGTTTTCTAAGAAGTCATCGCAATTGTCCAACCTACAACTTTGAAAAAGGACGTTTTCTAAGAAGTCATCGCAATTGTCCAACCCACAACTTTGGAAAAGGACGTTTTCTAAGAAGTCATCGCAATTGTCCAACCTACAACTTTTAAAAAGGACGTTTTCTAAGAAGTCATCGCAATTGTCCAACCCACAACATTGAAATATGACGTTTTCTATGAAGTCATCGCAATTGTCCAACCTACAACTTTGAAAAAGGACGTTTTCTAAGAAGTCATCGCAATTGTCCAACCTACAACTTTTAAAAAGGACGTTTTCTAAGAAGTCATCGCAATTGTCCAACCCACAACTTTGAAAAAGGACGTTTTCTAAGAAGTCATCGCAATTGTCCAACCCACAACTTTTAAAAAGGACGTTTTCTAAGAAGTCATCGCAATTGTCCAACCTACAACTTTGAAAAAGGACGTTTTCTAAGAAGTCATCGCAATTGTCCAACCCACAACTTTTAAAAAGGACGTTTTCTAAGAAGTCATCGCAATTGTCCAACCTACAACTTTGAAATAGGACGTTTTCTAAGAAGTCATCGCAATTGTCCAACCCACAACATTGAAATATGACGTTTTCTATGAAGTCATCGCAATTGTCCAACCTACAACTTTGAAAAAGGACGTTTTCTAAGAAGTCATCGCAATTGTCCAACCTACAACTTTTAAAAAGGACGTTTTCTAAGAAGTCATCGCAATTGTCCAACCCACAACTTTGAAAAAGGACGTTTTCTAAGAAGTCATCGCAATTGTCCAACCCACAACTTTGAAAAAGGACGTTTTCTAAGAAGTCATCGCAATTGTCCAACCTACAACTTTGAAATAGGACGTTTTCTAAGATGTCATCGCAATTGTCCAACCCACAACATTGAAATATGACGTTTTCTATGAAGTCATCGCAATTGTCCAACCTACAACTTTGAAAAAGGACGTTTTCTAAGAAGTCATCGCAATTGTCCAACCTACAACTTTTAAAAAGGACGTTTTCTAAGAAGTCATCGCAATTGTCCAACCCACAACTTTGAAAAAGGACGTTTTCTAAGAAGTCATCGCAATTGTCCAACCCACAACTTTGAAAAAGGACGTTTTCTAAGAAGTCATCGCAAGTGTCCAACCCACAACTTTGAAAAAGGACGTTTTCTAAGAAGTCATCGCAATTGTCCAACCCACAACTTTGAAAAAGGACGTTTTCTAAGAAGTCATCGCAATTGTCCAACCTACAACTTTTAAAAAGGACGTTTTCTAAGAAGTCATCGCAATTGTCCAACCCACAACTTTGAAGAAGGACGTTTTCTAAGAAGTCATCGCAATTGTCCAACCTGCAACTTTGGAAAGGTCTTTTCCAAGAAATCGTTGCAATTGTCCCACCTACACCTTTTAAAACAATGTTTCACATTAAGTCATGGCAATTGCCAAAATTCTTTCTGGACACGTGCACCAAATTTAATTTGTTTGGTATATTTTCGCAATCTTGACCCAAACATGAGCTAATTTTTGTGGATCATCTTTCTTGCAAAGATCTGTTTGGCAGAGACTCGACTCTTTATCAACTTGATTTGCTTCCTGGTGCAGGAGGAAAGGGAGGGTATTATCATAAATGCAAATATGCAGAAAGCACCAACACTTGTTGCTAGGCTGCATTAGGAGGCTGGTAGATGACGTCACATGCTGGACCCTGTTACTAAGTGACCGTGAGCGAGAAACACGTGGTTCTGTTCTCCACTATCGATAATGTCTGTTGCTTGACACATACCCACACAAGGCTCAGTGTTCCCCCTGTGGGATAACTGGTGATAACTCAGAGTTCTAACAATCGCTGCGGTTCGGAAGTAAGTTGCTGCTCATCTCAAGTGCGACCCATCGGCTGTGCGCACTACATCTACTCGTATTACACAACTATGATTTTTCTTATAGACTACACTTTCCATTACATTCCGTACAGGTGTTAAATAGCAGTTCTGGTCGTTTTAACTGTTCTCACTTAAACTAACACTTATTCCTCTTCCTTATCCCGTCTCTGTGCAACAATTCTTCCCCCCCCCCAACTGTTTGTAAATATACCCCCACTTTTTCCAATAGTTCCATGTCCCCTTGCACTACGATTGATTCGAACACACTTTCCAAGCCTATGTTGCGTAGCTCTCTTCCTGCAGAACGCACGTGTCCTGACATAAGAAAAAATGTTCTGGCACATCATCACCATTGCATAATACGCATTTACATCTCCCTTCCTCGTTTTTTACTATATTGTGTCTCCATCCCCCCAGCCCCATCCATGCCAATCCCTTTCTTGCCACCATGCTCACCTTCTTGATGTACGCTACTTGTCCCCATTCCCGGAACTCCCCTTCTTTGGAGTTCGAGCGATCTCTTAGTTTCACATTCCGCTATTATTTCCTGCCTATCTATATTCTCACTAATTGCAATGTCCCCTGGTCGACGTGTTCCCCCTCCCAGATCCATTCCAACCCAATTTCGTATAGTTTACCTCTGATCTCTTTCGCCCATCTTCCCATTTCCTCCCCTTGTACCTGTTGCATCAGCGCTTGCCCTTTTACCGAGTTCTCCCTTCTCAACATACCCCACGTTTTCTCCCTTACCAATCCAAGTTCCCGTAGTACGCCGCAGTTTGCAGTGCCCATGCTGATATGCAAAGCCCTCTTGTAAAATGTGCGTTGGATTCTGTTTAGTGCATCGCCCCCCTTTGCTCCCCATATCTCCCTCCCGTACCCTATTGACCCTATTAATAATGTACGATATAGTTTTTCCACAAAATGTGTATCGTATTTCTCCAATTTCCATAATGTCCGCATTATTTCATTTGTTATAGCCCCAGCCTTTCCTTGTACCGTTTGCATATGTCTTGTCCATGTCCCTGACATAGTGAGAACTAATCCAAAGTATTTTATTCTTTTTACCCTTTCATGCACGTGCCTCGCCTTGACGCTACGCCCAGTTCTGCAGTCTGTTGTTGCTTCACTTTGAAACTCTACACCGCCAGACGTATTTAGGCAGTAGGCTGAATAGGGTCAATGTCTAGCGTAATGACATCAGAATGGGAGCGTGGGTAAAATCAGAGGTCATTACAATTTTTTTAAGTTCTTTAACACTGTAGTGTAACATAAATTAAATGAAATATATGTGTTTAATGCATAAGTTTACGTTAACATCAATTTTCCAGGTGGAGCCGTGCCCCCTCACCCCATTCCGGACGCCCATGCCTTACGCAAGGATGTCTGAAGGTGGACACGTTAGTACCGACTTCCGTCAATGTAAGGCTATTGATAAGCAGTTGATGATATTGGGATGCTAAGGAAAGCCATATCTAATTTTGTGTATTCTCTTCTTCTGGATTGCATTGTCTCTGTTGAGTGAGTTCTGAGCACCTTTGGAGATTTCGAGAAAAATTCACACTCCACATCATCGTTAGAGACAAAGTACTGTGTTTGACTTACAGATGGTGGGCCCTGTACAACAGTGAGCTTCTGAATTATGAGACTATTTCATTTGCCATGACATACAGTTGTAAGAAAAATATGATAAGGGAAGCAATCAGTGGCGTTCCCAAGGGTGGTTGGTGGGGGACATAACACCTCCCCCCTTTAGCCCAGTATTCCTTAAAAAAGAAAGTCATAGGCAGGAAAAGTGGCAAAATGAGGGCCAATGAATGCAAAGCATTCGATTGATGGTACCACCTCGGTCCCAGGTTCGAATCCAGTGCTGGGCATCGGTGTTCTCTGTCGGTTAAAATACATATTTCTATCGTCGAAATGTGAAAAGTTTAATGCCTGACCCTTGGGGGTGGGGGGACAGAATCGTAAAGTGTTCCATCCCATGTAACCCTATCTTGCTAAATAACTTTTACATTTTGGAACAGGAGGTTAATAAAAATACCATTAACTTGTAAATTTCAATAAACCTGAAAATGTTGAAGGGGATAGTGCCCCCGTTGCCCCTAAGTTATGCCTGAGTCTACCCCTCCCACAGCATTACCTTCAATTGGTCTGTCTCTTTCGTTGATGTTGCTAAGCGTCTGGTAAGAAGCAAGCTACTGAACAGCACACAGAGAAGGTTTATTCTGTAGGTAGGTACTCCAACAAATATGTTCCTTGTCCAGGAGGGCGGTGAGCCATAAGTGATGATAAAATGCCACTATTCTTCTTCGACAGCACACACCTGTGACACCCTCATTCCTCAATGTACAGTTATTCGTCTCTTGAGAACACATTTGAACACTTTTGTGTGGTCAATGATGGGCGTGGTATGGGGCAAAGTGTCAGTAGATGTGGGAGCCATGTCCTAACTAAACACACCTTGGAAACTGTGAGAATGCTTTTTCTTCTTTCTTCCTTCTCCACGCTCATTGACAGTGCAATCACGTACAGAACTATGTCAGGTATTTGCCGTTATTGGAAGTGTGACCAAGGACAAACAAACTACAAACCACAATGTTGGATTTATTATTATTAAGTCTGAAGAACATATTTTTATCCGTGTAGATTGGAGACAAAAGAAAGAGGAATGTAACAAATAATGTGATTGGTTCTCCCGTATTAACGTCCATCTCATAATTCCGTGGCGAACCAATAAAATCATTTATCTGTAGGAACTGAAGTGTATTGAAGAGCGCGGACTGCAAGGAAGACGTTGTATTCGATTAACCCACCATCTGTAGGTCAAACACAGTACTTTGTCTCTAACGATTATGTGGAGTGTGAATTTTGTTCTCGAAATCTCCAAAGGTGCTCAGAACTCACTCAGCATAGGCAATGCAATCCAGAAGAAGAGAATACACAAAATTAGATATGGTTTTCCTTAGCATCCCAATATAATCAACTGCTTATCAAGAGCATTGCAACACAATGTCAAGGAGAGTTCAAGACCAATCTCGAAAACAGACAAAGTTTGTAGTTCAAAAAGGCTATTGTCTTCTAAAAATCAACATTGCAGTCATTTATTATTTAGTGTAAATGTCAGCAGCTAAACCTGGCAAAATTCTTCAAGAAAGAATTTATGAACATCGAAGGAAAATTAAAAACACACGATCTAGATGTCTCCCTTAACATATCAAGACATCAACAGCATTAGTATGTTATACAAATACAGGATGATTCAAAAGTCTGGCACCATCGTACAACTCGTGCTGATGGCGGAAAATGGAAGGAGGGGAAATTTGTTGGAAATGTGAGTTTTGAAAGGCTGTTCACTGGTAAGAGAAGAGCCTCAATGAGAATGGAAAATGCGTTGTTGCATTTAAATACGAAGCATGTGGAAAGAAGTCATTTTCAATTCTCAGCAAGGCTCGCACCAAGCCTTGACGGTGCAGTCTACGTTTGAAATGCAAAGCATTCGATTGATGGTAACCACATCCTACAACTTTCTCCTGTTTCCATTTTTCGCTGTGTGCACTGAAGTTGTCTTATGGTGCCGAACTTTTGAATCACCCTGTACAACAATCAGCTTCTGAATAATGAGACTATTTCATTTGCGTTGACATACAGTTTTAAGAAGAAGATGATATGAGAAGCAATCAGTGGCGTTCCCAAGGGTGGTTGGTGGGGGTCATAACACCTTCTCCCCCCCCTTTAGCACAGTATTCCTTAAAAAAGAAAGTCATAGGCAGGGGAAATGACAAAATGAGGGCCATTGACTACCAAAAAATGCAGGTAAATCGCCCCCCTTTCAACAATCCTGGGCACGCCACCGGAAGCAATGTAATACAACGTGAAGCAAAGCCCAAGGTAGGGGGGATATCCTCATTTTTATGACCAGTACGCTCCTCCTTGGTTGAACGCCCACCAAAGATATATTTCCAGTTTCGAAGTTGATAACAAAGACAAATATTCCAACATGTATCTCGTTGTTCCGGAAAACGTTATTGGTTGGAATCTTCGTCTTGCCCGGGACACTTCGTGGCATCCGACAGACGTGCAGCAAGTAACAAGGAAGGAGTGGCCTCTCTTTTTTAACCAGAAAAAGCAGTTATTACGTCCAGTGGCCACGCATGTTTAAATAACCAGTTCGATGACCGACCAGCAGAGGACACGAATGCAGTCGTGTGGTCTACCACACTCGAGGCCGTAAAGCAAATAGGCGTCGTGAGGAGCTGGAAGCTGGAAGGTGGTTGTCCTCCTTCTCTTCTCCATCTTTTCTCCAGGACGCAGTGTTGCCAGTCGCTGCTTCTAGAAATTTTATCTTTCCAGCATGGCCGTCCACAGAAATGTTTGCCCATTGTTAAAACTTAATTAGTAGAAATAATAACAATAATAATTATTACCATGTATCTATTGATTACAATGATTGATTGATTTGGTGTTTTTTAAGTCCACTTTATTATGCATAGTAAGGGTAATCGGGACTGGACCTACAGTTTAAAGTGGGATACCAACCACTTTGTGGCTCCACCGTTAATTGAATAGAATAATAACTATTATGAACTAATAAAGAAACAAAATCTTAAAGCAGGTAGTACTTTACACGAAAGCATTTCATGGGACATTTCGGTTAGCTGTTTCAATTACAATGTATAATACATACAGCACGATAGGCACATCAAGTTACACCATATATGGCGAGTGCACGGTGTTCACAATTGAAGAAACTAAAATATTCTTCCATACGTGTACAGTAAACGTTGTAAAGTATATATTTAATCAGTGCCATGCTTCTCTACCTAAAACCATTTAATACGAAGCGATATTCCTCTCGGTTGAATAATTATCGGCTTTTAAAAATTTGAAGTGATACGTTGTTTACATCTCACACGGCCGCCATTACAACTCGTGACGTAGAGGTCGCTTCTGATTGGTTATGCTAAGAAAAATGCTACGGGAATAAGACGGGTTCTATCCTTGAGAAATGCCATGAAATATGCCATGGCATCTGAAATGCCATAAGATTTTTCGCTTTACGCGGTAGCTTTGTGGTCATGGCATAAATGTTAAGAAAAATGCTAAGGAAAATTCTTTCGTCTAAAGCGGGCCTAACGGAGTGGTTAGCACAGCGCGAGTTCGAATCCCTTCCGGTGTTCTCTGTGTCTCTTCCTTCATCATATCACTCATCCTCATCGCCGCGATTAACCAGAACTTGCCGAAGAGTGAAAATAAAAAACAACTAATATCGAACTTTCAGTTAACAGTTGAGAATATTAACTTTTAACGAAGTCCAACCAAAGTGTTACGTACACTTTGCTTCAGGGTCAGCAAGTAGCTGACACGTTCGAAGAACGCTTAGTCAGTTTTTCTTGCCTCATTGTAATCGGACATTATTGTGGTTAGCAACAGGGAATTTTTTGCAATTCTGTTCAGAATTCAACACTTTTAGCATTTCGTATCTTAAAAAAGAGTTCAATGTTCTGAGGGCTGACACGACACGACTGTTGCGCTACCGACATTTTTCACTCACGTGGCAACACTGCAGCGGGGCATCGAACTTGGTGCTCACGTAGGAAACTTACCTTTGGAAATTAAGCCTCGTTTCTCTTTGACTTCTTTTCTTTCGCCACGAACCGCAAGATGGATGACTCTAAGTCCGCTTTCGAAAAGAGCAACATAAGTCCTGGAGTGCATATCCCGGCCAGGACAACGACCAGGAAACCGCACAGTCGCCTTGCTTAGATGTGCATCTCGCTGCAAGGTGGTCGACCGCTGTTCATCTGAAAATGCACCTAAGGGCAATGCACTTCATCAATAATCATCAAGGAATGCTTGCTTGGCCGACAATCGGTTCTTCCTGGAAGCCATCAGCCAACCTTTGTGGCGGATAGGGGTCCCGTGTTCGAATCCCGGCCTGGGCATGGGTGTTCTTTGTGAGTGTCCCTTCATCGATTATATCATATCATTGCGATTATCCAAAAGTGGCAGAAAAGCGACGCTAAGTGACAAAATTCAAATCTTCCTCAATGATCTTACCTGGGGGGATGGTTGCATGGATTAACATGGAGAACATGCAGTAGCTGGGAGATGTTTTATGCAAATTTTCTTAACGGGGGGCAACACCCCCCCCCCTCCACTGGTCTCCCTGATGGCGTAAACTGTGCTGTTCTTGAATCATCGCGATGTTGCATAAAAAATTATACATATAGTTCCACAGATGCAAAAAAATTAGTAACCAGACGAGCGAATTCCCCCTCATTCCTCGTCCAATCAATCTGGACAGCTGACATTTGTAAGGTTCTTTGAGCGTTTAGTGGGTGGTCCCTTATATTTAGGCGTCAATGAGGGAGTTTACTATCCATGAAACTCCCTCAATATATAAAATTAGATGATTGGCAGGAGTGCCCGACCCTGTGGCCGAGTGGTTAGCACATCGCGCTGCGACGCCAAGGGTCCCGGGTTCGAATCCCGGTCGGACTTGGTTGTTTGTGAATGTCCATTCATCTATTTCATCATTTCATCACTCATCCCCATCTTCGCAAATTAGCCAAGAGGCACAAAACGCGAAGTAAAATAAACTAAATCAAATCAAACTAAATCAAGATTGGCAGGAGTTTGCGAAGGGGTGCTTTTTCTCTCGCTCTCCCTTTCCATCTTCTTTTCTCTTCTCTCTCTCTCTCTCTCTCTCTCTCTCTGTTCTTTCTTTTCTCTTCTGTGTCCATGTATGTCATTGGCCTCCCTTGAACAAGCTGTTCCTTTCAAATTTCTAAACATGTCATTGTTGTGTTAACATGAAACGAAATGAAGCAGTTGCTAGAATTCTTCAGTTTCATTCATGGCCGTATTTAGAGGGGGGTTTCTAGGGTTCAAACCCCCCCCCCCACCAAACTTCTGACATGTTGGATTAATGGAAGTTCAGGAACCAAAATCTGTAACTCATTTTCATTTTTTTGTTTTCGAAGCATCGCAAAAATACAAGGAGACAATGTTGAAACGATCAAGTTAGAATTTTCATACATTTGGAATTCTGAAACTTGAGTGAAACAGGATTTATTCTCGGAATCGTAGCCTCTCCATTTTCACTTCTGCTGTCCTCTTTCCAGTGTTGTTCCTGCGTCACAAGGAATATAGACTGGAAATTCCCTTACGATTGTCCCAAAATTCCCTTTCCAACTTTTAAATTCCGTCCGAAAAAGTCGAAAGTCTCCCTTGATAGGAGTTCAAACCTAGGATCTCCAGTTTCTTAGCGCATTACGTTCGCGATTGAGGTTACAATCCATGCACCAGGCTGTTTTAAAAAAGGATAACTGGTTCCACACTTTTCAAAATTCCAAAAATTTAGTTTTAAGGTCAAACAACAAAACCTTTATGACTAAAATTTCCATCTAACTTGTAAAGCTTTTTCTTGAAGTTATAAAAAATTTAATAAAAGAGTATAATAATTGTGCATTTCAGTACACACTGTATGAAACGTTGAAATGAAAACTTGTGCTGGATATTCACTCATTCATCTGCTAGATTTACCTTGCGCGAACCAAGAAAATTTGCTGTCTGTTCTTCACTCAACATTTTTTTTAAATAATCCATTTTTGTACGCCCAAGCGCACAAGAGAAAGATTTCCTTGTAGCGTGTGGGCCATTCCCGCCTTCACGTATTTAGTGTTGCCTTTGGAACTCTTGCAATCTCTGCAAACAAGCAAGTGCACACATCCTCTCCTGCTGGCCTGTTTGCTTTAGGAGTGCTGGGACAGTCAGTACCAGTACCTTCTTACTTACAACAAAGCCTGCGCGTACAAACTCGGCGTGCATGCAACGTCATCATTGGTAGGTCATGGATCGCAGTTTAGTCAAAATGTCTGTTGAATATACGGACAACTGATCTAGCTTGAACGTAGTGTTCCTAGCGTGTGGATAAAGTGTAAAAAGTGCAATATCGTGTTTAGATTCATGACCTGGCAACGATGACGTTACACGGGCCTTGTTATAAGAAGGCATTGGTTAGATTGAGATTTCATATTTCAGAACATATACTCAGAAGTCGAGGAAATGACGAGACAGTTTGCGAAACACTTTGTTCAAGGACAGTTTTTGAAATGCTGGTAGCAAATGTGATTTTAAAGAGGCAGTATGGTATTCTTGCCTTGTCATGCTCAAACTTGCTTTACGTTACCTTCGAAATCGACTTCTTGGAGGAGGAACAGGTTATTTATGATGAACCATCATGTAGCTGTGAAAAGTTCAGTTAATTTTAGAGAATTGTTACAAATACAACTTAGTATATCGCATTTCACAAAATGAGAAAAGCTTACCAAACCCCACAAAACCTTTCAAAATCTCTGGATACAATATAATTTAAAAATGTACATAAACTTTAGTTTTACATTTAAAATCATATCTTATTTCATATGTGTAGAATGTATCCACAAAGTAAGATCATTTAAAAAATATAAATTTTACATATTTATTGATCTTTTTTATCTACAAGTAACTACTTTTAAAATAGTATTATATGGGTAATAGCTATATGTTGTGTACCTTAATTGTAGTAGATTCCTATTTTATCTAACAGTGACTAGTTAAAACAGCGAGAAATAAAACACGCAAGTGAACATTTAACATCTGGATCTGAAAATGAAACTATTACCTAGGTATTTTAGTATTATAATAGAGTACGTTTTAAATCATAATTTCAAAGATGAAATCAAATTATAAAAGTAATAAAGCATATGTGGTCATTTGTCAAGTATTAGGATGTATTTCGTCGATGGTGTTGCTCAGTGACGTAGCGCAGTTCTTTGCCCCGCCCCCCCGCAAGTAAAATATTGGGGGGCCCCTTAGCAAATATGCCAGAGTGGGACGCACGTACCATAGTCAGCTAATCACCCCTCCCCCTCCCTTCAGCTGTACAAGAAATTAACTTTTACCCAAACATTCTTCGCCGAGTGGTTAGCACATCGCGCTGCGACGCCAAGTGTCCCGGGTTCGAATCCCGCTCGGGCTTGGTTGTTTGTGAATGTCCATTCATCAATTTCATCATTTCATCACTCATCCCCATCTTCGCAAATTAGTCAAGAGGCACAAAACGCGAAGTAAAATAAACTAAATCAATCAATCAACCAAACATTCTTCCTTCCAATTTTGTGTTATCCACTTATACGAATATATCAGATTATATCTTCTTGAAACTAAATCAGGATGGCCTGAATCTCTGAGAATAATTGGAAGAAGAAATTGGAAATATTTTCTCTAACTTCAACGCCAGGATTCTCTTTTGGATGAGGGGAGAAGCTTCACGCAGCCAAATAATTTGTTCGTGATCCTTTGTATTTTTTAGGGGTGTGCGGGACATAATTTTTTGAGTCGGGACGGGATCGGGACGGGAAATTTTTCAAATCCCGACATTCAGAACGGGAAAAATTCGCAATTTCCCGACGGGAAATATTCGAAATTTCCCGAATCTCTGGAAATCTCGAATTCTACCTGTCATTCTCACTTTAAGTGATTGTTTTTGCTTTCTGGTACAAAACTAACAATTTTCGATAAGTTCCAGATATTTACAATGCAGAAAACGTCAAGAATTAACGACTTTTAAAAATTACCATTCGGTATTTCCCGACTGCTCGGGATCCCGAAAAGTCGGGAATTCATTTCCCGAAGTCGGGATCGGGACGGGAAATGTTTTTCCCGATTGCTGTCCCGACTTTTCGGGATTCCGCACACCCCTAATTTTTTTGCTTGAAACATTTAAAAATATATCAGTTTAGATATAATAGCACAGATATTAAAAATAAATACTGGGACTCCCCGATGGCGTAATGGTAACAGTCCTTCCCTTGTAACCAATGGGTCCCAGGTTCGAAAGCCGGTGGAAGCATATATTGATTCGGATTCCACTTTAAATTGTAGGTCCAGTCCCGATTAGCCTATCTGTGCATAAATTGGACTTAAAAACTTAAAATAACAATTCAAACAATTCAGTTATAAAAAATATTGTTTGGGGGAATTGTTTAAAGGATAGAAAACACTGCTCTTTGGGATTTGGAAGTAGATGCGCCCTCAACTCCAAAACCATCCCCTGGCTGCGCCAGGCCAAGATTAAGAGTCGCTCACATTAGCCTCTAATAGCTACTAATAGTGAGTTATATACTCAAGCAAACTTATTATTTTGGGGGTTCAACTGAACCAGATTGTCAGTGGTGACCTAACATTACAAAGTCAATTGCAATCCTACGAAGAAATCGCAGCGGCCTCCAATTTTGAGAGATAGATAATAAGGTGGCGATTCACTATTTACTTAAAATCTGTCAATGAAATGCCGATTGGAAGAACTGGGCCCCCAAAAAGGTGTTTCCACACGGACACGATGTATAATTTTGCTGTTAGTGGACCTTAATATCATTATTCAAAATTTCAACGATGCCATTTCTTTTCAATAGACCACGGAACATATATTTCTTAAAGACTTTCTCATATAACAAGAACCGTTTTATTAATAGATCATCAGTGCTCGAAGTATGTGTGGGAGGGAGGGACGAAGGGGGAATGCTATCCCACTGCTAAGAAAAATTTCATAATGCATCCCCCCCACAGCTAGGAAAATTTGCATAAGCATCTTCCTCCACCTATGCATTGTCTTCAAGTTGGTCCAAAATTCGAACAAGGAAATTCGCAGCTAGGAATTTTCTCTTCGAACACTGCAGATCACAAAATCGTAACAAATTGGAAAAGTAGAACTGGTTCGACAGAAATGTGCAAGAAATTTCAGTATGTCAGAAAAATGAACTTCACAAAATACTTAATGGTGACATTTAACTCAGTGACGCAACCACGGGGGGTGGGGGCATTGCCCCACCTTCGACGGAAGTCAATTCTAGGGGGGCAAGGGGGCAAACATTTACGGCCAAGGACACCTGCAGGGGCACAGAGGAGAATTGTCCTCCTTCGATTTCAAGTTTTATGCAAATAAATGTACATTTCGTAAAATTTCCTTGCTCGCTTCGCTCTCAAGGCCTGTTTTTCTCAGTTTCATCAAGTTCAGAGCCGAAGCTAACTAGCGGCGGGAGTCCGCCATTGGTGCCGAATGATCTAAATGAAAAGAAGTTGTAAAAGAGAGAATGCTTGGCGCCCATTGATATTATTTGCACCTTGTTAAGGGCAAATAGGGGGCAGGGGGGGCAAACATTGACATCCAAAAGCACCTGCATGGGGTGAACAGAGGAGCAATTGCCCCCTTAGATTTCAAATCTTATGCATATTAAAATACATTTTGCCAAATTTTCTTGCTCGCTTCGCTCGTAATACCTGCTTATGTCGGTATCGTCAGGTTCAGAGCCGTAGCTAGGGGGCTGCGGGAGTCGGCCATGGATGCCGAGCGATCTAATGGAAATAGTAGAAAAGAGAGACTGCCTTGGCGTTCAGCGAAATTATTTGTGCCCAAATAAATCAATATTGTTTTCAATTGCAAAAATTGGATCTAAAAATTTTCTTCCTCGCTTAGCTCGCAACGTAGTTGTTTTCTGTAATGTAATGTATTTAAATAATATGTGTTGTATATATGAATTCAATAAACTTTGAATGCGTACACAATTAATATAACCATGTTGCATATGTATTTTCTTATTTTATGTCGCTCCATGTTGCATATGTATGTTGTAAATGGAAGTTATACATGTTATATGTACAAAAATAAATATCTTCGGAATGCATTTATCATTCATTTTCTGCCATTCAAAAATATAGTTTGTGTCCTTGCTTTCCATTATTAGCTAATGTGAAATTGACGGTGTTTGTTCCAATCAAATGCTTTAGTACCGATTTTTAACCCCTCTCTGCGTAATTTATGAGGATAATAACGTCTTTGATACTAGTAATAATAATAATAATAATAATAATAATAATAATAATAATAATAATAATAATAATGCCATTATTATTATTATTATTATTATTATTATTATTATTGGTGGTGGTGCGTTTATCCTGCTACTTGCCCCCCCCAGACAAAAAATCGTGGTTGCAACTGTGATTTAATTGATACACCCTGCGTGACAGAAAAGGGAGTATTGGGCCCATAGGAAAAAGGGATAATTGCCCCTGGACTCCACCTCCTACTGAATTTTTGGGCCCCTTTGAAGTAAAACATAAGTGTGGACAATGTGGGAAATTTATCTCAGCTCTTATTTCAAATATGAAAAGGCTTGCCCCCCACCTTGACAATATTTGGTGGGAAGTTACATTCTAAATATGACGTGTAACTAACATTAGTGGTAACAGATAATGAATTATTAAGTTTGATTGTTTATTGTAATCATAATCATAATCTTTATTCATCCTTTGACCCATTTTTTCATGGGTATGGATTTCGTCCAGCTGTATACTTACAGTAGATGAAATAAGGCATCGACTGGTTGAGGAACTGAACAATGCTCATACTGGATTCATAATTGTAGATAATTGACACACTACACTACGTTTACGACAAACTGCGTAGCGTATTTTCCTATCGATGGACATCTACAAGCAAGGAAGTTAATTCTGCATTTCGGAGGGGGCCCACATGTCAAATTGCCTGGGCACCTCTGTCTGGGACAATACGCTGCTTATTATCGTATACGTCATATGATACGTTAACTGGGAACCAGATTTATGCTTCATATATCGATTTCTTTAGAAAATAAGAGATACTCTCTGTTGAATTTCATGAGCACAGAGAGAGAACATTGCCACTGGTGTTGCCCCCTGGTGACGAGAGCGAAATGCACACGCTATGTCCATTTCTTGAGTCAAGAGATACATCAAGTTTTCGCTGACGTCTTTCTGTTGACCAATGAATCTTATTGTGCAGGTTATTACTGTATCTTATAAAACAAACCCTGATCACCTGACGTGTAAGATCAACTATGCCTATTTGCTGGATTACGCTCGGTGTGTGCCAAGCGCTTAGAGCACTGTTTTCGTCTTTGTTCTGAGATAAACCGCCTTTGTTTTCCTGAGAGCACGTGAGAAAGGCACGTTTAGTAAACGATCCTTTGTTTGCTGTGCTTTAAAGTTCAAGTACTGAAATTCTATCATGCTTATCGACTGCTTCATGTTTTTCTTCCACGTGTGCAGATCTTGGTTCAGGATCAAATGAGTAATCCGCGTACAATATATGGTTGAGTAAGAGAATGGTAGCTCTTCCTTCTTGCACATGAACGTCAGAATTAAACAAGCAACATGAATCAGAATCATTATTTTTGCAGTGTATCCTACGCTGGCCTGCCTTGATTTCTCAGCAACAATCTTGCTCATAAATACAGTACACTTCCTCTCATTCTGTCTTTCACGTAAAGTTCATACTGGCCGCCTTTTCAGCTAGCATCCGTGATTTGTTTGGTCTTCGGCTGACATCGTTTACTTTCGTATCTCCAGGAGTCGAACGCTGCTCGCGCTACTAGTTCGAATCATGGCCTGGACATGGATGTTCTTTGTGGGATCTCTATCATCACATCCTCATCCCCGCGATTAGTCAGAAGCGTCAGAACAGGATGCCATATTGTAATGCACAGTTTATGCAGCAACCAGATCAAAAATTTAAAAATAATGAAAACAAAGCTAAGGAAAAAAGGCGCTTGACAATTGCGGTGGCTATCAGAATACTTCCGCAATCGTCAATTAACCCTTTCCTGTTATATTGTCTTCTCCAGTTTTCCCCTTCTCATCGTTATTCTTAATGTTCTTATTTTATTCTTTTGTGGTATTATCCCTGTTCATGAATCTTCACTCTTCTTTCATTCCAATGCTGACCAAGGGAAAATTTAACCTTTGTCTGAAGAAGACCCAGTTAAAGGGTGGAAACGTTATGTTTTAGTGTTTAGCATTTAGTGTTTAGCATTTGTTTGTTTTTATTAACATTAAAACAAGGCTTAACAGTGTTGCCATTCTTTCATTTTTAGGGATGGTGTAATGGTAAATTCGGTGTTAAAATTACCATAAATTGGGACTTTGGAAAGAATTTTAGGGGTGTTTAGAAATATTTGAGGATGTCTTGGTATTTTATGGATAGATCTCGGATTTTTAGGTTCCTAAAATAGGCTCTAAAATTCCTAAAATAGGCTCTAAAATTCCTAAAATAGGCTCTAAAATCCTAAAATAGGCTCTAAATCCTAAAATAGGTCCTAAAAAATCTAAAGTTAGGCTCGAAAAATCCTGCAGTAGGTTCAAAATTCCTGAAAAATGCTGATTAGGTATAGTCACGGCCGTAGGCAGGAAGAAGTTTCGGGGGGGCGGGTTCATTCATAATTGTTCCCATGGGCGTCGCCAGAAATTTGAATAATAGAAATAATAACAATAATTGTACAATAATTATTAAAATTTCATAATAATAAAACAATTTTATTCCATAATAATACTAATAATTATTATTATTATATTATTGTTATATCCTTGAGGGGGCTTACTCAATCCAGCAGATGAATGAATATCCAGCACAAGTTTCTTTTTGTTTTTTTACGTTTCATACAGTGTGTACTGAAATGCACAATTATTATACTTCGTCATTGAACTTTAGACACCTTCAAGAAAAAGCTTTAAAAGTTAGATGGAAATTTTAGTCATAAAGTTTTTGTTGTTTAACTTTAAAATTACATTTTTGGAATTTTGAAAAGTGTGGAAGCAGTTATTATTTTAAAAAACTAAGCCTGGTGCATGGATTGTAACCTCAATCGCGAACGTAATGCGCTACGAAACTGGAGATCCTAGGTTTGAACTCCTATCAAGGGGGATTTTCGACTTTATCGGACAGGAAATTTAAAAGTTGGAAAGGGAATTTTGGGACAATCATAAGGGAATCTTCAGTCTATATTCCTTGTGACGCAGGAACAACACTGGAAAGATGACAGCAGAAGTGAAAATGGAGGGGTCGCGGGTTGGTTACGATTCTGAGAATAAATCCTGTTTCACTCAACTTTCAGAATTCCAAATGTATGAAAATTCTAGCTCGATCGTTTCAACATTGTCTCCTTGTATTTTTGTGATGCTTCGAAAAAAAAATTGAAAATTTGTTACAGATTTTGGTTTCTGAACTTCCATTAATCCAACATGTCAGAAGTTTCGGGAAGGGTTGAACCCCAGAAAACCCCCCTCTAAATACGGCCATGGGTATAGTCACCGGCAATGAAATTGGGACACCTATATCTTGAAATACAACATTATGTGTGTTGCCTAACCCTACGGCGATGGCAGAACTTACCATTGGAAATTTGTTTAGGCAACAGTCTTTTTTCATGTTATCCACAGTCAAACTCCGCAATTTTGTCTGTAAGGATCATCTTATATGCTGAAAATAATCTTTCAACAAAATCATAGTCAGTGGTGCAAACTTCAATGCTGAAATGTTAGTTTGCAAGGCGTGAATGCCACAAAGCACCAAAATGACGCGAAAGTGAGCAACACCACACAGATCAGACCACTTTGGATTGTACAGGTAACAGTGGCACCAGACATTTTGCTTTGTTTAGACCTTTGAAAAATCACCATGACTTGGAGGAGGGGAAATCGATAGAGAGTACGTTTGAAACACGTTTGTCATTTATTTTTTCGTGACCAAACAAAGCAAATGCCTCTGTGTGACATAAAAATACTGTAAAAACCTTTAAAAATATATAAAAATCTAAAAATAGGCTTGATTTAGGCACATAAACTTAAAATAGGATCTAACAAGCATAACTTATTATTTCTTACATACCTGTAAATGATAAAAATAGGTTGAAAACCTAAAATCAGAGGTTTAATCACTGGCGCCATTGCATTATTTTTCAGTTCTTTTCATTTAGTCTCAGAATCGCTTACAAAAGAACTCGACATGATATTGTAAAATCGGAGGCCGTCATATCTTCTGACCTAGACGAATAAGAGCACTATTCTTCTTCAGAGCAGTGTTGCCACCTTCTGAGGGCATAATTTTCCTTATCAGGGGCAAAATTTCCCTTGTCAGGGGCAAATTTCCCTTTTCGCCCAATTTTTTTCTTTATATAAGAAATCACATAATAATAATAATAATAATAATAATAAATAGTGGTAGTATTTTAACAAGTTCATCATTCATCCATATCGTTGCTATTATAATTGGAGATGTAGAAAAATTAACGTACAATTTTAAGTAAGAAGAAACAGCGAACAATTATGGATATGAAATTGGAACTGAATATAATATTGAGTCTGACGTCTTTAAATTTCCCTGCAATTCCGAAATTCCCTGCAAAATGGGAAATTTCCCTTCATGTGGCAACACTGCTCCAGACTTTGGCACTTTTTCTGTAGAAGCGAAGCAAGAGATGGGCTCCAATTTTTTTTCTTCCAGACCCTCCCTCGCTATCTGCCTCTGGCCTTGACAAAAAAAAAGAGACCATTTGTTATCCTTGTCCGTTTCACGTTTTTAGGATGGTTCCCAGGCATTTCCGACCGCCCCATGTGCTCCACACGTGTTTTGTGGTGCAAGAGGCAGGATGCTCGAAGAGGGGACCGACCACGAGTGGCGGGAAAAGAATCATACGAAGCAAAACAAACATTCTTGGCAATTGCCTTCATAGATGGGGAAATTGGAGGGAAATTTTGAAGCAAGTGGGAAAAACGGGATATTTTCCAAATTTTGCCTAAATCTTTCAGTTCCTAAAGTTTTGCAATCTCACTGGCTGTTGGTGTACAATATCTACTTTCATTGTTGCCCTCTAAGTAATCGCAACTTTGGAAGAACATGAATTCAATAACAAAACATTGAGTTTCACTTTTATGTCCACTTCCATGTCCAGACAGGCTAATGTGCCCACATTTTTTTCCAAGCTACGCAATTCGACCGACAATTTTCGATTGTTTTTTTTAGTACAATCTTATACGTCTTTTGCTTCTTAGTGAAAGTAAAAACTTTTCTAATAATTGCAGTCGCTTTCCCTCCACGCCAGGTCCGTAGCCAGAGTTTTATTTCGGGGGAGGGGAGGGGCTCATCCCTTATCAGCACAGGCGTCGCCACAAATATTTGTAGGGGGAGCAGACCAC
This sequence comes from Lepisma saccharinum, assembly GCF_977018435.1. Taxonomy (NCBI): domain Eukaryota; kingdom Metazoa; phylum Arthropoda; class Insecta; order Zygentoma; family Lepismatidae; genus Lepisma; species Lepisma saccharinum. The sequence continues at coordinate 25,544,949 of NC_139251.1, read as the reverse complement.
TGATAAAACATCATTATTAGAAATAATAATGACAATAATTATTACCATGGTTATAATTGTCATTTTACAACAATAACTATTATAAGTTATTAAAAATAAACCAATTTTAATCCAAATTTGTTTTTATTATTATTATATAAGTGGAGAGGCCTTGCTATTCGATGCACCGTATGAGTGAATATCCAACACAACTGTTGTCCATTACTTGTTTACATTGTGTACAGTTATTGTACTGAAATTCATTGTTATTGTATTTTGATTAACTTTTACACATTCCATTAAAAAAAAGGCTTTAAAAGTTATTGCCAAATTTTATTCACAAAGAGAACAATAAATTTTGTTTCGCTTTAATATGATTATATATTTTGATTTAATAGTATATATTTTATGATATACTTAGTCACTTCTTTTGGAAAGGGCATGTGCCTCCGTGCCCCTCCCGCTAAATCCGCCAGTGTATACAGTAGTGTTGGATGTATCGCGACGTGATATTAAAAAAGTATCAACCAGGTGATATCAACTAAACGATATTTCGTCACGATATTTTGGCGATATGTATCGTGTCTGCGATATATCGTCACGATATTTTGGCGATATATCGTCACGATATTTTGGCGATATATCGTCACGATATTTTGGCGATATATCGTCACGATATTTTGGCGATATATCGTCACGATATTTGGCGATATATGTTGTGCAGACGATATTATCGCCGATATCACAATACGGAAAAAATATCGTATCGTATAGACGTGACGATATTTTTTTGGACGTTATATCACATCAAATTTCCGATATCCATCCATCCCTAGTATACTAATGAAAAAAACAATATACGTTTCTAAACACATACGAGAGGTTATTTCTTCTGAAACAGTTCTCTTCCTTACCACGTAACGTACCGTTCACAGAGTCTGCTCATTCGTCCATGACGGGCAAGACGAAAAGCCACACCACTGTTGCATCAGCCCAACTCGTCATTTTGATGACAGGGTGCAGAAGAAGGAGAGGAGGGGGAAAGAGAAACAGATGACTGTCTGGTGCAATCAGCTCGCAAACCGCCACGCTCTACCACGCCAACAAAGAAGACGGTTCCAGGGAATCAACAATGCAGACAGGGTGAAAGTATTTCCAAGCAGGACTGGCCCCTCGGGGGGTGAACTGGCGTCGGGGCAGAACTTGCTTGGCGACCATTGTTGGGGATTCTTCACAGAGGGAGGAGGTTTTGTCTGCACCGAAACACAGCTGCCGACCAACCCTCCGTAGGACCCTACCAATTTCTTTAACTGGAAGCAGCAATCATCCTTCTAAACTGCCCTCTGAAGAGGCTTGCAGTGTTGCCACGTCAAAGTGACCTCGTGTTCGTAGTGTTTCTAATCGCGGCAAAATTCAGCTAAATCCGTGATTTCTTTCTTGTAACAGTAATATATCCACAGGTACGTATCTAGAAATACATTTCGAGGGGAGGGTCCGACCAAGTTCTCAATAATAATAATAATAATAATAATATAAAGTTAATTAATTAAATATGTAAATTAATTAATATTGTATTATTATTACTTTACATGAATCGGTAAAACTATGGTAAATAATGGAAGTATAACAATACGTGTTCATTATCTAGCTTACGTATAGTTAATATCGCCAAAAATTGTATAAAGAGAACTGTCCTGGCAAGGAAATTAATGTCAAATAGATAAAGAATTAAATGTTTATTGAATACCAAAGAAAGGTGTCTCGTCTCGCCTTCCAATAAGTTCACGGAAATGAATAACCATTGACTATGTAACAAATGCTAAACTCTTTTTTCAATATTTAAATAGAGTATTTGGAAAGTCTTGGGGGGGGGGGGGGTTCGGACACCGGGACAACCCCCCTATACATCCTTGCCACACACCACCAAGAGCGAGCCGAGAAGAATTATCGAGGTTCACACCCATTTAAATAATACTACCAATTAGAAATAATACAAAATGAACAATATTTAAATTGCAAGGCTGTCCATTCTTGTATGTGCCGCGGTTATTGAAATCCCCCATGCTTTCTCTATACACAGTTGCGTGCCCAAGGTTTTCCAAAAAGGGGGTGTTATGGTTATGTGGACGTATTTAGTAGTCCGTCCTCATTTTGCCACATTTTCCTGTCATTGATGTTCTTTTTTTAAAGAAATACTGGGCCAAAGGGGGGTTAGGAACCCGCCAATCCCTCTTGGGCACGCCACTGACTACACACCACATGTCATTTTGAAAAATAAACCGAGTTAATGGCCAGTCTGACGCTAAATTTAATGACAAACACTTGAACAGTCGTCTCATCAACTTATTACTGCGGGTTGCAAGTTCGAGTCTTGTTCTTGGCACCCTTCTATCATGTAATTACCATTTCAACTTCATCGGCACGAACACGATTACCTGAAGTTGATATAAAAAGTGACGTAAAATTTCAAAGAAATATAAATAGGAATCCATTTACCATCTTAGGACTTACTTCCATTTGATAATAATCATAATGCTGAAAATAGGGTGACCAGACATACTCTTTTTAAGAGTATTATACTCTTTTAGAGATTCATATACTCTATACTCTTTTCAATTTGCAAAAATCCCCAAATATACTCTTTTCCTTGCTATTTAATTTCTTTCATTATGTTACGCGTAAAAATGACGGCATGAGTTTACAATACCGGACCACTCTCCAATTTCTATAAAATTTCGCCTACTTACTAATTTCGGTGTCCTGATGACGTATCGGTAGTTCATATTTGGCGGTCACGTGTTAAAATTGTACATTTACGTGTAGAACTTGTAAAATAACCTTGCGATTTACCACGGTCATTGTCCATACAGAGCAATTCGGAACCATCTTTCTTTCGCAATTCTACGCACAACAATCTTGCTAACCTTCAATATTGACGTCAGACGAGGAATACCTACGAGGTTAGGTTACGTTCCATTAGCATAAATACAAAGAAAAATTAATATTTTGGCTAAGAGAACTATACCTTGTCTTGCCTAACATGAAAAAGCGGTCTTCCGTGACGTCAAAACACTATGTTGCTAAATGCTAAAGTGTTGTGCGATAAGTGACACCCATTCGGGGAAAATGGCGTGTTCCGTGGAGCTACTGTTCTTATGGCAGGGTTACGTTACGTTAAGAATACATAGTTTATTTAGCTTTTTCTCGATTTCCATACTCGACCGCCAATTATTACATGCAGATTCGTGATTAGGAGTTTACAATTAGTAAGTAGGCGAAATTTCATAGAAAATAGAAATTGGAGAGTGGTCCGGTATTGTAAACTCGTTCCAAATAGATATTATGTAGTCACAAAATATAGTTTTATTGTGCAAAATTAGTGTAAAATAAAAAGGAAATTTTAATTTTGCATAATTTCCAGGATAATTAGACTGTCATGAAGTCGCGCGGGATTTCTGCGCACCCCGTGAAAGAGCAAAAATGCATGCGCACCTTCAACCTATCGACTATACTCTTTTTGGTCAAAAAATATCTGGTCACCCTACTGAAAATAACATATTTCCAGTGTAGCTCACGAAATATATTGTGTCATATTTCGCGCCATCTCTTACTTCGAGGTTGGCAACCCTGCTTGGTCCTTTTTGTACCACTTCTGAGGACACCGGATAACTGTGTTCTCTTGACAATTTTAGGAAATGTCCTCCCATGATAATAAAGGACACTCCTGGTTGTAAAAGATGAATGGGACAAACGGAAAATTCCATCGAAGAGGAACAAAACGGAAGTTTCCCAGAAGGCCTTTCGGCAGAGGGTGTAAATCAACAACCGTCGATTCACGCAGAGGGCAATAGACTCTCTCTTATCTTTTCTTACTAATCTTTTATTGTTGTTTCTTTCCTTCCCATGTCGCCGAGTAGAGACAAACGAAAACGGCCATTCTACGAATAGATGGCAGTGTTGGCAGAACCAGAATGCTAAATTCCCCTTTGTCATCTAAATTTCCCCTGCTCTTAAAACATTGAAACCACTATGAAGTAATCAAAACTTTATTATTGTTACTATCGGTAATAGTTGTAGAAGAATTATTACTGTTTTCATTGACTCACCTATAATATAAATTTACAGAAATATTAGGTTTAATTTAAAAGAAAGAGAAAATAACACACAATGGCCATTTGAATAAAATATTTTTGAGCAGTTTTACGTTAGGTTCATACTAGTCGTACTGTTACAATAATTTTAAAAGTTAAATTATTCACTAATGAAAAGAAAATGTATCTCACACTCTAATGAACTTGGACTGAATCTGAGGGGTCAGAATCGAACTTTGAGAGGGGAGGGGACAGAACTAAAGATAAAACTATATACGACCTTGGACGTAGACAATTATTTTCGCACTTTTCATGGTTCCAGCTCACTGGTAGTCACTTCTTTAGCTCAATTTGAGGAGAAATTTAAATCTTTTTAGTAAACCTTTGGCAACACTGTTGGTTAAGAAGAAAACTGAGGTTTAACCATCAAAAATCCAAACAAGAATATTTTTTGGAGAATATGAATCGAAAGACAACGTATAAATAACCGAAATAGAATCATAAAAACAGAAACTGAAAAAAAAGAGAAAAGATTCGAAAACCTAAATCTGATTTTACGAAATGTGCCATTTGCTCCATAGTTTGTGTTAACAATGACACAAGATTCATACAAACTTTTTCAGAAATGGGGGTTTATTTTTAAATGATCCCTAATTATAAATTTAAATATATCTAACGTATTTATAGTTTGTTGTATTTTATGAATATAGTAGTTACAATCGGTAAGCATAGTGATAGGACATTGTAAGTTATAATTTCAGTACATTTTACAATTAACAATTGTCCAGCACCCTAGTTTCTATTTGGTTAAGTCGAAGGTGTACCAGCATAAACTGTTCTAAATTATACAGTTACATGGGAAGAGTATGAACCCCAAGAAGAATGTAGTGCTGTCGTATTTTTTTTTTACGCAAAGTCATATAATCATCGGGGTAAAACCCGACATCCCTCCCTTATGTACTCCTTTAGTTCAAATCCGCGCGCGTGTATGCACAATCGTCTGTTATTTGCTCGAAAGAAAGGTTAACCAAAGTTTAGACAATTCATTCCCAAAAACTTCCTTATTACGATTACAGATGGCACCTCTGTACATAAATGGAAAAAATATGACAGTAATTAATTCCAAGAGTGACAAAGAAATATTCATTTGTGTACAAAGAGAGGATGTTAATATTAGTGTCGTTTTCCTCATATCTGCAAAGAGTATAAAAGAGACTACGTAATGTAATATTTGACATTGGAGAAGCACAATCTTGTAGGTAAGATATAGCTCTTTTTCCTTCTGTCTACCATTACGCCTAGAAAACACGTAATGAATGGAATACATAGTATGGGCCTACTGCATTATAATAATTAATCAGGAGATGTTTTCGCAGACATAATTACAGTAATGTTTGATATGAATTTAAAATTTACTGAAACAATTTTCTTGTATTTCTGAAACACACCATTGGCCTATGCTATATCGTAGGAATGAAGATTTTTTTTTTCCAATTGATGAGGATGCTATTTCTCATCAAATTTATCTACGATATGAGGTTCTAAATAAATATATCTGAAGTATAGATTGAAAATTGACTATTTGAGGTCTACACACTGTCTTGCAAATAAATAAATAAATGTGTGGAAATCTTTCACCATCACTTTCGGATCAAAATCAAATAACTTTTAACTTATATTGCATTAGACCTGGTGGATCTTTTGCAATCTATGCCAATTTTGCGCCTATTCAGCACACATTTCGTCGGTCGGATGGCATAACGAGGTATCTCAGTTTTTTACTGTGCAACGTCATCAATGGTAGGTATGAGGTATCTCAGTTTTTTACTGTGCAACGTCATCAATGGTAGGTCATGGTTGGCTACGCGTTATCGGCAGCACAGTTGCAGTTTGAGTAGTAATCCTGGTATGTTCGTGTCTGTGGATAAACGATAAATTGTAATGAATTCATTCGTGTGACTACACTAACCTAACCAGGTTTTTTTTCCTCTGCGTTTTAGATTGGGGCCGTATAGGCCTACATACAAAATATTTCGTAAATTACCAATTTTAACCTTCGGTTTCTAAGTTCTCGAGACAGAAAATCAGGGGTCGTTTTAAGGGGAATTTGACTTCACTACTTTGGTTTTCTCAAGTCTTTACTGCTTTCATTTCAAAATGTTCATTTTCTCAAAATTTCTGGAGGGGCCCCACGCGCCCTCTCTGCGCGACTGTGATGCACATACCTTGTTCAGTAGTGTAGTCGTAGAAAGTGGTACACCGGGACACTCTACAAACTGCATCAGAAAGACATAACTACTACTTGTACCGTGCAAATTGTCCATGATTATATTCATTAATGTTTCTCTTACATCCTGTGTTTTTAAGCTATGGATTTTTATGTATGCTGGTGCAGAAGTTGTCAACAGCTTGTTTTGAGTTTTCTTTTAATTCTTGAAGCTCTTATTGGATCAAATATAGTGTACGAACATGGTGATGGACATTTTGCACGGTGATACTCATGGATCCCACTGTACTTTAAGCTACACTTTTGTAGCTTTTACAGTTAACATGATGTTTATTATTATCGCCGTATATAAGTACTGAAGTTACACACAGTTACCGTAAGATGTTGACTAGTAAATGCCTTGGCTGTTTTTAAATCTCCAGGAAGATGAAAAATCGTTGAATAGCCCCAGGGCGTCCCCCAACAGTTGCGCTTATTTCTAATTATATAAGCGTGGGTCTTTATTTTAAAATAATTGAATTTGTGTAGACAAAAAGTATTGCTTCATAACATAAATAAGTATATTGCAAAATGATGCAGCTATTTAAACTAATAGATTACTGTTATTTTGAAATCATTATGTAGGCATTAAATAAATACATATCAACAATAAATGCATTCTTTAGCAGTACACTTCTAAGGTGTTTAAAAAATAACGCTATTATTTTTCCTCGCTAAGGTTGTAAATATAGGGTTTTCCAATAAGAACGATATGATATTACAATGAAATAAAATTAGAACTATTTCAGATACAACCAAACCTTTTATATTATTTTGAAGCATATTTATTACATTATGTTTTGAATAACACATCATTTAAGTGTCCACCTCGACTTCGTGCATACGAGTGAATTCGATGAACCCAATTTTCGATGACTTTGTGCAATAACTCGGGCCTAATGTCACGAATGCAGCGTTCGATGTTCAATCTTAATGCATCAAGGGTCTGCTTGCATATACTATAGATTTCAAATAACCTCACAAGAAGTACTCTAAAGGTGTTAAATCACAACACAACTTCTTGGAGGCATTTCTTGAAATTATCCTTTCACCAAACTGTTCTTGCAATACGTCGATAGTGGCATTAGCAGTGTGACATGTGGCACCGTCTTGTTGGTGCTACATGTCCTTCAAATCAATTTCATCTAAATTTGGCCATAATAAATCTGTTAACATCAATCGGTACCGCTCACCAGTCACTGTAACTGCATCTCCTACCTCATTTTGGAAAAAAAAAATGGTCCGACGATGCCACCATGCCATAAACCATACCAGTGACCTTTTGCGGATGCAAGGGCTTCTCGTGAATGTCTTGTGGATTGTTTTCACACCAAAAACACAATTTTGTTTGTTAACATATCCACTTAACCAGAAATGAGCTTCATCTGAGAAGATAATTTTTTGCCCAAAATTATGATCCGTTTCAAGTTTCAAAAGAACGTCTATTTTCATAATTTTTTTTGATAATAACAAAACATTTGAAGCGTGTATTTAGCCATGATGAATTGTCACAGTATACTAAACACAAATGACAACTAGTGACAGTTATAACATTTGAAGCATAGTTGCCAGTTCATTTCAAAATCATAGCATTCTTATTGGAAAACCCTTTATATAACATGGTCATGCTATTTTTATCGAGGGCTGGTGGAAATATAGTGGGTGCGAAGTTAGAAATATGGGGGGAGTCGCCAAAAATCCCCCTCGCCCGGTGAACATTTTGTCTTGAGCCGCCCTTGAATAGCTAATACAAATGAAAGAACACTCCTTGTCAAAGGGTTTAAGAGTAAACGTAGAGCCAAAATGACCAAAATTTGTGCCTTTCTGAAAAGTTGTAGAGGATAATTACCCTGTTCCAGCTAACTGTAGAGCAGGGCCGCGCATAGCGGTAGAGGAGGAGGAAAATCGAGTGGTGAAAGCGAAACGTTACCAACCGTATGGTCATTACCGTACATGTATAGAAATTTCATGGCATGTACGGGCGTACGGTCCAGACATTAGTCCTTAAGCTAAATGTACGGCTTGTCAAAATTTGCACTTGCTTTTTTATCCCTAAGAAATTCTTAAACCAAGCGTACGGACCTGGAGACAAAGATACGGTCCGTTTACCATGTGCGTACGCAGTTATCTGTTTCAAAAGTTTGCAACGCTGACAGAGCAAAGCAGGGAAATCGAGTGACTCCAGTCGCCCATTACGCAATAACGTTCCTCTCACTGTTCATTGGTGGAGCCGTCTCGCGTCACTACTTGCGCAGAGAATTGTTCCCGTTTGCCTGGTCTACAGTTAACTGGTACGGGGTATATGTGTGTGTCGGTGGAACTATACCCTATATCGGTTATCTCTTGAGCAAGCGGACGAAAACAAGTCTCTGCGCAAGTAATGACGCGAGGCACCAATGAACACATGAGAGAGAACGGGATTGCTTGGAGGGGGGACGCGACAGCTGTTACCAGCCTTCGATTGATTGAATGAATTGTTGTTTTAAGTCCACTTTATGCACAGAAAGGCTAATTGGGACTGAACCCACAGGTTAAAGTGGGATCCGATCCACTATGTGCCTCCACCGAGTATCGAACCCGGGACCCCATGATTACAAGGCGACGACGCTACCACAGCGCCATCGGGGAGGCACACCAGCTTTCGAGCAGAGTGTACTGCTTCGCTCTGCTCACTCGATCCCCCCACCTTTCTCTGCTGCTCCATAGATTACAAGGATAGAGTGTAAGCAGGGCTTGAATATATCGTCAATGCAACAATGATAGACGCCAATTTATCTTCCAGAAAGCAGTCTGAACCATGGCACCGTCCACTCTCATCCTGGCTTCCGTCCTCTTGGTCTCGTGCTCGATGCTAGCGGACGGCAAACGCTTCTCCAGGTGTTCCCTGGCCAAGGAACTCGTGAGCAAGCACAGGATCTCACGCGGGGAGGTGTCCAAGTGGGTGTGCATCGCCGAGCACGAATCCTCCTTCCTCACCAGCGCCAAGAACACCAGGAACCCCGACAAGAGCGTCGACTACGGAATCTTCCAGATCAACAGCCGCTGGTGGTGTTCTCCCGGTGGGAACGGATGCAACGTCTCATGCAAGAAGCTCCTGGACAACAACATCAGCGACGATGTTCGGTGTGCTAAGACAATCAAGCAGAGGCAAGGCTTCGGCGCCTGGGTTGCCTATAGGCGTTTCTGTACAGGCAACACCAACTCCTACATACGTGGATGCTTCTGATCTACCATTGTTCTGCAGCAAAGAAGTGAAGTTTTTCTTCAAGATCCACACTATTCAATGTACCCAATGTCAGATCGACAATAAAATATCCTATTCGTAATCGCTTTTATATTTGGTTACCCTACCCAAATTATACAGGGGCTATAGGAGTTAACCTTTTCTGAGGACATCCAAATGTCAACCTCTCTAAGGTCCCGGGTTCGAATCCCGATCTTTGCATGAGTGTTCTTTGTGAATGTCCCCAAATTTTTCAGTTCGCCTGAAGAAATCATAAAAAAATAAAATTTAAGAGCAGCAATAGTCTTCAAAATTTTCCTGAAATTTTGGTATTTTTCGTAGAATATCCCATTTTGCTTAAAATTCGGTCCGAATTTCCCTGGAAATAAGGAAATTTTTCTTCATGTGGCAACACTGGACTCACAGCCAGTATAGTCCTCTGTAGGATTTAAACTGGGAGTGTTCCAGCAGACTACCAGATTAACGTCGCTGGGTATTTAACCTTTTCCATCAAATTATGACATCTTTTATTGCGCTTGAAAAGTTTATATTAACGAAATATTTTGTCAATGTTGCTCAGGGCTTTTTACATAGCAGAAAGGAGCCTTTGAATTTATGTATTATGGACCCTGTTCGTAACGCACTACAGTCTTCCTATAGGATAAATAAATATCAGTGGCAGTGACGTATGTTGCTATCTCACCATATCGTAGTGTCGAATAGACAAGTTTGAGTTGCAGTTTTAAGTCCACTTTGTGCACAGTAAGGCTAATCGGGACTGGATCTACAGTTTAAAGTGGGATCCGAACCAATATGTGCCTCCACCGGGTATCGAACCTGAGACCCCTTCATTACAAGGCGGCGACGGTCGAAAAGACAAAAATGTCTGAAACTCAGAGCCTAAAGTACAGGAGAAATATTTATTAGAAATTGCGAAACGAAAACCTATTGATTTCGGTATGAAGATGATGACGAATCTGGATTTGGCAACCTGATTTCTTTAGAGTTGGCAACCTGATTTCTTTAGAGATGGCAACCTGATATCTTATGAGCTGGCAACTTGATTTCTTTAGAGTTGGCAACCTGATATCTTATGAGCTGGCAACTTGATTTTAAGGAGTTGGCAACCTGATTTCTTTAGAGTTGGCAACCTGATTTCTTTAGAGTTGACAATCTGATTTCTTTACAGTTGGCAACCTGATTTCTTTACAGTTGGCAACCTGATTTGTTAGGAGTCGAACCGAAGCGACACGACAAACTGCACATGTTGATTGTTATAGACTGAGAAGGCCCGCGTCACTTGTCGCCTGCCACTTTGGTTGAAAGCCTCCTTAAACGTATACACATTACGATCTCGCTACTGGACGTTCCGGGTTCGATTCGCGGTCTGAGCTTTTTTGTTTCTTTATCAGATCCATTTAATGATCACTCATAGTTCTGCAGTCGCAGGAAAGAAACGCTCGATTGAACATGGACCAACCGTTTACGATGGGCTGAACCACTGGAGAGTAAGAAAAGGAAAAACTGGCGGGGGTTTATGGGGCATAAACCTCAGGTTTACAGCTGAAACGACCTTCAAGGCAATCAATGACTTCCCACTGATATTGTTTCAGCACAAGAAACGACTTCACGCTTCGCAGATCACAGAAGCTGAAAAATCTAGATTTTTCATTACAGAATGGTGATATACCTCCTTGTGCGAATTAAGCTTTTTGCTTTGGGGGCATTCAGTGGCGTATTTGTGATTTCATTTCGAAAGGTAGTTTTTTTGGCGGGTGCAAATTTGTATACGTTTCCAGTCAGTAAACTAAACTATTGCTTCGGTTCGACTCCTAAGAAATCAGGTTGCCAACTCTTAAGATATCAGGTTGCCAACTCTAAAGAAATCAGGTGGCCAACTCCTAAGAAATCATGTTGCCAGCTCATAAGATATCAGGTTGCCAACTCTAAAGGAATCAGGTTGCCAACTCTAAAGAAATCAGGTTGCCAACTCTGAAGAAACCTTAGAACATTGGTTCTAACCTTGGTCACTAAATCTTATGATTTATTTTAAAAGTAATTTAAAGGCACTTAGTATATACATTTACATTTCAACCTAAAGTCATATACGTACAAAGAGAGCTATCGAACTTATAACAACGAAAACGTGACCAAATTCCTATTGCCAAGTTCAAACTTAATCTCCACCTAACCTACCTAGCTTACCTACAAGTTTCTTGTGAGCACTGTAATGCATGTAAAATATCAGCAGGCACATATTATATGCTCTTCAGTTCCATTTTCTTTGAGGGGGATAGAAACATCCCTGGCAGGGACAAAACTAATTTTCGTTTGCCGAGGATATTTTTGGGGGGGGGAGATCTTAAGCATCCCCCCCGTTAATTCGCACACTGCTCCATACCATATCCCACCACACTCTACAAGGACCCTCCAACCCAATTTTTAGGATTGATTGATCAGTGCTTTACGGTCAAACCATTATCAACAATAACATTGCCAATGAATTGCCTTTTGCGAATCACTTCAATATTTTTCGAAATGATCGGCCCGTTGGAAGGGGAGGGGGTGTGATGGTGTGCGTAAATGTGAAGTGGAAAAGCAGAATTTAAAAGATCTGAACCGTGATTGTGAAATCGTGTGGGTTGAAATTAACATCGAAAAAGGTAGGAAAATTTTAATTGGTTCATTCGACCGAACAAAAACTCTTCCTTGCAAATTCTAGAAGCCTGCAAGATTCAGTCTTGGCAGCCTTAATGTGTGGTGACATAATGGTTTTTGGTGACTTTAACCTTTCAATCGATTGGAATATTCCCACGTCTGGTACACCCAACGGCGGAAGAAACAGTAGGCGAATTGTCCACCACTATTTTCATTCGGTCTGAATTACACAATGTAATTGCCGTTGAATGTACTACAAACTGCCCGGCTGGCCAATGGTTCATGGACACATTCGTGAATGGTATTGGTTTGAAGCAATTCAACATGCATAAGACTTAGCATGATAGCAACTTAGGCCGTCTTTAGACGAAAATATTCCCTTTAGCATTTTTGCTAGCATAAATGCTACATAAATGCTTCCAAAAATCTTACAACAGACAGTTACACGGAAGTATTTCATGTAACATTTTGAGTAGCGGCGATTGCAATGTATAATATATACAGCACGAAAGATACGTCGAGTTACACCATCTATGCTGAGTGCACGGTGTTTACAATTGGCAAAGCTAAAATATTCTTCCATACGTGTACAGTAAACGTTGTAAAATATGTATTTAATCAGCGCCATTGTTTTGTACCTAAAACCATTTAATACGAAGCGATATTCCTCTCGGTTCAATAGTTATCGTCGTTTAAAAGTGTGAAGTGATACGTTGTTTACATCTCACACGGCCGCCATTACAACTCGTGACCTAGAGGTCGCTTCTGATTGGTTATGCTACGAAAAATGCTATGGAAATAGGACGGATCCTTGAGAAATGCCATGAAATATGCCATGGCATCTGGGAACACTGCCTGATCCAGAAATAACCCGGAAAGAAACATTTTACCATCGGACCACGACTCACTAGATGTCCTTGTGTACCTGCCCCCCGTGGAGAAGAGAAAGTATCGGCCGCAAAAGCAACCTTATCGCCTGTGGTGGAATGCACCCTGGGACGACATTCGTCGAGCTCTTTATTTGGACCCTTGGTGTTTGGTGCAGGATGATGACGTCAACAAATCAGTGGAGATGTTTGTGGACGTACTACACGCCGTGATTAATGACTTCGTGCCGACCAGGAAACCGAAATCGCCAAAATACCCGGTGTGTTTTGACAATGAAGTTCTCCTGGTGTTAAAAAACAAAAAGGAAGCCTGGAACCTGTGGAAACAAAGCCCCAATGTGCATACACACCAAACGTTCTGTAGTATTAGACGTCACTCCAAGTATTTACTTAAGAAAAAATATAAGGACTACGTAGACACTGTAACGACACAGTGCCTTACCAATCCAAAGAAATTCTTTACATTGTTAAATTCAAGAAAGCAAAAATCACGCGTCCCCATGGAAATCAAGTACAAATCGGTAACAGCCTGTGGAGATAGAAGAGTGCACTTATTCAACAATTTCTTTCACGAAAAATTCACCTCGCATGCTACGGTACAACCAATCCACTCCCCGCCGTGCAGTCGGTCTGTTCACACTCTCTCTCCACTATCAAAACCTCTTCTCATGAAGTTAAATCTCTCCTTGCCTCATTACCCATACACCGCTCTTTAGGACCAGATGAAATTCTCACAATTTTCCTCCGTAACACTGCCGACTTCTTGGCTCATCCTCTTTCTCTCTCTCTTGCTAAATAGGTGCTTCTCTGAAGGTATGTTTCCTCAGATGTTGAAGAAAGCCAACGCTGTACCCATTCACAAATCTGGAGATAAAAATAGTGCTACATAATACAGACCAATATCACTCCTGTCACCTCTGTCTATAATCTGTGAAAAAATCATTAAGGACAGATTATTCAGATTTACATCTCCGCATATCAGTACCGCCCAACACGGTTTTCTTCCAGATAGCTCTTGCTTGACTAATCTTTCAGTTCTCCTTTCACATGCCACCAGGGTTATTTCGAAAAATTCCCAGCTAGATGTGATACACTTGGATATTTCAAAAGCCTTTGACAAAATAAACCATGCTCTTCTTATTCACAAATTACGAACTAGATTTAACATACATGGCAAATTTCTCTCCTTAATCCAGAATTATCTACACTCACGGACACAGCGTGTCACCCTTTCAGGCGCCTCTTCTGATTTTCTTCCTGTCTTGTCTGGGGTGCCACAAGGGAGCGTCTTGGGTCCTCTCTTGTTTATCCTATACATGGACAATCTCCCTCAAAGACTTTCCTCGCTTCCTGTCAGTATACTCATGTTTGCTGACGACTGTAAACTTTTCAAAGAAATCTCAACCACACAAGATGCTGTGATTCTCCAGAATGCTCTTTCACATGGTGTAAGCAGTGGAATCTACAACTTAACCCAGAGTCTCTTTAAAAAAGAACAAAATACATTTTCACTATGTTCTTGAAAACAATTATATTACTACAGTTGCGACCCAAAAAGATCTAGGTATTATCATAGATGAAAAGCTGAACTTTAAGGAACACATCGCAGCTACAACTAAAAGTGCAATGCGCCTCTTAGGCCTCCTCTACAGATTCACTGAAATTGATACTTCAACTTCTCTTAGCCTGTTTTTCAAGTCATTCATTTCTCCGATTCTCGAATACTGCTCTCCAGTCTGGGCCATGGCTTCCAATACAAATCTTTCTAGCATGGATTCCGTCCTCAGCTTCTTTGCCGCCATTGTTCGTCATAGAATTCTTTCTCTGCGGCATCTTCAGAAACCTGACATCCTGACTACTTTGAACATCCAGTTACTGCAGACGCGACGCGATATGGCCGATATGAAATTTTTCTATAAAATCATCAATGGAAAATTAAGATCAGAATTTCTACTTACAGAATTCAATTTCAGAGTTCCCTTTCGATCCACCCGAAACACTGAATTGTCCCACAACTCTGCCGCTAGGCTTTCCCTTACACTCGTACAGCGCTCTCTCTTCCGCAAGCTGCCCCAATTCTATAAGAAAACTACCCAGAAACATCGACATTTTTGCCCCTGAAAGTATTTTCCGATCTTCTCTAAGAATGAATATATAAATCTTTTGTTTGTTTCCTTATTAGTCTTATCATGTTTATATTTACCTTTTTTGTTTTTACCTAAAACCATTTTGACTTGTTCTTGTTGATTTATTAGAGTTTTCAGTGTAAAATGGCCTTACAAGTTCTATATCTGCATTCAATGTTATATTAAAGTTGAATGTCTTTCTGGAATTTTCACTTTACTTCATTTCTTTTCAATCTAATCTGAAAAGAAGAATCTTTGTTTGCAAACAGTATGCAAAAAGAAAGAGAAAGTATTTTCTCAATGTTTTCATTACGGAATAATTAAAATAAATTAGTGCGTAAAATAAAATTAACAGACTGCAGCTAATTGAATCTAGCTATTACAATACATGCAGATATATACATATGATTCAGTGCTTCCATCTAACGGTGATATTTTAACATTAAAAGATCGTTTCGATTTGTATTGAATCCCCATCTGTAAGCATATGAAACCCGAATTCCAGATATTCATATAATAGGAATGAGTGTATTCCTAGAATAGTTCTTGTAGGTTTCACACACACGCGCGCACCTTTATTTCAGATACACCAAAACAGTAATCTTTTTCATGTGAAAATACGGGAAAGTATACAAACGCCGGCCCCCGTGGCGGAGTGGTTAGCACATCGCGCTACGACGCCAGAGTTCCCTGGTTCGAATCCTGACCTGGGCATGGATGTTTGTGGGTGTCCTGTCCATCCATGAATTTCATCATATCATCACTCATCCCCATCTTCGCAAATTAGCCAAAAGTGGCACAAGAAGCGAAGTAAAATTAAGCAAATCAATCAATTAATCAATAATAAACGATCGATAAGGTGATGCAAACAAAAATATCGATGACATATCGAAGTGAAATTTTGCACGTGAACTTTTGAGACCCATATTCAACTTCTTCTATCCAGTTCGAGCCGATAATTTTTTTATGGTTTACAATACTTTGCCCCTCCCCCTTCTTTCCTACGCCACTACGTAGTGATGTCAACACCCCTGGTTCAGCCATTCTTGCTTTACTATACGCATGTTTTAAAAACGAACTAGCCCAGATTTTGCTTTCCTGTTGTGCACTATTTAATAAGCATCGCAAAAAAGACCTTTCCCTTCGTATCGTCGCTACCATTCCACAGGGAACAACTTGTGACGTCACATTGAAAATCTTCCTTCCGAAACGAGTGCCATCTGGCAACACTGGCTTTGCTCTTTATTTGAATTTCATAAGCAGCAACCTTCGAGGGGAGAAAATATATAAATTATGCAGGATTTATGCTTTAGATTTCCAAGAAGGAATCAACCCATTGCGACCTGCTTAAAGAATGGTGGCCAGGCAAGTTTCGTTTCTCGGAAAAGAAAAACGGATTCATGCTCGAAGGCAGGTGCGTCGTCCAGGGTTGCAGGCGAAAGTTACGCCAAAAGTGCAAATAAATGTTGGTAGAAGTGGATTTTTTGCGCCGCCCCAACCCACTTCGAATAAAAAGGCTTCACCATGTTAATATTTACGCTTTTACCCAAGATAAATAATAGACTTATTTTTAAATACGTTAAGTATTACTGTTAAAATTGTCTTCAAATAGCTGCCGCACAGAAGGACCTGGGCATCAAATTTGACAAGAAATTCTCCTTTTCTGACCACATCTCGGGGGGGGGAGGTGTTCGAACAAAGTATCTCAGGAATAATAATAATAATGTTTAAATTAAAATAAAGATATTAAATAAAATTAATACTAATTACGATACATAAATTAATATTATATTATTATTACACGAATAGGTAAAAAGACTGTATAACAATAGAGATATAACAAACAGCTCATATTCATTACGTAGCTTACCTGTAGTTAAGATCGGAATAATTTACATAAAAACAAGTGCCCTGGCAATGAAATTAATGGCAAATATATGAATAATTGAATATTTATCGAATAACAAAAATGATGTAACATGTAGTTGGAGAAAAGTAAATTTCTGATTAATATTTTATGCATATTGAGTAGTGGTGTACATAAATCTTCTTTGTAATGTCATTCAAAGCCGTATGATCCCAATATAATCTTTGCCTTCTAAAAAGTTCAAAGAAAATTAATAACCATCGATTATGCAACAAATGCTAATATTTTCATTACTTAATTTTAGTACTTCGTAAATCTTTGGGGGGGGTCCGCACCCCCCCTAAATACGTCATTCTTGTCCTTCAAAGCCATATGATCCCAATATAATCCTTTCTTCCAATAAGTTCAGAGGAAATTATACAACAAAGCTATACGAGTATATTTTCATTATATTTAATTTTCGTACTTAATAAGTCATTCTGGTTGGGGGGGGGGGGGTTCAAACCCCCTAAATACGTCCTTCCTGTTCTTCAAAGCCGTATAATTCCAATATAATCCTTGTCTTCCAATAAGTTCAGAGGAAATTATACAACAAAGTTAAATAATATATTTTTCATTATTTAATTTTAGTACGTGATAAATCTTTGGGGGGGGTCCGGACCCCCTGAACCCCCTATAAATACGTCATTGGTCACTAAGGGTTCCATGCGTATGCTGGGTCTACTCTATTGTTTCACCGAAATAAACAACCTGTCTGCTCTCAGCACTTTCTTACAAATCTTTTGTTTAACGAAAAGGGACTCCGATATCGTCTATAGGATGCCCCTCAAATTTAGAGGGTCATCCGTCCTAAATTTCTTCCTGGCCATTGTTCGACACCGAATTCCATCCACAAAACACTTGCAAAAACACATTCTTCTGAAGATGTTAAATATCCAAACTCCTCACGAGAGACATAGACTGCCCGACCACATATTCCTGCGTAAAATAGTGAATGGCACTATCGGAAGTGACCGCCTTCTTCAGGAAATTCCCTTTCGAGTGCCGCCCAGCTCAACAAGAAGCACTCAACTGTTCGCTTCTCAGAAGCCAAGATTGTGGCTCATCCAGCGTTCATTGTTCCATTAGCCAATGTAATAATCTGACAAGCCAAATAGACATATTTGATAATCTGGCACGTTTTAGAAGACTGTTGGTTTAAAGTATGCGAGTCTCTTAACCAAATGTAAGTTTAGGTCATATTATTATTTTTGTTGTCATTTTCTGTTGTCATTCCAATGTAACATTGCATTTAGAATATTCTATTAAATAAATAAATGTGTTTATTCATGCACAATATGTCCAACACCTTCCTTTGATATTTTTAAAGTCTCAGCTATCTCGATCAACTTCACTTTACGATCATTTAAAATTATTTTGTGGACTTTTTTGATGTTTTCGTCGGTAACAGCCTCTTTGGGGCGTCCACTGCGAGCATCGTCTTTGATGCTCATTTCGCCTCGTTTAAATTTAGCAAACCACTTCTCAACGGTTGATTTTCCTGGTGCAGAGTCCGAATAATGTTTATCAAGCCAAGCCTTGGCTTCAACAGTATTTTTTTTCGCCAAAAAGCAATGTCTTATTGACACACGAATTCTTTTTTATCCATTTTTTGACAATAACAAAAGCTGCTTCACTCACAATGCTATTGTGAGTGAACTAATTATCCGGCAGCTGTGAAATTTATACACGTATCTTTTGAAGGTTAGTACTAAGTAAAAATCACATGGATTTAATTCTAGTAACGCCATCTATGAGTCAGCCTACGAACTTTTCAGCCCAACTGTTATGTAATGTATGGATCGTTAAATTCAAAGATTTCTTTTATCAAGGGATAGTAGCAACGAACAGTAAACTTCCTTGACCACTTCTTTAAGCGAGCCTAACAAATGACAACAGGCTTGAAATTGTTGAATGATGAAAACCACTCATACTTTCTTTCCATTTATTATCTATTTTTCGTGTATTGCCTTCCTCTTTTCTACACATTTCTGTCATAAATTTACTTTGACTAAATCGATACTTAATCTCCAAAAATTTATTTATGGCCTTTTATCTTGTGCTGCCATCTATGCCATCTTTCTTGAAACTCCTTTGCATCTCGTGTCATTGTTGCCAATATGAAATATCTGGTAAAAGCTCTTTTCAAAACAAATAGCCACGCTTATGTTTTGTAAATTAAGTCTTTGGAGTTACCCAATGAGAACATCCCGGTTTAGCGTACGGATAGAAAAGGAGAGAGGAAAAATAGAGCAAATTTAAAGGCACTGGCGTATGCAAGGGGCTGAAGGGGGTGCAGCGCGCTCCGAAATTTTGAGACCAAAACTTCCAAATGAAAAGAGGAAAAGACAGGGAGGGAGAGAGAGAGATAGAGGGGGCAGAGAGCGAGACATGGAGAAAGGACAGCGGAAGAAAATAACATTCCCTTATACATACACCCGCTATGACAACCGAACAAAACATATATCCTTGACACACATGGCAGTATTCATGTTTACCACATGCCTACGCCTGTACCAAACACCATGGACTCTATTCTCCATGATTCCATGAGCTCCTTGTTATTGCGTGAAGTTTGTTGACTTTGCAATTGGCAGGATACAGACACGCTGCATCAAGAGACCGTATAACGTGTGTGTTCATTATTCTAATCCACATCATCACACACAAGACATACCACTAAAATTCATCCCACACCTTACTACTATATCTCTCCATAGATGGCAGTAGCGTTGTTAAAAATTCATGTATTTTTTGCTAAGTCAGTGATGTGTAAAGAATATTTGAATGGCTTATTGCAGAAAGGAACCTGAGTCACATTTTTGAGGTATCGGAGTTAATGGTATTTTTTTGTTTTCCTAGTTACAGACACATCTTTTAGTGCAGAAAGGACGTCAGTCACACGAGGCTATAGCCAAGAAAATGCACAGTGAAAAGTGTACTTTAATGCAGAAAGGTACCTGAGTCACTGACTCGGGTCCTTTTCTGCAATAAACCTAGCTACTCTGTAGCGACGAACACTGGTCCCTTTCCACAGAGAAGGAGAAATAACTTCGTGGAAAATAAAATTGGCAACTCTGAAACAAGTGACGAGCGATTTCCGTAAGAAAAGTGCGTCTGTAGTCGTGGTCTGTAGAGGGTGATATGTATTAGTGCAGAGCGGTGGCAACTGTTATGAGATGGTTTGTTGGTTGTATTACAGATATGCAGGACGAGAGTAGTGTTAGCGACGTGGGTGTTGACAGTCCAAGAAAACGTTGGAAAGGAATTCGACATCCGGAAACATATACCAGAAATGTGATTAGAAGTGCAAGGGTGAATGGACAGGAGTATGTGAACTCCAGGGGTGTTACAACACCTGCGAAAAGAGTGCGGTCGCCGTAAGTGCCCAAAAAAATGTTATGAGCAATTCAACGAAGACGAACAACGTGCAATTTTTGACATATTGTATAGAATGCAAAGTAAAGATGAACAGGATATACATTTCCAGAGAATGATCCATGTTGAAAATGTTAAGACACATCGTCCACGCAAAGAGTTGTTAAGTACCACATACTACTGGCAAGTAGCAAAATACAAGTTTGTCGTGAGGCGTTTTGCAGACTTTATGATGTGTCAGAGAAAAGAATAAGGCGTTTGCGGAAGTTACTGTTAGAGGGTAAAATACCTCATGATATGCGCGCACAGAGCAAAAGTGGGAATATGATTAAGGCTGAGGATATGGAAGCAGTGCACGGACATATCGCGTCTTTTCCAACTAAACGTGGACATTATGCAGACATCAAATACCTACATGAAAACCTGTCAATTCAAAAGATGTACGAACTGCTTTTTTTTAAAAATACCCTACTTCCAGAATAAAATACAGTTTCTACTACAAGTATTTTAAGGAAAATTTTGCGTTTCGTTTCGGGAGGCCACAGGTAGACACGTGTGGTGTCTGTGAAGAACAGACTAACACAACTTTTTCATCTCCACTGTCTCTAGCAGCATACTGCGGGGAGGCGCATTGTGAGTTGCAAAATTAACTATTCATTATGCTGAATATTTGAGCCAACAACGGTACATTTCTTTCTTACACTATCAATATTATACGATTTTCCTTGTTTTATTCGGAATTGTGCAAAAGTGACTCACTTCCCTTTCTGGAATAAGTCATTCATTTAGAATGGAACATATTTAACGTAACTCTTTATTATTTATTTGGAATTTACTTGTACTTATTGCTTTGTTTTAAAATTTTAATTGTGTGCTTACCAACTTTCAGCTAACCACATACCGGGTGGTCCAAAAGTCTCAGAACGGTCACATATCGGGATAAATACAGATCAAATCGGAAAACGAAAAAATACGTGTTTAGTAAATGAAAGAAAGTTATTCAATGATATCACACTTGATTCCCCACCACCGCCCTCTGGCGATTTTAATTATATATATTAAAAAAAAGGTGAAAATTTCATAAAACCCAACAATTTTTCAAAGGGACGTATCTCTGCCCCTAATTGAGCTAGAGTGAGAGCGATTGAAGATTCGGAATCTGCATGTGATCGTATTACCCCCCTCCCTTTCCATATACTCTATTGAAAGGTCTTGACGTGCAGATTCCCGAATATGCATTCGCTTTCACTCTAGCTCAATTACAGGCAGACATACGTCCCTTTGAACATTTTTTGGGTTTTCTGAAATTTTCACTTTTTTTCTTTCTTTTTTTCTTCCAAGAATTTAAAATCTCCATATCTCCGTTCCTAATTGAGCTAGGGGGATGGTTGATAGATAGCTCGTTGGACTCGGAATGAAGTCCTCTTTCCGATTCTACAATACAAAATGGGATTTCCATTTAAAATTTCACAGTTGCCCCCGCCCCACCCCCAGGGGACGGGTTTGGGGAATCAAGTGTGATATCATTGAATAGCTTTCTTTCACTTACTAAACACGTATCTTTTCGTTTTTCGATTCGATGTGTATTTCTCACGATATGTGACCGTCCCGGGACTTTTGGACCACCCGGTATAATTTGTCGACGACATGGTACATTCAAGGCTTGAAAACAGTGTATGAAGTGTAAGTGTGTAAATATGATACTAACAGTAATTTGTTTTTTTTTTAAAGACCGCCACCATCTATCGTGTGGTGGCATCATATTGAATAAAGAACAATAACTTGTTTATTTTTTGCCTAAAAATTCATAAGCTTTAAACAAAATAGTGTATTTGTGAGAATTAGTAGGCTTACATATTTTTCCTTCAAGTGTGAACAGTGAAGTGTGTACCAAAGGAGGGTGTAGTTCCCCCCTCGCACATAATTAATAATTAAAATAAAAATATTTTATATAAGAAATGGGAAGTTACATGTAATTCATGACTCCGACTGCGGGACGGCATGGGTTCGAGTCCGCCTGGGTTTAGTCTCTGGGTTCTCGGCCTGTGTATAGGAGCGGTGGCAACCCACCATCGTGAGGAAATTGGGGAGCTACGAGTGAGTAGCGTAATCCGGTCTGGGAAATCTCCTATAACAGCTGAAGGTTCGACATGCTGACCCCACGTCACAACATTACCGGTTGAAGATCTCCACATCTCTAGGTAGGATTGTGGGAGGGAGATTGGCAGTCGGGAGATAGACCAACCCCCTTCCAGGACTGTAGAGCCACGGGTTATTATTATTATTATTATTATTATTATTATTATTATTATATATATATATATCTTGTAAATAGGAAAATAATAAGTAAATAATTAAATATTTTTCTATGTAAAAATTGTAAATTCACTACATCGGCAAAATCCTAGGAAAAATAAAGAAAAGAATGAATGAGTTTTGTACGTCGCTTTTCTTCCACTTTTGGCTAATCGCGATGAACAAGAAAATTATTAGAGAATGTTGTTGGATATCATTCAAAATTCCCACTTTGATAGGCAAAATAATAGTTTCATATTGAACACACCCAGTTTTGTACCTCGTATGTACAAGGGAAACATCGGAAATGCACAGAAACAGTTATTAATTTTTTTTATTAGCTTCCTACAATGCTTGGATTTAACCTTGAACATGTTCTGTTTATTTCTTTTAGGTAATAATACGAAAGTAAATTGTATATTAATTGTAATAATGCTTATGTAATTTTTATGTTTAATAATAATAATAATGTAATTAAATATATAATTGTAATAATATTTATATTGTGAAATGGGCGTCGCCAGAAATTTTTGCATGGGAAACTTGAATAGTATAAATAATAACAATAAAAAAAATAGATAAAATTTAAAATTGATATAAATATTATAAACTAATAAATAAAAACAAATTTTTATTCAAAATTATTATTATTATTATTACCACATATAGCTAATTAAAGGGAAAATAAATTATTATAATTAAAATTAATTATAATTAAATTATTAAAAATCAAAATAATGAATGAAATTTATCACCGTCCCTTTTGAAGACCGCCAACCTGTAATAAACTCATAAGAAAGTTCAATTTCATTGAATGCCGGTCCCCGTGGTGGAGTGGTTAAACACATCGCACTACGACGCCAGGGGTCCCGGGTTCGAATCCCGGCCTGGGCATGTATGTTTGTTGATGTCCATTCATCAATCTCATCTTATCATGTTATCACTCGTCCTCATCTTCGCATTTTAGCCAGAAGTGGCACAAAAAGCGAAGTAAAATAAACAAAAATCAATCAATCAATCAATCAAGAAGCAATGTTCTAAGGCACTTGCAACAGCAAGGCAACTTAATTTAGTTTTCCTCCAAAAGTGAAATCACTAATACCACTAATACGCCACTGAGGGGCACACCCCCTCCCAAGAAAAGCAGAAAGCTTACGTATTTCGCACTGTGTTCATGATTACGCTCCATTGTATGCTGCAACAAAATTAACATGCTGGTGTTTTCAAACCCGGAGTTCTTTTCCGGACACCCTGTATATTTCAATACGAGACCGAGACCGACCTTCCTCACACACGAGACGAGAAATTGCTAAGTCTTGCCTCGATAAAACCGCCCCTATCTTGTATCATCCATATATCTTTCACAAGGTGCAACGAAAGCGATTTTCTTATTTCGTCGTGGTGGATGTTTTGCACTTGCAAATGACGTCAGAGGAGAATACGCACGAGATAAATAGGTCAATGTGGCACAACTTCTATGTTTTTCTCATCTTCTGACCTTGCTACTGAGCGACAACGTAAGCAATGATGCATTCTGCCATCGAACATGCGGAAATCCTTTTTCATTTTTTTCTACTTTCTTAGAGCGTGGGCTGAAAAAACGCACTGAGAGATGGCGCTGCGACCTTGATTGTGAACAAGCGCCAAAAGATTGATAACCAATGTGATGTAACTGTGTATCATTCATGATTTTACAGGACAAAAACACATTGCTTCAAGCCTAATTCCTGGTTGAATGATTTGGTGGTACTCGAGAGTATGTTTGTGCTATTTCCGGGAAATAGCTGTTATATCTGTTTGCTTTTCTTCAATGCATGCATGGGTTGGCTATGGATGGATAAATGCCTTAACTTCCAAGGCTTGGAGCAGTGGTTCCCAACCTATTTCCTATCACGACCACCTTTTACCACATCCTCTTGCCAGCGACCCCCACATGTAACTTCTGGTTTGTAATAAGTAGAGCCTGGAAGTTCAGGCATTTATTTTCTTTAAAATAGGCAGGCAAAAAGGCATTTATAATGTGGAAAATAGGCACTGAAAATGAAAACAAGGCAAAATAAACCAAAAAAAGGCACATTTGGAAGTCGCTTACATTTATCTATAAAATCTGGCAAAATGTTAAAATCTACATTGGGAAGAGCATTTCAATTTTCTTCGT
The DNA here is from genome assembly GCF_977018435.1 of Lepisma saccharinum. Lineage (NCBI taxonomy): Eukaryota > Metazoa > Arthropoda > Insecta > Zygentoma > Lepismatidae > Lepisma > Lepisma saccharinum. The sequence continues at coordinate 25,519,982 of NC_139251.1, read as the reverse complement.
CTTAATTGCACATAACTACAAGGTGTTTTTTTAAGTTCTCAACATTCATTGATAGTCATCCGTCAGAGAGAATGTTTTTCATAATAGAAAATGATCTTTCTACTTCGACAGAAGTTATTGGAGCATACAGAAAACAAGCTAATGTAGTGGGACTCATTTCGGTAACAGCATTTTCACCTTTTAGAATATCACAAATTGTTTTCAATTGTTTCAGGTCCTCATTTGCACTTACTACCCGTTTGCACTTTTCCGCAACAGCTGACCCCTTTTCTCCTGGCACTTCCATCATCTGCTGCATAGATTCCTCGAAGATTTTCATGGATGCTATAAGAGTCTCGCCTCTTTTCTCTAGCTTTGAAATTTTCTCTGGCAATGCACCATAATGTGCAAAAATAAACGACAGTTCATTCTTCAGTTCTGAATAGCATAGGAGTTTTTTCACTTCACGAATTGAAGCCGCTTCATTTTCTGGAAGAGCATCGATCACTTCACTGATTTTTTCAAGGTTGTTAGCATAATATATAGGTTCCCCATCTCATCAATACTGGTTGCGGAGGTAAACTAAGCTCAGGCGCAACTTCCTAAAATTTTCAGGTTCGAGAGGGAGACTTCAGAAATATCTTCTTTGTATTCGAAATCAACCTGTCTATTTCTGGGTGCAACACTCTAACTTCTTCGGCGATTCTGTGCATTGCGTGGGCTACACATGTGATATGAAGCATGTTCGGGAAGAGAATGTTCAATGCTATGGCAGCCTTCTTCATATAGGGAGCTGCATCACTGATAAAAAGTAACACGTCATCATGATGTACACCATCTGGCCAGAGCAGAAGTAGGGAATTTGAGAATAACTGAGCTATTGAAGAACCATTGGCTCTCTCTAGTTGTTCTGACGTGAGAAGAAATGACGAGGATTCTCCGCATGTTGGTTCCATAGTTCCTATGATGACGTTGGCTATGTAGCGTCCCATAGCGTCAGTAGTTTCATCTATTGAAATCCAGATCTTTTTTTCCACCAACTTCAGCACGAATTCTTTGCAGAGCTTCTTCGTAGCAGACGCTTAAATATGTTTTCCGCAGCGTAGATTCCGACGGCACCGTTTCTTTAGTGTATTTCTCCAAGAATTTCCTCAGTGACTTGTTTTCCACTTTCCAGAAAGGTATTCCTGCTTGCATGAAAGCTTTGCACAGTTCAAGAGAAAACAGATTGCCTGTTGGATCAAGTGCCCACTGTTGAAATTAGGGATATCTTCTTCTGTCCGATCATTTTAGCAGCTGCAGATTTATGTTTTGCTGTTGACACATGCTGAGATATAAAGTATTTTTTCTCATGGTTGATTGTTTTTTAACATATCTTGCACAGAAGAATAGTACCGTCTCTCGAAAATGTGCTTTCACCAAATTCACGCACGTAACCATGTAACTTACCACTTAATGGCACACTAAATTTCGGCATGATGACAACTACACGATCCTTTCCCTCCAAAGTGCAGAACTAAACTAAAAATAGAGAACTTGATTTTGGAATCCATGCAAAGGCCCTTGGGAATTAGTGCTGTTTCTTGTCAATAACCTCCTGACACGGACGCTGGACATGATGACGTAATTGTGCAGGTGTTCTGCAACAGGTATTCATCAGTCAATCATGCACAAGGAAATGTTAACGGAAAGAAAATATCCTAAATCAGCATGAAATACTTTTTTCTCACACTTTTCTCCTTCAGCAATGTTGAAACATACCTGAGTTAAATATTACTTTAATAAGGCGAAAATTATTCACATAATAAACGGAAGAAAAATAAATGCCAACAACGTTTTTTGGGAGAAAAATAATTTATCCTACACATTTTTTTAAAATAAATTGTCAAATTTCATTGAAAAAGGCAAAAAAAAGGCATTATAATTAAAAATAGGCAGTGGGGTCCCAAATAGGCAAAATAGGCAAAATGAAAAGGCTTCTAAAACATTCGAAACAACATACAAAACGTATATTCGGAAAAAGTTTATCAATGTATGCAGTAGATAAAAAGAGGCATTTTGCCAAACTTCCGGGCTCTAGTAATAAGCGTTTATGTGTGTAAGCACATATATAACTCTGCGAAGAACAACAAAGGATCCCAAACGAAACCAATCCTTTTCCAATTGTTGAGGAAATCATTTCTCCATTGTTGATTTATTAACAAACACAGGACAGCTATTGCGAATTGGTGCTTAGCTTTTACAGGAATCCAATCCCCAGCTAGCTGAATGTTTTACCTCTGAAACATGGCTGCTTCAGCTGGCTTATCTGGCCGACATCTTCACTCATCTACATGATTTAAATTTGACCTTGCAAGGACGGGACAAAACCATTTTATTTGTTCGAGACAAAGTAAATGCTTTTCAGAAGAAATTAGGAGTTTGGACATCCAGAGTAAAAACCCACAATTTTGACATTTTTCCTCTGACTCAAGACTTTATTTCAACTTGCGATTATTCTTTTGACATGAAGACGCTGTCCAGTTTAATGTGCAAACATCTAGAAGGGCTTCAAGAAAATATGGTAGAATATATTTCCTTTGATGAAAATGCCGGTTAAAGATGAAGAGGCCATCAACTTCTTGACGAACTGACAGAATTATCGCGCGACAAATCTTTGCAACTGGCATTCTATAATGAAGACCTGGACAAGTTCTGGCTGAAGAGGAGAGAAGAATATCCCGGTGTGGTATCTGCTTCTATAAAAATCATAATTCCCTTTGAGTAGTGTAATTGGCTATAATACTGGGACGAGAAAGTATGAACCCCCCTCAGGCAGATTTGGCTACACTTAAAACTAGCTCAACATGCCCATATGAGTTTTTTGCTCAAGTGTGGCACCCTGTCTAATCCAAGATTTTTGTAAAAATGCCCTCGGGAATTTCCCGTGAAAGTATGACCCCCCTCAGATTGATTTGGCTACACTTATAAAAGGCACTTCTGTGAGATTGTTGTCCATAAATTTGTTAAAAATATGCCCCTCTTGATATTTTTTTGGATACCCTTAAAACTAAGCCAAAAAGTCACCCACACACACCCACACCCACCCACACCCACCCTTATTTACTTCCGGTCCACTTCCGGTTTAAGTTCAATTGGGCACCAGGCCCAACTTGCATATCTAGTACAAAGACAATGTAATATGCAGAGGCCCTCTAGAATTGCTCTGTGACTCTCTCATTTCTTACATCATAAACATATGATTTTTCACCTATAAGGATAACACTACATATGGTGTCATCGGGGAGTGTATCATGGAATTCACAGATAATTTTAATGTTTGTCCTGTCATTAACCACAACTTGTTTCCTTTTTGAGGTGTTGATGACAAACATGGGTCTCTGTGCTTTGAATTCATCTGGTGTGTAATACATGTCAGTATTGCCAGTAGTGACCCTTTTGTATGCTGTAAATGCTTCATATAATTTGAGGAAATCATCCTTGGACATGTCTAAATTATAATTTTCTCTAGGGAATACCTCATTTCTGCCATTTTTAAGATATATGTTCTTGATGTTGCAGCTATCAAATTTACTTGCATTTTTTTTCCTGATTATTGTGTCTTCCAGTCTGAAACAGTACCACCACAAAATCTGGCATGTCATATTGTATACTGGAGAATGAATTTGTAGCATCAAACTCATAATAGGTACCAGTGGCAGGCTTCTGTACACATTGATATGTATAAAATTGTAAAGGAATCAGTGGATTTTTTAGGATATCAGCTTTGTATTTAAGAGCATAACTGGCTTCATATTCAACAACTGGTATTCTTAGCTCCATAGTCTGAATAAAGCACTTGCCCTCATCAGGTAGGGTATTAGGCAGAGCTTGCCCGGTAGAGTTTAATGTACTGTACCTCATCAAAGCATTGTTATCATTGGCAGCTCTTCTAAATGTGATTCTTAAACCACCCTTCCACATAATATCTTTGTAATCTGAGAAGAATCCTGGCAACAGGCGCATGGGAAACAGTACTGTGTGGCTCTTGGATAATATTTTATCACCAGCCTCAAATCCACCTATTTTGTAGTAAGAAGCCTCGGTTTTGGATAATTTTAGTGTGGCCAAAGCTGTAGAGGTAATGCCGGGGTAATCTACTCTGTTTATAACAACACCATGTTCTCTGATCTCAATTTCAGAGAACAGATGTGGCACAAAATTGTCTACCAATCTTATATTTGAATTTGCCGGATAATCTGTACCATCGAGCTTTACAACATCAAATTTGATGTATAGATCTGGTCTGTGAGGGTGTATAAAGCCATCCCCTACATCAAGATCAACCTCAATCTCTGTGTTGGGTTGATTTAAATTTGCAAATGTCCTCCTGTTTGGGGGGAATGATTGTAGCTCATAACTCTCAATATTTTCCATTTTTTTTGTATGTATTTTTATTTAAATATTAATTTCTATGATAGCAGTTGTTGTGGCTCCAGCAAAATCAACTAATTCTTATTTTTCATTAGTAACCATCAACTCAATATAATCTATTCTATTATGGCATACAGGAAAATATAATGTTGGTGATGGAGTGTAGATGATGGGCTCCATGAATTCAGAGTTAGGTTTGAATGTTTCAATGATGCCAGTTTGTTTGTGAGTGCCTATGCCATTTGATTTGGTGATCATACCCTCGGCCACATTACAGTGAATATTTAGAGTCTCTATGGTTAAGAATTTAGGTATATTAATAGCAGTGTGTTTGATGGCTGGTTCAAGTTTTGTGTTGTTCTCAAAGCCTAACAGCTCTCCTATAGTACCCAGATCCACTGTTTCTGTAGCAGATACAATCTCTACTCTGTGAGTGACAGAATTTTGAGTTAAAACTATACCTCTGGGTAACTGAGCATTTAGAGTAGATAGATTATATTGCCCTGGAGTAATGACAATTTTTTCATCCCCAACTGCAATTGTGTTGTTGTGGTGTGTAATATTAGGGATCAAGTACATGCCATAAAATGCTCTGAGAGCTATTGTTTTGGGATACACTATATCATCATGTAATCTAAGTTTCAATATTGAATTTTGGCTGGTGAGATGGAATACCCCATGATGTTTTAAATACCACAAGGTTTTTTGAAAATCTTCAATTGATGGTTTATTTATTTGAGACAGATATCTAAGAACAGATAAACACAGATGTCCACAATTAACATCTTTGAAATTTTGAACACGGGCATTATTGTAATAAAGATTAGTTGATTTTAGATATTTTACTATAATTTCAGGTGGAATACCTCCAAATGAATCAAACACAAATGCCTCATCTTTTAAATATTTAAGATAACAGATCCAGTGAGTGCCCTGATTTTTGTACTTATCCAAATTAACTATGCCACACTCTTTGTTGAGTGGTTGTTCTGGTAAAGAATGAGACATGTACACACCTCTAAAATTTTTGATGCCCAGTGGCTTGATTAAAGCTTCAATATCTTGGTTTGTAAGCGGCTCTTGTTTTTTTTAAACTTATTCATGGCTCTCTTAATACCTTTGCCTTGTTTCTCCATGGCCAGATTATGGCGCTTCAATTCATCTAATTCTGCCTTATTCTTTTTGGCATCTATTACTGTTTTTGCTATAGCAGCTGATCCCCCAGCCAAGCTCCCAACAGCACCAAGTGCTGCTAAGATGGCCGGGATAGTAAAAATAAATCCACCCACATGTGATTTTTTTCTAGATTGCTGTAATTTTTTTAATTGGGGGGTACTAAGTAATAATTTCATACCATGGCCCTTGGCAAGACAAGAGCTTTTTTCTTGCGCTGCTTTTTGGTTAAAAGACTATCAATAGTTTTAAGAGATTTAAGGCCTGCATAAGGTATCTGATACATAACACCCTTGGCCTTCATCCTAGGTTTATTATTTACATATTCACAAACCCCACCCCAGTTTTTGTTTGGTGCTCATAGCTATGGTGGTTCCCAATGCTGCTATTCTTTCACTTAAAGAAGCATCTTTACTTACAAATCTACCAAATGCAGCCTCTTCTAATTTCTTGTCTGCAACATGTCTCTTGTCAAGATCAGAATGTGTGTTGTATGCTATGTCATGGTCTCTACAAGCAGCATCTAGGGGATTAACATCAGGGTCCCCTCTGTTTAATCTATGGTCTAGTTTTGTGCCTGGACCACAATACTGATAGCCTGGAATGTGTAGTTCAAATGGCAGCTTGTTTATGATGTCATTAACCAACCCCCGACCCTCAGAGATATTCCAAAATTTAGGTGGTAGAGTATTAATAATTTTTATAAGATATCCAATCCCCTTAGTGTCATTCACTATAAAATTAGACAATTTAGTGCTTATCATGTCCATAATTCCAACCTTTTCATTGTAAAAATTGTGGTTGCCAGCATTTTCCTCCCCAGCTATCACCAGCAACCTATCTACAAGTTTCCTGACATCATCAACCCACACAAATTCTTTAGGCAGGGTGTTGTATTGTTTGATTCCACTACCTGTCTTGATTTGTGACCATATGGGCTTGATTAAGTTGTTGTATTTTGCTCCACTGCTAGACTTGACTCTTTTTTGTGTGGGATCATTGTTCTGGTATAGAGCATCTGATTTTATTAATATTTCTTTGTAGTGCTCATAATCTTGATCTGTATAGTTGCCAGGCCTTTTCCTAGTCATCAGTTCCCACAACCCAGGTGTGCCGGGATATTTAACAAAACCACCTTTATCTCCAAGATGAGATTCTGAATATACAATGAGATCATCTCCCATAAATGTTACTCTGAAATTGCCAATTCTATGTATGATCCTACCATTTACCAGTATTGGCTTTCCTTGTCATATCAATTGTGACAAACCCATAACTGTCCTGGTTCCAGCACCTACTGCAAAACTTGGAAAAATCATTGTAGCTCAAGTCCCCACCTACATATTCATCATGTATGTGTTTGAGGTTGGTATGATCTTGATGAAACAACATATAAAATTGCTGTTGTCTCGGATCAGCTGCTTTGGAATTTTAGAAAAAGTCTGTGCAAGGTAGAAGCAATCTATGTTTTTGTGTCGGCCCTGTGTAAAGAAATTTCTAACCTTGTTTTGATTATCCAGTATAATGTCATCAAACACAACAACAGAATTATCAAGACATTCATGGAGTGGCTTAACATCTGATTCAAAAGTGGCTATATCCAGTCCATTATATAGCTTCATCAGCTGCTGATATTTTAATTGTTCCAAGCTCTTAGAGAAAACATACAAGTGTCTGTTTTTCCAATCTAACCAGTTGGGTGCCAATAAAAAATTATCAATCATTAGTGTAGTTTTACCACAAGCCGATGGCCCAACAATAAGACATCTAATATTATCAGGCAGCAGCATTCCATTTCTCTTATTCTGCTGTTCAGGCTCTGGCAGCCTCTTTATAACATCCCAGGTGCTCATAGTATCACTTTGTTTGCCTCGATCCAGCTGTGTTCTGGGAGTCCTAGCCATTTCACCAGTATCTTGTTGCCTTTTCTGCGGATGATTTTTTCTATGAGATATGTGTCAGGCTGCTTAGTTTTGCTGAGTTCTTCTTCATAAAACCTGCCTTTGAGAATTTCTCCTCGGTGATCTTTTATTATATATGTGTTAAGGGTCCCAGGTTTAACTTGAACCACTGTAAATAATTCAGTGCTCCAGTTTCTGGTAAAGCCTCTTTTGAATAAGTGCTTATATTTGCTGATTCTTACTTGATCACCCACCTTGTATTTGGCTTTTCTTGTTGTTGGCTGGTATCTAGGATAATAAACAGTACTGATCAATTTTTGCTCATCAGATGAAGTTACCTCAGAGGGCTTCATGTTGATTGTGGAATGGACCGAGTTGTTATATTTATGTAGAAGTTCTGGAAGAATATTAAGCCATTTATAATTACCTTGAAGGGTAAATTGTTTATACATATGATTTTTTAGGGTTTTGTTGAATCTCTCTACAATTGAGGCCTTGAGATCACTGTAACTCGAGTAATGTTGTATTGACAGAATTATAGAATTCTTTGCCATTATCTGTTTGCAAATAGCGCGGTGATCTTCCACTCTGATTGATGATTGTCCTGAAGGCTTCTGTAACACATGCTCCAGTCTTGGATTTGAGTGGCACAGCCCAGGCAAATTTTGAAAATGTATCTATGACAGTGAGTAGATACTTGTAGGCCTTGTTGATTTTGTCTAAGTTTTTCAGCTTTCCACTTGCCATTTCCACCAAGTCGCACTGCCATAAATCATCTATGCCTTTTGTAATCACTGGCAGTCTCTTATAATTATGTCTGGCTTGTCTGTGTAATTCATCAACAATAATTTGTCTAGACATGGTATGTAAACAAGAATATTGCAACTATAGGGTGTTCAGCAGCTGATACTACAGGATTTTCTAAATACAGTTTGTCTCCTATTTGTATATTAAATTCCAGAGAGCCATCATCTTCAGCATAAGATGTTTCTAATGTATTGGGGTCTGTAAAATCCTCTAACTCTACACTGGTGACCTTTGCTTTGTTATCAGCATTTGTTATTGATAAGGTAGGGTAGTGGTGTGCCTGTGGTTGTAGCCAATATTTGATCTTGATTGGTCTAAGTGTGCCCCCAACAAAAAACTGGTAATAAAATTGTGCAGGGGACAGCATATATATTTTGCCTCCTGGTGTAAATGGTGAATCATATTCCTTGTTGGGGATACTGTACAATTCAAGAATTACTGTATGTTTAGGATTCTCGATTAGGCCAGTTATTTCTTTTTCTGCTGTAAGCAATCTGCTTATTACAGATTCAAGGTGCTCATTGATAGTCCTAACAACATCATCATGGCCTGGCTTGATCTTTATGTCCACAACAAGTTTCTTGTATTGTTGCACAATTTCTTGTAGCTGGGTGGCAAAAACAGACAAAGCATTTGCTTGATTGGATTCCATGGTCCCTAGCTGTTGCTTGATATTAGCTACAATTTGCTGTAAATTGTCAACAACTGCCAATTTTGAATTTTGAGCAGTAAGATCATGGACTTGTCTTCTGATATCCTCAAACAGGGCATGCCGTTCATTAATATATTGATTAGTTGGTAGAGTGGCCACTGTCTGAGTAAGTTGTTTGATCTCTGTTTGGATATTCTTGATATCTTCTGATTTCAATATGCGATTCACTGCTCTCTTAATATTTTTAAGTTCCTGTGATGTAGGCAGATTTGATACAGTATTCTGCAAAGATTCAAGTGCCAATTTCACATCATTTAATTCAGAAGCATCAACCACACCACGCATAGCATCTTGGAGCAGGGCTATATCTGCCTGAGTAGGTGTTGATTGTTGTAAAATTTCAAGTTTTGTTTGGATATCATCGATCAAGTGATGAAAATGATATAGCTCAGATTCAGTGTTGAGGTTTTCAAGTTTTGTGATCTGTTGCTGGACACTGACAAGGGTATCTACAATACCAGGCAAGCGGGATTCTAGAGATTCTTGTACATTTGTCAAATCACTTTGCACTGCTGCTATTGTACCCTCAAGATGGGTTATGGTACTTTGAATTTTTCCAAAATCTTCATATGTTTCAAGTTGCAGCTTAATATTGGCAACACTCCGAGTTATTGCACTCAAAGCATCAGAAGATGGCAAGTTGTTCATAAAATTTTCAAGTGTCTCAATTTTTTCTTTAACCTCGGCTATGGCATTGTTCAGAGGGTCCAGATTAGGTATCTGTAGTGATTGAATCTGTTCCTTTAGAGTGGAAATCACTAGATCAAAATCTTCTTGTGATTTTATGCTTTTGACATTTGTTTGGAGCTGTGTCTGGACATTATTTATCTGCTCTTCCAATTGTTGTTTCAATTGCTCAGAGTTGGTGGCCTGGGTCTTAAATTTGGCTTGAAGAGCTGCTACAGCTTCCTCTAAATTTTGAAAATTATCCAATGTAGCCAAATCAGTATATTTCTGAAGCAGCAATTTGAGTTCAGAATCAATTTTAAGAAGAGGGTCCATGCATTGTGATTGTAAATTTGTAATTTCTAGTTGAAGACTGGCATTGAGTGTGGTTTGTAAAGCTTGTAAATCACTTCTTAATTTTTTCACTCTGACATCAAGCATCAGAATCTCATCACTGTGATCTTCATGCCTTGTATGGCCAAATATATCATTAGGCATTTTTGTTTTAGTGGTTATTTATTATTGAATATCTAATTCTTAATTCTACAAAAAGGTATAAGCTTGTCATAGGATCCCGGGACCTCAATATATAAGCAGTCACCAGCAGAAACAGTATATACAGTGCCAGAAATCATGTTTGAGTGCTTTATTCTATAAATATTTCTCCCTATTGAAATCTTGACATTACCCTCGGGGGTTGTAATAAATTGCAATTGACCACCTACAGGTAATTGGTAATGATTTAAATTATTGTTAAATATGTACAATGTTTTACCTGTTTTATCATCAACATCTGTAAGTATGCTGTTCAGATGAATAATTAACAAACCACTTAGTTTAGATATTATATCAGAAGAGGGTTGTGGTGTTGGCAGGTCCATAATAGCCTGTTTTTTGAACCCAAATAAGTTCATAGGCATGTTTATTTATTTCAAATCATGCTCTGTAATTGGGCATTGTTTGCCACTTTTCAAATCACAATGACCCCATGGTAAAGTATGTATGCCACATGATAAAATGCATCTCTTATCATCATGTGGGTCCAGAGCCACTTTTCTTACAACATTTGTAGTCAACAAGTGATCGACACTCTGAATTCTGCATTCTGATGTTCTGATTGTGCTACATGATTTGAGGCAATTTTTGTAATTTTCAAATTCAAGCTCTTTGTCAACAGTTACTCTGCCAATGCCCTTGGCCTTTTTGGCAACAGCGCCACTACATGTTTCAAAACTGTACATCTTGGCTCTTAACCCAGCAAATGCCACAATAACATCACCAAGTGTCTCATCTTTTAACTTGCCAGGCACCTTTTTGTTGTGGTGTTGAATCTCTGTATGTTCAGTGGTATCAAAATATTTAAACAATTCAGGCTGTGCCATATCTTGATAAACATCTTCTGTTTGAATATCAAGAACAAAACTATCTGTGTCCATGTACATCAGTTTTACACGATCCTTATAAAAAGGCTTCAACACATTATAAAACAATTTTAACATGTGTAATTTGGCCAATTCCAATATCACAGCCCCTACATAAATAGGCTTATCAAACTTAATCTTTGTTTTTTTCATGTTGAAAAGTGCCATATGCTCATCATAAATTCTTCTGTAATTGAAGTTGGACTTTGCTATCAATTTTTTGCTCCGGCTGGGGTCAGTAATTAATTTAACATCAGTATGTTTTCTGACATTTTCTATGGTTTTGCCATACACAGAATTGACCATCAATTTAAACAAAGATTTATCAAATTGGCTCATTGCAGATGTTCGAAGCACTGTGTTTGTATCAATATATGGATTCAACCATCTTGAGTGCCTGAACCTCAAAACTTTGCCAACTTTGGTCACTTGAACACCATGATGCATCAGGAACTGGAGGTTTTTGTAATATATGACATAATCCTGTTTTGGCTCTAGAGTCATCATCAATTTCTTCTGTTTAGAGCCAGGTGAACACTTAACCTCAGGAATTGGGGGCAGATCAGAAAATGTGTTGTGTAAATCATCAGGAATTGTCAGATCAACTTCTAAGAACAGCCCATAGTCATTGCCATCAAAATCCTGAAGATCTTCAATGTTGAAATCTTCAAACCACTCAAGCCCTGCATATGGCAATTTATCCATCATAGCATAACCATACAGGCTGTTTGCATCCACATAAAGTATATAATTTGATGGCAGTGCTGGGTCATAATCGGGAATATACTTGTTATTTGCTCTGGCATATCTCTGAGAACATTGAACCATGCCTCCTCTTATACATTGTTCCATAAACAGATACATATCTTGATCTTGGATCAGATCCAACTGCATTTTAGTGTTTAAAAACATTGCAGACCATGCTAGGCCTGGAGCACTGTAAAAATACATTGGATCCAGCTTATAATTTTCCATGGAAGATTTTCTAAATGCCTGAAGTATATCAGCTAAGAGAGTGACATCGAGTTTTAAATATGCCTTGTGATAATCACCAAATGTCTGGCATTTTAAATTGTTCCACATCAACTGGGCATGGTGATAATCATCATCAGTGATTCCAGATGCTCTGATTTTGCTGTAAAACTCTTGTTGTGGTGGCAGAGAACACTCATCAAATTTAGAAAAATCTGTAACATAATCATATGGGTATACACCCTTCCGCCTAATTAATTTCAGGTCCTGATTTGGAAACAAAGCACATGTCATTTTGAATTGATCATCAGATAATTGACTGGCCAGTGTAGCCAGGCTAGCCGATAAAATTCTGTATGAATCAAGAAATCTTAAGTGAAAAAGAACACCATTAACTTTAATTTTCTTGCTAATAGCAATATATTTCTCATTATTTTCTGCTAAAATATTTAAATTCTGCTTGTCAAACCCCTCGTACCTGATCAGATGATGGAAATCATAATTGGATGCACCATGGCAAAATATAGGGACAAATTTTGGTCTCTGGATCTTAATATTACAGCTATTACACAGGGCCATTAAGAATTTACCATCTGTATGGGAATGGTGATGCCCCTTGATATTTGTATCTGAAAATTCAGAATCACAAACCGGGCATTTTTCTGCATTATTGAAATCTTCAATCTGATCCTCTGTTAAAGGCAACATAGGTTTTGATTTTAATAAGATATTAGATGCTATGTCATGGCACTCATTTTCTATTGTATGTGCAAATTCTTTGATGGCATCTGCTCCCATGTATAAATATTCTTTACTAACCACACCATCCTGTACAATCACATAATAAAAACTAGAAGGTTCATGTAGCTGGTATGATGTACTTGAAGATTCATCAGGATCTGGGCTGCAGAATGCAAGGGGTTTGAATTTTGATTCAAAATCACAGACTATATATGCTGGGTGTTCCAACAAGGCTTCAAATTTTTTGAATTTGGCATTTTCACTTGGATTAGGCATAAGCATATGAACAGGTTTATGATTGCCACAGTATTTCAGATGCTCAATTAACTTGTTTTTAGCAATTTCTGTATTCACTTCCCGAACCCCATTCACCATTTTTCTACCATCAAATACAGTTAAACATCTTCTACACAACTTGAATATTGTCTTAGATTTGTCTAGTTGTGTTCTAATTAAAGCTTCAAGATTATGTATCAGAGTGTAATGGTGTGTGTCATCCCCTTCAATTAAGAGCAGATCAATCGGAACAGCAGAATCATCATCAAGTGTACTGATTCTGAGAGGATCTATCAAGCAATTGCCACGGCCAGTAGAACAAATAAATACATTAATAGATAATTGTTTACCATTGATATCCCTGGCCTTTTTTTTCAAATTTATCAATATTCTGAACTGACATTGGATATTTTAAGCCCTCCATTGCTTCATCAAAATTGTGTTCATATTGTTTATAATAACTTATTCTCTCAGGATGATCTAAAACTGGAAACAAAGCAGCTAAAATACACCACAGAAAGCATTTCTCATCATTATTTTTTATGTTAACCACGGCTTTTTTGTTTTTAATATTATCAGGTAAAGACACATATGTAGATCCTTGTAATGGGTTGAATTCAGAAATATTAACATAGAGCTTGTGTGGAGTTCCGCATAGGCTGCATCCTGATTCTTTTGCTGCAAATTCAGAGTGTTTAATATTCAATTGATCTATCAAACTGCTTATTATTTTGTCTGAATTTGTATTTGAATATATAGCTACAGTTTCTGTTATGTGGGGCTGTGTAAATTTGGTGCCATTTGGTTTCTTATATTGTGTAAACAATTTGAGGGACAGCTTATAAGAGCCATTTTGTGCATTTAGAATTGCCTGCACATCAGGATTTATACTGTTCAAAAATTTCTTAATGTCACATCTTGGCTCTGATACAAAACGGTGATCCCTAAGTTGGCCATTAAAACTGCTATGGATGGGTTCATAGCGTGGCTGCTTTGCCGGTCTAGCATTAACAGGTGTTTCATGCTTCCTTTTCAGACCAGATGTAGATGGTTGTGGGGGCAATGTTGATGACTGTACAGAACAAGTACCTTTATGTTTATATAAGAAATATTCCAGACTATATTTTCTATGGCATTTAGGGCATATTTTTGTGGGAGTTCTGCATTTGTCTGGATTACAATTCTTTTGATGCTTAGCCCAATTGGGGCTGGATATATTCTTTTTGCATTGATTACAATGTTTTTGATTTGGCATTTTTATTATTGGTTTATTATATATATTTCTTGGGATTCAAATCAAAATTCTATGCTTAATAAAAAAGATCAGTTGGGTTCAGCAGTGTGCTTTGTATATTTAGTGTGTGTGTGTGTGTGTATGTGTGTTAATATTTTTGGCTTTGGTATTTATATAAAATTTCTTGGGGTTCAAATCAAAACTCTATACTTAATAAACCTATGACAGGTTCTATAAAGCTGATAGCCTACATGCACAAAGGTAGAATAAGTACAGAAGCACTGCCCTAGCACAAATGCATGTCTACACAGGCATGTCCTAGAAAAACAATAACCTAATACCATGTGTCATGTATAACAAACTGGGGCAGATATAAACCTGACTCCAAATATGAGTGGATTACAACAAACAAGCAAGATGTGTCAAATATCAGACCTGTATGAGGAGCAATGCAACAACACATCTGTACTCCTCAGCCACTCTCACAATACTAACTGATATGTAATGCAAAAGCTCTTGCATCATAATTTGTTGCATAATATTGGGTAATAATTTGTTGCACAACATAATGCAAAAGCTCTTGCATCATAATATTGGATAATAATTTGTTGCACAACATGATGCAATAGAAATAAACCAGAAGTAAACAGGTGTGTGTGTGTGTGTGTGTGTGTGTGTGGGTGGGTGTATGTGGGTGGGTGTGGGTGTGTGTGGGTGACTTTTTGGCTTAGTTTTAAGTGTATCCAAAAAAAATATCAAGAGGGGCATATTTTTAACAAATTTATGGACAACAATCTCACAGAAGTGCCTTTTATAAGTGTAGGCAAATCAATCTGAGGGGGGTCATACTTTCACGGGAAATTCCCGAGGGCATTTTTACAAAAATCTTGGATTAGACAGGGTGCCACACTTGAGCAAAAAACTCATATGGGCATGTTGAGCTAGTTTTAAGTGTAGCCAAATCTGCCTGAGGGGGGTTCATACTTTCTCGTCCCAGTATTATAGCCAATTACACTACTCCTTTGCTACATCGTATCTGTGAGAAAGTGGTTTCTCTTCCATGGTAAGCATTAAAACAAAGACCAGAAACCGCTTGTCAGTTGGGAATGACTTAATAATGTGCGTCACGAAAATTGATTGATTTCATTTAGTTTATTTTACTTCGTGTTTTGTGCCTTTTGGCTAATTTGCGAAGATGAGGATGAGTGATGAAATTGATGAATGGACACTCACAAACAACCAAGCCCGAGCGGGAATCGAACCCGGGACACTTGGCGTCGCGTCACGAAAATTGAACCGGACATTGCCGCACTAGTGAAACCACACCAGGCTCAGGTTTCACACTAGCCTTCATTTTGCATTGTATTTCAATATGCAGTTTTAGTTTTATTTGTATTTTTCTTGTATTTCAATATGCAGTTCTCACTAGTTTCATACCTCTTTTATTTGAATTGTTTTTTAAACGATTCTTCATCTGTTAAAAAAAATGTTTAATATTATTTTCTATATTTAACCATAAGTATAGAAATAAAAATGTGTCTATCAAAATAAATTCAAAATAATTTAAAAAAATATTTTTCCCGCTACTAGACCCTAATTACATTTATTTTTTTCGCCTCCTTTCGCGACCCCCATGAAATCCTCTCGCGACCCGCAGGTTGAGAAAGCCTGCCTTAGAGAATCGGTCATGTACTTATATCGTATTTAGTGGGTACACAAAAACGAACGAATCGTAATAATTTCTGTCATGCTAAATAAGCATGTTCTAGTCTTCATGTTCAAGAACTTCATCTCCATTCTCCGTTAAGCGCCTGGCACACCATCAAATGAATCACGAACAAGTCGTTGAATTGAACGCTTGAAAGGAAATGACGTCAGAGACCACGTCATTTTCCCTATTGGAACTGTTCAATTCAAGCCTGACTGTCGACCAATCAAAGCTCATGCTATTGAAATCGATTATCGGAAAGAAGCATCGAGGTACAGAATGCTATTTATTTCTATTCTGTGGAAAGTGTAAACACGTGTTTGTGACATGCGAGAAAGAAAAGGCGGATCGGTAGAACATTGTGTATTTATTTAATCTCAATTATACAAAAAAGAATAATGAATATTTCTACAGCAGTGGGTAATGTGATAATAAAATATATTCGACAAGACAACCAACGGTGATCGTAACTTGAAGTTTAGATAAACACAATGTGTGTGTACCTAGGTATATCTGTGGAAATGAGAATTTTACAAAATTATTTTGTTGTGTTCACATTGTGTCTCTGGAGTCTCAGATTACATTTAGACTATTATTATCTAGGAAATACATGCTGTAAAAAAATAAACAAGTTGTCACAGTCAGATTTATCGTCGACCTGCCTCATCATTATTATTATTCTAATCATTAGCCGTGAAAAATGTGTTTAATCAAGGTGTTGAGTGTTTTTATTTGTATGTATATATATTTGATCTGCCAAGCCAACGGGAGAAAGAAAAGGGAGTCGCGAGTCTGACGGGCGAGCACCAGAAAGGTCACGTTTTGCGTCTGAAACTTAGGAAATTCGACCTTAACGACAACCATTCAAATATATCGGGTTCTAGCAGCCGGACTGAAGTGAAACTTTTACCAGCGCAGCAACATGTATGCAAGGACGGATGTGTGGAGATTCGTCGCAATCAAGCAAGAATTACGGATGCCAGATCGAATTGGTTATAATTAGGGAAAGGAACTTTAGGTAATTAAATGTTTTTTCTGCGAAAAGATACAGCCCCTCATTTTTGCCAAAATTCTGATTATAGCCTTATATGTCAACACAGCAAATTTTATTTTACATAAAAACACATATTTTCCAGTTTTCCGTATGTAAATACATATTTTGCGAATTTTCATTTTAAATACATAAAATCGCTCATTGACTTCATCCACCTCGAAATCCTCGAAGGAAAAATGTTTATAGGCTACTCTGCACCTCTTTCATATCGAGAGTGCTAGGTTTGTTTTGTCTTTGAACACCCTCGCTGGCAGACTTCTGGCACCTCGCCTATGATCCTATTGGGAGAAAATAGCTGTAAGTAGTAGCTGGGGCTGGCTACAAGTAATGATAGCAAGGCTTTTTAATGAAGCAATGCAGCTATTGTGGCCGGAAGGCATAACATTTGACAATGTTCTTCTCCTCGTGACAGATGCTGCAGCTTACATGAAAATAGCTGCAGTAGGCCTTGCCGTTAGCTACCCCAAAATGGTGCACTTAAATGTGTGGTCCATGCGTTGCATAGAATATGTGAAAAGATAAGAGCTCTTTATCCCAATGTCGATAAACTGGTTTCAAATGGCAAGAAAGTTTTTATCAAGTTGGCTAGAAGAATAGACAATTTTAAACAAAAATGTCCTAAGGTTCCCCTTCCCCCTACACCTGTAGTTACGCGATGGGGCACTTGGTTGGATGCAGATGTTACGCCCAGAACTTTGAAAAAATTGTATCTGTTGTAAATGATCTCGACAAAGAAGAATTCTGCAAGAACTGTTGATGGAGCACTCCGTAAAAGTCGAATTGGCATACATCTCAACAAACCTGTCCATTCTCTCTAATTCCATATGAAAGCTTGAAATGTCCGCGAACACTTTGGCAGCTTCCATTGTTAAAGTCCGTATAGTAGAATCGAAACTGCAAGAACTCACTGGATCTAAGTGTCTAAATGTACAGAATTTTTTGGGAAAAAACAAGGTTTTCAAACTTTGTGCCAAATTGCATGTGTTTTGGAAAGTGAAGTAGAGGAAGAGGAAGCTTTGGAAAACTTAAGCGTTAGTGACATTTCGTGATTCAAATATGCAAGAATTGTTTCTTGTGACGTGGAGCGATCTTTCTCACAATATAAGATGCTTTTTAGAGATAATCGTCACAGATTTACAATGGAGAATTTGGAAAAAACTATGGTGATCCACTGCAACTCTTCCAAAAAATTGCTCGCTAACAGGTAATCATTTAGAAACTAATTTCAGGTGTTTAAAATGCATGTTATAGTTTGTTTTTGTTACCAAATGTTTTTATTTTTGTCACATATTTTCCTGTTTTTATCACATATCTTCAACATTTATGACACATAAAAAATAAATATTTCTGTGTTTTTTAGCACATAAAGTTCCGTTCCCTAGTTATAATCGATCAGTTTATGGGCACAGATTGCAGTTGAGCTGTCGGCGCCGGGCTGGTCCGCACTTAATCCGAACGTACCCTACCAGACCACGCTCTGTCCAGGCTGGGAGACAATGGAGCGAAGTTGAATGACCTCGTGGGAAGCGTAGCTTCAACGACCGCCAACCGTCCTTTTTCAAAATCCGCATAAAACGAAAGAACCTGCCATTTCGACACACAGTTTTACCGCGAGTTCCAAGGAGAACACATCCCCGCGCTCCGAACGTTGAGACTACCATTGTGCCGACTCGTCGTGTGTTGTTAACTTTTGGTGAGGACGAGCGGAAGTGCGCCAGCCTACGGTAGTCGTCCGAGCGAGTTTGTGAGGAGTGGCTGTAAGCGAGATTTTGTCCTTTTCGTGAAGTGAAACGCTCATAAGCATGGCCGGCTAACGGTAGAAGAGAGAAGGAGGGCCAACCTCGGTGCGCCCCGATGCCAGACGAGACACCACGACGAATTCCTACATCATGCCGAAAACCCGAGCTACGCCGCCGGATGCCTACCAGCTGCCACAGAGAGGGAGAGAGATGTCGAACGCTGCCATATCGACGTCCCGACGCTTGAGATCGTCCGACGGTGACGGAGAAGACGCCGACGACCCATGAAGTACCGCCCAGATGCGACGTCCGAATCACACCTAACCACGGAGATGCTCACCGACCCCGAGAGGAAGAGACGCCGAGGCCCTTGACGTTCCCCGAGCGACGCCGACGACCCATCGTCACTGATCCGCCGAGGAACCAGATGCATGAACGCTCTTCACCTTCTCGTCGTCGCGATCGAGGAAGAATAGGAAAACCTTTCGTGTGCATACTAAGTGATTTCAATCGCCCGCGAAGACACCAGGATGCGCCGTGGAACCAGAGAGATGGTAACGTATTCATCTGTATGAAGGTCAACACGTACCGGTTCGATTGATATTTAGAGAATGCCCTAGAAATTCGTCGATGTTTTGAAAACGCCCACGCAACTCGACACTTCGTATCAGACTCCCGTTGCGCTTAATTTTGTATTTAATTGTCTCAGGTCAATTTTACTCATTTCTTGTGATTTTTAATGTTCTTAAGTTGACTGTTGTTTGTGCTCCTTTTGTATTTGATTGAAGTGCGTACTGCTTGGGTAAAGCGCCGCCCGCTTAATTGTTTTACCTATTTGAGGTTTGTTCAGTTTAATATGTGTCAGCGCTGTGTCGCTGCTAGCTACGTCAGGTCGCGTCTGTGATTATGGTTAAAGTATTTGCCTGGTAACATTAATTGCTCGTCGCGGCGAAGTGTTGAAGTCCCGCCCGCTAGAGAGTATATGTTTGCGTCACTCAACGGAGGTTATTGTTATGTTTAGGACCACGTGAGTTCAAGTAAAAGGAAAAACGTCCGCCCACGCGAGCGTAATTGCCGTTCAGATGCTTTGTTTATTATGGACAAATAATGTATTGTCACCGCACCGACCTATTATTAAACGTAAACTTCAGTAAGGGCTGGCTAGTGATTTGAAGTAGCATTGGAGCAAATTCACAAATGACCTGATTAAACAAAAGTCAATGTAAAACTAAATGCGAATGCAATAATTAGGGCTCGTCGTCAAAAACCTGTGCATTTTATGTATTATTTTTGTTGATGACCCCGTAGCCTGGATCTGTGAGAGAATGTGTGAATGCAAGAGTGGGGACCTGTACTAAATTGATTTTTTTGTTATGAATTTAATATACTTTTTATTTTTTTATGTTAATTTGGGCAATATCATTTCATACGTATGTCGCTACCCGTGATTTTCAGGTATGCAGCTAGCCGCTTCCCGGCTACAGGTAAAAGTCTGGTAATCGAAAGTATATGTGTTTTCTTTTTTTGATATGGCTAATCGCTATGCACTGTTGGTCACCGTCCCTATACACGAACTCAACCTGGACCGTTAAGCACTTTCACTTGTCCGAGGGAGATTTTGCCGCCTCTATCTAGGTAGTGGTAGTTTTTGTTTTCCCGGGCAAGGGAGGGCGTTTACAAAGTGTCCACAAAAAGTTACCTACCTGGGATCATTCAAAGTAGGATCCTCCTGCATACACATGATATGATCCATATTTTTATGTGACGTCACAACTTTAAAATATGTCACTGATATATTATACTTTTATGAAAGGACACGTAAATGTTGTGTTATTATATGTAATATTGCACCTTGTTTGTAATGTATATCTTTTGTTTAATGTTTATTGTATTTTATGCTCTATTGTGAGTAGTTTAATGTATCTTCATGTTTGCGAGAGTGCACTATGTGAATTTGTATTTCTGAACATGTGTAGATGTCAGTTTTGTTGATAGTATCCTTTTGGAGATAATGAGTGATTCATCTGTACTTGACTCTGTGTTCTCGAAAATAGTATAAAAGCGAGGATATCGCGTAAGAAATTACACACTTTTGCCACGGATCGACGAAGCTTTTAAACTTAAAAAGAACTCCTCGGTGTTCTGCATACATCTTGGTATGGTAGTTCGGGGCGCAAGCTAGGCCTATGTGATCATAGGTACGCCGATAGCCATGCATTGATGCTATGCACAATACTGCACCCATTCTACGTTAAATAATAAAGCTAGCCTAAGGATTAATTTGGAAATAAAAGGCTAAAAAGCAAATATTGGCTGAGTTATTACTGCATATCTCTTGGTGTGGTAGTTCGGGGCGCAAGCTAGGTCTATGTGATCATAGGCTTGCCGATAGCCATGCATTGAGTTTATGCGTTTTAATTGAGTCAATTCATCGACAAAGCGAAATCCTCGCCTTCGTCTCAAGTATATTTGCATTATAATTTCAATAAATAAAGAAAAAAACCTTTCAGTTTATACATTCTGCAGTAATGTGGTTTTATTTCTCTGTGCTGTGAATATTGTCTTTGCCTAACACTATCCCTGTACCTGAGAGGAGTCTTGTGTACTTCACCGAGTCTCATCGTTCACCGCTGAGTATTATGAAGTTATTATTAATAAATATAATAATACGTTTAATAGTATAAAAATACAGGCTTGAACGTATCACACACATCGTTGAGCTCTACCTACCAGTGCATGGAAGCATTGTTGGAATTCGTTTTGTGTAATCCTGTTTAAAATCCTTGTCGTAGCCTTCTTGATTGTTGGTACATCAACAAAGTAGAAACCTTTCAGTGCAGCTTTCAGTTTAACTCTTTCGCTGCGCTCGTCGCATTTATGCACAGCACGCCAGGTGCCTTGCTCCGCGGAAGTCGCATTATTGCGAGTTCATACTTTCACTCGCTTCCGCAGTACGTCGCTTTTAGTAGCCTTCAGACATCTGTTGATACTATTTGGAACTATTTGAACTTGTAGTTTTGTTTATATCCGTATGATGTCGCTAATTACGCCTCAGTTTAGAATACGAGCGATAAGTGCTCTGACATGTCAGTTTCAAATGCATGTTCGAATGTAAAAAACATGGCTTCGTCAAGTCGTCAACACTTGTCTGATAATGATGTTACTCAACTGTTGAATCAGAAGGTGAATTAAGTTGTGACGATAATAGCGACAGTTTTTATGATACTTCAAGTGGTGACAGTGATTGTGTAGTGTCTGATGAAGAATTTGTACCGCCGTCCGTAACATCATGGAGCAGAGTGCAAAGCAGCATTGATCTAGGTGCGGGAAGTTCGACACAGGCAAGTGCTAAGATACTTGGTGACAGTACAGTATTTAGCACACCATTTTCTTGTTTTATCAAATATTTCCCCCGCTCAATATTTGAACACACAGCAGAACAAACTGAAGTTTTCACCACCCAGTATCTTGATACTACTTACGAATTTCCACGTCGCTCCACCACTCTGCGTCATACCGTGTTTTGAGAAATACCATACCATCAGGGACTACAGAATGGTTTGCCAGTGCAAGGAATGACTTTTGTAATTTCTCTATAACATATTTTGCAATGTAATTTTTTTTTCAAATTTTCAAAATTTTTCAAAATTTCAAAATTTCTCAAAATTTCAAAATTTTTCAAAATATCATACCACCAGGGACTACAGAATGGTTTTCCAGTGCAAGGAATGAATTTTGTAACTTCTCTCTCATATATAACGAAATGTAATTGTGAAAATTATTTGTTTATAAAAAAAATATTTTTTCAAATTTAATTACGCAGCCAAGGGATATTGTGTGCCAGAGAATTCCGCAACGAAAGAGTTAAGAAATGAAAAAAATAAATCAGACGGATCAAGTGAATAGGCAGGGTGTGACAACATACAGATTCCCTTTCGGGCCAAAAAGTGCTTCACAATCACAGCCTTGTGACTTGGGGAATTGTCATGAAGCAGACGCCAGCTGCCATCAACCCGATACTCGAGCCTCACACGTGTTATTCTTTGCACAAACGTTTCTATACCTTATGATAAAATGCAGCAGTAACAGTCTGTCTGTAATTTTGATCATCAGTAATGATTGTCCTCCCTATCTCAAGCAATTTCGGTGTTCTCACCATCCTTGCTGAACCCGGATGCTCGTCTTCTTCAATTGACTCCCGTCGTTCACTGAAACGCTTGTGCCATTCAAATACACTCGTACGGGATAAACGATTGTCCCCGTACGCTTGCTGCAACATGTGAAATGTTGCCGTAGCAGTTTTACCCAGGCGCACACAAAACTTGATGTTTGCTCTTTGTTCCACGCTGAAATCACGACGCACTTTCACAACACGTGCACGCACTCAACAACACCACACGCAGTAATGTCACTCGAGGTCAATGAGCTCTGCATCGTTCGTGAGAAAACTCACTTGTTCGCACAACAGTGGTGCCATCTACCGAGAAAAAAAAATCAGTTCCGATTTCAAATTGCCGCACTGTGTATGTTACGGAAGTAATCCCACTCTACTTTCCGACGTATTGAAATGTATCATAACTTCCCCCTGCCAGTTAAATCATAACAGAACACACAACAGAAACTTCCAGAACTTCCGGGCGGATTTTTGTAACTTCTAGCCCTCGAGTTTTCCATGCCTATCGCAAAGCAAATAACTCACTCGCAGGAAGAAAATTAAATCTCTCCTCACGAAAACAGTCCAGTCAAGGTCGGAGCTTCCACTCAGTGTTGCCACAATATGAGGGCACAATTTCCCTTTCCAAGGGGCAAAATTTCCCTTTTTGGACCAATTTTTCCCTTCACCTAAGCAAATTATATAATAATAATAATTAGTAGTAATGGTGGTAGCAGCATTATTAGTGGTGGTGGTGGAAGCAGTAGTAGTACATAGTTTAGTATTCCGTTGAATTCGTTATTCGTTTGAAAAAAATTTACATTTCAGTTTCATCACTTCCTGACCAGATGTCCCAGGTTTGAATCTTGGTCAGGAATCCATTTAATCGTTAATCCTCATCGTTACTATTTATACAAAGGTGCATAAAAGCAACATACAATAAACTTAAAGGAGCAGAAACAAGTAGGAATAGCAAAATAAATAAATAACATAAAAATGTGTAGCCTATATGAAATTCAAAATTAACATAAACTGTAATAATGTAGTCAGATGACCTTAAATTTTTTTGCAATTGTGGTATTCGTAATCGAAATTCCCTTTTCCGTTTTGGCTAAATTGTCGGTCCGAATTTCCCTGCAAAAGGGAAATTTCCCTTCATGTGGCAACACTGCTTCCACTTGCCTCCTCCACACCCCTGGCCCTCCAGGATTGCCACACTTCTAAGCCTGTGGCTCTCAAATCTCAACCCTTTTCAGTCTGGGACCCAAGTCCGGGACCCACCTTGAAGGATATTACACTTCATGGGACCCATAAGAGCGGGCGCCGACAGAATTACTTTCAGGAGTGTGTATGTTGAAATTGAAAACAAATTTTATTTTTACTCACCGAACTAACAGAAATGTAGAGTTTAGACTACATGCAACACGGGTTGAATTTAAATCGTTAAAACAATATGTCTTAGTAATTAAAATGTAATAGGTCTTTAAGACACAGTAAATACATTTTCGAACCCGACTTCGCAACCCACCAAACGACCCCTCGGGACCCAGCAGTGGGTCGCGCGCCATAGGTTGAGAAACGATGTTCTAAGCTGCTCGGTCAACACTTCGCGCGTTGTACGTATGCGGTTGTTTTCGTCGGTTCAAATTGTTACTCATTGGCAACACTGTAAGTGGCTTGACCTTGACTGGACTGTTTTCGTGGCGAGAGCTCTAGCCGCTCTCACAAGAATGACCCTTACTTTTATGCTTAAAAAACATGCTGGTGCCGTCGCCTTGAGCCGATTTATAACATAATAGAAATATAATTATGCGTGCCAGAAAACAAACTTCTACCAAAAGTGTGTTAACTAGTGAGGAAATCCATGAAAAGTGGGAATATTGGGGAAATATTCTTAATTAACCAGATTCTTTTTTTAGTTTAACACCTTTAAAAGATATCAAATTGTATGGATCCAATGAGTTTATTGTTTCATTTTGTTTTTAACATGTCTGTTTAGTATTAAACTTGAACTTGTATATAATTTGTAACAACCGTGACACAAGATTTATTGTTTTATATTACAGTAAAACCTCGTTAATCTGGACTAATGGGGTGGATAAGTTGACCGGTTTAACGAAAGTCTGGATTAACTGAAATAACCTAAAAGAACAGTAGAAAGTGCATTAAAAATCCGTTTGTAGCAACAAAACACGTTTATTATGGTGTACATATAGGGCATAGGCCGAATACACTATACAGTACAGTAAAATGTAAGACAATACAACAATGCAGTACGTACATACGCGATACTCATATTATGATGATGTGCCCCACGGACCTGGCTCTGCAACACTCGAAACTCTTCCTGTGGAAGTTGGTTTGAAGTGCATGTCTATATTATGTTGGGACAGTTGCCTTTTGCCTGTCTGGATTAAGCGAAGTCCGGCTTATCGGAGTCCGGACTAACGAGGGTTTACTGTATTGAATTTAAGGGGAAGAGTGACAATTATGCACCAGTTGTGCATTTATTTCAATATCGTCAGAATGGTCACTACTACTAAAAAAAAACCTTCACTATACGTGAAAGCGGTTTTTTAAGGTGATTATTAAGCTAGTCACAATGTTTGAAAAATGTGATCAATAAGTATTTACAGAATCCTATGTATTCCTTATGAGAAATCAACTTCAACTTCAAGTTACGGCTAATCAAATGGGAATTTCGATTATTCCTACGACTAAGACGTAGTTCAATGTGTCCTTTTTCCGTCCATGTACTATTCTACGTCATCAGATGTTTGATATTCCCGAGAGAACGAATAAAATAATACTCCCATAAGCATAATGCATACACGGCCATCCTGGCAGTGTTGCCAAACGTGATATTAATAAAAGAGCCAAATTTCACCTTGCAGCTAAAGTTGACTTTCAAGGAGCTAGATTAACGAAGGCTGCATAAAGTGTCTCCTAGGGTAATTTTAGGTGTCGGAGGGGTGGGCACTGCTATTACCTTTAACTTTAAAGTGATGACAATTTATTTTTAGTTTTCACCCATCTCAATAATCCACCAATGGTTGCATGAAATTGGAAATAATGGAATCCCTGATAACAATATCATGCCAATTTCACCTCAACACGGCGCTATAAAAAAAAGTAGCTGGGGATATAAGAGGGGGTGGGGCGACGCAGCCAATATAAAAAATATCACCACGTGCAAAATATATACTCATGGCAAACGTTTGTCTTTGTGGGCCTGAGTCAGTGATGGCATCATGGTGAGGCAGGGGGACTGGCACCACAGTTCACAGCCAAACCAGTGCACGAAAGAGCCAGATATGGTTCCAAAAGAGCGAAGCTGGCAACAGTGCTCAGCAGCTGCCGCAGAGAGAAGGATCTAGGGGAAATTGTCCCTCTCCCTCTTAAGAATATTACCAAAAGCAAAAACGTTAAGGATTTGCTTTGTTCTTTGTACATAATCCAAGATACATTTCGATGCATAAGCTTCATTGTGGAACCTGAGGGTATTTTTATTAGAAGCTTTCCACTTACAAAGACAGTTCACAAATTTTGTTATATCCGTGACCGCATATTTACTTCAATTCCTCTAACAAGGTTATATCTTCCTTTTTTCTTCTGTTTAGTTCATGTGAGTTTGGCTGCAGGAAGATTTTGACTTTTCAAGTACTGATTATGTTGCAATTAGGAAAGGAAAGTAAGTAACACGAAAATTATACTCAAGAGTGAAACCACAAATTTTCAAATTTTGATGCTCTGATAACTAATCAAATTGCCTCAGTAGAGCTATAGCGAGTCATTACACTTTATTGTTTATATCATCTCTCTTTCTTCTTCTTCTACATTCCTACTTCTTCTTTTACATCTTTCTTTTCATTTACCCCTTTTTTGAATCTAAAATTCATTATCATTCTGTTCGACTTATCCTTGTAACAACTCGTAAAATATTTTCTTTATGGTGCTGCCATCTCTTGTTAATCATTTCAGTTTGCTTTTCTTGTCGCTTGCAACACCATATGCATTTACTTAGCATCTGATTGGTCCGTAAGCGCACCAATAATTGACTTGGACGGATGAACGGACACACTGTTTCATTAGAACTACCTAATCTGCTAAGTAGTATCCTACAAGTTGTACTGGAATCATTGCTACAGATTTTGTATGGAAACATTATTTTCGTATTAAACAAGGATTTTCTTACCTAACTCTTATATCTTCGAATACAGCCTGCGTATATTTAATCCGTTACAGGGAAGAATTTGAGGGGGCAGATCAAGTAAAGTGTTCAGTGAAGGCAAAGAGAGTCAATGTAGTTCAAAGTAAAGGGGGGAACCCCCTACTTGTGTCCATCTTCCACCCACACACATTCGAAGGTGTGCGCTTATTATCCCGAGGGTATATCATGGCAGGGTTTTTTGAGAATTCGCCTTCCTCCTGCAGGTAGGAAGCGCACTGCTTTTACAACACCATATGTTTTGTCCAAGCCCGCTTTGCCAAGACTCCTCAAGAACACGCCTCCTCCGGTATCGGGCAATTAGTGATTGACAGGCCGTATATTTTTATTAACTTTTTGTTTATTCACTACTAGCTGATTCCCCGGCGTTGCCCGGGTATCTATTTATCCCAATCTTCTATTAGACAGGAAAATAATGAATTCTAACTATAGTGTAAAATGAACTTGGAATTGAAAGGCATTGGGACCCCGAAAACTATGGATCCCACACTAATATCAGTCGTTTTCGATTATTTTTACGTGTCATCCCCTTCCCACCTCAACCCGTAGGGGTGCCAGGGGTGTCTTGAAGTTGAATGGCATTGAGAGTGTCACTATTCATCTTAGCGACCCCGAAAACTATTGATTCCACACTAATATCGGTCGTTTTCGATTATTTTTACATGTTACCCCCTTCCCACCCCAACCCTCTAGGGGTGCCAGGGGTGTCTTGAAGTTGAACGGCATTGAGAGTGTCACTATTCATCTTAGAGACCCCGAAAACTATGGATTCTACCCTAACATCGGTCGTTTTCGATTATTTTTACATGTTACCCCCTTCCCACCCCAACCCTCTAGGGGTGCCAGGGGTGTCTTGAAGTTGAAGGGGATTGGGAGTGTCACTATTCATCTTAGCGACCTCGAAAACTATGGATTCCATACTAGTATCGCTTGTTTTCGATTATTTTTACATGCCACCTCCTTCCCACCCCAACCCTCTAGGGGTGCCAGGGGTGTCTTGAAGTTGAACGGAATTGGGAGTGTTACTATTCATCTTAGCGACCCCGAAAACTATTGATTCCACACTAATATCGGTCGTTTTTTATTATTTTTACATGTCACCCTCCTCCCACCCCCACCTCTAGGGGTGCCAGGGTGTCATACCCTCACAGTATTTCTTTCAAGATTGCAAGTGATATGTGTACTAAGTTTGGTTGAAGTCCATCCAGGCGTTCGAGAGTTATGCCGGGACAAACACACTGCTAATATGGTTACAATATGTTTGTTACAATACTTATTTTTTTCTAATTTATTACCAATTCTGTTGTGGTAACCAGTACAGGCTTGGCTTACATGAGGCGTAAAACTTGTTTGTGTAAATTAAGGCGAGGAGGGACAATTTCCCCTAGATATTTCTCGCTAGGGCAGCTGCTGATCACTGTTGCCAACTTCGCTCTTTTGAAGCTAGATCTGGTTCTTTCGTGCACTCGTTTGACTGAACTCTGGCACCCGCCCTCTGCCCCACTATGATACCACCACTGGCTCCGGCCCATAAATACCAACTTTTGCCATGAGTGTACATTTTGCACGTTGCGTGATATTCGTATAGCTATAGGCTGCGTCACCCACCTCTTCTTTCCTCCCCATGTATTTTTATATATAGCGCTGTGGCTAAGATGAAGATGGCGATTTTGTTATCCGGGAACCCTTTATTTTCGATTTTATATTAACATCATTGGATTATTGAGATGGGTGATGCCGCCAAATCTAGGCCGCGAAAACTAAGAATAAATTGCCATCACTTTAAAGCTAACGGTAATAGCAGCACGCCCACCCCTCTGACAACTAAAATTACCCTAGTAGGCACTTTATGCAGCCTTCGTTAATCTAGCTCCTTGAAAGTCCTCTTTAGCTATATTAATGGTTAAATTTAGCTCTATTGTGCACATCAGGTTTGGCAACACTGCCAGGATGGCCGTAGGAGTCAAGGAGATATGCACTAGGTTCTAGGCTTATGGGACCATTATTTTATTCGTTCTCTCGGGAATATCAAACATCCGATGACGTAGAAAAGTACTTGGACGGAAAGAGGGCACGTTGAACTATGTCATAGTAGTAGGAAAAGTCGAAACTCCCATTTGATGAGCCGTAACTTTAAGTTGAAGTTGATGTCCCATAAGGAATACATGGGATTCGGTAAATACTAATTCATCATATTTTTCAAAAATCGTATAAGGCTTAATAATCAACTTAGGAAACCGCTTCCACTTGCCACATGGGGAGACATTCATACTCTTCATTTCTGGCGGAGATCTTCTTAGTAGCATTGCTCATTCCGACGATATTGGAATAAATGCATGCCTGGTGCGTAATTGTCCCTCTTCGCCTTAAGTCATGTGAGTTTTCTTTCTTTTGTTTATTGTTGGTTAGGGCGATTGGCAGTCAGCTATCATTTTGTCATATTTTTCTACCTTTGACGTTCTTTTGTTTTAGGAATACTGGGCGAAAGGGGAGTTATAACCCCCATCAACCCCCCTCCCCCTGGGTACGCCACTGAGTACTGGTAAAACCTGAGTATAGTAATCGTGGGAACTTCCGGGAACAGGGGGTTGCCTGCGACGCATCAGGATGGCTTGAGAGGAAAGATTTCAGATTGGGTAGCGTCATCCCCACTACGTCAACTGACAAGGCCAATAGCCAAAGCCGCGCTGCTTTGCCGATATCGATGAACGTTCCCACAGCACAACAGCACTGAGGTGTGGAGACGTGCATCAGTCTGGTTCGACGGCTTGTTGGCAGTGTTGCCACATGAAGGGAAATTTCCCTTTTGCAGGGAAATTCGGACCGACTTTCTAGCCAAAAGGGATTTTTGATTAAGAATACCACAATCGCAGGGGAATTTTAAGATTATCTGACTACATAATTACAGTTTATGCTAATTTTGAATTTCATAGCCACATTTTTATGTTATTTATTTATTTTTCTATTTCTACTTGTTTCTGTTCCTTTAAGTATATTGTACGTTGTTGCTTTATGCATTTTTGGATAAATAGCAACTATGAGGATTGACGATTAAATGGATTCCTGACCTGGATTCAAACCTGGGACATCTGGTCAGGAAGTCATGAAACTGAAATGTGATTTTTTTAAAAGTATTTTTTATTCAAACGATAATAATGCTGCTTCTACTACTACTACTAATTATTATTATTATATAATTTGCTTAGGTGAAGGGAAAAATTGATCCAAAAAGGGAACTTTTGCCCCTTGGAAAGGGAAATTGTGCCCTCATATTGTGGCAACACTGCTTGTTGGCAGCGCACGTGAAATACTCCGCGAAGATGTATACGAGCATGGTTGGCAAAATTTGTGTTAAAAAGAAAGCTTTCTGACGTCTCTGGTTCTGCAGCCTTGCGGATCTTCTGAGCCAAAAGGAAGAGTGAATTTCAGTAATGGGATAGTATGTGGTACAGTGGGATCCATGAGTATTACACTGCAAATTGTCCATGACTATTTTCATTATTTTTTTCTTTTACATCCTATGTGTTTTTAAGTGATGGGTTTTTATATATGCTGGTGCAGAAGTTGTCAACAGCTTGTTTTGAGTTTTCTTTTAATTCTTGAAGCTCTTATTTGGTCAAATAAAGTCCACGAACATTGTGATGGACAATTTGCACAATAATACTCATAGATCCCACTGTACCAGACACGTATCTAGAAACATGTTTCGGGGGGGGGGGCGAAAGAAATTACTAAAAAATAACAATAATAATAATGTTTAAATGATAATAATTATATTGAATCAAATTAATAATAATTACAATATACATATTAATATTATATTATTATTATTACAAGTTTTGGTAAGAAGACGGTACAGTGGGATCCATAAGTATTATCGTGCGAATTGTCCATCACCATGTTCTTGCACTTTATTTGACCAAATAAGAGCTTCAAGAATTAAAAGCAAAAGCTGTTGACAACTTCTGCACCAGCATACATAAAAATCCATCGCTTAAAAACACACAGGATGCGAGGGAAAAACTAATGAAAATAGTCATGGACAATTTGCACGGTGATACTCATGGATCCCACTGTACAAGAATAGAGATATAACAGGACATATTCATTATATACCTTACTTGTAGTTAATATCGAAATAATTTATATAAAAAAAACATGTGCTCTGGCAAAGAAATTGTCAAATAGAAGAATTTAGTATTTATTGAAAAACAAAAATGATGGTAAATGCAGTTGGAGAAAAGTAAAGTTTCTCATTAATATTTTATGCATTTTATTATGAGTAGTAGTGTGCATAACTCTTCTTTGCAATGTAATTCAAAGCCGTATTATCCCAATATAATCATTGACTTTCAATACGTTCAAGGGAAATTCATAGCCATCGATTATACGACAAATGCTAAACGAGTATATTTTCATTGTTTAATTTTAGTACTTGGTAAGTCTTTCGGGGGGGGGGGTCCAGACCCCCTGGACCGTCCCCCTAAATACGTCCTTGTGTGGTACCACTATCTGGTAATTGAATATTTTATGGGGATTATGATATGATTAGAGAGATACGCTATTGGCCGGAGGAGCATTTTTTGATGAAATTCATACATAAGGGTTTTCTTAGTTATGCAGCAAAAAATTCAAGGATTTCCCCCCTGAGTGTCCTCATTTCGAACTCCGCTGCATCTGTATCTGGGCATTGAAGGCTGCTGAATCACATTTTGCCAGAAGCTGTTCGCGACAACCTTCTTGGGGTTAGGCAGAAAGAAGTTCTTGCACCGTTCAGCACATATTCTCACGGCACATGTCTTGCAAGTAGTAGGGGAAGGGAATGCAGCCGCATGTAACAGAACACCGCCTCCGTGACGCCGTTTGCGAATTTTATTTTGTCTACGATCGCCTTCTTGGTTTAGAAGAGTCCAGCTCCTTGCAAGTATAATGTCTGAATTGAAGGCAAGCAAAGTTCATACAAGAAATGGTCCTTACAGTGGCGTATACTGAAAATTTGACCTTGTTTACCGCAACAATTCTGATTTATTGTGTATATTTATTGTACAGTCACGGACACTTCTGGGTTGTAGCTAGGGATGGACGGTAACGGAAATTTGATATCGCGATATATCGTTAAGAAAATATCTTCACAGACCATATGCGCCGACTCCATGGGGCTTGGGGGGCACGAGCCCCCCCCCCCCCCATGTTAACGATGTGGGGGCAGAGCGCCCCAAATAATTTTGCTTAAGAGGTTCTAATGTAGCTATTATTTTGCTTCTCTTGTAAAGTTTACTCTGAATTGTGCCACAGGAACTTAACTTAAATACACATTTGAAATGTTCTAGACCATCAACTTTGGGGGGCTGAGACCGCTAAACCATCAACTTGGGGGGGGGGGACTATGACCGGAGACAGCAAAACAATTGACTTATTACTGTAATTATAAGCATTGTTAAAATTTTTACTAAAAAGAGTTTCAAAAGACGATGTGCATGAACTAGGAGAGTGGATGGGACGTTCGGGCTACAAATGGCTCTCACATGACATTCAGAACGAGATCATTCATACTGTATATTAGGAAGATCTGTTTTGCGCTCCGTGGTAGCAGATATTAAAAGTCTGGAATATTTTGCTATTATGGTTGACGAAACTTGTGACATATCTATCCGTGGACAATTCTGCATTCGAACTGTGAATAAAATTTTTGATATTTTTCAGGAATTCATGGGCTTTTATGAGATTCCGAACACTGAGGCCAAAACTTAAAAAAGGGATAGAGTGAGTCATTCATTAATTTATTTCAGTGATCAGAGCCCCCCCCCCCAATAATTTTGACAAGTCGGCGCCCCTGTCACAGACGATACGATATATATATATCGCCGACACGATGTATATCGCCAATTATCGTGACGATACTACTCTTCACTATATATATCGCCAAATATCGTGAAGATATATCGTGACGATATATCGTCTAGTTGATATCGCCAGGAGGATATTTTTTTCAATATCGCAATATATCGTCTGGACGATATATCACCCAACACTAGTTGTAGCTATCCCATTGGAACTCAGTGCGATTGTTGCAATCCAGAAATGTCCATGATTGTACACCCCATCTACATTAATTAGATATAATATAAATTAATCACTAATGCAGGCATGTAGTAACACAAAAACGAAGTCCGACAAATTTTTCAGGCAATTCTTAGTTTTCATAAAATCTTTTTTTTTACCTAAAATTTGACCTAGGTTTCCCTGCACCAAGAGAAATTTCCCTTCATGTAGCAACACTGCCTCTGCCAAGCGCGGCACGGAAACAGAAATGAACAAGCAGTTTTTTTCGTGTTATTAAATAGCCACTCACTACGATTCCCTCGCACCCCCCCCCCCTTCCGATCGGGAAGGAAAGGTGCGATGAAGAAAGGTCAGTGGCTTACATAAACGAATTGAATTGGTGTTTTAAGTTCACTTTATGCACAGTAAGGCTAATCGGGACTGGACCTACAGTTTAAAGTGGGATCCGAACCTCTATGTGCATCCACCGGGTACCGAACCCGGGGCCCCTTGATTACAAGGCGACGACGCTACCGCTGCGCCATCTGGGAGGCTACAAAATAAACCATATCAATCAATCTATGGAAAGAGGAAAGAAATAAAGGGCTAGCCCAAGAAGCCCTAGAAGACAGAGAAAACAAAAGGGCATCATAACAGAAAGAAGAAAGTGACAAACGCAACAATGGTTTAATAGCTCATCCAACGAGGCTCGGCGTTTACAACATGAGTGCGTGACTTCCATATTTGAGTGGCTGCCTCATGCGTAAAGCATGTACCGCCGCACGCGTAGCTTCGTTTACGCACTCCATACGAGTCTGAGAGAGACGTAAATTGTTGGACTCGCACTTGGGCGTTAACGATCTCACCTCCAAGTACTCAAAGGGTTTGGAGAATGGTTGCGAAGAAAAGTTTACGGTACCTCATGGCCCATATCTCTTGTTGATGTATCCGAGTCGCTTTGTGGAGAAGGAAAGAGTTTTAAACTTCGTCCACTGTATTGTTTCATCATAAAAAAAAAACAACGGATGGTCTTTATAGTGTGGTAAGAGATAACATTGTAGAAGAACTGTCACATCTGCCAATGTTCTATTAGTGTAAGCATACTTGTAATCCCACATGCTTTACTAAATCGATTACATATTTTTTTCTTTCATGTTTTTGCTTCCTTTTTCCGGCAGCCTCCGTGCCGGAGTGGTTAGCATAGCGCCAGGTGTCCCGCATTCGAATACCGGGCTGGCGGACTCTTTGTAAGAGTCCCTTCATCAATTACACCATCATTCATCCTCATCAATCCTTTCCTATTCCCTTTCTGCATTTTCTTCTCTCTTTTTTTATACGTTTACATTTTTCTTTCTTGCCCCTTCTCTCTTTTCTTTCCATAGCTTTTCTTCTGTCATATCCTTTCTCTATTCTTTCCACCCTCATTATCTAACTTTCCTTTTTCTCTTTCTTTCATATCCTCGTTTCGCAACTTTCCTTACTTCCTTTTCGTATTTCATTTCTTTTTCTTCACGTTTTGTGGTTTTATCTTTTATTTTACCTTTATCATCTTTCTCTCTCTTCCTCACATCAGTTTCCTGTTCTTTCATTCATTCCTTTGG
The DNA here is from genome assembly GCF_977018435.1 of Lepisma saccharinum. Lineage (NCBI taxonomy): Eukaryota > Metazoa > Arthropoda > Insecta > Zygentoma > Lepismatidae > Lepisma > Lepisma saccharinum. The sequence goes on along the minus strand of NC_139251.1, from coordinate 25,485,162 downwards.
CGCGTAAAAATGCAGTCAAAACAGAACCGTATCCACGATTTTTAAGGAAAGATTGGGGGGAGGGGCAGATCCGAAAATGTGTAAAAAAAAAAAAAAAAAAAAAAAACGTTCGAAATGATGGGGTATTAGACGCTATGGTAGTGCTACAACTAGACGTACAATTATCAAGTTGCAACATTATGGTCCAAAATTAAACTCACTGATAACCCCCACCCCCTTACCAGACACTCAGCAACACAATCCCTTACAGACAAAGGCTGTCACACAGATGCTTATTGTTTACATTCAATTCTCAGAATTGTTTAAATAGTACTTTATCTATTTTGCACATTAACAATGTTTTCATTTTTTTTTAATTTTATTTTACCTTCACCATTGAACATCCATGGTAATTTTATGTTTTGAAAATAATGTATTTATAAATTAAATTATACGTATCGGCAATGATTCTTATCATGAAGAACATGTCTGAATGTGATATTTTCGCATCACGATTGCAGTTCGAAAAAGTCAGGACAGGGTGTCCGGTAAAAATGGCAAAGGAAAAAATGGCAACGGAAAAAATGGCAAAAGTGAGAATGGCGAAAGTAAAAATGCCGACAAGAAGAAACAAAAAGCAAATGATAAATAATTGATATAATTAATTCACATGTAAATTGTAAAGAGTATTCATCAGGTTCTTAAGAATGCAATACCTGATACGTGTGAAATTAATTTATGATAATTTATACACTATATTACCGAATAAGGTTACCAATCCTAATAAAATGTTCGTGGTACAGTTCGAAATCAATCTTACATGATTGCATGAACGTAACAAAGTATCAGAATACGACTACTACAGACTTATTCTTCTTCCTTTTTAGAATGCGAACGGCTGCATGTACCCACAAAGGCAAAAGTCATAGGCACGTATTTAGAAATTTTCACTTGGTTTACAGCAACAATTCTTATTTATTGTACATATCCAGTGGTTGCGTTTGGGTTCCAAAACTAGGGAAATATAAATAATTGTTATAAGCAAATCATATGTAATTCGGAAGGAAGAAAAATATTGATGCAGTATGTAACAAAGATAGTATATATTCAACATAGGTTTCGTCACTTTACAATTATTTAACTAACAATATGTATCACCATTGATTTCGTCAAATTAGTGCTGGGGGTAGATAAGGGTTGGGGTGAAGTTATACTTGTATTAAACACGTGTGATTTGTCAGCAGGTGCGCGCAAGATGTAAACTTGTTTTCAGTCAAAATTAAAACACCTGCTATGCTACTCTCCAAGTTTCATTTCACATGCTTGAAATTATTCACAAAGGTCACCTTTCATTAACATGTGATTTTATAGTAATTTTATAGGAGCCGCAAGTTCTACCACATTAAAGAATGAAGAATTTAAACGGCATAATAATAATTTTTGGGAACATCAAATACAATTTATCTCTTCAAAGACAGTGTTAAGACAAAAATTATATTATATTTAATTACAAATGATTCAACGCTAGACATAATTTCTCAATTTTCACATAAAATCAGAATATATTGCATTTCCCATTTCTATTCTTGCCATTTCTACCGTTACCATTTTTTCCATTGCCATTTTTTCCTTTTGCCATTTTTTCCCTTTGCCATTATTTCCGCTTGCCATTTTCACTTTGCCATTTTTTCCGTTGCCAATTTTTCCTTTGCCATTTTTACCTAAATTCCAGGACAGGGATTAATAAGAATGGACTCTTCCGACTACATCAGGACGTCTGGTATCCTTTGCATCAATGGCTAAAAAATTAAAATTACCAAATATTGCCGACTGCAGACTTCTGGAGCATGTCTCCTTCCACAAAAAATCCATTATTTATGCAAGAACAAGAACGAAATCCTTGCAAAATTAGAAAAATCGTCAATGTTATTTTCGTAGGTTTTTACAGGTTCGCTGTAAAATATTTTATAGTTCGGCGGGGGAATGGCTCCCCATGGCCCTCATGGGTACGTGCCTGACTCTAAACAAACTTCGAAGAATTTATAAACTCTAATTTTCTCACATTAATTCCTGTTTCCTTTTTTATTCTTCTTCTGAGCAACCACTGTGTACGTTTTTGAGCCACTTTCAAGTCTTCTTGACATTCTCTTCATGTTCTCAACAAAAGTTGCCAGGGCAGAGCTGAAAAAGTTACCAGTTTTGTGGATCTATGTAGTGCCTTCTGCGTGTCACTTGGACCGGAAGCCGCTAAGGAAATCAAAATATTTGCATGAGCAAAGTAGAAAGTTCTGATCCTGTCTCCGAGAAGAAAGATTGAATATCTGATGGGCAATGAACTTTGTAACTTGTCTGGCCACTCTGGTTTGTCGGTCAATAGTCAGATGGCGCCGTTTTCTAAACAGAAGAAGACTGCAATGCGTAAGACGAAATAAGATAGACATATATGTGGCATGGCCGTAGGTATATAGAAATAATAGGGGAGGTTCAACTTTCAGAAGCCCAGGAATAGTAAATTTGTAATAGTTATGCACCGTTAGTAATAATACGTAGTAATAACCACTGCTTGATGTTAATTATTAATTTCTAAAAGCGTTACTAATTGTTATTAACAAACTGTTCACAATCAATCAAGATTTTCAATTCATTTGGTGTTTTAAGTCCACTTTATGCCTTACTGTGCATAGGCTAATCGGGACTGGACCTACAGTTTAAAGTGGGATCCGAACCACTATGTGCCTCCACCGGGTATCGAACCCGGGACCCCTTGATTACAAGGCAACGAGGCTACCATTGCGCCATCGGGGAGGCCCTTAATCAAGATTTTAAACAATCTCATAGTGTATATATTTATACACTATTCATATATATACGTATATATATATATATATATATATCAATGTGCACCTATTATAACAACTATTATTCTTAATTATGTTTATTATAGGTGTGCATTCATATTTCTATTTTCAACTTTTGAAAAACTCATCAGAATATGTATTAATTTTCACTTTTTCCATGAGACACAAACATACTTAGGTTATGAAAAATATAGCAATATCACTAAAAAAGACGTAACCATCCATTATGAATAAACCATAATTATATTGTTCAAAATTATTCCAAATATTGTTGATTTGAACAGGTGCAAAATGTTTACTAAACCAAGGGAGGAGTTTGGATCCGATGAATTTAGTAGTGAAAGGTTGTATTTAGCAAGAATTAAATACTGTAAAGAAAACTATACAGTGTATTATATGGGATAAGAGAAACGTGGCGATTTAATTTTTTTGTTAGATTAATGACCTCTATCGTATCTGGCCGGAGCGGCAAATGCGTTGTTTATTCTGTCTTACCACGACATCTGTTGGCATTGTTCACAAAAAGCTAGCTGAATACACTCTTTAAATTAAGCTAATGCAACTAAATTGTGATATACATATTATTATTGTTGTTATTTTCAAATGACTGCAGTCGTAAGTTCAATGATGCATCTACTTTGGAGTTGTGGCTTCCAGCAGCCATGATTGAGGCCAGTTCTTGTAAGCATACGTAATTCAAGCGGGCGGTCGGGAGATACAAACACAGACATTCGTGATCTAAAACAAACGCGCAGTTGGTGCAGATGTCACGAACGCTACGTGGTGGATATTTCCTCGCAAACTACAAATAAAATTGGCCGCAAATAGGCGGACGTGCGGATCCTGACGTCACATGAAACCAACCTATAGTTAAGCTATATTGGAATTTCTACCATTAAATTAATTACAATGGTTTAATCAGGGTGCGAAATCATTGAAGATTGGTGGGGGGAAGGAAGATCTTAATCTACACACACACATACATGCACTTATACATATAATACATATTTATAATAATATATATACAAGTAAATTCATATTTAAAATACATTATTTTTACTATTACTATTATTAAGTATATACTTTTATATATATCAGATATTTGAAAAGTTTTAAACTAATTCCTTTACTGACTGGTTAAGAATGTCAATAAATGACAAAATAGTTGAAATATTTTTATTATGTTTTAAGTTTTTGTTTACTTTTTGCTTTATTAGTATAAATCGATTAGATTTCATAGTCATTTTTGTTTTGCATTGATATTTTATCTTTATTATGAATATATTATATCAATATAACATTTGTTATTGGCGTAAGATCTGTAAATGGTCTCTTGAATGAGAGAGAGGAAGTATTTCTACACTCACAAGCACATTACTTTGTGTGTGTTTTCGATGCTATCTTTAGTAAAGTATATTTGAAGCAAAAAATAATTGGTCGCCTTTTGCTTTTATAAAAAAACACTCCCCCCCGGAAACTTTTGGTGGGGGGGATTTTTGAAGCCAAGATTGTTGGTGGGGGGAAAATCCCCCCCCCCCAGGATTTCGCAGCCTGAGAGAATTCGTCGACTAGCAACGGCGGGCCGCTTGACTTATTTCTACCGATTTCCTTCCTTTCCTAAAATGTTCCTCTCGAGGACGATAAAAGATTAAAAGCAATGGACCAAGGCGTGGATGGAAACACTTGTCCCTAGGTCGGCATACTACCTTTTCTTTGAAACATATCTCCCCGAGAACTACAATTAAGATCTCCGGATTCAAAAGAAATATTTCCTCAAAATATATTCCTTAGAATTAATCTGTCTCCTAGGGACGTGCGTTTGCAGATTATTAGATTTTGTCATTATGTAAAACACAGTGTGCTAACTTTCAAAGGATTTCAAATTCTGCTAGGCTTAGCACCATTGTGCTGGGGTTGGCATCACGGGAGGGCAAAGATATGGTGGCGCTGCGCTACCAATAATAAAGAAAACCGTTCTGTGTCAGCGTCATCTACGATGACCACCTTTCGGCCATGAATTTACGGGAGATTTGGACGCAACAAATTTTGCGCATCACTCCAGCAGATGTCTATGGAATGGATAATATTAAACAAATTTTACGTTTTATGTAATATACAGAACACAATTTACAAATGTGCATGTATCTTAGTCCTAACCCATATGCTGCAGAACTAAACATCAATCAACTACTGCAAGATATGACGTCACTTCCGCCCGCCAGAGATTCAACATGCAAGATCTCGCAGTCGGCTTGAAGTTTTGTACGGCTCGGTGAATTCGTATTGTATCGTAATGAACTGAAATTTCGCGAACTTAATTGTAGGGTTCGTAAAGGTCCAGGAATGTTAAATAAATTCAATGCCGGTCCAGGAGAGAAAATCAGTAAGCGCAAATGGGTTCTGGACCGTAAAGAACCTTTTTGTCTGTAAAGTATTTCAATTCGGTCCAGGAACCTTTTTTCCGGATGAATTTAAATTCGGTCCAGGAACATATTTCGGGTGAGTTGGCCACCCATGTTTAAATACTCATCATCCAAAAACTAATTGGATTGTTTCCTAAAGCGTCGGATCCTATTAGAGAGGTGTCAAAATTCACAAGAAGACTCCAACGTGTTTGCCAAATAACACATTGCAGAAGCAGATAGTCTTCCACCCACGTCACTTCGTTCCGTAGAACAGAGACAGTCTCGAAAAATGAAATGACAAATGAAGGGGACGGCGCGTTCGTAGAAACTTATGCAACTCGAGATAGCAGCAAGGTCCGAAAGTAAGTACATCACGCCCATGCGGAAGTTTGGCGGGAAGGAAGTGACGTCATGTGCACGCCTCCTGTGACGTTTCGGCGGGGATTCCCCAATTACTGGCGAAGTGTTTAGTGGTACAATCTCTCCATCGTAGCACGTAAACATATACATACATACATGGCTCTTGAACTTTAACAAGCCTAACGTAACAACGATTAATATGATTTAGTTATCTTAACATAAATTGCTGGTCAAACTCGAAAAACTGCAGAGAAGGCGAAAGGTGGGGAGGGTGGTAGAGGCTTGTGCGATAAGTGGGATGATGCACAATTCCTAGACGTTCATCAACACAGCTGACGTCTTATGCAGCATTGCCATAAGAAGAAAGTAGAATTTCCCTTTTCAAAGTGCAAAATTTCCCGTTTTGATTAAAAAATTCCCCTCGTAAATTTTTACTTTTTCTAAGAGAATGAAATCGCCATCTCAAAACTTGATCAGTTATTATTTTTGTTAGCATTTGTATTAGAATTATCACTTATATTTCCATTGAGCCATGAAAGTAATAGGAACTTTTGAATGCATGAAAATCTGGGAGTAATGAAGAATATTGGTAGCAAAGTGTACACTTTGGAAAAAAAATACACACAATGTTGAAATTTGCACTATGATTTGGTTTATACTTACTGAAGTAATGCAACAATTCTAAAAGTTAATATGATAATGGTAAGAATTATTTTTTCCAAACCCTAAATTTTAAATATAATTTATTTGGGATAAAATTACCCGATAAAGTAAGGAAAATATATTTCAGACTCCGTTCACGTTGATTATAATGCATTAGTTCGATTATCTTCAAATTTCGATGTAGTTTGAATATTTTCTCCCTTTCACTCAGTATTCTGCATGAATTTCCCTGCACCCCATGTGGCAACACTGGTCTCTTCTCGATTTCACTGTTTCATCTAATGTTCTGCCTCAATTTCCCTGCTAAATGTTGCAACACTGGTCTGGTGACGTCTCATTTCATCCTCTTACCTAATATTCTGTACTGCTCCAAGGAAAATTTCCGTCCATGCTGAAACACTGCTCGAAGAGAAATTTCCCTCCATGTTGGGACACTGGTCTTGTAACAACTCGAATTTCCCTCTTTCAGCTAATATCCCGCCTGAAATTCCCTGCGCAAGGGAATTTCCCTCCACGTGGCAACACTGGATTCGTCACTGCTCTAGAGGGCCTGGCTGAGTCTGGGAACAGAGATGCTTTTACGCACCCAAGACACAGTTGCGTATGTAACAACTAAAGGACAGACACACATTAAGCTTCACGGTTCAAGGGCGAGCTTGAATTTATGTGGTATTAATTGCGTTTCCATAAGTGCAAGAGGCGCTTGCTGCTGCCTTCATCATGAGGCTAATTTGTGAACACGTCGGAGGGCGTTCTGCCGCGACCCTAATCACCATAGAATGGCTGATGCTCACTGCGGTTCCTTCTCTAATGTTTTATTCATGATTGTTGCAACGTTCTTGCCTTTCTATGGTAATTCCATGCAACAATATGCATCTGGCCTCGATTATTGAAAGGTTCTTCGTCCCTGAATCGTATTTGACTAACATATCTTAGAAGCAAGATCCGACCTGTGCTACAACGCCAGGGTAGCGGGTTCGAATCCCGGCCTGGGCATGATTGTTCTTTGTGAGTGTCCTGTCTTTGTTTAAATATACTGCTGGACAAAAAAAAAAACGGACACCTTAATATTTGACATCTGAATTGCAATTACTTATGAATTACGCTCTCAGTTAAGTATTGAACAATTGAACATTCATTATTGAACATTTTCCACAGTTTTCCGTTTATTTTTTATCTATTTATTTATTTATTTACTCGTATTTACTTATTTGGAACACTTAGTAGGCTCAAAATTAATTTCATGCAATTTTGTTTTAATTTATTGATTTTCAATTCCTGTTGATGTTATTTTGTTTAATGTCTAGAGAGGCATGAATTTTGGTTCATAGTAACCATAGTAACATATATTATTGACATTGTCATTGCTGGTATTTTTCTTGCAAGTGTATTGTAAGTTTGCTGCTAGCTTGAAAATGAGACGTGAAGAGGTAGTGTAAAAGCAGTAGCTCTTCGCGATGATGGTCGTAGTGTACACTATATTGCTAGGGTGCAGGTCCCAGGTTGTTAGCACGTCACCGGAAGCGAAGACTGGAATTTTCTACAAAACACTTACGTTGGAATGTGGAGCAGTGGGAAAAGGTTTTATTCTCTGATGAGTCAGAATTCAACCTACGTTCATCAGACGGGCTTGAACATGTGTATAGAAGACCTAATGAGCGTTATGCACAATGTTGTTTCGTTGAAATAACACCCTTCGGAGGTGGTGGTGTAATGGTCTGGGGAGGTATCTCTTTACAAGGACGTACAGAGTTGGTTCTTGTAGATAATGAGGCAATGGCAGCTTGCAGGTATATTACAGAATGTGTGACAGATCATGTAGTACCATATGCACCATTCATAGGCCCGGACTTTGTTTTTATGCATGACAATGTGCGTCCTCACGTTGCGAATATTGTCACGGAGTACTTGGACGAAGTTGCGATTACGCGATTAGAATGGCCACCACAAAGTCCGGACCTAAATCCGATAGAGCACGTCTGGGATCAACTGAAACGACATATCAGAAACCGCGCAATAGTTCCAGAAACAATTGAAGAGCTAAGACGTGCTATTCAAGAAGAATGGGAGCAATTGGACCAAGAAGTGATTGCCAACCTAATTCGAAGTATGCCACGGCGGTTACAAGCTGTAATTGATGGCAGGGGAGGTAACACCCGCTATTAGACCCCACCAGTACCAGTTAACAATATTAAAAAAAAAATATATATTGCTAAGATTTTTTTTGGTAGTTTTCTGTAACTTTCGTTTATGTTCTAATTTAACTTATTAACAATAAATTTTAATTTGCTTTCTGTTGAATATATTCAGGATTTCTTATTTCCAATAATTTCTGCAACATTTACTTAGCCTTCGAATCAGAATTTATGCGTTATCACAAAAAATGCAAGTGTCCGTTTTTTTTGTCCAGCAGTATATATATATCATAGACGACTTAGTAGTAGCTATTATTTGTGTCTACTATAATAAAGTAAAGGTCTCCCCTGTGCTTAGCACCACGCCATAAAGGCGTGTGGGGGTAACGCCCCAAACTTTCTTGATCCAGTCGTGAGTGGGGGTGATGTGACCAGCATCACGCCCCTGACCACCTTTACCCCAAGGTACCCATGTCATTCGACGCTAGGTGGGCACAGGGACCGCTTCCAACGTTAGAAAAGTTCCCGCATTTGAACCGGCCGGGGATCGAACCCGGGACCTTTAGCATGACAGTCAGACAGGTTACAGACAGCCACCACTCTACCATAATAACTTTAGTATATTATTAATGAAAATATTTTATGCCTTTTGGTAAATTTTCCTTGTACATCTCAATTTGTTGCCATTTACATTATAATGGCTTAAAATTATATATTAGCTTAAAATTATCTAGATACTAAGAGCTTTCTGATTTTCCCCTCCAAAGTGTGTAATAATTTCCCTGCGAACAAAGAAATTTGAGCACCAGAGCCATCTATACGTCAAAAACGTCACTATATGCTTTTTCTCTTCCTGTCCACTGCTCGTCTTTCTGGGACTACCATGAATGCCATGAATCCATGGGCGTCCTCAGGGAGAGTCAAGAGGGTCACGTGCCTCTCCCTCTTGGAATAAAATAATATTATCTCTTCCTTTCACCATTTTCTTTCCCTTTTTCATGTGCCATGTTTCTTTTTGTTGTAACTGGATTTTCACCTCCGTCCGTTTTACCTCATCTTTCTTCTTCAATAATCCCTTCCTTGTTTATTGTTTATTTTGCTTTCTCGTCTCGTTTTCTGTTTTACTCTCTCTCATTCTATTTTTTCTCCCAGTTTCTCTTTCTTTTATATTCTTGATCTTATCTATATCTATCTTTGCCTCCCTTCCCTTATTTCTCCGCCTTCTCTTTCTCTTCTTTTGTTATTTCCCCATTTTTTTCACTGTTTCTATATCCTCAATTTCTCTCTCTTTTTTCTTTTCTTCTCTCCTCTTTTACATATTTTCTCTTCTCTCTTTTTCTCTATTATCATGGTCTGGGCCTCCCCGATTGGGTAGTAGTAAGGCACAGCGTGCTACGGCGCCAGCGGTCCCGGGTTTGAATCTCGACCTGGGTGTTCCTTGTGAGTGTGACTTCGTCAATTTCATTACATCATTCATCACTCAATCTCCTCACCTTCACGATTAGCCATAAGTGGCAGGCATGCGAAGTAACAATCAAAACCGATGGCGTAGTGGTAACGTCGCCTTATAATTAAAGGACCCCTGGTTCGAACCCCTGAGGAGGCACATTGTATAGCCTATCTGTCCATAAACAAAAAAAAAATCAACTCTTATCATGGTCAGTAAATATATCAAAGCACAAATTTTCGATTTGACCCTCTTCCCCCAATCGAAAACTATCCTACGCGTGCCCCATGTCTGTATTCATAACATGAATAAACGTTTCCTTCTCAGATTTGAAGAAATTGCAGACAAACAAGCAGATAAGTTTTGAAAATAAGAAAGATAAAAATGCCGGTAATTACAATCAAACTTGTTCTGTCTCCGTATCGGTCACCTTCATCAGTTCCTTCACTTCTCACTTGCAAGAAAAAGCAATAAATATTAATAAAAAAAATGTGTTCTAAGTAGGTTAGTCAAATGAAAGTTAACAGCTCAAGTTGTTTTCAGCATTAAAAAGACGAATCGAAATGCAGCACGCGATAAATTTTGCATGAAATTTCTCACCGTGCAGTCTTCAAGAGCATTGGTCAACTTCTCAGGAGACTGTGACGTCAACGAGCGCCCATTGGCTATAATTTTTTCTCTCTTTTATTTGCTCCTTCAGATTCCAGACCGTGAACTGGCAAACAGGATTTTGCTGTTTGGCAAACACGTTTCTGTTTCTGATAAATGTGCCAGTCACTGCAATGTAGCCAGACAGTGAGAGGCAGAAAGAACCTGTTTGCAGAAAGAAAAGTACTTAAAAAGAGGTTGATTTCACAGCGGTAGAAATCAATTAGCTTCTATGCTTTGTTTTTTCTTTGTTGTTGCTTGTCGTCAACAGTGTTTCTAGATTAGAGTAGCATTTTGTCATAGAAGTGTCTAATTACCCGAGCTAAGTAAGTAAAAGTGACTCTGTTACATGAGACGGGGGAGGAAACTGTAATGTTTTATTGCTTTGCGAACGAAGTAGCTGTCTTGTTTTGTTTTATCTGTTTCACGGCCTAAACTTTTCCTTGTGCTTTAATTTCGTTCCGTTCTCGTGTGGCAAAGCTCGTTTTTCAACTAATATGACCAGTGGTGCCAACTTGTATGGGCATGTGGGGCTCGAGCCCACCCAATAATTCAGATTGCGAAATCACTGAAGACTGATGGGGAGAGGAAAGTCTTAATATCCACACACACACACACACACATTATAATACATATTTATAATGTTATTAAATATAAAAGTTGATTACTAAATAGTTAAAATACATTTTTAGATCCATATAAAAGAATTAATTTCCTTTTATATGTTTCAGATACTTAGGCTATAAACTAGCAAACTAATTTCTTTACTAACTGGTTAAACATTCAGTAAATTAGGCACACACAGGAGATGTTCTACGTAGAAGTTTCAGCTAAGAATGCAGGCTCGACCAGGACTCTGGCATTGGCATTGGCACGGTATGAGAGAGAGTATTCAACATGCTACTTTGTGTGCTTCTTTGATATTATGTTTAAAGTCAACACTAATTGGTTATCTTTTGTTGTTATAACAAAAACTCTCCCTCACGGGAAATTTTTGGTGGGGGGGATTTTGAGGCCAAGATACTTTTTACGCCGTGGAGTAGTTAGTTAGTGCTACGAATTTCTAGTAAAACTCACAGGTCTGTCGTTGGTTCGATTCCCACCACGTGCAACGTCTCCCGGTTGTACAGTGTCTCTCAAAAGTTTTAGGACAACGACATTTTAAACTAGGCAACCCAATTTACACAAGCCGTTGGTGGGTTGCGTGCAGTGTTAGGCTCAATTTCAGGGTTGCCACATGCACAATAGATATCTATAAAATACGCGAAAGAAATATAAACAAGTATTATTGTATAAAATTATTAAAAATATCACTATTATATCGCAAATGACAAAATTCTTTCTGAAAGAAAAAAATAGGGTTTCTAGTATTTCATCGCTGATGAGTCTACAGCAAGGAAAAGAGGTGAGAGTAAACGAAATGTTACAAAGGAGAGGAGAAAGAGAAAGCGAAAGGAGAAGAGGAAAAGTAGTGGAGAGAAGAAAGATAGGATAGACGAGGAGAGGAGATGTAGTGAGGAGAATGGAAAAAGATTCGAGGAGAGATGAGGAAAAAGAACAAAGAAGAGAAAAGAGGAGGAAAACGAGAGGAGAGGAGAGGAGAGGAGAGGAGGAGACGAGCAGAGGGAAGTGGAGAGTAGAGTAAAGGAGAGAAAAGGAGAAGATCGAAAAAAGAGAGTGCAGTGGAGTCGGAAATCTAAGACAGGAAAGGAGATAAGAGGAGTGGAGAAGAGTGGGATGGAGATAAGATGCGAGAAAAGTAGGGAAGGCGATATGAGATAAAAGCAGAACAGAAAGAGGGGAGAGAAGAAGGAGAAGGAACTGGAGAGAAGAGGTAGTTGCAGAAAATATCGTCTGAGCGTCAAGAATGGATGCATTGGTCAAATTATCGACATGAAACATTCAATAACATTTTGAAATGTATTGGAGAATATATTAGATCGGTGCGAAATGCCTTTTGGCCGAGTTCAGAGCAAATTAAAATCTTCCATGTAAGATCTTTGATTTTACCTGCGATTACACCACTAAAAATATGAACGTAATTTTTAATATTTATAAGAATTATTCAATTTTTCTCCACTTCTCGGTTCGTTGAAATTGAGTATTTCAATATTTCCCCTCCCCCCATCGTTAATTCCAAACTGAATCATTCCGTTTCACACGGCGTGGACAATGAACATAATGGGATATGTCTAAAACTTACGAAAATTTTCTGCCACCGGAAGGGTTTGAACCTACGACCATCAGATTGACAATCCTGAACGGTAGCCACTACCCTACAAGCTTTCGCTCCATAAGACAGGTAGAAGGAGCTGACCAATGTGAAATGTAGATGTAACTCTGCTGCATGTAACGTGCAAACAATTATTGTTTGTAACAAAGAAAACGAAAGTAGTACGACTCGGGGAAAACATTTAATGGAGAATTGCACATGGTGAGAACTTTTCATTCGATATTTGCGGAGGTATCCTTGCATTGAACTCAAGTGGGAAAAGGGGTAAAATTAGCATGTCCTGAATTGCCACACATATAAATAGTTATTTCATTAATATTTGTCAATGTCTTTGAAAGAGTACACAATTATCGTTAGAGTGTCATAATTCACAATCTTTTATATAAAAATATCCCGTTGATCGTGTGTCAATTCATTTATTTGTTTATTTTTTTTCTTATAAATTCCATATGCAGAAAAATGTAGCCAGTATATACTGCTATTACAAATAATGTTACCATGCTCTTGTTTAATGGAAGGGATTCTTTTTTAAGGAACATCTAGTATGGAGGATCGAACATGGGACCGCAATGCTTTCAAGAACTCTAACCAATACACTACGCCCTTTGTTTTCTTGGAGCTACAGTTCCTAATTATTCTGTCGCCTCAATATTGTAAACGTTATCTGCAAAAAAAGTTAAATACTCAGATATAGCTCTGTACTTCTAGAATTACTTTATACACATGCATTTGAAATTTAACTCTGAATTTCTTTCTTCGTATTAGTATATCTAAGCTTGTGAATATATTTTATTTGTAATTTTATAACGGTTTCATGAACATGTACGAAATACAGGGAGGTTATTTCAGTCGTTCACCGCCAGCGTGACGGCCGTTCGTCGGAGTCTTCATGCAACAGGTCCCGGCAAATTGCGTTCAGGAAGTCCGTAACAGAAACCGCTTGTTTTCTAATGTTTCCACTTTTCACAATTACAGTTACAATTACAATTGAAATAAGCACATACCTTGTCGCAAGGATGCTGGAAAAGGTGTCCTCGCAAATACAAATATTTCTGGCACCTTATTCCTGACATCTAATCTTAGATTATACATCGCTACTTTATCCTCAGTTGACATTAAGGGAAGACAGCATCCCGGCGCATAAAGCAAACCGAAAGCGTAAAATGATATTTAAAAGTAATAATAATGATGATCACTAACCTCCTGTGTTATAAGAGATGTTGAAAATGACCTCCTTGAACCTTCTTAGGTTCAAGAGATCCTGTCTCTCGTAATTCCCTGACCACTTTTCTGCAAGAATTCGTTTTCACGTAATTATCGTACATAAAAACTCTGTTCAAGAGTATATTTGTTTAACGGCATAAGTAATGAATGAATAACAATTAACACACAATAAACACTGGCCATGAGTAGCACATTACAATAACACAGTATAAACAACACGCGTACTGATAAACGCAAACAGAAGTGAACATGAACGTACAGTGACTACGTCTGGTAGCTGACAGTGTTGCTAACCATTTTTCGGCAATGTCCCTACAGACGTAGTCAAAATGTCCCTACAACTGACCAAATGTTCCTGCTCCACGTAAAGCGACTAAAAAAAAAAAAACACCTCATGAGCATGCAAGACAGAAGATAAAATATACACATTTACTTACCAAATCTTTCTGCTCGGTGCTTCCACAATTAATGAAGGAGCGAATTTACAGTACAGGACCCCTCCCCGATTTTTGTAATATTTGGCATACTCACTAATTGAGGCCTCCTAATCACGAATTTGAAGTTAAAATTTGTGGGTCACGTGTAGAAATTGCAAAATAAGTTAAATTGAGTGGTCCGCGATCGGCACGATTGCTCATTATTTACCGGAAGATTTTGTGTTTCCAATACTTAAACGAAATATACATTCATGATATTACTACGACCCCAAATTTTAACTATGTTTGCTTATCCTAACCTAACCGTACCTGAATGGTTCGTGGGGCTATCCGTCAATGGTTTGTTGGGCTACCCGTGCATGTTTTTTTCGAGCCCAAATTTTAACTATGGTTGCCTTGCCTAACCTAACTTAACCTAACCTTACCGAGAATGGTCAGTGGGGCTATCCGTGAATGGTTTTGCGCTAATGGTGATTACGAACCGATAAAAAATCTTATTTTCGTAGCACTTTAACGGCAAACGTTCATCATCGAAGACGCCATTTTCGTATCCTGCAATTTTATGATTGATGTACTGTTTCCAAATTTACCTGTAATCAAATTAGTTGTTCTACATCGTGATTGTCGCTGTCACATGTAAGGACGTTCTTTGGGCAATATACTGAAATCCATAAGTTTATTAATTAGCCCACAGCCATCCTCCTGCACACTCAACCTAACAATCTGTACAACATTAACAACTTTTTACTGTTCTCTTCCGCCATTATTACACAATTCATGCTCTCCAAGTATGAAATCAACAGTGTGGCAACGCTGTAGAAAGCGTAACTAATTGCAAACGTCAATTGTTCATATCAACAAATATGGCTACCATACTTGTATACGGAGAATCATTGCGAGAATTGAAAAGCTTATTTTACAATTTCTACACGTTAATGAACAATTTTTTCACCTCACCCCAACCTGTTAACTTGAGATAAATCATCACGACTAATTATTTCGTGAGTATAAGACGTAGCATAGAAATTACAGAAGGGTCCGGTATTGTAAATTCTTGCCTTAATGAATAATAGGGGTGTGCGGGACAGAATTTTTTGGGTCGGGATCGGGACGGTAATTTTTTTAAATCCCGACATTCGGGACTGAAAAATTTGCAATTTCCCGACCAAGTCGGAAAATTTTCGGGACGGGAAATGTTCGAAATTTTCCGAAGCACTGGAAATTTAAGTCATTTTCACTTTAAGTGATTGTTTTTGCATTTCTAGAATAAAAATTTACAATTTTCGATAAGTTTCAAAAACTTACAATGCAGAAAACGTCGAGAATTAACGACTTTTTAAAGTGACCATTCGGTATTTCCCGACTGCTCGGGATCCCGAAAAGTCGGGAAGTCATTTCCCGAAGTCGGGATTGGGACGGTAATTTTTTTTCCCGATCCCGGTCCTGACTTTTCCGGATCCCGCACACCCCTAATGAATAACGTTGAGTCGTTTACTATTGATTATGTTATTTGAAGTCATACATGGTGTTGCTGTGAAGAGATAGATGTTGGTTGGTGATATATGCTGTATTTCCTGCAGTCTTTAACAATTTTGGTCCCATTTTATTTCCCTTTGTTGTTTTTGTATCACTTAACATTGAAAATATTCTTTCCGTTTCCACGTTAGAATGGGGCAATGTTAGCACTATTTTCGCGAGAGTGGAAATGTTTTAAAAAAAGAACGTGCCTTGAAAGTTTTTGGTAACCGATAACATGTTCCAAAATTCTGATGGAGACTTGTCAGTTAGTTCTTTTTTTTCCTCCTCGCTAAAGTATCCAGATAAACTAATACATAAAATGTAATTTTCCAAGATAGAAAAAAGTACCTACGATTTCCCTCATTTGGCAAAATCTGTCCCTACGTCCCTACGCGGGCGAAATTTAGTGAAAAGTCCCTATGCGTAGGGACATGTCCCTACGGTTGGCATCACTGCCGATACGTGCAGTTTGAAGCGCCCTCTCGCGGCTGACAACTCCCCCAACCTCCGATAAGTTGCCGGCGCTGTCGCGACAACTGAGGATAAAGTAGCGATGTCTAATCTAAGATTAGATGTCAGAAATAAGGTGCCAGAAATATTTGTATTTGGGAGGGCACCTTTTCCAGCATCCTTGCGACAAGGTACGTGCTTATTTCAATTGTAATTGTAATTGTGAAAAGTGGAAACATTAGAAAACAAGCGGTTTCTGTTACGGACTTCCTGTAATGCAATTTGCCGGGACCTGTTGCATGAAGACTCCGACGAACGGCCGTCACGCTGGCGGTGAACGACTGAAATAACCTCCCTGTAGTTCCTTATAACTTGGAATATGGTGAATAGATATAAAATGTCTTGAAATTAATTTTCGACCACTAGATTTTGGCAAGATTTCCAGTCATTCATTGCTTAAACAAACGTTTTAAAACTATGTGGAATTTTCATTCTGGGATAAGTTTCTTTACTTGCTACATGTATGCGAACTACATTCTGTCCCACTTATCTCTGGAGCAGGTGAACGAAAACAAGTATCTGAGCAGCGATGAACACGTGAGAGGAATGGGATTGCGTGGAGGGAGGAAAACCACTGCAGTTACCAGCCTTCTCAGCAGCGTGCACTGATTCGCTCTGTCCACTCGACCCCTCTCCCCTCTCTCCACTTCTCTTCCGCTATGCGCGGCTTTGCTCCAGAGATGCTGGGACAGGGTACAGTTAATTGTTTCTCAAAAGGTATCATCTATCTCTGTATGCCACACATTTAATTCTTACTCACATGGAAAAAAATGTCAATTTGTATTCAGGGGTAGTTTCACAGTTACACACTATTTTGGCCTTGATGAGAAGTTTAGTGTAAGTAGGCATTTTGTATATAATTTTGAAATTGAGGTCATCTAAGGTTGAAATCCTCATATTTAGGGCTTGAACTCGTCACCTAAGAGGTTGAAGATCGTCCTCTACGTTGTGCCTGACCTTCTTT
Source organism: Lepisma saccharinum (assembly GCF_977018435.1). NCBI lineage: Eukaryota > Metazoa > Arthropoda > Insecta > Zygentoma > Lepismatidae > Lepisma > Lepisma saccharinum. The sequence goes on along the minus strand of NC_139251.1, from coordinate 25,467,781 downwards.
ATTTTTCTATTCATAATTCATCCTCATCGTCGCGATTAGCCAAAGGTAAAATAAGAAAAGTCCTCCTCCGTGACCGTGCGGTCTAAGGAGCTGTGCTTTGGACTCCGACTGCAGGACGGCATGGATTCGAGTCCGCCTATGCTCACTCTCTAGGTTCTCGGCCTGTGTATGGGACCGGTAGCAACCCACCATCCTGAGGAAATTGGGGAGCTACGGGTGAGTAGCGTAACCCGGTCTCGGAAATCTCCTATGGGGGATGTTCCTGGATAAACGAAAAGTAATCCATCAGACAATTCGATTATCGAAGGCGATTAAATAACCTCCGGTTGACCAAGTTGCCAATATAAATAAATGGAATACAGATTGTCTTCGAGCTTACATTGTTAAAAAGGAGCGGATACACGTATTACTATCCCAATAATTATTCAATATGGTTTTTTGTTTGTCAGGAATTATCACTTAAACTATTGCATGTTGAGCTGGTGCCTACCTAGCCGCCTCTGATGGAATCTACCATTGTTCAGATTCTCTTTAAAATTCGACTCTGGTCACTTGTAACGTACTCGGTGCAGACACTGTGCATCGAAGCACACTGTTTTGCGATAAGAAGCGGCCTTGAATAGCGTGAGTGAGTCACTTTGATCGCGAGCAAGCTAGACTACCAAGCTTGTCTGCCTTTGAAAACCAAGTCATTTTTTTCACGGTTTCCGAACGCGATTGCCAATGTATAGAAGTATATATTCTCTCAAAAGAGCAGGAAAGGAAATTCGACCAATGTTCTCCCGTCGTCTAAAACCAAATATTATCTATTAAACGAAAAGTTCACGATTGTCAATAAACGGTTTAACCTATCTGAGCATAAGGTGAATGTAAATACTAAATTTAATAGAAAGGTTCTCCAAAATTTATCTTCCACTGTCTACGTAAGGTCAGTACCTAGGGGAGGGGCCATGTGGGCCATGCTCCCCCCTCGAACCCTAAAATATTTAAATGTGAACCTATAAATAAATAAATACAAAAATAACATCGTCGATTTTAGAAATGTGTAAAAATTTCAATTTTGCTCTTGCATAAATGAATCTGTTTCTTGCGCAAAAGTCTTCAAACTGCAATATTGGGTGGTTTTAGTTTTATAATCATTGATGCAAGGCTACCAGACGTCCGATTCAGCGATTTAGTCAGGACAGTGCGTTACTTTCAATCCCTGTCCCGACTTTTTCGAACTGCAATCAATCGTGATGCGAAAATGTCTCTTTATAATTGTTTTTTTGTTAACTCACAATTAGACATGTTCTTTATTGTATGAATAATTCTAAGTACGCAACATAGAATTATCATGACTTTTTAATGGCGCTCGCACTATTTGAACTATTTTGTAATATCTGTCTGTCTGTCTGTCTTTCTCTCTGGTCTACGTCAATGACAGTAATGCAAGCAATATTCTTATTTATTTTTAACCCAATTAAAGGAAAGTGTAAGCATTTAAAACAAATAAGAAAGATCATCACTGTTGCTCTTCCTTAGAAATTGTTGTTCTTCGAGGAAGAAAAATTAGAAGGATTTAGTCCAGCACCTTAACACAGTGTCCCACGAGTCTCTCTTGACTAATACTGTCAAATGTGACATGATTTTATGAATAAAATTTTCCGCCTGTTTACGTATAACATTGCACAGATTTGGTAGTTCGCACACGGTGTAATTATTTCGTGTTACCTTACGCAACAGCAAATACAGTGCGTCCATTTCGATCTGCAGCCGAGAGATCGGGAGAAACGTGGCGGGCGGCGCTGACGGAGATGCCGACATTTGAGGCCTGTAATGCCCGCTTATTTTTGTGGACATCTTGCAAAACGAGCACTAACCTGTGTTATAACACGCAAAAGTTCTTCTGTAATTCTTCCAAGTTCCACCCTTATATACACAAATAAATACGCTTTAGAAATTATATTAAGAGCCACAGATAATACTCTGTAAAACATTTTAATCATAGTTTTGACCAGTAACGTCCTGCTTAAGTTTATATCCTTGAAAGAGTTTTGTGTCGATGGGGATCGTTTGGAGGTTTCGAATGTGCAACACTGTATCAAGATTACGCTGCAGACGAACCGTTAAAAGCTAATGGTGTTCGTGAGCTTCCTTGCAATCCGAAATCTCCTAGCTCAATTTTTTTGTTCCTTCGCGACTACAGAGCTGTGAATATAGTGGCAGGCAGATGTAAACCAAGAGCGTGTTAATTTCGTACTGTGCGTAAGAGTGTTATTCTTGGTTACTTGCCGTTACTTGTTTGTGTTATTGCAGTGTGTATGTGTGTTGTGTCAGTCGGACGATTGGAATGCCAGCCGCAAGGTTCACGTTAGAACAAAGATTTTTTATGTATGACACTTACGTGAAAACAGACTCGTGTCGAGACGTGTGTAGGCAATTTGTACAGAAATTCCCAGGCGTTTCACCCCCACATAGAGATACGGTTAGACGTCTTGTCCGTAAATTACGAGAAACTGGATCGTTAAATTTTAAAACACCTAAGCAAAAACGACGGATTCTAACCGAAGCAAAACTCGATGAAATTGGTGCAGCGTTAGAACGTTCTCCAAACCAACCTCTACGCCGTGTTTCACAGGAGATGGGCGTGTCAAAATCATCAGCACATACAGCCACTAAGCTACTAAAATTAAAACCGTACAGAGTTTCTATAGTGCAAGAATTACGGCCCCCTGACAACGTAAGTGGAGTAAATTTCTGTAATTGGGTTTTGCAGAATATTGTAGATGGTATTGTTGATCCACAGTTAATATTTTTTTCGGATGAGGCATGGTTTCACTTGCGTGGTAATGTTTGTTCACAGAACAATAGATACTGGAGCACTGAAAATCCCCGAATAATACACGAAGTTCCGTTACACGATGCAAAAATTGGTGTGTGGTGTGCTGTAAGTGCCAAAAGAATAATAGGGCCTATATTTTTTGAAGACACAATAAATTCAGAGAGGTACCGCACACAAATACTCGCGCCGTTTTTTCAGTTGTTATCAGATAATGAGAGACAATATGGGTATTTTCAACAAGATTCGGCCACAGCCCATACCGCCGCTGATTCTTTGGACGCTATAAGGGAGGTGTTTGATGACAGAATAATTTCAAGAGGTTTATGGCCTTCACGTTATCCAAATCTTACCGTATGTGACTATTATTTGTGGGGAACCTTGAAAAATAGAGTCTACCGAAATAACTCTCATAGCATCGACGAACTAAAACACAATATAAGGGCAGAACTAGGAAGAATTACGGAAGAAGAACTTTTGCGTGTGAATCAAAATTTCATCAAACGATGCCAGGAATGTGTGAATGTAGGTGGACATCACTTTGAACAACTCTTATAACACAGGTTAGTGCTAGTTTTGCAATATTTATATAAATGTCTGCATATGTCCATAAAAATATGCGGGCATTACAGGCCGCAAATGTCGGCACCTCCGTCAGCGCCGCCCGCCACCTTTCTCCCGATCTCTCGGCTGCAGATCGAAATGGACGCACGGTACGTACATTTCATAAGACTGTTCTGGACACAAGACTTGCATCAGTAAACAAGCATTTTGTCTGTTACAGTATCACAGGAAAAGAACATCGTCCTGTAATGTTCAAGCCTCTAGATATTTTCCATTAGTAATGTCTAATCACAATAATAAGTTAGAAGAAATAACTCGCATTTTCACAACTACCAATATTCTCGTTTTTAATCACTTCGAAAATTATTTCTCGAAGATATCGGTTATACTACAAGAAAGCAAATCAAAATTAAAGTAAAAGTTCAACTACACGTATACCAAACGACATTTACAATATTGGAGGGACAGAATTGTTAAAAAAAAATGTTGTTTCATTCGAAAGTAAAGGCGTGGTGTAGTCCTTCTTCTACCTTGTTTAAGGAGCGAAAGCTTGTAGGGTAGTGGCTACCGTTCAGGATTGTCAATCTGATGGTCGTAGGTTCAAACCCTTCCGGTGGCAGAAAATTTTCGTAAGTTTTAGACGTATCCCATTGTGTTCATTGTCCACGCCGTGTGGAACAGAATGATTCAGTTTGGAATTAACGATGGGGGGAGGGGAAATATTGAATTACAAAATCTCAATTTCAACGAACCGAGAAGTGGAGAAAAATTGAATAATTCTTATAAATATTAAAAATTACGTTCATATTTTTAGTGGTGTAATCGCAGGTAAAATCAAAGATCTTACATGGAAGATTTTAATTTGCTCTGAACTCGGCCAAAAGGCATTTCGCACCGATCTAATATATTCTCCAATACATTTCAAAATGTTATTGAATGTTTCATGTCGATAATTTGACCAATGCATCCATTCTTGACGCTCAGACGATATTTTCTGCAACTACCTCTTCTCTCCAGTTCCTTCTCCTTCTTCTCTCCCCTCTTTCTGTTCTGCTTTTATCTCATATCGCCTTCCCTACTTTTCTCGCATCTTATCTCCATCCCACTCTTCTCCACTCCTCTTATCTCCTTTCCTGTCTTAGATTTCCGACTCCACTGCACTCTCTTTTTTCGATCTTCTCCTTTTCTCTCCTTTACTCTACTCTCCATTTCCCTCTGCTCGTCTCCTCCTCTCCTCTCCTCTCCTCTCCTCTCGTTTTCCTCCTCTTTTCTCTTCTTTGTTCTTTTTCCTCATCTCTCCTCGAATCTTTTTCCATTCTCCTCACTACATCTCCTCTCCTCGTCTATCCTATCTTTCTTCTCTCCACTACTTTTCCTCTTCTCCTTTCGCTTTCTCTTTCTCCTCTCCTTTGTAACATTTCGTTTACTCTCACCTCTTTTCCTTGCTGTAGACTCATCAGCGATGAAATACTAGAAACCCTATTTTTTTCTTTCAGAAAGAATTTTGTCATTTGCGATATAATAGTGATATTTTTAATAATTTTATACAATAATACTTGTTTATATTTCTTTCGCGTATTTTATAGATATCTATTGTGCATGTGGCAACCCTGAAATTGAGCCTAACACTGCACGCAACCCACCAACGGCTTGTGTAAATTGGGTTGCCTAGTTTAAAATGTCGTTGTCCTAAAACTTTTGAGAGACACTGTACACCAGTCATCACAAAGTTAGTCCGCTACTCCTTTAGAATCTTTGCAAATCATCAGGGCTTGCTGGGTAGAAAAGAAACACAACACAGTTTTCAAAGTTAAACGTAGTTTTTATAAGCACTTATATTTTCTATCGTATGTGTACTTACAAGCAAGGCACAGATTTGCTTACGTTTCTGCCTGAAGAGGAACAATTCTATATCATATGAAATCACATCACAATCACTAAAGACACTTTCTTAATAGAGAATTAACGTTGGACGAGACAAACATAAATACACGAAAGTTTCTGTACTTAATTATTATTTCGAGTATAGCCAGAATGAAACTAAAATAGTTACCAATTACATTATTCCGGCATTCCATTAACTGTTACCAAGTTCTTGTTGATTCCTCACCTTCACCTGTTTTTTCAAACACCGACTGTCGTCAGGTGAGGAACATTCAGGTGGGTTCACTTCCTCGGCTGACATGAGAAAGTGACGTCAACACGAACAGATTTTGACGTATTTATAAACATACATAAAAGTTCCAACTAACTATAATTGTCTGTGACAACTTGCACATTATTTGAAGTAACAAACATTTTAAAAATCTTAACTTCTTACAAATATAAAATCTTAAACTCTCAGGTTCGTTACACACGGCAAATTAAATTTCATCTGAAGACGAGATACGATATTGCTCTTTTGAAAAGTAGTGTTATAATATAGTTTTAAGCGCTAGACAATGAATAATGTCCAATTAACATTGCATGGTAATGTAGAATCATTATCACTAACATTCAACTGGTTCTTGTTCGCATTCAGTTCTTACTTTGGTTATTCTGTTCGAATGTTAACTGGACGTTATTTTTGTTAGTAACAATGAAACTAACACCTTTTCTTGTAATGAGCCATGCCTATTTACAGAGGAGACCGACGAACCGGGTTTCGACGTCTAGCACAAAAGAAAATCCTACGGACAAAAACTGGACACAACCCTCACGGAGTGGTTCCAGACGCCAGAGCCTCGCTAGCCCTTAAGGTCCGGTTTCCAGACACTGAGACTCAAGGGCAACCACCTGTTCTGTGAAACTGTTCTTTCTTCCGCGGAACAACTGTTCTCCTAGTACAGTTTTCCTCAATGATTCCGAAAAATGTTGCGTCATAAACGCTCAGTTCTCTTCCTTTTTTTTTGGTCTTCCTGTTGTCGTCATCGACCTCTATGATGCAATATGTTGCCCGATTGCTACTTGATACCATCTCTCCCGCTCGCATGGACTCGCCCTCTTTATGCGTTAACGCTTATGACGAAATAAGTTGCCATGCTTTCAGCTGTTCCTGTTCCAGAAATCCATGAAGCGTTTGGTTGACGAACGTTGCCCCATACAACGCAGTCGCCAGTCATGTATATGTAGGGGGAGTTCTCCATTTTTTTTTAGTCCTGTAGAGGATGCTTCATATATAATATCGCAATGATTCGTGAGAAGTTGCCAACCTCCCACCTACACATACACGCACACGCGCACTCTATATATAAAAAAAAATAGATGTTCCAAATAATACAGTGCGTGTTCATGTGCGCAGAAAACTTTCTAAGCAAAACTGTTTTTTTTTTTTTGTTGTTGTTTTTTTGGAAGAGAAGACAGGAAAACGATAGATGTGAAAGAAGCGATGTACAATGAGAGAAGTAAGTCTCTGTCCCTCACACACACGCGCGCACAGAGGCACTGATTAAGGCGAAGAGGGACAATTACGCACCAGGCATGCATTTATTCTAATAAAAATGCTACTAAAAAGATCTCCGCCAGAAATGAAGAGTATGAATTTCTCCCCATGTGGCAAGTGGAAGCGGTTTCCTAAGTTGATTATTAAGCCTTATACGATTTTTGAAAAATATGATGAATTAGTATTTACCGAATCCCATGTATTCCTTATGGGACATCAACTTCAACTTCAAGTTACGGCTCATCAAATGGGAGTTTCGACTTTTCCTACTACTATGACATAGTTCAACGTGTCCTTTTTCCGTCCATGTACTTTTCTACGTCATCGGATGTTTGATATTCCCGAGAGAACGAATAAAATAATGGTCCCATCAGCCTAGTGCATTTCTCCTTGCCTCCTACGGCCATCCTGGCAGTGTTGCCAAACCTGATGTGCACAATAGAGCTAAATTTAACCATTAATATAGCAAAAGAGGACTTTCAAGGAGCTAGATTAACGAAGGCTGCATAAAGTGCCTACTAGGGTAATTTTAGTTGTCAGAGGGGTGGGGGTGCTGCTATTACCGTTAGCTTTAAACTGATGGCAATTTATTCTTAGTTTTCACCGCCTAGATTTGGCGGCATCACCCATCTCAATAATCCAATGATGTTAATATAAAATCGAAAATAAAGGGTTCCCGGATAACAAAATTGTCATCTTCATCTTAGCCACAGCGCTATATATAAAAATACATGGGGAGGAAAGAAGAGGTGGGTGACGCAGCCTATAGCTATACGAATATCACGTCACGTGCAAAATGTACACTCATGGCAAAAGTTGGTATTTATGAGCCGGAGCCAGTGGTGGCATCATAGTGGGGCAGAGGGCGGGTGCCACAGTTCACAGTCAAACGAGTGCACGAAAGAGCCAGATCTAGCTCCAAAAGAGCGAAGTTGGCAACAGTGATCAGCAGCTGCCCCAGCGAGAAAGACCTAGGGGAAATTGTCCCTCCTCGCCTTAAGAGGGTCTTGGGTAAGGATACATACAGTCTCGGTCCGCCAGCAGAAGGTACTCATTTGGAAAAAAATACTTTGAAAAGATAATAAATATAACTGATTACTTGACATAGCTTGGCCTAGAAGTTACAATTTAAATTGTATATGGGGGCAACATGAGCCTTTTCCAAGGTCGTTAAACATTTATTTCTATCAGGACAAACAACACTTCCCTAGGGAGCGCAAGTAATATACTACCTATGCTTCGAAATTGTGTCAATGTTTTATTTTGAATTAATAAAAGGGAATATTTACTTTCCAATGTAAAAAGCGCAATGGATCAGATGCAACTTTTCAACCGTTCCCCAGGGCCCTTGCCTCCCGTTGGATACGATCTGGGCTCAGCCACGGGATTCCACACACAAAGAGGGAAATGGGGAGAAGAGAAATGACCTAGAAGAGAGGGAGAGAGAGAACCGAAGATAAAAAGAGAAATAAAGAAACAAGACAGAGAGAGAGAGAGAGAGAAAATAAGATAAGGAAGGAGATAGAAGTAAAATAGAAAGAGCAATAAAAGTAGAGAGTAATGTGACAAAATGAGAGATAAGACAGACAGAAATATATGATCGGAAAGAAAGGGAGAAGTGCCAAGACGCACATAATACTTACCCAAACATTGACATAACTTGTTGCTATTCTTTTCATTTTTGAAGCTGAGATATTCACCCCATATCAGCGATAATCACTACGTATGAAAAATTCTGAATCATTTTTTTGAAATTTGTGTACCTTTTAAATAGTAGGGATGGCCGGATCCGGATCCGGATCCGGTTGGTTCCGGATCCTTAGGACCCGGATCCTAAAATTTTTCGGATCCGGATCCGTTTTGCCATCCCACATGAGCGCTTGTTTGGAAAGTAAGAATGAGTTTATAACATATTGTTACCTGCCAATAAATATATATATATATATATATATATATATATATATATATATATATATATATATATATCCTATATATAGTGTGTGTGCGTGCGCGATTTGTAATTAATACACTTACAAGGGAGGTCTAAGTCTCCCCCTCCGATTTCCATGAAACTTAGCAGGTGTATAGAGGGGCCCAAAGGAAGAAATACGTGTTTTTTGTTTCGGCTAAAAAAGTGTTTTAGGGGGCAACCTCCCTCCCTCAAATGTTAAGATGAGGACAAATTGAAGTGGGAATTGACCCCTGTGTCCTCCTCAGATTTCCATGAAACTTGGCAGGTGTATAGAGGGGCCCAAAGGAAGAAATGCGTGTTTTTGTGTTTCACCTAAAAACTGTTTTAGGGGGCACCCCTCCCCCTTCAAATGTCAAGATGAGAAATTGAAGTGGGGAGCTGACCCCGAAACCACGTAAATATGGCATAGGAAGACACAGGGGGCATAGGGCCTCTCTATACACCTTCCAAATTTCATGGAAATCGGAGGGGGACACAGGGGTCAGATCCCCACGTCAATTTGTCCTCATCTTGACATTTGAGGCGAGTTTTGCCCCCTAAAACAGTTTTTTAGCCGAAACAAACAAACACGTATTTCTTCCTTTGGGCCCCTCTATATACACCTACGAAGTTTCATGAAAATCGGAGGGGGACACAGGGGTCAGATCCCTACGTCAATTTGTCCTCATCTTGACATTTGAGGGGGTTTTGCCCCCTAAAACCGTTTTTTAGCTGAAACAAAAAAAACACGTATTTCTTCATTTGGGCCCCTCTATACACCTGCTAAGTTTCATGGAAATCGGAGAGGTACACTTAGATAACCTCCCTTGTTAGTCTTACACTTTGTAATTATATAACACGGCATATATTATAATGTTTTATTTTAATTTCTAAAACTATAACTGTAGAACAATTGCATAATTTTTGTATAACATTTCTATCTTGTTAAATGTGTTAAAGGTTTCATCCTGGAATGGAATGTCTCACATTTATGTGTGTTTCCATTTCCAATATATTCGAATGAATACATATTCGTTTCAATGGCATTTACAAAATCACCTCTGACATTTTATGTTAAACAAGTAAGATTATTTTTGTGCACGAGTGTGTTAGCCGATGCGTAGCAAAGTATTTTATGAACGACACTTGTAAAGAAATCTTGAAGACCAACTAATAAAAAATTTCTTTGTAATCGAAGATCATAATACCTTTTAAGGTGTGGTAATATTATAATGGAATTGAGATACGAAACTCTCGGATCCGGATCCGGATGTTGGGATCCGGAACTTTCGGATCCGGATCCGTTTGGCCATCCGGAGTAAATAGTGGCAACAATATTGTAAGTACAAATAAAGTAGAACTTTTGCGTATGACTTTACACGAGCACTAAATTAATTGTTGCACACTACTGCCATCTAGCGAATGACCTTCAAACGAAACGTCAGGAGACCTAATTTTGCACACACACATACACACACTCATATTCCCTTCAAACGTGATCCAAAGAGAGAGAGGAAGTTCCACTCCATGGGTCGGGAGAGGGGGGAGGTGCTCTCTCTCTACGCTAATATTAAGGGGGGTCAGGAGGCGGGGGAGAATTCAGCAAAAAAAGAAGTAACTGCGATGTTGAAGTGCTGCATTTCATGGTTACATAACGCAGACACTGTTTGGCGGGTGTTGCCGAGTTCATTAGATGCCTTTTATACAGCACGCCATCGGTGTGAGAATCTACTGTTGTACAACAAAAAACGTACAGGCTGTGAGAAAAAAATGATTGATATCTCTTCTGTGTTAAAAACGAAAGCCATATGGTGGTACATGCAGGAGGCATCAATCGTATCCTTTTTATTATATGTTTGCCTTTTCTTATGTACATTGATGATGAAATATAGTGCGTCACAAGCAGTCCTTGATTTTTAGCTAAATAAAAGACCATCTTTGCCGATTCTGTTAGCGGACAGTGTATCCAACCTAGGGAAGAAATGACCAACTTTTCTCCCATGTTGACTTAACTGTTCACTTTGAAAGAAAGCATCAAGAAAAACATTTAAAATTCCTTAACCCCGTATCATGGTCGTTCTGAGCAACCAGCCCCGACACCACGGGTCCCGGGTTCGACTTCCGGATAGGTACACTCGCCTCAACAGTGTCCCCAATTGGCACTTAACATTCCAGGTAAGTTTGAAGTATGAAATCAGTAAACAGAATATAATAATTGTCTACGAACTCTTGAGAAACGGCTGTTTTATCCTGAATACATGGAACCACGTTTCACATCTGCTTAGTTTTGTGTAATGGAGATTTCAGACCGCCGGGAGAACCAATCAGTAGCGACATGACAGGCCGTACAAGTCTGCATTCGATTGATGAAATCCTCAAGCGGCAGGTGTCGCCTGTCGCTTGTTGCTTCGGCGTGAATTCTCGCTTATAGATTGACTTTGCAATTACCATGTGAAAATATGACCTTATTGCAAATAATTAGGTATATTTGCGTCTGGTGTGTCTGAGGAAAAGATAGAGATTTTCATTGTTTACTGAAGTCTGGAACGTCACCAAGTCTTGTCTGTCTGATTCTGGATCTGGTCTTGAAGGATCTGCTCCACAAATTATCCATGACTAATTTCATTCACTGTTGTTTTGCATCCTACACAGTGGCGTGCTTATACATTTTATTTTCTTAACGCGGGGACTTTATTTCTATAAGTTGGTGCCACTGCGTTAATATTAAAAGAAGAATGATGTTAAAAAACAAGAAAGAAGCAACAAGGAAAACGAACAGGAATAACCCAGTGGAAGAGTAAAAATTACGCAAGGAGGAAAAATACCAAGAAACTGACCCACTTACAGGAGGTTACAAAGGAAATAGAGAGACTAAAGATTGGTCCTTGGAACGAAATCTCAAGGTCAAACGAAACAGATTGACAAAACGAAATCAACGGAAGTAAAGGTGAGGAAATTTAGACAATGAAATATGCAATAATAGCAACTGAAAAACGAGGTGCATATTGCGTCAAATAGGTAACGGATCATTGACATTTATATCGATCAATCGACGCTCTCGAACGTGCTGCACCGCGCTAGAAAGTAGACGACCTTCGCAACATCCTTCCATGCAACGTTACAGATCGGTTTAATATGTCAGGGAGGACATGAGGCCACATGGAGAACCCTACGTGGTTGAATAAATGGAGTTATGTAACATACAGCCTCTATTTCTCTTCAACAGTCACCTTTCTCGAAGGGCAAAAAGGCTACCGCTGGCCAGAAACTTTTACCCATAAAGTCTGCGGTTGGGGCCACTTATTGCAACATAGCAAATGTTATGGACAATTTATGTCAGTCTTGACGTTTAAAGTCGTGCTTTTCTCTTAAACTTATGGACAAAAAAGCGGCGTAAAAGCTGTTAGGTCCAAAATGAAAGAATGAATTGTGTTATTCGCGTCTTCATTTGTGTCTTAGGTGTACCAAAGGAGGGGCCTAGTGGAGTTTCGGCCTTCCCCAAAATGTAAGAGAGGATTTTTTTTAAAAAAAGCGCGAAATGCTTTAGTTGCTGTTAGACGAAAATGTATTTGTTAGCTTACAAAAGTAAAACAATTTTTCGCAGAGCAAATATTTTACATGCTGTTGAGTGGTCGGTTTCTGTTCTCAGCACCAAGGGTTCTGGGTTCGAATCCTAGTCAAGGGTGTTCCTTCATCAGTTTCATCTGATTATCATTCACACTCCTTCGTAGCGATGAGCCTAAAGGGGTAGAAAAGCAAGAAGGTGGGCTTTGACCCCCAACGTGAAAATGTCTTCGTTGCACGTCTAAGCTCTTCCAAATAATCTAGACCAGGGGCGGCGTCACGGGGGAGGGCAGAGTGGGCCATGGCCCACCCAAAATTAAGAAAACATAATATAAAATAAAAAAATAATGATAAAAATTAAGTGAACGTATACAGGCAATGATGAATATGATGGGGGAAACCTTAGAAGATTCGAACCCAGAATCTCTGCTTTCGGAGCACGCTCTCCAAAGCCTAGGATCATAGAGTGTAATTCCTTTAACACATTATACTATTGATTAGTTTAATAACTTTTTAATTATTACTAGTCATGTTTTGAATGTAATCGAATCTTCAGTGTAACATATTCTCACTGAAACACTTGAATTTTTATAATTATTTTTTACTCCAATATTTAAACTTAGTGTTGGCTAAGTCATCCAATGGTCCCCTCCCCCCACACACACACCAGAAAGTGTTCCGCCGGCATTGGCCTACGGAGGAAAAGTTTGTTTGGAACAACTAAAAATAACATTTGTAGCAACCAAATACAGGAGTCTCTTTTTAATTCGAACTCCAAGGGAACACGAAACAGGTTCGTATTATACAAAATTCGAATTAACAAAAACATCGCGTCATTAAAGATGATTTCGAGGGGAATAAACTTCTGTTCGAATTATCTAGCAATTCGAATTAAAAACAGTTTGTTTAAACAAGCGACAATCCAATAATTGTTCGCCATAACCGGATTCTTTTAGTAACCGTGCACATTTGATTAGAGTTACTAAAGTATTTAGTCTAAATTTTCAAATTTAGCAGTTATCAATTTCTTTGTGTGAGGTTAACTAAATGACTAACCAAACGTGTTTTGTTGATTCAAATAAATAAGTTTTCCTCTGTAACAAATAGAGAGAGAGTGGGATGTGGTATGGAAAGAAACAGAAATGAAGGAAGACGAATAAGTAATTATTTCTTTGAGAAAGGGCGTGTGAACACAAAAACCTTTTTGTCGTAGCCAGTAACAATCGACCTTGCTGTAAAGTGGAGACACCCAGTGGGGAATTTGAAAAAAACGGAAGAGGTCACAGAACGTTGAACATTTCTCTTTTTCTGACGAAAGAGGGTGCTGCGATTTCTTTCAGGTATGCAAGTGTGTTTCACCTGCTTGCACGTTATTGTGCAATGCCAACTTGGTTATACGTTAAGGAGAAATTTATATTCATTACAAATTTATTGAAAAGAACGATGTAAATCCTTCGTCTTGCATCGTATCTTGAGAAACAAAACTCTCTCGTGGACTATTTCTTGATTTTTAGCAATAACTAATCAAGCGCGCCATTTGGGAAGATAATGATATCAATTGTTTGTGGACTTGCATCGTTGCTTTGGTAGAAAATACCCTTTTGTTGTTGAAGCAGAATTATTTTCGGTTTTGTTGCCGGCTTTTCTTGAGTTCTTAAACTTCGCATTGGAAATATACTATTTCATCTGACAGCCAAATGTAACTAAAGCCCACGTAAGCGCAGAATCGCAGCAATACTGCCGATATTCTCACTGTTGTGATATGCTCGGCGGTTGAGCTGGCACGGGAGATGCCAGTTCTCGCGTGGATTAATATATAAAGCCTGCTACAAACTTAACATGTCTCGGTCCTTAGATTAAAATATTCATGTTTTACTTGGCCTGGCTCAAAGAGTTGCTTTCCCCAACTAACATTTGACAGTCTTACAGTTGAATAAATCGGATTAATTCTTTTCTTCTGATTAGCAATAAGAATCTGGGTGTGATACTCAACCGCCATCTCACCTGGGCAGAGCAAGTTAACTCTGTATCTAGAAGAGCTTTCGGTGCATTGCATTCACTCTATCGGCTCAAAAACTTCCCCCCTGAACGCATAAAAATTAAACTGGTCCAGTCTCTTGTCTTTCCCATTGTTGACTACTGCGACATTGCTTTCTTGGATGTCAATCACGAGCAAGCTAAACGACTGCAGCGAATCCAAAATGCCTGCATTCGTTTCGTTTTCGATCTAAAATATTCAGAGTATTTGACATCGTACTTTGCGAAGGTCGAGTGGCTTAAATTAAGCGATAAACGTAGTTTTCATAAGTTAATTTTACTGCACAAAATCCTCCAAATAAAAGACCCGCAATATCTCTATAACCGATTTCAACATCTTTCCAACTTTCACAGCCGCAACACCAGATCGCGCGAAAGGTCTCTGCTCTCCATTCAACTCCACAAATCCAACTTTTATGCAAATTCTTTTACTGTTACTGTCTTTGGAACAAGTTGCCACCTGAAATTCATGTCCTTTTCTCAATTGTGACGTTCAAAACATTGTTAAAGTTACACATATTATATAATGAAAATTAAATGTTTGACTTCCCTAATAAAGTGGCTTATGCAGAGAATGATAGGAGGCACAAAAATGATTTAAGGTAATAGTTAAGATGAATTATCATCAAAGTATACAGTTTTGGACTGTGTTTAAGTAAGTGTAATGTTATGTATCTGCTTGTATGTGTGTATGTGTAAGGGCCAAAATATGAATGTGTGAGTGTGTGTGCCCGTATCTACAGGTTAGATTACCATTCTTATATGTATTTTTTTTATTCCTTTCTTTCTTTTTTCAATATTTCAATATTCCACATTCAAAAATTTTTGAAAACATGGCCAAGTGGAAGAAAAGACTCCACAGCCTTAACTTCGCCACGCAGAAGAAGACGTAACAAATAAATTAATAATGCAAGTAAACTGTTCTAAGCTTCAAAATTGCCAGTTTTTCATGCAATAAACGTTGAAATAAAAGGGGACTCTTTTCTTACGGGGTAGTAATTATAGTGGAAGGATACACACAAAAGTGATTTATCTTTATTGAGTTTTGACGAAATTGTTTTGACAGTGTACAGTTGTTTGAAACAAAGTGAACATGAACATACTCAAGGAAGTCTATGAAAAATATGTGAGCAACAATTTCTCATCACTCGCTTTCCAGACCGGAGTCCATTGCTATCGTTTTCAAATAGCTCCCCAATTGTCCTCATGCAATTTTGGAGACTCCGTCGGGGATCGAACCCGAGATACATAACCATAGGCTATGTAGAAACTGTGATACTAACGAACAATAGTGTAAATTGTCAATTGGTTGGTTCTTTAATCTTTATTTTTTTTTTCGGCTAACAATTTTATCAGAGGTGGAAAATCAACGTTAAAAAAAAAAAAGATCCAAAATTCATACTTAGGATCAAAATCAGTTTGTACTGAATGGTATAAACATCTTCAAATTTCATCATATTTTCGAGATTTTATATTTAGTACATTAATTTTCCATTTCGGGAAGGTATTCTATCCTCCCCAGTGCAAGAACAAAGTTGATACAAACAAAACTACGCGACTTCTGAAAAATAGTTCCTTTCTGTTAGTTCTGGCTTTATTTTGCCAATGAATATATTTGTCGTACGTATACAAATTAAGGTTCCACAACTTCAGTACAGCAGCAACGTTCAGTGGCATGGCGTTATCACACGCACTATATTCTTACGCGCAAGATTCCTGCACACCAATAGGATTTATCATAGACCACGTGAATTTGTTTATATTGACTTCGGTTTTGCAATGGACGAGGAATAGGAAATTTTATCTGCAGAAGGCATCACTGCATTTGGTTTCCGCGGAATCGAAAGCACGTGATCTCAGTTTCAGAACAAAAATGGCCTTGGGCGAAAAGACTCCGCAAAGGACAAATAGACCATGATGCTTGCTTCCGGTGCAAAGTTCGCTGACAATTAGTTCGGCCAAAGCTTCAAACAAAAAGGGAGACCCCCCACCCCCTCCCGACCGACCCACCCTCGCGTTCGGTCATTGTGATCATCGCTCGCTGCATTGGCCTAATTGCAACCTCTGAAGAATCTTCACATGCATTTTAGTAAGACTTCTGGGAAGTTTCTCGTCGAGACCATTGTGTGCAGTTTTGCAACACACACTGAAGGGAATGAATGGGATATTTGAAACACGCACGTGGCATTCTACCATACTTAACAATTAAGAGTGAAAGGTTGGGGAAACATACAATCCATGCATAATTTGTTGATCAGTTAATTTACACACATAGGAATTTTCCATTCTCGTCCCCTAAGGAGCGCTTCTCGCCCCCTAAGCCATTTTTTTTCATTTTCGAGCCAGGGAATCGAAATTCGGCACAAAGGTAACCCACGTCAAGGGAATAAAAGTTGCGAATGCGATTTTGAGATTTCTGAAAAAAAACGCGGCCGCCATCTTGGAAAATGGCGGATTTTCGCCCCCGCGACCTGCGCCTCCGTTGGCACTAGGCTATCCTAGGCTATAGCCAGGGGGCAGCACAAAAATGAGACGCTGAAGGGGCAGAAGACAATCTACCATTAAAATTCCTTAATATTGTGATCCATATACTTGCTTATTCCATGAAGGTAGAACGAAGGAATTTCTTGCCTTGCAGTTTTAGGTGTGTGTTCTCTTATTAAATCTAAATGTATTGTTTTATCGAAGTTTAATGAATAATTTGTAATCAGACGTATCAATATTTTAAAGTGTACAAGTGCTATTATTACAGATCATGGAATTAGTGAAAAGTAGTCCGCCCAAGTAAAAGGAAACTAGCTGGAAAATTGATTGATTGATTTAGTTTATTTTACTTCGCGTTTTGTGCCTCTTAGCTAATTTGCGAAGATGGGGATGAGTGATAAAATTGATGAATGGACATTCACAAATAACCAAGCCCGAGCGGGATTCGAACCCGGGACCCTTGGCGTCGCAGCGCGATGTGCTAACAACCGACATCTTGGACTCCCCTTTGGCCTTATTCCCACTCCTTGTGCATTGTAAGCTGTTACTGGTAGTCTTTCTTCATCCATCCTCTTCATGTGTCCAAACCATCCTATCTGTGCCTGATCTATTTTGTCCTGAACACTGAACTTCACCACACCCACTGTCTGTCAGATCTCCTCATTCCTTATTCGATCCCTTCTAGTCTTCCCCAATATACTCCTTAGAAATGTAATCTCCACTGCCTGCACCTTTCTTTGTCACACCTTCCTACATATCAATTCATCCATGGGAAAATGCGTCGCTAACAATGGATTACATACGTGCTTTTTTCAGACCTTGATATTATCGACACATGGAGGTTTTCACAATAGTTCTCTCCACGCTCTTTATTTTTCTAAGCAGAAACATTGGGTATAAAATCTGCAGGGAATGGCTTGAGCGGAAATGGACAATGAGTCATAAAAGAGGAGAGAATTCTGGGTAATATTTTCTTCATGAATTCCATACAATTAACAATTATTTTCAGTTGTTTAACAATTGTAACGTTTCTTTTTATTTCATGTGTTCACAATTGAAGGGCTGGAGGTGTAAAGCATGGTGACATTTTGGTAATTTCTGAGTTCATGAAGATAAAAGGTTATTTGAAGCTATACTGTAGATAAATTGTTTTCGTGTTGTGTTTACCAATTTCACAAGGCTTCGGTGAGTCCAGTGCAAATTGTATGACATGGCAATCTCACTCGAAAATTGAAGGATGGCGCATTTAACTTTGGAACTCAAAAATGACCAAATGTTACTTGCCATGTTTTAAACCCGAGCCGAGCCCTTCAAGTAACAGAGTTACTTTTTCCTGTATTCCTGGGGTGTATAGGATGACCTTCTTCAAGGATATTATAGTGAGGCTCTAGCGTCTGGAACCATAGAAGTGGCTGATTCAGAAATTACTGTTTGGGGGTGGGGGCGAATTTCAGAGTTGGGTACCTCACCGAACCTACAATGAATAATACCTATATATGGTTATTTTAGCAGGGTACAACTATTCTCTACGGATTAGCTCTTTTAAGGGGCCCAGGGCGGAATATATGGTTGTTTTTCTACATTGTTATCCATATTGCAGGGCCTGGGCGAGATCAGAATGCAAACCCCGATCCGTTGTTTAAAATTTACATCTCAAAGTGCATAGATACAGAATCTTCAGGCATAACGTCAGCAAACGTATTATGAAATTTAAATGCCGCATTTCTTCGAATCCCAGTCGCACCTTCTGCTCGGGGTCTTTGATCTTGAAAATTTAGGTGAACCTTGGATTCGATGGTGCATTGATCAGAGTATATGCATAAACAGGGGTAGAAAAATACAGGACGCCTCGAAATTTTCACCTACTGCCTGAATTTTCAAATTCAGTGCTCATTTTTTTAGTTCGTTTATGGAAATTTCCATTGCCTTTTTTTAAAAATAACGAGAACAGTATGGGTTTTTAATGTTTGTGTTGTCTGTATCACGTGTAACATTACATCATAATAATAAGCATGCCATTATATTTTTTTCACTGTTGCTAGCGAATTTTAAAATCTGTGGCAGTATGGTTGAGTCGGGCATATATTAGAATTTTTGCATAGTTTTTCATGTTGTTACCAGTTGAGCGTTCTTGAGGAACAAGAATTAATTACTTTTAATCAAATCCAATTAATAAATTAAATGTTTAAGATCATAATTCAAAATGTGTAGCTTTATCTTAGTTGGATTCATGGCTTTCTTAGACCATGTTTGCAAATAAAAAAAAAAGAAAAGAGCTGGCTCCTGAGCACTGGCGTACGCAGAGGAGGAGGCTTCAGCCCCCTCCGAAATTTTGAGAATATCAACGTTACAATTCTAGCCTCTCCCGAAAAAAAAATCTTGCGTACGCCAGTGCTCCTGAGAAAAAGGAACTGGCGCCTGAATTCTAGCCCTGTGGGTAAATATACCATGGTATTAGTGTAATATAGAATGAAGTACTTGCAAATTCCAGTAATCAAGTTTTCTCGTCGATGTTTTACCGATGTACAAGTAGTGGTAAAAAAATATCACCGTTAACGAAATGTTGTTTCCATTAAATTTGTAGCGTTAGAACAATCAACATTTCACAACAAAGGGTCAGTCCATTTTTAGTAGTGATCTTTGTGATTTGTTTTCATGCTGGTGTTCTTGTAAATAGGTGGCCAGTGAGCCAGCAAAGTGCACATCAAACGGACATTAAAAGTGGATTGACAGAAACATCACTCATGCATCACTTAAACATAAAGTTATTTGGTGTGCTGAGGAATTTGGAAACCGTGAATCTGGTCGACCATTTACCGTAAGTGAAGTGTCCGTTCGTTGTTGGAGATTTCAACGACAGCAATCTGTCGTTATCAGCCTCTTTCTCTTATACATGGAAAGAAGTGACACAGTCTCCTGCCGTGGAGGCTGTTAGTCCATTCTTCCTTCCACTACCGGAGCCCTTTAGGGTCGGGTACCCTATTCTACACCCTCGAATTTTCAATTTTTTTTCTTTCATTATGAAGATTATGTGATCCTAATTGTGAATAAAAAACAATTGGAGCGCGGAAATAAGTATTTACGACTGTACAGCCGTTTAAAGTTTAGATTTTGTCGTTTGAAATTGTTGAGTCCAAATTTCCCACCGATTCCGGGCTCCGCCCCTGGGGTAATTGACTTACCGCCCCCTTCCGCTACCGCGGCCCCGCCTTTATCTATAGAGTCCCTTTTGAAGGCATGTTAGAAATTGGCCGGAGTCACCTGCCCCCAACACTATTTCTCACTGTTTTCCGTATTGACACATGAAGATACCAAAAATGAAGGCTAAAATTAAACCTAAGAAGGTAACTTACCTCTTTTTACCAAGGCTTGGCACTGAATTGCGGGTCGAAGTTAAATTTGTAAGTCCAAAAATGAAGTAACTCCTACGTTGAAAGTCCTTGTTGTCCTTTTCCACAGAATACCACTCTCCACTCCCTTCCCATCATAAAAATAAGAAGTCGCAAATTATCCCATCCCACAAGTCATTTAGAAAAAAACAACCTTTCTCTTTACGGCCTGCAGTTGCCAAAAATAAATAATGAATTCCAATTTCTGAAGTCGCATAAATGAAATCCAATGTCTGAAATGTCCAATCCGCCAATATATCACACAAATAACATATCGCAATCGCAAATGTTCCCATTGCACAAGTTAGTCATAAGAAGAAAAAGAAAAAAATCAGACGTGCGCCTGTGACATGAATCCATCATTCGCCATCATAGAAGTTTTGAGGAACTAAATATTTTCACGAAAATATTTGAAATGTGCCTGAAATCGAGGGTGTAGAAAGGGGTACCGGAGCCCTTTACTCTTCTAAGATTTTTTGTGAGTTTCATCTGCGGGTGTTTATTAGCATTCAGCTAACCCTTTAGGATTATAAAGTGGGTCTCCTGGGTGGCAATCGTCAATTTCACCGTATCACACAAGTCCTCGAAAGAGTTTATCGCAATACTGGTCTATCTTTCCAACTCTGTTCTTGAATTATCTTCCATAACAATTATTACATGATCAGCAAAGTATATTGTGCTTTTGATCTCCGATACATTTCCTAATTTTTTGAGACATGGCTCCAAGTTTACATTCCACAATTCGGGACCTAGAATGGATCATTGCGTTGCTGATTTTGAGGCCGTGAAGTTAGACATCTGATGTGGTTCGTGGGCAATCTATGTCTCTCAAGGTCCTGAAAAGATGGTACAGGTAGACGCTGGTGGAAAGCCTCACAACTGCGTCAAAGTCTCTACCATCTGTGAGGGCCTCTTTTTTTCAGTTGGAAGAGGGACGCAAGGCCATTTGTACCTTACAGCCTTGCGCCGGAGAACCAACTGCAATCGACTTGATATATCGCTTGCAAATACACTCGATATATATGTCGATTGCATCTGTGTATAACAAGATCTCGCTTTCATGTCCATAGCGATCTCTTGTAATACACCATTCTTCCTTTTGAGTCTCTAATACTGACATGTTTAAATCTAAGGTAATAAAAATTGCACAAAGTACTGAAATACCTATCACTCAACCTAACCTACAAGCTAAAGGAATTACTTCGCTGACCCAAGAGGAAGAACTGGTCTATCATTACATACCTGCTATTTGAATACCTGCATACTGGCTATGAAGACTTACTTCATTACATACCTACATTTCCTGAAGTGACATGGAAACATCTCAGGGATTAGTGTCATTGCTGTAATTGTATTGTGGCAAGCTGGCCAAGTTCACCCCAGCATAACAACAGTGGATGCTGAGAAAACGTAGGACCTTCCCGACCCAGCAACATTCCAGAGCAGACAAACTTGTACTAGCTTGGAAAACCTCATGTACTATCGCACCATAGTATAGGGCCACCAACGCATAGGCAGGCCCGTTGTCCTAGGTGGAACTTCCACGAGGTCTCCTACCAAACGGTAGGGAAAAACCTTATCGGGAGAGATCCTACAGTTTTTTTTGCCATCCTAATGACAAGAACCCATGAGATATAGGGTGCTCTTAATTTTAAAAAAAAACTGCCTTTGTTAGCAACCATAGTGTGCTCAATATGGAAACAAGGCATGATCGTGTTACAGCAAGAATCCAAGTTACTTCAGGAAAATCCTGTGTGTTATATTTTGTTAGCACATAATATAACACACAGGATATAACTAATAGATAAAATAGCAGATAAAGAGAATAACTAGCATTCTATCAAGCTGTTTCCAGCAGCGGCGATGGGATTCTATGCGTTCAGTAGACGCCATCTAACTGAAATCTGGTTGGCAGGCTTTGGCACTCTAAGACTTGTTGGCCACAGGGTGTATCTATTTTACAGACAAACACCTTTGAACAGATATAGCATTAATAAGGGACCCTGGTTCGAATGCCGGCCTGGAAATGGGTGTTCTTTGTGACTGCCCCATCATCTTCATCTTTGCGAGTAGCCAAAAGTGGTAGAAAAGATAAGTAAAATAAGACAAATAAATGTAGCATTAATAACACCGCCGGTTCGGTGACCGAGTATGTTAAGTGGCCGACTTTCGATCTTGCCACAGGAGTTCCGTGTTCGAATCTCGATCTGAGATCGTAAGTGCCCTTTCATTAATTTACGCATCATCGCTATTAGCCAGAAATAAACGACTGAAAATAATAAAAATAAAAAAACTTACGCACTTTCCTCAGAATCTCTCCCTCCAGTTTTGAATTGAAGGTTTAGTACAATAATTCTTATGCGTGTCTGGTCGTCAGTTTTTGGATGTGGTTTCATAGCTACTGTAACGAGCTTCAACAATGAACAATAACTGTTGCATGCGAGACATTGTTGTGGTGTTTTGTGTTAGGTCACGTTACGAAATAATCTAGAATGTAAAAGAAGTTTCGAACGTAAGGATAGGAAATTTTGAAACTGAACGTGAAATTAGTAAATCTCAGTACTTAGCTAATTTTAATCTTTTTTTAATATAGCCATTTTTACATCGTTGCTCTTTACCTGTATCAGTTCATTTTCAATTTCAGAACGTGGATAATTATTGTGAATCTCATTTATTTGTGGGGCCTCCCTGATGGGGCAGTGGTACCGTCGTCGCGTTGTAATACCCGGTGGAGGCACATAATGGTTCGGATCCCACTTTAAACTGTAGGTCCAGTCCCGATTAGCCTTACTGTGCATAAGGTGGACTTCGAATACCAAATCAACCAATCAATCATTTATTTGTGTACGTCTGAAATGTTCTTGTGGTAATTTTCATATTTCGAAAGACATTTCACCAAATACGTGAAGTTTCCTTAATTTTCTGCCGTTTCTGCTGTGTATCACGTTTCTCCATGTTCTCGAACCGCTAAATTATGAGAAGTCAAAAATTGTGTTTATGCTTATCAACCTTGGTAAGAGAACGTTTCGTTGTTGTTGTTTGGTTTCCTGGATATTCTAAAATCAGACGACTATCACCTGGTTTATTTAAAATTCTAAATAGTTGACGTATTCAATCAAAGTGTAATGTTTCACTAGAATTTATAACCGGTTAAAAACATAATGTTGCAGTTTTATCGTCCACAAAAATAGCCCTTTCCATTTATTTTCCTCACCTCTATTACATTAAAAAGAGAAAAATAAGCCTTTGGACGCGAGGGGCCTTCGCCCACCCTTCGCTACGCCTCTGTTGTTATCATCATAATTCCTCCCATTGTCTCGGTAAACTTATGGTCAGATATGAGAAGTAAAAAAGAATAAACAAAGAAATAAAAAAATCATTCTCTGCAGTGATTCCCTTGTAGACTTGTTCTGATTCGTCCTTCCCATGGATTCGCGCTTGCCTATAGCCAGTATAATCAACGGACATTTCCACTACTTTTTTTGAAGATCATTTTTAAAATTTACACCATCGACAAATAACCCCTGCAATTTGCCACGTTCATGTGCGTTCATTTTTAGGTAACAAAATCGAGTTTCTAATTTTCGAGCCGAGCGTTGCGCGCAAACGCCATGTTGTGACGTCGTCGTTCGGCTCGTCCTGTCGTCTGCACTTCGCGTTGGCTGCATTTGGTGTTAGGACGTGTCTGCGTTTGCTATGAGATAATGGATTGGAAATGATACGCAACTATTAGAACAGGAAATGGTCGTTACCACTAGGCAAGCACTAAGTCAGTGCTTTACCACAGTTTTATCTGCTGAGTTAACATTACAAATAAGATTTTTTGTTGCCTTGTGCCGAAACAAGTTTCCATCTTGTGAATTACAACAGCAGAGCAGCCAGAATTTTATAGCTGGTCAGTGTTGTGGATATCACAGTGGAAAATAAAGATTTCACCATTATGCACAAATACGAGTACCAGATGCTCCAATATGATATTTCTCAATGTACCCACGAAAGAAAAAAAAACAGACGACTTGTTTGTGTGCGATTTACATGGCGAGGCCACATGAATGATAAGCTACAAGAACAATGAAATTGGTCTGTGAAAGCTATGTAAAAGTACAAGTTACTAAAAATACTGTTCTATTTGATTGCATTGTAGTGCATTACTATGGGCGTAGCCAGAAATTTTTGTACGGAGGTGGGGGGGGGGGTTCAGGTTCAGATAAAAGTTAAAACATTAAAAATAATAATAATGGTTATGATTGTTATTGCACAACAATAACTATTATCAACTAATAAAATAAAAGTTTTTATTTCCATAATAATTTTATTACATCCTTCCTTGGGTAGGCTGTTGTTTTCGGTCCACCAGATGAGCGAATATGCAGCGCAACTATTTTATTTTTATTTTTTTTTTACATTTCAAATACTGTTAGTGTACTGAAATGCAAATTACAATATTTTGTTATTTACATTCACACGCCTTGTTCAAGGAAAAAGTAAGTTAGGAGTCAGTTTTGGTCATATAGTGAGACCTCTCACATAAGAAATCTAATTTTTGGAATTTTGAAAACTTGAACCACCTATTCCTTGGATTAAATAATAAAAAATATGGTTCCTGCATTTTACACTCAACTTTTTCGATCTCGCACCTTTTTTACTTTGACTTTTCTGTTGGAATCATGGTCCTCGAAAGGAGGGGAGTCGGACGATTGATTGCTACTGAGAAAAATCTTTCAACAGAATAATATTAAATGATCGTGAATAAGCTGTCGATGAAAGTAAACACCATGCCAAATTTCCCTTGGAAAACGTAACTCCCTGCTTTCGCTTCTCTTTGTGCAAAATATGGAGCTACCGTGAATGCATCTGCACATGTTAGATTGCCGGAATTGGCTTTCGTACATCTCTCGCATGTCATAATCGAAACTTTAATTTTGAAAATCGCAGAGAATCCTCTTCAATATTCAGCGTTACAAACACGAGGAGCAACGAACGCCTTCGTGCATGGATTTCTAGAGCTCTAAGCAAACGATCGAGTTCACTGCCGAACGAGAACGTCATAACTGGAATATCCAATCAGAGGCCGTTCGGTTTTCGTGACGTATAGCATCGATTTAGCACAACTTCTAAGGCCAATTTCTCGCAAACTATTTCGAATTAACTCAAACTATCTTGCACAACGTTAATATAAAGTGAATGGCATGCAGTGATACAGTTAAAATTATATTTTAGGTTAGAGTGGAAATGTCCATTGTATGTGTCGTACCAAACATGTGAGTCTCTCTTCATCCATCATCCATCCACCTCATCTCATAACCATTCATCCTTATCTTCGCGATTAGCTAAATGTGGAAGAAAAGCGAAGTAAAATAAACTAAATCAACTAATCAATCAAATCCTGAATTCCTTTCAACTACTCGCTGCCTCGTCCTCAGTAAAACGAGATGTGTCCAATCTGGCTTCTGAATGAAACCTCTACAATTGTTATTCAGAAAATGAACTAACATTCATTTTCCTATTTATTACAGTTGTATATCTCGTACAGTATCTAATTGTAAGTCGTTCGATCACTGAAATAACAAATTTAGTACGAAAATCATTCCAGAACAATCTCTCTGTCCTGGTACCGTAAATGAAGCAGCTTCCCTGGGCACATTCAGGTAGATCCATAACCTGGTCAATCATTTCCATTGGGTCTTGGTAATAGTTCCATTGAGCAGTTATGGCGTAGTATAATAACTGACAATATTGATGCGAATGTATGTTCTTCTGTAGTATTGTAGCAATTTGGCTTTTCTGTTCATACTATTATCTTTCTGCTCGAGAATCTCTCTTTTAGTAACTTACTCTGTTCATATTACTATATTTGAATGTATTTACCTGTTCAGATTTCTTTCTTTAGTGTCTCTTCCTGTTCATAGGTAT
The DNA here is from genome assembly GCF_977018435.1 of Lepisma saccharinum. Lineage (NCBI taxonomy): Eukaryota > Metazoa > Arthropoda > Insecta > Zygentoma > Lepismatidae > Lepisma > Lepisma saccharinum. The sequence goes on along the minus strand of NC_139251.1, from coordinate 25,441,637 downwards.
CTTTTTTAGTGGCTTTCCCTGTTCAGATTTCTGTCCTCTAGTGCCTTTTCCAGCTCATATTTCTGTTCTTAGTACCTTTTCTAGTTCATATTTAATTCATCATTGCCTTTCCCGGCTCATATTTCTATTCTTAGTACCTTTCCTTGTTCATATTTAATATATCAGTGCCTTTCCCTGCTCATATTTCTTATTTTAGTGCCTCTCCCTGTTCTTATTTCCCTCTTTTAGTACCCTTAGCCGTTCTTATCCCTCAACTTGGCTGCTATGGGAGTTCATGGTCACAAAGAATCCGCCCCATTATAATTAACATGCTTATCTCTCTTTCATTCGCAGCATCCTATTCCTGCATCCTTATCACCACCATGGAGCATTTGGCAAACGAGATTTATCTCTGGACCTTTCTACCGCCTCCGAAACGATAACTCGAAACTTCATGCCGAAACAGCGTTGCTTGGAATTTGCCCGCGGCGAAGGAAATCTGCTTTGCAATTACTCAAGAGTTCAAGGTCAACAGATATTTTGCAAGTCATTTCCTCATTTGCACAGCCTCACCATCGACACTTTCGTCAACTCAGGCGGGTTCCTTTTGCTGAAAAGGAATGATATGAAGGCAAAACAGTGGCTGATGGGGCACGAATGGTGCTGACTTGAACTGGGCATTCCGCAGTGTCAAAGTTCATTTTACCCGCGGGCCGTGTCCGAAAGGTAATAGACCGTATCTGATGCGAATGGTCACGTGAGCATAAACAAGTATGCTTCATAAAAATTTGTCCCTTTTGTGTTAAGATTAATGTTCAGAGGTTGATAAAAATCATCGTTTTTCATGGGTTTTGAAGACAATTCTGAACTTGATAAATTTGTTTTTATTTTAATTTTTTTCATTTTCCGGCCTTTTTTGTCTTTTAGGTATTTTTTTGCCTTTTTTGTTGCATTTTTTAAAATCATATTTGAAGTTCCTTTTTGCACCTTTCCTGTGGTTTTGTGAGTTTTAAATGCATTTTCCAGCATAACTTGCATATGTAAATTTCCTAACAGGTATGCCATCGAAAATATGGGCAATGTAAAACCACAAGTTATTTTCAACTGAAATCTTTGGCAATGGATTAAATAATTTGTTGATTTTTTCATCCAGCAAACTTACAATACTTTGGGCGAAACCCACTGTTGGCTGATTTGACTGATTGACTGATTTGGTGTTATTAAGTCCACCTTATGCACAGTAAGGCTATTCGGGACTAGACCTACAGTTTAAAATGTGATCAGAATCACAGTGTGCCTCCACCAGGTATCGAACCCGAGACCGCCTTCAGTACAAGGCGACGACGCTACCACTGCAACATCGGGGAGGCCCCTAACTGTTGGCAAATGGTTGGGAGATGAATGGCATGGTACACATGGCAAGAAACGATAATAATTTGCCAACGTTGGACAGCCTTTTTGTGCTACATGTGAACCGAGTTGAACATTGCTCATTAAGGTCCATGTCACTGCTTGACTAATACTGGAAACATTCATTTTTAATTTAAATCTTGTGACCTTACCCACCTTTTCGATTTGGATTTTTCTATAACATATTACCACGTTTTTCTATTACACAATTTGCCGGCCCTCGTGGCGGAGTGGTTAGCACATCGCGCTACGACAGCAGGATCCCGGGTTCAAATCCCAGCCTGGGCATGGATATTTGTGAGTGTCCTTTCATCAATTTCATCATATCATCACTCATCCCCATTTTCGCAAATTAGCCAAAAGTGGCACAAAAAGCGAAGTAAAATAAAGCAAATCAATTCTATTACACAATTTTTATTGATTCTCACTCTACATTTCTCGACTACCTTGCCTTCTCTGCCCAATTTTCATTAAATGAGCATTGCTGCTTCCCACATGGACGATAAAGAGGTCCTGGTTCGATTGTAATGACCTGGACATTACATTGTAATTCTTTGTAATTTAGTTAAAATATTGGGTTTGTTCGTTTTCTAATTTGGCAAATATTTATGATGTCATATACAACTAGTGACAGATGGACAAATAGACTAACCTTGATGTGCCATGACCTGGCAACATTTAACAAACTGATAGAGTTATCAACAAGCATAAAATACCATAGAATAGTGGGGAAAAGGTCGAGCATAATGGTAATAATGTGTGGTTTAAAGTTTATAAATTGCTGTTAAGAGATTTTATGTAAATATAAACCGTTTATAAAGTTGAGTAGAGACAATTGGAGAGTTCTAAGCCCTCATTTGGGGCTCGAATCATCATGTGGGGCTCGTCGTAGCCTTTTATGATGTATATTTTGAGGGTAGAGTTGGCAACACTGTGGGCCCTTACTGTAGCTTTTTATGAGGGGGTCTATTGCAGTGTTGCCAGATGTAAACAGGGGGCAATGGCCCCCCCCCAGGCTCGAATCATCATTCGAGGCTCGTCGTAGCCTTTTATGATGTATATTTTGAGGGCCTAGAGTTGGCAACACTGTGGGCTCTTACTGTAGCTTTTTATGAGGGGGGCCCATTGCCTGTTTACATCTGGCAACACTGCCGTAGACACAATAAGACAGTTCTAAATCCTCTTTTGAGGCTCGAATCATCATTCGAGGCTCGTCGTAGCCTTTTATGATGTATATTTTGAGGGCCTAGAGTTGGCAACACTGTGGGCTCTTACTGTAGCTTTTTATGAGGGGGCCTATTGTCTGTTTACATCTGGCAACACCGCCGTAGATTCTTTGACAGTGTTGTTAACCTACTGGGTTTTTCACTGTAAATTTTCATCAAAGGGCCTGAGGGGTCCATGTATTTTTTATGTCTGGCAACACTGTTGGGGGCCTAGTGTTGGCAACACTGTGGGCTCTTACTGTAGCTTTTTATGAGGGGGACCTATTGTCTTTTTACATTTGGCAACTCTATTGGATGTTTTTTTTGAGGCTTGGGTTTTGCCAACCCATCCGAAGAAAATTCCACTATATGATTTTTCACTGGCGCGCGCGCGTGCCTGTATTGTGACGCAAGCAAAAAAAAAAAATTTGCCTGTCATTACAAAAAAAAAAACTTTGACCGTATTCTTAAATAACTAACAAGGACAATATATCTTTTTGGCTTCCGCAAACAGATCAACATGGAGACTGCACCGCCAAATTTCAATAACCTCTTACCTTCCGTGTTATCTAAACTCAATGGTTTACTGATTGTTCATCTCAACAGCATTTGGACGAAACTGAATGACGATGTGGGCAAGATGTTTTATGTTTTTAATAACAATTTACATTTCTACGAAATTCCGATCGACGGGAAACTTCAAATCACCGTGAATCCGGAAAACGCGGGCGAAATCAAAATTTCTACCGGCAAGAATATTTTTCGAATCAAGCACGACAAGATGCTTTCTAACATTACGTACGATGTTTCTGCAGGAGATTATCTTTACATGGAACTTCTCGGAGATTACGACAAACTCATTCCTCTCTTTGTAGAATTACGAATCGTCTATCCTATTATAAATAACCGTTAACCAAAAATGCCTAACGACATTTTCGGCAACACCAAGCGTGTAGACCACGCAGAAGAGATTCTCATGTTGGACATTCGAGTTAAGAAGTTGAGGACCGATTTGATCGCTTTGCAGGAGACCTTAAACAAAAGTTTAGAGTCGGAAATCGCTACGCTCCAAACGCAATGTCTCGACCCCATTCTGAAAATCGATTCCGAACTGAAGACGCTGATAAAAAATTATGTCGACGTACCTTCTTACGACAACGTTCAAAATATACAGTTGAGCGTGGATTCGCTTCAAAATGATTTGGCCAAATTACAGCAATTTCAATCGAAAAATGAAGATTTGGAAAAATTGAAACTCGAAATCGAAGAACGAACTTCCGCAATAGAAAAGAATTTCTCTGAACTTCAAACCGTCGTGAACGATATAGATGCAGAACGCTTACATGTCGTCGTTTCCAAATTACAAGAAGAATTCACCAGCACGTTGGAAGAAATTAAATCCAAGTTGCAGACTTTGGAAGATACAATGACGAACCTACCATCGTCGGACGAACTGCAGGTCATCGGTAAAAGCGTCGCGAACATAAAAATTCAATTGGAGGCGTATCGAGATTTCGAACACATTCAAACCACCATCGCTACGCTTCAGACGTCCTTGGAATTGATCAACGAAGAAATTAAAAATATTCACGCTGAAGCGAGAGCGTTGACGAGCATTCAAGACACGTTGAGCACGGTTCAGCAGAAGATCGAATATTTAGAAAATTTGAACGTCGAAACGAATCTCGCTCATTTTCATCACGTACTCGACAACATACAGGGTGACTTGGAATCGTTACGGACGAGCGTGCCTTCGAGCGAAGATTTGGAAAAATTGAAAACGGCGGTGACGGCACTATCCGATTCGAGCGACATCAAAAGTTCATTGAGCGATCTCGAGAGTAGGGTGGCCAATCTCCCCACCTCCAAAGAATTGCACGCTTTGAAAAGAAACATATCTCGAATGCTGAAACGACTAGAAACGGAAACGGCGAACGTGGAACAGATTCGAGACGAAATCAGTTCGCTGGTGTCGACGCTGCCCACTTCGCAGAGCGTCGCCGACCTTCACACGCAGTTTACAGAGATGCGAAGCATCGTGAACGATCTTACCGAGAAGAGCTCGAAATTGAATCAAGTCGAGAACCTTCAGAACATTGTCGTCAACATCAGAGATCAAGTTGGAGTGCTGGAATCCACGCAGGAATCGACGCTGGCCTCTTTCGGTGCCAAGTTGCAAGAACTCAACGAAAACTACAAGCAGTTGAACGTGGAAGTGAAAATCAAACCGTCGTTTTCTGCCGTAACGGATACCATAATCGAGCATTTGCTGCCCATCGAAAATAAACTCGGACAAGTTCACAGTAATCTCGTCACCTTCGACACTAAATTCGCCAAATTGTTCACCTTGCAAGCCATTGAAATCAACAGCGTTCCCAATCAACAGAGAATCTCCACGTTCGTCGAAGGTAACAAACTGTACATGCTACATCCTTATCATCCGTACTACAAGTTTCTCCTCGATGGCACGATTCAGATAAACGAATTTTCGTACTGGTCTCACGGCAGAAAAGCTAGCGTTCCCACCATGACTTTGATATCGAATCGTGGCGTCCAGAAAGCAGGAAACATTCCTCTGGCACGTTGGAACGAAACGCGCAACGTATATGAAATACACGAAGACGAAGATCTTACCGTTTTCGACGTGAGTGCCGGCGATAAGCTGATCATTCAAAACACGAGCGAAGTGCCACCCTCTTTGAATCCCATCACGCTTGTGCTTCTCTTGAAACGTAATCTCTAAAAAAATGTCTAGGCAAGCCATTGTCGAAGAATTGCATAAACCTGCACGCCGCAACTACGAACGTTTGGCGGTGGTAACCAAGGGCATCGACGACCTCTGGGAAAGCGACCTCGTCGAGATGAGTAGCGGCAAGTTGAAAAACGTACATAAATCGAACAAGGGCAACAAGTACCTCCTCACCGTCATAGACACGTTTTCGAAATTCGCGTGGGCTCTACCTTTGAAGGCGAAAACGGGATCGTGCGTCACGGAAGCATTCAAGACAATTTTTCGCGAAAGCGGCGGCAGACGACCTCGGTTTCTGCACACGGACAAGGGGAAGGAATTTTACAACGCCGTATTCCAAAAGTTTATTCGGAAACATGACGTTCGACATTATTCGACCTTCAGTCACATCAAAGCCAGCATCGTGGAAAGATTTAATCGAACCTTGAAAACACACATGTGGAAACGATTCACGCTTCGGGGAAATTACAAATGGGTCGACATCCTGCCGGAACTCGTCGACACCTATAATGATACGGTACACAGAACGATAGGCATGAAGCCAGTTGACGTTACGAAATCTGACGAGCAGCGTTTAATTTCTACAGTTTACTGTCCAAAGTACACACCCACGACAAAAAGAGCTAAATACAAAATTGGAGACCAGGTGAGGATCAGCAAATTCAAACGCACCTTCGAGAAGGGATTCACAAAAAATTGGAGCACAGAACTCTTTACGGTGGTTCTAGTTTTACCCGGAAACCGACACACGTATATAATAAAAGATAGTAGCGGCGAGATTTTGAAAGGAAGATTTTACGAAGAGGAACTCTCTAAAACGAAACACCCCGACACGTATCTCATCGAGAAAGTATTGCGTAAGAGAGGCGACAAACTGTTTGTCAAATGGCTGGGACTTCCGGAAAAGAGTTGGATCGACGCGAACGAAGTGATCTTGTGAGTACGTGGAACGTGGTGAAGCGTCTACCGGATCCGGAAAGTCAAACGAGAAAAAGAAACGGTGAGTTGCTTCCCGACAGCATCCGCTGTCTGATCGTAGGACCTTCGGGGTGCGGGAAAACGACATTGCTCGTGGACAATTTTCTCCTCGCACCGAATTGGTTAGATTGGAAGAACAGGCACCTGTACGTGTTCTCGAAAAGTTTGGAGCAATCCAAATACCAGCAACTGATGAAACTGTACAATGGTCTGGACATTGCAACGTTCGCCTCGGAAATAAAACCACTCGACGATTGTCGTGAAAATTCAGTCGTTGTGTTCGACGACGCCATCCTGGAAAATCAAAATGAAATTCGCAACTTTTTCACGCAAGGTCGTCACAAAGGAATGGATTGCTTCTACCTAGCTCAAACGTTTTCCAAAATTCCAAAACAGTTAGTACGCGACAACGCTAATTTCATATGTTTGTTTCGTCAAGATCACACCAACCTCAAGCACGCGTACGATGACTACGTAGGCGGAGACATGAACTACAATCAATTTTCGGAACGCTGCTGCTCTACTTGCTGGAACGGTGACGATTTCGGATTCGCGACGATCGACATGACGAGGAAACCCAACGACGGAAAATACAGAAACAAAATCAACGACTTTCTAAACGTTGCAACGTTGTGAGAAACGACGTATATAATTAACGTCATGACGAAACGAAAAATCGAAGACGAAAATCTCAAGCTTCGCGATTACCTCGCGAAACGCTTCAAAGGTTGGAAATCCGAGAATCGCGGATTCTACGAAGAGAAGAAACGTCAGGATCAACCTGTGATCGATGCCATCAGCGGTCTAGGTAAAGAAATTAAAAGTGTCACGGAACAAAATAAAAATTTGATCAACGAACTCGTACCGCTCGCAGCTAAAAGTTACGCCGTACCCACGCCTATTTCGAGCATTCCTTCGACACCGTTCGAACTGAAGGATGCACCGGCACGACGTCGAGCTATAGGTAGCACGTCGTCGTCTTCGGATAAAATCGAGTTGGGACCTTTGGCACGAGACTACCTGAGTACGGGGAAATTCGACAAGGATGAAGTGTTCGGATTGTATCCTAGCATGGAAACCAACGAAGGCGGTGGTGTGGTGTGGAAGATTGGGAAATCGAAGGTGACCTTCGAAGGCAACGACATTAAAGTTAATTTAGGCGAGAAGGATAGTTGGACCAGGTATCCGGGTACGGTGGGACTGTGGGAACTCGTTGCCAAAAAGCAGCCGAAAGATTACACCGACGATGATTACCAAAGTTACAAGGAAATTCTGATCATGACGGATGCCTTGTACCAGAACAACGACGCCTCGCAGAATAGGGTGAAATCGAGCAGCGGCGAGAAGTACAGGAATCTCATCAAACCGATTTGGAACCAGGTCAAAACAGGCAGCGGCGTCAAACGCTACAACACGTTACCCAAAGAATTCGTTTGGGTGGACGACGTTAGGAAACTCGTGGACCGATTGTTGGTGATAGCCGGCGAAGAGAATGCAGGCAATCGTAATTTCTACAACGAGAAGGTTGGCATCGTGGACATGATCAGCACGAAACTTTCCAACTTCATCGTGAACGACGACAAGGGCATAGGTTACCTGATCAAAATCATCAACACGCTGCCTCCGAAATTTTGGAACGTGGCCGAAGGAAAAGGACTCGTGAACGACATCATCAACAAGTTACCTTTCGAGATGCATTTACCTGGCTACCAGTATTGCGGACCGGGTACCAAACTCGAGAAAAGATTGGAGAGAGGAGACAAGGGTGTGAATCCGTTGGACGCCGCATGCAAAGATCACGACATCGCTTACAACACCACGCAGACGGATCTGGATGCACGTCACGAAGCAGACAGAAAGTTAGAGCACGCAGCTTTCGAAAGGTTCGTGAGCAGAGACGCATCGCTGGGTGAACGGGTCGCCGCACTGGGTACCACCATCGCCATGAACACGAAACAAAAATTGGGGTGGGGTATATAAATAACATACAGTAAAAAAAAACAACATGGCTTGCATAACTGATTTGCCGCACGAACTACTATCTAAAATATTCAAAAAGGTAGTTAACGGAGATGTTAATAAACTTGTGATCGTAGCTAAAACGACGCCGGCATTTCACATGGGATGCGAAATAGTTCTCAAGGACCACCTTCGGGAGATCAGTGGAATGAGGTGCGGTGATCTCGACACTCTTCTGTCGGCCGCGGGGGAGAAATTGAACGAGAGGTTGGACGAACTGCACGAGGCGAGGCAGGGGAGAAGACGGTATACTGATGATTGGCGTAAGTCCAAACAGAAAAACTGAAGAAATCATCACGCACATCATCGCGTTCTCCGAAGCACGAACTTTCTTCCTCTGTTAAAAAAATCTTCGATACAAATCGTGAAAAAAAAACTTGATATATAAATAACATACATCGTGAAAAAAAATAATCTTCGGTATATATAAATAACATACATTGTGAAAAAAAAAACAATTAAATTTCTCTAACACTCTGAAATTTTTCTTTGATATGACAACTGAAAAAATGAGTGACCTCCAAGCATTAAAACAAATGCTAAATTTGTCAGTCGAGTATGTAAAAATTCAGGAATTGGAAGTCGACAAACCTTACACGATAACTTCCGGTTCAATCGTTTCTACCCAGTATGGTCCCAAGGTACGCCTGTTGCTCAACGCACAATACAGTCTATTTTTACCAGATCGATACGCTAACATGTTATCCGACGAGAAGCTATCTATTTTAATCGAGAACAAAACTCGAATCGTGTACAAGGGGACAAAGGAACTTCTTGGCAAGAAAACGAAGCACGTAATAGAATTTGTGTAGCGACTGCGGGGCCGTGAAAAAAAAATCTCAGAACATTTATATATAAATAACATACCGTAAAAAAACTACACAAGAAAAAATATCAGAATATATATATAAATAACATACCGCGAAAATAACACATAGAGCATCAACATGAAGCCCAAGGGTGTCGTGTACCAGATACCATACTCCAATCTTAAAAATCTAGGTGCCCTCGATGGGTTACTCACCAAGAAACAACGCGAGAAGAAACGTTCTTGCTTGTCGAAAGGACATGGAATGAAATTGCTGCTCAGCACACCTCAATTGAGACGCTTGCAGCGTTCGCGGAAACAGCAAAAGATCGGAGGTTTCATATTCAGCATCCCGGCCATCCTGGCAACATTGGGGGCCGTTGGAAGTTTGGCTGGGGGTAGCGCCGCCATCGCGAAAACCGTCATCGACTCGAAGAAGAACAAAGCGGAATTGGAAGAACAGAAACGTCACAACCTGGCCATGGAGAAGAAAGGGGGGAAGGGCGTGATGAGAAAGTTTAAAAAAAAGAAACGACGGCACTCACCAACCGAGACATTGAATCTCTGATCGGACCGTTACAAATCAAACACTTCCGAGGAGTTTTTATGTCCGACTCGTTACCTTCAAGCGTGAAAAAAAAGAGAATGCGGAGTAGTCAACTTGGACGGTCAAGAAAATCCAGGCACGCATTGGATATGTTACCACAAAAATGATGATAAAGCATTCGTTTTCGATTCTTTCGGAGGTGTTCCACCTACAAATTTAATTCATTATCTGAAAACGAACAAAACCTCTATATACTACAACGACGAACGCATTCAAAATTTCGGAGACGTGAACTGCGGTCATCTCTGCCTCTCCGTGCTCGCGTTTCTCTCTAAAATAAATAACCCTACGATCGAGGATTTCCAGAAAGCATTGTGGAACCTCAAACAGCATCACTAGGATGGGCGTGTTCCATCTCACGAGCGAATCTTCAATCTTGAAACTCACGCTGCACGACGACATCGTCTATCCTAAATCCGTGGCTCTGCGTGCATTCTACAGCATGTACCTCATACCTAACGTCACGCAGCACAACAACAAAATTAGCGTCGGAAGCGAACACATCGTCGTCACGCCAGGACAATACAATCTTTCCACTTTGCAAGCTCAGTTACCCAATGGCACGTACCTTTCTCAAAATTCGGTCACGCACAGAGTGGAAATCCTATCCGCGACGGAGACCGTGGACCTGGGCACCATGGGAGAACTTTTAGGTTTCGAGAACGACACCAAACTCGAAGCTGGCATCAAGCACACGGCAACCAACATTCCTAAATTCTTGGCCATAGAGACTCTGAACGTACACTGCAACGTGGCGGAAGGCATGATCACGAAATCTTCGGACAGATTATTAGGAAGTCACAAGCAGACGGGAATCATAGCCACTTTCAAACCAAGTTCCGAGTTCATGGAACCGATCATCTACACGCCCTCTTCGCCGATCTATTTTCCAGTATGTCGCAACCGCATAGACGACATAGAGTTGGTGGTGACGAACGAGAAAGGAGACGTGGTGGATTTCGCAGGTGCCACTACGACGGCCATCGTGGAGATCAACGTATAATAAATAACCATACATGTAAAATGGAGCAAATCGAAAGTTACGAATTGCAATCTTTCCCTCCCAACCGTCGCACGTTCGCCAATCTGAACGAAGCGAACAGGGAGATCGAATACGACGTGGACGTAGGCGACGGGTTCATTCATCCTCACAGAGCGGACCTCTACCTTCAATTCGACGTGGTGAAGAAGGAAAGCGGAGAAGCGTTTCCCGCAGCAGCAAACTTGATACTCGTGGACAATTTCGTGCCTCACCTGTTCTCGCAGGTGGAGGTGAGGAAACACAACACCGTCATCGACAGAATAGACTATCCAGGCATCACGTCGACGGAAGTGGGAACGTTGAAATCGTGTCATTCTATAGAATGAAGGGATCTGAACCAGTTAATTGATGGGGTGATGTAAACTACTCATCATTCATCCTCTTGATGAGACCACTCGTCATTGACATGACGAGTTATTGCTTGGCATGCGAAAGGTACAAATTACACAAAGGAATTAAACTACTGAAAAGACAATGGCAACTCGTTGGATTTTGTGAACCGTTGAACCTGTATCATGGCTGGGTGTAGGATAATTACCTGTCTAACTGAAGTCTCTGAGCTGGATGAAAATAGCGAAGTCCTCTGTAAGCTTCTAACTTGTTGACCAAAGCGTGCTTCCACTATCGACCTCCTGTCTTGCTGACCTCCTCTCTCTACCAACTCAATTCCCAAAGTCCAGTCACTTCCCAGCTTGTCTCACCTCTATATTCCCTGGCCATCGAGCTCTTCCTCGATGCCGAATCGCCGAATCGTGTTTATTATAATTGCTACCATGCAAACCGCTGACACCAAACCCAGAAGTGTTACCTGTTTCCTGAATGCTCAGGAGGTTTGCATGGCACAACACAATGCATTGTAAACATGCCTAAGAGGCTTGAGACAGCTGAGAAAAACAAGTGAATGCCCTGGTCAACATGAAGCGTTCAGAGAGACTTAATAAAATAAACATACAATCTTAGGGATTGATACGTTCGCGCCTCCTAGGAAAAATTTTCTCCTTTGAAAATTTAAAAGTCAAATCGCAAAGCTTGACATGACTCAGGTTCGCCAATTCCATATATTTTCATAAAAAACCAAATATACAAAAAAAAATCCACCAAAACATAACTTTCCCTTGTTTGCCGTAGCCTAAATGAAAAAAAAATTTTATTCCCTAAACTCTAAAATGAATAATACCCTTAATACTAACAAATTCGTATGTTTATACGATGTAAAAAACAATAATATATACTATTATAGGACTAGAAATCACAAACGTTCGTGTCGTTAAGCGATAAAACTCTTAATGTATCTCATGTGCGTGTACGTAATGTGTATTATGTATAATTGCTCATCCATTTGCTCCTAGTCAAGAGTCTGTGATGCCTCGCCACGCGGTAACGACTCTGTGTGTTCCGCGAGGCTAACGGCTGGAGCGGAGCGTCTTTGCAAAATAGAACGGAATTCACAATGTTTGTTTATATTGCCGCTCGATATAAACTCTTCAAAATAAAAAATACCTTAAAAAGGTGCACAAGTAAGTACACGTAAGTAAGCATGTAAAACATTGTCACTTCTCACTGTTTTGTCCGTGTAAAAACCTGATCATATCAAAGTGCGTATGTTTTACGAACTACGAAGCACTGCACTCCTAACATCGCCAAATATATAAACTTGCATGGCTGTGTTGCACATTCCAATGTATTATTATACAATATTCAAAGCATATAGTGAGTTACACTGAAAACTGTCGCTGGTAAAACTTAATTATAGCGTTCAATTTTCTTTTCTACATTAAACTGTACACTGTATACATATATCTGGCTTGGTGATTACCTTTGTATGACTGCACACAAAAATTATTAATCTTGCAAGTGACAAAACTATGTGCTTGAGTTATAAAAATGTTCTGCGAACAAATGTGTCGCTTTTAACATTCCATGTTGGTGAGAAGAAAGAAAAAATATATCACAATAATAACTGCATGCTATAAATATATGCATAAAATATTGTCACTAAAGCAAGCTTTCTAAAATGTTCGAAAGTGCTGTAATTATGTTATTTATTGCTTGCATGTCCGTTTATTATTCAAAGTGCAAAATTTCATCTTGAGAAGAAAAAAAAAATATGCACTAATTGATGCTAGCACTGGTCACTTGACACCACTGGTGCTTGTCGCTTCCTTGTAATATACTGTAAACTTGAATGCATATAAAACTGGTTCTTATGCATGGCACAAAACTGAAAATGTATACAAGGGCTATGGAAAAGTACTGTTTCCCATAATGCATGTTAAATGACCAAATAGATACACATGATAGGAGCTCACATGTGTATGTGTAGAAACACTGTAGCACAATTCTGTAATTATTGTTTGTGACCAGAACTGCTGTTTGTAGAAAGTATGTTTTCTATGCTTCTTCTTCTTTCTGGATTGCTTGTCGTCTTGACTGCATTGGGGTAATGTAAAAATGTGGTAAATTACCCGTAGAACTTGGGAAATGGGGAAAAGTTGTTGTTTGAACTGCAAACAGTGTGGAGGGAAATTTTATCTAGCTCCATCACTAGGTATTGTTGATAATGTATAGTCCGCTATACTGGGAAATGTATGGTTGTACATCCTTCCTGTAAAAGGTAGTCTCCGTGCAGTAATAAGTAGAAATGTCTGCATGTCTCCCTCAAATTAGTGGTGACGAGTCTCTTCTTGAAATAGTACTTAAAATGTCTGCATGTCTCCCTCAAATTGGTGGTGACGAGTCTCTCCTTGAAATAATATTTCAAATGTCTGCATGTCTCCCTCAAATTGGTGGTGACGAGTCTCTCCTTGAAATAATATTTCAAATGTCTGCATGTCTCCCTCGTAGAATGGTAATCAGTCTTTCTGCCTGGTAATAGACTGCCTGCGGATGTCCGTCACGAAAAATGCCCATGGATGGTGTAGGCATTGCTTGTCCATGGTGCTCCGTATAGACAGGTTAGGTTAAAAGGAAAAATTATGACAAAGAAAGGAAATTGCAATAGGATGGGTATATATAATTCAAGTATGCATGTACACAAAACCAACTAATTTCCACTGCCTTTTCTTTAAAATCAAATTAAATTGTCTCATCAAAATTAAAATATGATTAAAATAAATTGATAAAATAATTGCCATAACTCTTTGAAAATAAATAAGGAAAATTTAAATAAAATATCCAACCGTAATTAAAATATTAATGTCCATGATTAATGTGTTGCCTTAACCTATTAATTATTACTGCGCTGCTCTAAATGAATTTGTTTAGAAAGCTGATAATGTTTATACAAATAATATCCTAGGGTTGCGGTTAATAAAACATTCCAAATAACAAAAACTAATATCGACATGGGCAAAGGGTTTAAAACTAATTCTTGAAATGAAATGTTCTTACTAATTGATTGATTAAGTTGTTTTAAAGCAAGTTCAAGCGGAGTCCATTGGGGAATAGTGAAATCAGATAAATTCTTGGGAATATTAGGTAGTAACTCAATTTCCTTCATTTTGACTTGTTCGAAAGCTAAAATTCTTGTGTGTAAAATTTGTTGATCCACAATAATTTGCGAAAAATCCTGATAATTAAAAAATAAAGATTGGCCTTCGTTAAGCTGAACTGATCTGTGCGTGTTCAAATTATTATTCAAATTCTGAATGACAATAAATTGACCTGAACCTGATATTAAAATACCATTGCGTGTTCTGATAAACTGAAATAATTTATTGTCAGTAATAGACTTCACTTCAAAATTACAAAATGTAGAATTAATAAACAAAGATAAGTGTTGCAAGCATGTTCTAAATTCTGTTTAAATGTAAAAAAAAAATTATTATGTCGTGAACCCTTAAAATAAATATATAAAATTGGAGTTGCGCAAAGCAAGCTATTAGTGTCCTAAGAGGTTGCTTTGACAAGCCTCTAATGGCCTCCTAATAAATGATAGGCCGGTGCAATTTGCCGTGGTTGAATATAATGCAATATAAAACAAAATTTCAGTAAATGCTACTTCTGAGTTTCGTTGAAACTCCAGGTGGTAACAAAATATAGCATCAGGGAATTAAAAAAGTGAAATTCAAATTTGAAACACAATAAAAATAATAAAAACTTTCTCAATTTCAAATTTCCTTTAAACAAAAGAAATGTATCCACTCAAAACTTCTTGAGTCCGCCGTATACCTCAAATCACTTGGTCGTGAAAACAGACCCGCCGCGGAAAGGTATACTTGACCCATATAAGAATGGTGTGTCAATCCCTTAGTAATGTTTAAACAAAATAAATAGAGAATAGTTATGCAATATATTAAAATATAAATAGAAATTACTAATTATTACCTACTGTACTAAAATTAACATGAAGTTAATCAGTAAGAAGTAATGAATTTATTGCTGCATTGTCAAATAAGATGCAAATTGGGTAAGTGAGCTAAATTTCCTAATAATAAATAATAATAATTTCTCAAATTCTAACATTTGTGGCAAACCACACTGTTTAAATTTGGAAAGGCTAACGATGCCGTGGCGACTTTTGCTGCACATGCCTGTGCCAATCACCGAGGCTTAGCCTGGCATGTTGCTAATAATCTTGATTACTCTAAGTGCATAAAGTGCTAAAATTGCCCTTTGTAGAAATTTCCCTGATTTTATCAAAATTACGTTTATTTTTATCCTGATTTAAACCAAATGTACGTCGATTTCCCAAAAATTTACGTACTATAAATGTCTCTATGAAAAACGGGAAAATTTTGCGAGGAAAAAACGCAAAAGTTTCGTCTTGTTGTTCCTTAAAAAAAAACTTATTGGTCGTGATTAGTCTGAAGTGCATAAATGCGACGTTTTACGGAAAAAAATTATCTATATAAACAAAATATCCCTAACCTTGTTAACATGAACTTCTATCGTGAAAATCAAATTCTAATGGCTATATGCGTAACTAAACTGATCCCATAAAATTTTAATGGATGAACGCCACTGAGGCGAGAAAATATGCAAAGCCTATGGTAAGTGTTTTCTGAGCTTCCAGCGTGTTCAAAGTACTCGGGAGAGCGCTTGAGTGCAGAAAAGGAATTCGCTGATACCAGACATTCTAAATTGTGCAAGGTTGCATTTGTGGTCGCTGGACGTAACTGAAAATTTCTCTATGGCGACAACGAGAGCTCTGGCAAGTTCGCTGCCGTGATCGGTGACTTCGGGGAAGTTCGGGTTCCGTTCGGGAGGTGGAGGGGAAAAGGTCGCTGCTTCGAGCAGCGGGCAAAGGAACGGAGAGAGAAAATGCAAGGCGATGGTTCGCTGATACATTGAATGACGCGTAACTGTTTACAAAACTTTAACTTACTACGAACAAAGTCTAGTAAGCGCTGCGGGAGTTCGAAATAAAGTCAAGGACTTTGAAATGACGTAATAAATATGATGGAAAGAAAAAAACTTCGCTGCGCTTGCGACAGCGTATTACTTGAACACTTCCGTGCTCGTACAATAACAAAATTTGGAAAGCTGCTAGCAAACTAAATGACTAATAAACCTGCATAAGGTACAATGAAACGTAAAAAAAAAAAATGAATTATACTTAAAATTTAAATCGTAATGAATATAAAATTCTAGGTGAACATGAAGTCGTAGAAAATGTGGTCTGTAAACGAAACAACAGGTTCGGGAACCTGAAAATTTGGCTTACTTTCTGCTTTTAAAGTAACACTTGAAACTTTCTCGACTTTTACTGGTGACTGATTCGCAAATGACTCTTTAATATTTACAACTGGCTGAACACAGTGTGAAATAGGCAATTCACTTTCCATTTTGCGACTGTTTTGAACAAAATTAGGATCCTTGCTTACGGCAAATTTTTGAACTCTATCTTTAACGGATAAAATATTCTTCGGCAAATCTATACTGTCATCTTTAGTGACTAAACTATTTCTGGATGCATCCTGAACTTCTTCTTGTACCCTAGGTTGAATAATAATGGACTGAGGCAGTGGAGGGGGAATTGGCGGGTGACTCGTTTTTAATGGTACCACTTCAACAATTTGTGTAACATCGTCGTAAATCTGATCAATGGACGGTGGATCATTATTAAGTTTGCTTAACTGTAACTCGTTGGTACACTCATGGTCATAAGTAATAGATTTCTTGCGTTGACATTGAAAATAACAGATTAGGAAAATTATAAAAATACTAATAATAAATGTTGTTAATAATAAAATTGTAATTATATTATAAGGATAATCAAAGGACTTGTTCAACAGATAAATAAAATTAGAAGCTTTTACGTGTGGAAGTAATCCGTTTAAAATAACTAAAATCGCAATGATTTTCATGTTGCTTAGGCAATCAAAACAAATAGTTCTTCAAAGCTAACACGTACTTTAAGCCTGCCTAGTCTAATTAGTAGATAGTTTAACTCAACTTTTAATTATTTCTGACTCTAGGCTCAATTTATCTGCGTAATTTATTTATTTAATATAATTTCTTTATTCTCTAAATTTATTAGCACTGTTTAACTTATGTTATTTAAATTTTACTGCAAACTTATCTTATTTTAATTTCAGGTGTTAACGTTATGTTTAAATACTTAAAATTAATTGAACCGTACTAAAGTACAAGGTAAGGAAAAATTGAGTCTGATTTACTCCTGACTACCTGAAATAAAATAATAATTATTATTTATGCGATCTTTAAATGCATTAAAATACTAACATCACTAAAACTTGAAGAATCTTTAATTCTCTCTACTCATTCTAAAATATGCTTAGCATATTATTGTGGCAAAGCTTTAAACTAAAACCGTTGGTTTAACCATAATCATTCTGCGATGGCAGAATGGATTTCCAGGATTTTGGTCTAGATCCAATATCCGAAGGAAAATACTTGTTATAGGAGCGCAAAAAAATCCTGACGTCGACGTCTACATATTCATATAATATAAATATTCTCATAATTGGCGCTTAAAAATAAACTTTGCTAATATAATCATATACCTTCTTCTGAAGAGTAACTATAAAATTCTAGTGATGTATTCGCTGAGCTAGTATTATTACATACTGCAAAAACTTTTGTGCCTAAAGCACATTATTAAATAATAACTCTGCTTTTAATCTTTAATATTATTAGTGCTATTCTATGATAAATTATTATTATTATTATGTCATGCAAGTGAAATTAAAATGTTAAACCTGTTACTTATATGAATTTTCAATTTTAGTGACCATTGTCCGCGCGTGAGTCCGCGTTGTCCTCTTGCTGATCTTCATCTTCACCTGCCAAATTCTCTTCGCCTTCACCGTCATCTGGCGCATAATATTTTTTGAGTCTCTGGACGGCAATAGAGTCCACTACTGTCTTTCCGCGCTTGTTTTGGAATTCCACCAGGTATGTATTGGGATTCTCTTCTCGAATAACTGTGGCTGGGCCTTTATAAATACCTGAAAAGCACCGTGCGGTTCCAATTTTCTGGGTGCTGTCAAAAATTAATACTTGATCGCCTGGTTGAAACTTGATCTGTTTCCTCTTCTGATCATAATATTTCTTCACTTCAACATGTCGTTTTGCTAAGTTATCCGTAGCATTGGTTCTTGCTTTCTCCAATACTCGGAACCGTACATCATTCTCCACATTTTCACAGCTTGGTGTGTGTAATGCAAGCTCCCAGGGCAAAGTAGGTTGGAATCCATGTACTAAAAAGAATGGGCTATACCGCAAATTCTGATTCCTGGTAGTATTGTAACTAAATACACTTGGCTGTAAATATTGGACCCAATCAGTGTGTTTTGAGTTGACATAACACTTCATTATACTCTGTAAGACCCCGTGGTTACGTTCCGAAAGACCTATAGAGTTATGAAGACCGACTGGTGAAAACTTGATGGTGATTCCCAATTTAGTGCCAAATTCCTGGAAAAGCTTAGATTTAAATGCAGATCCGCGATCCGTGTAGATATCCTGTGGGACTCCGTAGCGTAACACTATCTCTTCGTACACAAATTCTGCTGCTGTACTGGCCGTGCAATCTGCAACTGGTTTGGCTATTAAATAGCGCGTCCCAAAATCTGTGGCAGCGATTATGTATCGATGACGAAGATTGGATGAAGGAGGATATGGACCTGAAAAGTCCAGGCAAATCCGCTGAAATGGCTTCTGTGCGGGAAAAGTGCACAGTTCCCCTGCTGGTAGACCTGGACGGCGTTTATTCTGCTGGCATGTTATACATTCCCTAATTTTCCTCTGTATAAACAACTTCATATTTGGAAAATAAATTCTTGGTAAGGCCACATTGTAACACTTGGTAAATCCAAGATGAGAACCTCCTATGGGTGAAGCGTGGAGTGTCTCAATCACAGAATCACGTAATGTCATTGGAATGCATAATAATTTCTTGGTAGTAGCTCCTAATTTCTGCTGTCTATACAATAATCCATCTTCCAACACATGATGATAGACCTGCCTCTGGATGTGTAAAGGTAATGTTCCATCGTCCCTGTCTGGGTCCTCCAAAACTTTAATAATTGGGCCAAAAAATGAATCCTGTCTCTGATGTTCTGCGACATCTGTGCTTGCATCAAATAAAGTAAGTGTCCTGGGTTCGGGAATGTCCTCTTCAGTGTTGCCATCCTCTACGCTTTCTCCACATTCTCTGCTGAGGGGATCGGCGATATTCTCCGTAGTTTTAACATGGATCGGTGTAAATGAAAAATCCTCCAAAAGGTTGCTCCATCGAAGAAGCTTTGAGCTCAAATTACGGGATGTCCTAATGTACGTAATTGCTTTGTTGTCCGTATATAAATCAAAATGGCGGCCAACAAGATAAAATCTAAATGATTTGAAAGCATATAAAATTGCTGTTAATTCTTGCTCAATAACACTCAATCTTTTTTCAGTGTCGGTCAACGTTCTACTGCAGTACGCACATGGCAAGTACTCTCCTTCTGCATTGGGCTGCATTAATACGCCACTGACCGCATGAGATGAAGCATCGGTGAAAACCTTGGTGTTCTTCGCTGGATCGTACGGTAACAAAACAGGTGCAGTAATTAAAGCTTCCTTCAATTTCTCAAATGCCGATTGTTGTTCAGGACCCCATGTAAATTTCTTGCCCTTACGAATTAAACCCTGTAATGGTGATGCAATATCAGAAAAATTCTTGACATATTTCCTCACATAGCTGCAAAGACCTAAAAACATTTTAACCTTCTTCGTGGTGGTGGGAACCTTATAATTCTTAATGGATGACAGTATTCTATCACTTATACGATAGCCATATTTGCCCACATTGTGGCCCAAGGCAATTGTCTCATAGTATCCAAATGAACATTTAGGTACAGCCAATTTCAATCCGGCAGATCGTAAACATTGAAACATTTTTTCTAAATTCACTAACATATCCTTAAATGTATTGGCAAAAACAAACATGTCATCGATATAGAAGGCGAAATTATTGTCGTTCATCCCCGCTGTAGCGAGCTGAACACATCGGGTCATTGCCGCAGGAGAAGTCACATGTCCCATAGGTGTAAAGTTCATCGCAAATTGTCCCCTGGCTGGTATAGTAAAGGCAGTGTACTTTTTCGATTGTTCTGCTAAAGGAATTTGAAAAAATCCTTGTTTCAGATCAGCACTACAGTAGTAGCTCTTACCGGCCATATTGTGCAATATCTCTGAAATGTTTCCAATTGAAACTGCGTCGAAAACGGACCTGGCATTCAATAATCGAAAATCTTGCACCATGCGATAAGCTCCTGATTTCTTCTTGACAAGAAAAACTGGTGAATTGTACGGTGATGTTGTAGGACTGATAACCCCTGCTTCTAGCAAGTTGTCAATTTGCTGGTTAATTTCCTTACGCAGATGAACTGGTATAGGGTAGGCTGGGACGTGAAATTCCGAATCGTCCTTTAACTTTATACGATGCGTATAATTAGTGGCGCAACCAATGTCTTGCTCAGACCAAGAAAATACATCTACATACTTCTCTAATAATTGTCTAAGTTGCAATTTCTGATCGGGTTCCAATGCTGGATTGATGTCAAATTTAGTAATGTCGTGCACTGGTTTTGTCACGGTGCCAGTCTCCTTGGTCACCATAACGTTAGGTCCTTCGTCGTCTGCAATATGACGTGAAGCTGGTACTGGATTTTGCCATGCCTCTGCGGTACCTAAGCGTGCCCCTTTCCTAATTTTAACTTTGTAAGAATTTGGATTAGTAATCCAAATTAAAAATGACTCCGGATTTACAATGGCTCGAGGCACCATTAAGCCTGTGTCCATTTGAAACTGTAAATCTGGTTCCAAATAAGTTAAATTTTGATTACTAGAATTTGTCAATTTGACAGGAATACACAAATGAGATCTAGGTTTGATTCTAATTTGTCTGGAAGTTACAAATTCCGGCACATATAAATCCCTGATCAGACTAGCAACTTTTATGGAAACGTCAAAGGTCTTTCTGTGTTCCGTCCTTAACTGGTTTCGCGGAGGAGTACCAAATCTCCTCAATGTGAGTCGATTTTGATCAAAATCCAAATTTGCCTTATGAGCTCTTAAGAAATCGTTTCCCAGGATTGTCCCATGTTCAAAATTTGGAATCATCCGAAAAGGATGGGTAAAATTGCGGCCGTTTATTGCAAAAGTTAATAGGACAATCTCTTTAATTTCAATCTGTTCTTTTGCTACTCCCCTTATGGCCGTATGAATTTTAAAACGTTTGGCGGTTGAAGGAATCCCTCGATCACTGGTGACGGATACTTGGCTTCCGGAATCCACGAGAAACCTCTGACGTTGTCCCCCTAATACTGCGTTAATATAAATTAATTCCTCATAGGGGAAAGTAGAGACTGATATCTGTTTGCCAACGAAATCTGCACATACGTCTCTTCTATGGGCAGTCACTGTTCGTTTAAAGCCTCCGTGTTCTGAAAACAAGTGGCTGCTGTGTGATTAGGGTAATTACAAATTGAGCAGCGAGGTCTCCCCCGTTGCTCTTCCCTGTTTTCCTGGTCTCGCCCTGCTGAAGACGAGGAACCCCGCGAGTTCTGTCCGCGGAAGTTTCCACGTCCTCGCCATTGTTGGGTATTGCCGTATCGCCTATTGCGATCTGTGTTGTTGCCATTATTATTACGTCCATTCCTGTACCCCCTATTGAATTGTCGTCTATTATTATTACCCCGATAGGAGCCTCTATAATTATTACTTGACTGATAATTATCCTTATAATAAGGTTCTCTAAATTGTTGTGGAGTAGATGAGTCGGTGCCAGGGTTCTGTTTTTGATCCTCCATGCTATCCAATCTCAAAGTGAGACTGGCTAATCTCGCTTCCAGACCAGTTTCCTGAGCCTGGGCTTGAGCTTTGGTGTTGGGAGGATTATTGGATAATTTTAATAGCTCAACCTCCTTTTGCAATGCTTTGAATTTTGCCTCAATGTCTAAAGTGGGTCGCGCTTGCGCAGACTCAGCAGTAGCCAGATTATTACTCTGCAGTAAAATCTGCTGCTGTTGCGAAAGTGCTGGTGTATTATGCAAAGGAGAGAATAAACTCTCTCTTTGCTCTTCGTACCTCAGTTCCTTCAGCTTGCGCTGTCTCATCAAAAATTGGAGTTTCTCAAAGGATTTTAAATCTTTA
Organism: Lepisma saccharinum; assembly: GCF_977018435.1. Classification (NCBI taxonomy): domain Eukaryota; kingdom Metazoa; phylum Arthropoda; class Insecta; order Zygentoma; family Lepismatidae; genus Lepisma; species Lepisma saccharinum. The sequence goes on along the minus strand of NC_139251.1, from coordinate 25,419,236 downwards.
AGCAACCCATGCACGGACTCATACTCTTTACGGTGGATATCTTTCATATAATCCACCTGTAATCCCAAAATGATCTGCTTGATCTGTTGTTGAACACTCATTTTGGGGTCTGCCTTGAGTAGAAGTAATTGTTTGTCCCGAACATAATTCGTAACTGGCTCAGTTTCTTTGTGTAATCTATATCGAATTTGCTCCTCGATCTGGAGTTGATCCAAGGACCCTGTAAATTCGTCTTTAAATTTTTTCTGTATCTCCTCGTAAGTAACTTCCTGATTTTCTGTACCATCTTTCCAGGTCTGGTACCATCGTAATGCTGGCCCGGCCAGAAGGGCTGGAAATAATTCCAGTTTACGGGCATTATTCCATCCATTTAATATGGCAAGGCTATCCACTTTATCTAAAAATTTTGACACGTCCTCCCCGGCTATCCCCTGAAATGGGATACCCTCTAAAATAGTTGGGGGAACAAACTGCGACTGAGCCATTGTTGCGAATTGTGTTTGGTCTAAATCTCTAAAATCCTGATCTTGTTGCTCTAATTGTGGTTCACATTTCTGTTTTTCCAATAATTCTCGCTGAAGGCGTCTAGTTAAGATTGGGCTACGTTTAAACTTGGGGGTGGAACTTGCAGCTGGGCCGCTGACATCTAAATTAAAACTTGTAGTCCCTCGTGCTATATCTAATAATTGATCTTATGTTTCGTCGAGTTCATCAGCAAGGTGAAAGCTCGACATCTATCATGGCACAAGTAAATTCTTCTCCCCCCATTAATTTGAAAACCTTTAAGCCCTATGTATTTTCAAAAATAAAATATGGCAAGGACATACTAAAGAAACTAAATAAATGAGCAAAATATTAGGGTGGGTTTGAATTTAAAACCATGTAACAAAATTTGGGGTGGGGTTGAATTTAAACTGGTTAAAAATTTCTTTTCATTTCTGAAAAAATGAAAAGACCCGCTAATCTCCACCACGTGTCATTCTATAGAATGAAGGGATCTGAACCAGTTAATTGATGGGGTGATGTAAACTACTCATCATTCATCCTCTTGATGAGACCACTCGTCATTGACATGACGAGTTATTGCTTGGCATGCGAAAGGTACAAATTACACAAAGGAATTAAACTACTGAAAAGACAATGGCAACTCGTTGGATTTTGTGAACCGTTGAACCTGTATCATGGCTGGGTGTAGGATAATTACCTGTCTAACTGAAGTCTCTGAGCTGGATGAAAATAGCGAAGTCCTCTGTAAGCTTCTAACTTGTTGACCAAAGCGTGCTTCCACTATCGACCTCCTGTCTTGCTGACCTCCTCTCTCTACCAACTCAATTCCCAAAGTCCAGTCACTTCCCAGCTTGTCTCACCTCTATATTCCCTGGCCATCGAGCTCTTCCTCGATGCCGAATCGCCGAATCGTGTTTATTATAATTGCTACCATGCAAACCGCTGACACCAAACCCAGAAGTGTTACCTGTTTCCTGAATGCTCAGGAGGTTTGCATGGCACAACACAATGCATTGTAAACATGCCTAAGAGGCTTGAGACAGCTGAGAAAAACAAGTGAATGCCCTGGTCAACATGAAGCGTTCAGAGAGACTTAATAAAATAAACATACAATCTTAGGGATTGATACGAAATTATCCAAAACGGACGCAGCGTACTATCAAGCGGGAGGATTCGAAGCCGGGACCAAAATATCGACGACAAGTCACACGGCGCTTTTTCCCATGCGTCTGCTGCCTGGTTTCTTCTCGGACTACAAGGAGATCATGTGGAAGGGAGGATTGCGCGCTACCTTTCAAAGAGCGGCCAACGACAACGACGCACTGATGCGATACGCTACTTTGGGTCCGGACGGCACCACGCCGATAGCCAACACTTTACCCGAAGCAGCGAAATGCGTCATCCGGAGCATGGAATTGAGAATGCCGGTGGTGGAATACGAAACGAACTACGCCCTCAAGTACAAAGCGGAGATCTTGAAAAGTCCGCAGGTGCCGATTCACTTTCACGGTTACCAGTGCGTGCAGAAGATGGCGTCGGGAAGTCACATGGAATTCGACGTGACGACGCAGTTCAACAACATACAGTTCGACATGCCAAATTTTGTCGTAGTGCTCTTTCAGACCGGACGCAATAACGATCAGGAAAAAGATTCCAGCAAATTCGACGACTGTAAAATCAAGAACATTTATCTGAAGAACGGTAGGAACGAAGTGTTCCCGCGCGAGAATTACAACCTCGACATGACCAAAAACGATTACCTCAAACTTTACGAAGCGTTCTCGGCTTACAAACGCGTGACCGAGGGAAGCGTGGACGTGTACTACACGCCCAGCGAATTCAAAACCCACAGACCCATGTTCGTCATCAACACATCTAAGAGAAAGCAGGTGGTGGTCAACGATCGAACCAACATGAAGGTCGTCTGCGAGTTCCACGACGCGCTGCCCGATGATACCCTATGCAGTGTCATCCTGATTGCAGAGAAGTCTTTTGTGTATGATGTCAAGAATGAAAGAGTGACCGAACAGTTTTAAGTAAAAAAAAATCAAATAATTCTCAAAAAATTATACTGACCGTAGGTTCAAATATTAGATTAACCTGCAACGCAATGTTTAGGATGTACTGCGAGGAACACCTTCTTACATTTGTGAGAATAATCTGGAATAAAAAAATAATAAAAAAAATTAATTTTAATGCATTTTAGAAATAAATCACACTTGAACGCACAAAGGAACTTCCCCTTTGGCCCTGCGTGTGCCCCATATTCACCCCGTAGGGCGCGGCAGGGAGTTAGTCCCGCTAAAAAAAATCCCAAACCTCCACCTGTTTTTTTTTTTTTTTTTTTTTTCATACATACATACTATTTACTACATTTGAGGCACATCTTACTAGTTTCTAGACAATGGTGGCCCCATGGGAGCGTGTGAATCCCACATTTCAGAACGCACCTCTTGTCGTCGTGTGCGTCCAGGGCAACCTTTCTCACCCGGTTGGTTGTCAACACATGGTCGACGCTCTGGATGCGCTGCTCCACTCCTGGAATTGACGTCCTAGTTTGAAGGGTTTTGACGTAATCCTCGAACTTGAGGTACTCTTGGACGACCTGCCTGCCCACACCCTTAGCCTTTTTCGTGATGGATTCTTCTGCCCGAATAGCATAGGCTTTGGGGCGAAGACCGGCAAACTCGAGAATTACATCACCGTCCTTCTCGTCTTTGAGTTTTCCAGGCACCTTCTTGTTGCGAGCCGGGATGCCGTACTTGTTTTGCTGGGGATAGCCCGAGGTGTCAAAGAGGTTAACCAAAGATGGAACTGTGGCTATATCCCCATATGCGTCGGCTGTGCGAACGTGGTACACCAAGCTGTCCGTGTCCGTGTAGAGAAGCGAGATGTTGTGGCCGTAGTGTGGACGTAATATGTCATAGTACGTCTCGAACATGTGTAGCTTGCTCAGATCCAGAACCGTGGCTCCAACGTAGATGGGCTTGGTGAGCCTCACCTCACCTTGATTCATGTGAATCAGAGCCAGCTGCTCGTTGTATATTGTTCGAGACTTGAACAATGGACTCGCGACAAGCTGACGACATCGCTTTTTCCTCGTCACTAATTTTATGTCCACACGATTCCGTACATTCTCCATGGTCTTGCCAAACACCGCATTATTCATGAGCTTGAAGAAATCCTTATCAAGCTCGGACGTGGCTGTGGTGCGGTGTTTGGTGTTGACTTCAATATATGGACGCAACCACGGAGAATGCTCGAACTTGAGGATGCGGTGAACTGCGTGGACCGTGACCCCTCGCTGCATCAACCACCGGAGATTCTGGTAGTGCAGGACGTAATTCGTCTTGGGTTCGAAATCCATGACGAGCTTCGTCTGGTTCGAATCGGGTGGACACTTGAACTCGGGTGCAGGGGGAAGATCGCAGAACAAATCCTGCAGCTTCTCGGAGAACTCAAGATCCACCTCGGCAAAAAATCCACATTCCACATCGTCGAAGCTTTCAATGTTGCAGTTGGAAGGGTCAGCCCACTCGAACCCTCTAAAGGGGAGTGGCTGCATCATGGAGTGTCCGTAGAGGTTATTCACGTCCGTGTGCATGATGTAGCTGGACGGTTGTGAGGGGTCGTAGCCAGTAGCCATGTGGTGATTGTTGGCGCGCGCGTGCCGTTGCGACACCTGGACCATGCCACCCCGGATGGCGCGTTCCACAAACAGCACCATGTCATAATCGGAAAGAAGCTCCAGCTCGATTTTCGTCACCAGAAACATGGCTGACCACGCCAGTCCGGGGAGACTATAGAAGTAGGCGGGATCCAGCTGGTAGATCTTCATTGCGGTTGCACGGAACGCCTGGATCACGTCGGCGAGGAGCGTCACATCAAGTTTGAGGTAGGCGTCGTGGTAGTCCCCGAGAGTTCGACAACCCAGCTCGCGCCACATGGACTGGGCATGGTGATATTCTTCGTCGGTGATGTTCGAGCCTCGTAGCTGACTGTAGAACTTCGCCTGGGGAGGTAGCGACGTCTCCGCAAACTTGGAAGGGTCTGCGACGTATTCATAGGGGTAGACCCCCTTACGCCTGAAGAGACCGGCGTCCAAGTTCGGAAAGTTTCCGGAGGTAATGAGCATTTGCTCGCCGCTAAGCTTCCCCGCGAGAGCATCGAGGCTTGCCGGGAGGAACCTCAGGGAGTCGAGGAAGCGAAGCTCAACGGTAGAGCGTGATCCCGGGATCGACACTCGTTTGCTCACACTGATGTAACGCTCCTCGTTCTGGGCGAGAACGTTGATTCCCTCGTTGTCGTACCCAAGATGCTTGATCAGGTGGTGAAAGTCGTACCCCGAGCCGTTGTGGAAGAAGATCGGAATAAATCGCGGGTCCCGGGCCATGAGGTTGCATCCGCTGCACCAAGGACCAACATACCTACCGTTAAAGTGATCGTGGTGTTGGATTTTACGGCTTTTGGCGGTGTACTTCTTGGCGCAGACAGGACAAGCGATGGTCTCGTCGTGTCTACGTTGATCGTCGGGGGACAGTGGGAGCATAGACTTGGGGGCCAACAGTACCTTCCCTATCTCGATGGCCTCAACAACCATCCTCTCGAGGAAGTGTTTGGCTGCGTCGGGACCACGGTACACGTAGGGCTCAGGGGCGATGTGCTGGTCACGTCGCACCACAACGTATGCGAAACTGGATGCCTCGTGGAGTTGGTAAGGGGTGGTGGAGGAAACTTCGGGATCGGGATCGCAAGTGGACAAGGGTTTGAGGAAGGCCTCAAAATCCGCGATGATGATAGCGGGGTGCTCCACCATGGCACCGTGCATGTGGAAACGCTCCACGGTGCCAGGTTTGGGCAAGACTGCCACACCCGGCTCGTTGTTACTACAGTAGAACTTGTGGCGAGCGAGCTTCTCTGCAGCGATGTTGGGACCTCTGATGCGCTGATAATCCTGCTGTTCTCGATTGTCAAAAGTGATCAGGCACCTTCGACAAACTTCTATACTACCATGATGCTTGCTTTTTTGGCTCGACACCAACCGGGAGAGCGAGCGAATAAGAGTGTAGTGATGGTGGGTCTCGTCCTTGATGAGCAGAAGGTGAATTTCCTGCGCACCATCGCCCTCTACGTCACTCACCCGGATGGGGTACACCATATTTTTGTCAGTGAGGCCATAAATGTTGATGGCCAACCGAGGGTTGTGTGTACGGGCCTCGAACTTTCGAATGTCCGGGACCTCCACGGGATAGTCGATCCCAACCATCGCATCTTCCAGCTCTGACTCGTAGGGTAGGTGGTGGTTAACTCGGTGTGGTTGGTTTTTCCAGTCGACAGGGTGCAACGCTGCAAGCACCGACCAGAGAAAGCACTTGGCGTCACTGTTCTGAATGTTCAGGACGGCCTTCTTTGCCACGATGGTAGATGGTAAGGGGACGTAGCTGGAGGCGGAGAGAGGCACAAACTTGCAAAGTTTGACGCACAGTTCGTGAGGCTCGCCACACAGCGAACCCCCCGAGCCCTTAGCTTGATGTTCTTCTTGTTTTGCCACCAGCTCCTCGGCAAACTGGTTGTAGATGACCTCGAGGTTGTCGACATCCGCCAGATGCAGCGTCTTCGCCTTGGTGTTGTGGCAGAAGCTGTAAATTTCATCAGACGGCTTCTTGTACTGGCAACGTAGCGATGCGTAGAATTTGGTGGAGTACGTAGCCAGTGCATCGCCGAGGATGGAAATAATTTTGGCTTGCACGTTCTCCAAAAAGCTACGCACGTCGCATGAGCCCTCCGAAGTGAGGACAAAGTCCTCTAACAAACGCTCGAAAGCAGACCGGTCTGCTTTCATCGCAGGCTTGACGCGTTTCGTGGGTGGTGCATTGATGGAGGCTGCTTCTGCCTTCCTCTTGGTGGAGGTCGAAGGCTGAGCCCCAGATGTACTTTCGCTTAGACAAGTAAGCTTATGCTTCTTGGCATACGCAATTGTGATGCGTTTATTGCATCCAGAACACAGTTCGGTGGCAGCCAAATGCTTGCCTGGCACGCAGGTGCGACAATGTCTTGCAAAATGTTTGCTTGATATGGTTGTTTTGCACACAGGGCAACTTTTCATGGAGCGCATTTTTTTTTGGGGTATGTTTATTTATATGTGATCTGTTGGTGGTAGAGTGTTTACGAAAAAATGCCTTATGAGAAAAATTTTGTAAGCTAATTCTAATTAGTGTTAGTTTGAGGGGTTTATTTATATATGGGTGGTGTTGTCTTCCTCAAATATGCGTTTTAGTCAACCCTATAAAAAAATATATAAGAAAAAATATGATTGTAGATAGAAAAAGCACAATAAATATTGTATGTATGTGTAATTCTATTTAGCTTATTTTTGCTAGACACGAATCTTCTTCAGATTTTATTGCCTACTAGTATATTTTTCTACCAATCTAGTAGAGGTGCGAAACTATGAAAATGTTTTTGTTTAAGCACTAATCATTATGTTTCCAATAGGACTCCTATGGGACGTAAAATCTTGTAACTTTGCTCTATGTATATACTAGTGCTTTTCCAACATATTCACAAAACCTTAGAACCTTCACATTCAAAAAAATAAAGTTTCCCCCTGTGTACATGTATAATTTTAATCTCCAAGTTCGATACCCGGCAGATCCCACTGTAGGTCCAGTTTCGCTTAGCCTTACTGTGCATAAAACAACAAATCCAATTTAAAGTATCAACCCATTCAAAAAAATAAAGTTTCCCCCTGTGTACATGTATAATTTTAATCTCCAAGTTCGATACCCGGCAGATCCCACTGTAGGTCCAGTTTCGCTTAGCCTTACTGTGCATAAAACAACAAATCCAATTTAAAGTATCAACACATTCAAAAAAATAAAGTTTCCCCCTGTGTATATGTATAATTTTAATCTCCAAGTTCGATACCCGGCAGATCCCACTGTAGGTCCAGTTTCGCTTAACCTTACTGTGCATAAAACAACAAATCCAATTTAGAGTACACGCGTCAATACCATCCACCATGAGTAAACTAACATGATCATAATCATCGTCCCTCCCCTCCCTCCGATTATTACCTCGCTTTTATGTTATTCGCGATGAAGAATAGTTTTTTTCAAGCGCACGTTATGTATGCTCATATTCTTTTTTGTTTATCGTAAATTTCGATGTTTAATCAAAACAACACTTTCTGTTCACTAACGCCACTCGTAATTATTATTATTAACACACACACACATGCAAAACAAATAACAAAAAAACAAAACTTACCTACAAAAAGCTGCTAGCAATTTAACACTCACAAATGGTAGTATAATCGCGCACAGTCGCAAAAACTTCACTGTTCTGTCTAGAAGCTTCCACAGAAAACGAAAGTCATCTCCCCCCCCCTCTCTCTCTTCTCTCCACCCGTCGTCGCATCCGGTTGCGGTGACAATATAAGCAAAAACTAGGTCGTGTCAGTATTGCCAACTCACTAGGCCTCTGAGTTTAGGGCGACCCGAATTGTGCTGCCAGAGCGTGTTGCGCGCGGACCAGGTTCGAGGGCACAAACTCAACTGGCATCTCTCGCATTACTATTTCAGCAAAGCGTTGCAGAACAAGCAATGTTTGTGTTTCCCACGGCAGCATCTCGAGTATTATCACAAGCTGGTCGGGGGTTACGTACAGCAGCTGGCCTCCCCCCCTTTCAGCGTGAACTTGGGAGTGGCGCAAATTCCACGCCGCCGGAGCGGACGTTCCACCCGGTACGGAAGTTGATGTTTATCGCGGCGTCACGAATCCCACACCGGCGGCGTGGAAGCCAAACAGAACACGGCTAAATTAATGATGAATAGTATGCACGGGTAAATGTACAAATTGAAAAACACCCCCGAAGAGATTCGCCCCCACGTCAATCAATTTTACGTTCGAAGGCCGTACGGGAAAACCTTTACTTTTTTTGGTTGGGCACCACGCACCCTGGCGGGGTTATAGGGGCCAGGTATCCTAAAAAACAACAATTATTATTTGTTTGTTTGCGTCACAATACGGAAATAATAAGAGACACGCGCGTGCGTGTGTGTGGCACATCGTTCCATACGGAGCATACTGTGTTGCCATCCACCCATCTCTCTTTTACGGCAGTACATATTTGTTGCCGGCTCTCCTTGCCCAGTGTGTGTAGGTTGGCAAAAATTGCTTTATGCACTGTAAGGCAAGCCTCAAGCAAAGTTGCCAGCTCCTTGCTTTAGGTTAGGTTAGGCCGTGTCCAGATTGGCAAGCACTCCGCCCCGTTCTCTACCGTTGCTCTTGAGTGCCGTAGAAGTCGCGTCCAAGTCGTCCGAATCTACATGTCCCCTTGTAGTACGGTTGTCACTTTTCCCGCCAGGTGTCAGCCCGAACTTCACCAACCGCGCTCTGGGGCGCAGGCGCATCTCACGGAAGCAGAAGGCAGACGCCAAACAAACATGACAATAATTTCCACCTAGTTAAAAATGTAACACGCTATTTCATCATTTACAATTTTTCTACATTCAGTATTATTGATAAAATGTTAAAGTATAACTGAGTTTTACATCGTCTAATCAGTAAATGTTGTCTGGACAAAATAAAGGTTAGAATATGGCTGCCAAGCGCAGCGTCACAGCGAGTTCAAGCATGCATCTGTCGCGCCTCTCTGCTCTCCCCTCCGACTCCACGTCTGCCGCGAATTCGGACAACGGAGGTTGGCTGAGTCCCCGGATGGAACGGTGCTCTAGGTGACATCTGCTGCCAATTCGGACGTGGCCTTAGACCAAAAAAAAGCTGTAGGTAGGCTGTCGGTTGTTTAACTCTTCCCTCTCTTTCTCTCCTCTCTCTTTTTTGTAAAAAGCCATGGCAAAAGCACCAGTAGGTTGGCAACCTTGCTTTATGCACTGTAAGGCAAGCCTCAAGCAAGGTTGCCAGCTCCTTGCTTTAGGTTAGGTTAGGCCAAGAAAAAAACCTTGGTGATTTTTTTCGAGTAAGGTGTTGGCAACACTGCGAGAAAATGAGGCTTATGCCTTACAAGAGCAAACCATTAAGAGGCCTCAAGCAAAGTTGCCAGCTCCTTGCTTTAGGTTAGGTTAGACCAAAAAAAATCTTGGTGATTTTTTCGAGTGAGGAGTTGGCAACACTGCGAGAAAATGGGGCTCATGCCTTACAAGAGAAATCCATTAAGGCGAGCCCCACCGAGCCCCATTTTCGGTTGGTGAACTCCCCCACCACCACTACTAAGTTGAAATAGTAAGCTTTGGGTAAATTTCTCGTATCGGACAAACGGCTGAAATTTGCTAGTTCATTTAATTTCAATATTCGTACTTACGTATTCTGCATTGAGAAACATTGCTGAAGGTGGCTTTTTGCTTATTTCACGGAAATATATATTTGTGACATATCGAGTAAGTTTTCTTCGTTTCTTTTTGCCTTCGGTAACACGCAAAATGGCGGTCACAGTTTCACTACCGTACACGGCATGCAGTGTTTCCACCCCACTGCACCCAAAAATACCTACGTAGCCTCACAAACCATTGACGCATAGCCCCACGAACCATTCATACATAGCCCCACGAACCATTTCCGGTAAGGTTAGGTTAGGTAGGGTCACGTATAGGTTACAATAGTTAAAAATTGGTTTCGAAAAAAAAATATGCGTAGCCCCACACATCATTCTCGCATAGCCTCATGAACCATTGACACATAGCCCCACAAACCATTTGCGGAAACGTACCTTCTTCAGTTACAAAAACACGTGTTTGGAAACACTGACCGGGACGTCATCACACACACAGGCTACATCCGCCTGGAAGTAAATGGATGCAAGAGCTTTTGTGCATCGGTCATACATTTATATCGAAAAATAGATGAATTACCGGCAAAATTCAATGAACATGCGAGAAAACACTTCCCCGAACTTCCACAAGTATAAAGAAACTGCATTCGGTAAGTAATTTCTCCTGTAAATTTGAAGAAATCCGTTTGTCCGATACGAGAAATTTACCTAAGTTTTGTTTTCCACGCCTGGTGATTACAAGTGTATTTTGACAACAAGATGAGCGAAGGGTAAATTCCTGAGCTGACTGAAAGGTACGTAACACGAACCCCGCCCCACTTTAGATCAGCACCGGCAAAAGACGCAATTGATGTAATCGCATTTCTAACCTATTTGCTTTCGTATTTGTATTTTCATGATGTATACTCTGTCCGGGGTATCTCTGGACCGAACGAAAGCAAGTCTCTGCGCAAGTAGTGACGCGAGACAGCTCCACCAATGAACACGTGAGAAGGAACGGGATCGCGTGTTGGGGGAGGGAAGCGCAGCAGCTGCTTCGCTCCGCCCACTCGATTTCTTCCCTTCTCTGGCTTCGTAGATCCTTGGGATAGAGTATAGTGTCGATTTCCTGCCCCTCTTGGTTAATCGCGACGATGAGGATGAGTGATGATTCGATGATATTGATGAATAAAGAACACCCATGCCTAGGTCGGGATTCGAACCTCGGAACCTCAACCATCGAGCCGAATTGTTTTCAAACCAGTGGCATATTACTGCGCGGCTGAGCCAACGACCAATTAGTTTATCATAGCTTCCCTTCACATTAATGGCCGATTAGGATACTATTTTCGTCTTTGTTTTTATCTTTCACCAAGGACGCTGGAAAATTTCTTCTCGCATGTTACCATTTGGTAATTGACATTTATGAAATCTCTATTCATGGACTCAATAGCTACACCTCAGCACGAGTGGAGAGAGAGAGAGTTTCTCTAAATCCTTTTTCTATCTATTTTCCTTTTCTTGTTCTTGTTTCTTTCTCTCTCGCTTTTCCCAATTTTCCTTCTATATTTCTCTCTCTCTCTCTCTCTCTCTCTCTCTTTTCTCTTTTTCTTCTATCTTCCTTTTATGCTATCTTTTTCTCTCTCTCGCTCCCGTTGTCTATGTCTTTCACTCTCTCCCCTCTGCCCCTCTTCCTTCCTTTTAGCGGTTTCTTCCACATTCAGTTATCTGGAGACATGGCTGTATAAGACCGTCAATCTCTGCTGCTATCCACCTACTGTAAAAATTTGCCACAATCGTTTTGATTGTATATTGTGTACAGGGGCGGCTTAGGTGCTGGGTGACCCTTAGGGGGGCGCCAAACTGGTATGTCCTCCTTGAGTAGCGCCAAAACCTTAATTTTGATTACATATTTGTTTCAAAAAGAGTTGTTACAAACCAGACATTTCAATGACACAAAATGGAAAGTAGTAGTTTAGAAAAACAAACATAGATAGCAGCACAAGGTGAACGAATATAAATAAATTGTTGTAAGATAAATATTGATTTAGGGAAAGTAGAAATATGAAGAAAAAAATGTAGAAAAGATTAAGACAAAGCATAAAAATATATGTGATAGATGGAAAGGAATAAAAATTGTTTTCATTATTTAACAAGTTAAAGCGTGTAGTCAATTGTTAGGCTCGCATAAAGAAATATTCAACGAAGTAAAAATTTACTACTGCGTAACAGTAGATTGCCAGCATTAATTTTCAAAGGGATGAGTGTACTTTTGATGTCATTATGAAAGTATTAAATAAATGCATACCTTTAATAAAACGTATTCTTTAACAGCAATACGTAAAGTATTTAAAAATAAGGCTTTTATTTTTCTTATTTAAAACAGTAAATGTGCAACAAGGTTTTATTAGGAGTGGAAAGTACGGGGCCGGGTTGGAAAGTTAGGGATGGCAGGGTGGAAATAGGGGGTGCCAAAAGTTCACCTCACCAGAGTGAAAATCTTACCTTGAGCCGCCCTTCATTGTGCACTCAAGTATTATCGGGGAGTCCCTTTAATATATTTTTCATATTTTCACTCCTACTTATTCAGGTATAGAAAGAGAGGGGGGAGAGGGAGCTATGTCTCACCAAAAACATGGTCGCCTTGTAAAGAAGGGGTTCAGCCCAGTGTTGCCACAATCTGAGAGCACAATTTTCCCTTTCCAAGGGGCAAAATTTTCCCTTTTGGAGCAATTTTTTCCCTTCACCCAAACATAGTAGTAGTAGTAGTATTATTTCCGTTGGTCCATGTTCCTATGAATAAAAAAATGTTACACAAGTTTTTCAAAGAAGCAGAAATAAAAAGTAACAGCAAAATAAATAAATAAAAACAAAAGATGTGAATATGAGCCTTGAACTTAACGTAAACTGTAATACTGTAGAGTCAGATGTCTTAAAATGTTCCTAATATTGTTATATATTTAATCGAATTTCCCTTTTCGTTTAAAAAACGGTCCGAATTTCCCCACGAAAGGGAAATTTACCTTCATGTGGCAACACTGGTTCAGCCCCTATTGGCCTATCTGAGTTTGAAATGGACTTGAAACAAACATTGATATAATCTTGCAAGGTCTTTTATCCAGAAATTGTAGTCAAAATTATGCCTTATAGCTGTCGTGAGTCGTGACTTTAATTTACTAAACTCTATTAAAAAGATCGTCTAGGCAGAGTTGTGAAAATATCAACAGAAGATGTAGCGCACGAAATGCATGGTATTCGTCTTCCTAGTCTGGGAATCATATCTTGTATCCATGACGCAAGTCCTGGACAAGACCTTTACATTACCTATTTCTTATGGTTACGATAAGGAAGGTCAACTAGCGCCGCGAGTGGCGAGTGTGGAAAAGTACACTTCTGGTGCGGCAAGAAGTCAAGCGTGTTACGAAAACGGTCAAGGTCAAGCCAGTAGATGCTTTTTTTCTCCTCGTAGTGAGGTTGGAAGTCCACGCAATCGTCGTTCCAAGAACAGCTGGTTTTCTCGTAGTATTACACGCTTCATTCTAAGATCGTAGTGCTATTCGCAACAGGGATTTTTCCTAGTAACGGGGGAATTTTGTTATCACAATTACAGGAACGGAAAAGGGAATGAACGTCTGAAAGTGTGTAAGTGAAGCGGAGAAATTAAACTTTATGCGTTAATGCACTGCATTAATGCATTGGAGAAGAACAACAGGAAATCTCTAGATGCGAAAGGGAAATTTTTAGGGGAAATTTCCCTCAGGCAGGGACGTCACCGACTTCATTCGGAGGCTGCGTAGTTGTTGTGGTGTGTGCTAAAGTACTTTTGCACCCTTTTGCTATGTAGACTCTTCTTCCTTCTCTCTCTCTCTCTCTCTCGAAAGAGGAGAGAGAGAGAGAGAGAGAGAGAGAGAGAGATGAAAAGAGAACATAGAGAAGCAAGAGAGAGAAATAGAGTGGAAGAGAGGGATGTAGAGAAGGATTAAGAAGAAAGGGATGGGGAGAGAGAGGGGAAAGAGAAAAGGAGATAGGAGGAAAATAGGGAAACAAGAAGAAAGAGAGAGGAGAATGAGAGGGAGAAGGAGTGAGAGAGAGTGAGAAATAGTGGAAGTGAGATAGGAAACGAGAGGAAAGAGGAGAGATAGAGAAGGGACAAGAAATGAAAGATAGTACAGTAAAACTTCGTTAATACGGACTAATAGGGGGATATGTTGACCGGTTTAACGTAAGTCCGGATTAACTGCAATAACCTAAAATAATAGTAGAAAGTGAATTAAAACTCCGTTTATAGCAACAAAACACGTTTATTATAGTGTATTTAAAGGGCATAGGCCTAAATACACTATACAGTACAGTACAACGTCTGCGGGAAACAGAATTTCATCAGTGGTTGACTGCCTTTTCTTTGGGAAGTTTTCTTGTTGACTTCTAGCCACATTTAAAACCTTGCATTCTGCTTTTTTTTTCTTCTTTTGCCTGTCCGGATTAAGCGAAGTCCGGCTTATCGGTGTCCGGATTAACGAGGTTTTACTGTAGAAGAAAAGGCCGAAATACGAGGTGTATTCGGAAAGTAAGTACCGAAAGGGTGTAAATAATAAAGTAAAATAGTTTCGTAACTTTTTTTATTTGCATTGCATTCTACAGACCTTAAACTACTTTTCTACGTAGTTTCCACCATTGTTCAAGCATTTGTCGTAGCGTGGCACTAGTTTTTGTATCCCATCATCATAGAATGTTCCCGCCTGTGACGAAAGCCATCCATGCACTGCTGCTTCGACGTCGTCATCCTCGTCGAAACGCTGACCAGCAAGAAACTTCTTCTTCAGATGAAGAAAGAGATGGTAGTCATTTGGTGGCAAGTCAGGGCTGTTGGCGGATGAACAAATTGTTCCCAGCCGAATGAAGTGATGAAATTTTGAGTTTGTTGGGTCGTATGCGGACAAGCATTGTCGTGACAATGCCTTCGCTAAGCATTCCGCGTCTTTTGTTTTGAATTGCACGACGCAGCCGGATTAATGTGTCACAGCAGGCATCTTTGTTGGTGGTCTGTCCTCTAGGCAAGAATTCAACCATTCTTGCATTGAGAAAACAAATCACAGACCGGACTTCACAGTCGGCGGGCCGATTGATTTTCTTGAACAATTCAAACCTTGAGAAAACTACGAAGAAAAAGCATGACCTGCTCCCACGCGTGCCTGTGGCTAACTAACAGATGAAGGACGTCAGCGAGAACTCACACGGTCGCGACTGCATCGCTACAGCGGCAATATTTGCAAACGGTACTTACTTTACGAATACGCCTCGTAGAAAAGCGGGACAGAACTGAAGAAGAAAGATATAAGGAGAGAGAGATGAAGAAAACAAACAAAAGAAGAGGAGACGGTAAAGGGAGGGAGCGAAAAGGTAAAAGATGAGAGAGAAGGAAAGGAGAAGAAAGACAGGGGAGAAGAGAGAGAGAGGGGGAGAAAAGAGAGGGACAGACAATGAGAGAGAGATAACGAAAACAGTATAGAAAGAAGGGAGATATAGAGAAGAAAACGAGAAACTAAAACAGAGAAAGGTTCACAGATAAGAAAAACAAGAAAGGGAGCATTTTGTTTCCTGTGATGGCTGTGCAGCGGACACCTTCTGTTGATTTGTTGTGATTTGCTTTAATTTACTTCGCTTTTTGTGCCACTTTTGGCTAATTTTCGAAAATGGGGATGACTGATGATATGATGAAATTAATGAATAGACACTAACAAACGTCCATGGCCAGGCCGGGATTCGAACCCTGGATCCCTGGCGTCGTAGTGCGATGTGCTGACCATTCCGCCACTCTGGCCGACATCGGCGGACACAGAAGACTGGACAAGGATACAACCTTGGTGTTGTCTGTGGTCAGGTCGTCTCAAGGTGCTTCTTGAATGCTTGGACCGTGGGAACGGTTTCTACAAACTGAAAACAGAGAAGTAAAGAAAATTATAAGATGCAGACATGTTTCTAAACGTCTTACATCATATAAATGACATCCTGTAGCACAAGTTGCCTACCTTGGAGGATATGCTCTCGTCAAGACGATCGACCATGGACTTTTTTAATTACTTGTGGTCAAAGCGACGGCCTCTGAAATCAGTGAGTGTTGTGTTCGAGTCCTGGTTAACGACGTCTTCTGGCATTGTCCCATTTTTCAAAAAAGAAAAGCAAGCTTACTTGAATACATGTAAAAATGATGAAAAATGTAGTATCGGCTGCTAGAAAGTACAAGTACAGTAAAACCTCGGTAAGCCGGACTTCGCTTAATCCGGACAGGCAAACCCCCCCCCTCCAAGAGCAGAATGCTTTCAGAAGATGCCGCATTGACACAGGAATACCCTCGTACTGTATTGTATGTACAGTATTGCCTCACATTGTACTGTACTGTATAGTGTATTTAGGCCTATGCCCTTTAAATACACCATAATAAACGTGTTTTGTTGCTATAAACAGAGTCTTAATGCACTTTCTACTGTTCTTTTAGGTTATTTCGGTTAATCCGGACTTTAGTTAAACCGATCAATTTATCTCCCATTACTCCGGATTAACGAGGTTTTACTGTATATGTTTTTCCTGTCTGCCGCTTTTGGCTAATCACGACAATGAGGATGATTGCATCATTCATCCCTTCTCGATTTGTAAACAATCAGGTTCAGTTCCCGTTGAATACACCTCTGGTTCCTGATTAGCCTATGTGAGCATAAAATGTACTGTTGGACCAATATAAGAATGCCCACGTGACGCTGTGGTCGAATTTTCAACTGTAGGAGAGCGGAGGGAGCGTGGGCGATACAATCAGCTGCTTGCATTGTTCACGCCTTGCCAAATTGTTCAGCACTGTCAAAAGCCACGAGAAAAAGTGCAAGCGACAGGATAAAACAAATGACTGAGCACTTTTGTTCGCGAGTTTTCCGGCGGCATTCCTATCTTGGTTAAGCTGTATGTGAAATAAATTTTGCCACTTTTATCACCATTATCCTTGCAGTGATTTGCTGCTAGATTTACTGCTAGGACTTTATAACGGTCAAATATTGAGTAACAAGTAATTAATCTAATTGCCCGTTAGTAGGAATTAATTGCAATTGGTAATATTAATATCCGTCGCGAATACAGGTGTCTAGCGAACTGCCTTAGCCAACACTAGCTTGCTCAACCACCGTTTTTCGCCCAGATTCGGATTTACATGCATTCTTATGGGAATAGCAAGAAAAATGCAACTTCTAAACCAATGGACCGAATTGGATGAGATTTTAACCAGCGGAAGACCACATCATGAAAGTACTGATTCCAAGATTTGAGCCTAATCGGAGCAGAACTACGGGAGTTATGAATTATTAAAGATTCATCGCTGTATTGAATGGGAGACGGAACCCTACGGAGTTGGCCGCTCTGAACGTGTCGAATACAATAGAGGAAGAGTTAGCCTAATCTCTGCGCGAGGGGCTGCTACCAGAGGTTAAGGACCGGAGTGAGCATTGACCAGGATAGGAGGACAACGGTCAAAGCACCAGAAACAATAAACAAGCACATGATCATAGAGGGTAGGGCGTCACCACGTTCAAATCTGGAATAAAAGGGATGATTGGGAATATCGAGACACAGTTTTGCCACAGTTTTGCCTACAATCGCCACCGGAGTGTGAGCTACGCGCGACCAAGCTGCGAGGCGCAATCAGACTCGTGGTCTGGATTTGTTTTCCTCGAGTGAGTGTTTCAGAGCCATGGAGTAGAGCAGAATAGAACCAGGGGGTCGTTTTCCCCCTCGCCGTCTACGCATCCGTGCGCATACATGTGGTTATGTGAGAGTAACGCCAGACACGTCCACCTGTGTCAATCGTCCGAAACAACGTCCTAAGTAGTAAAAGTTAATAACATTTGATATCCATGTGAAACCGCGAATGGCTCATCGCGTATGTTTGTCTCATCGCCCAAGTCACGTATCTGTACTTACGAGTGACCGCGAAGAACTGACCTATTATTGCGCAAGTTGTCGTATGGAGTCGACAGTGTACGTGTACCGTCCTGGACGTCCCTGCGAAGTGAACGAGTGAAGCCAGGATCCGATGATGCCAGATGGAGCTGCCGACTGATCCACTTTCGCCAACCAGGATAACCGCGAAGTGCAACCCTGGAGTGCGGATGTCTTCCAGAACTGTAGGACCACTTTCACCCAACCCAGGTCAGAGGGAATGCAGCGAAGGTAAGATCCACCCATGTGCGTGTGTGAGAGAGATGACGCCTATCTACCGCGAATCTGCGTAAATCGAATCATAGCATAACTTAAATCAGTGCTATGGCATCCCTAGGCATCGGTATTCCGGCGGCAGTAATCAATGTTAAAAGATGAGAGTTTATGTTAGCCGCAAACGACAGTTCAGTGAAATATATTTATACCTTCAGAAAAGATAGAAGGGGTTCGCACAAGGAACAATTATTCACTTTATACTTAAAATCCTAAACGGTAAATTGTAAACGGCAATGTAGCCAAGTCATAGCAAGAGTATGGTCAAGGTAGTAATTAATCTAACCTTTGTAATTGTCATATTGTCGCCATATGCCATGGAATGAGAGTATGAATGTGAGATCGAGTGAAAGAGGGCAAGATGTACTGTCTATTTATATGTGCTTTAATATATGTGTATATTCAGAAACACCGTAGTATTATGTAACGTCATTTCAGGTATTTAAAATCAAATCCTCCTAGGTTTATTCTTGGTAACTCCGACTGTTAGGCACTTATCCTGACCGTATTATAATTTATGTAGTGTTTAATTCGCCCAGCAGGTGAGGCGAGAGATTCTTCGTTGTTGCGTTGCTAAGCTCAGCTCAGTTGAGTTAGTTGAGTTAATTAGTTATTTATTAAATTAGCAGCCCGTGACAACTTGGACTTGTCATGTGTAACTTTCGCACCTACTAAACTCCGTACCAGCTAACTGTAGACCAGGTGAACGAGAACAAGTCTCTGCGCAAGTAGTGACGCGAGACGGCTCCACCAATGAACAGTGAGAGAAACGGGATTGTGTAATGAGCGACGGGAGTTACCCGATTTCCTTCTTCGCTCTGTCAGCGTTGCAAACTTTTGAAAAGGATTATACCGAACGTACATGGCAAACGGTATTTTTGTCTCCAGGTCCGTACGATTGGTTTAAGAATTTCTTATGGAAATATTAGGGATAAAACTGCAAGAGCAAATTTTAACAATCCGTGCATTTAGCGTACGGACTAAGGTCAGGACCGTAAGGTTGGCAACACTTCGCTTTCACCACTCGATTTTTCTTCTCCTCCTCTGCAGATATTTGTTTACTTATTTACCAGAGAATTCCAAATACAGCTTTGGCCATTTTACATTGGAATGTAATAACAATGGAAATAAGAAAGAATAACAATGGAAGTAACAATAAACAATAATGACATATACTATGTGATAAAGTTAATTTCACATTGTTACACAGTAGCTTTTTAAAACTTGCCTGGTTTTCAAAATTGTCAATTCTGTTTGGTAGAGTGTTGCATTGGCCGGGTAGTCTGTGGAAGAGAGAACGCTGCATCAGGCTTAATCTGGGTTTCTGATATGTGAAAAGCTGAGTGCTCCTTGTGGTGCGGGATGGTACTCGAAAGTGAATTGTTTGAAGAAGGCGATCACTTCTTATGTTCCCATTGGTTATTTTATGGAGGAAAATATGGTCTGCAAGTTTGTGTCTATCACGAGGGGTATGGATATTTCGCATTTTCAGAAGGATACGTAAATGTTTCTTGGATGGAATTCGGTGACGAACAATGGACAGGAAGAAGAACAGAATTTAGTCTATCTAATTTTGAGAGGCATGCCATAGACCAGATAGGAAAACAGTATTCAAGTTTTGGTGAAACGAGAGATTTGTAAAAAGTGCCGAGAGCAGACAGGTTGTTTATGCGCGGCCCTGCTCTACAGTTAAGTGGGACAGGGTATAGTTTTCGCCTCACCCGATACTCGTTACTGTACTTGTTGGCAGTGGCTTGCCCAAGGGGGCGGGTTTGGTGGGGGTCAACCCCCCCCCCCCTTGGCAAAATGAGGGCTGACTACTAAAAAAAGTATGAGTACCCCCCCCCTTTTCAAGAAATTTGGGCACACTACTGCTGGATGGTGGACTTCAGTTCTCACAAGGAGTTGCGCAGAGCAGTCTTTTAGATGGACGAGCAACTTGATGAAGAACCTCGTAGGAGAATACTAGTTGCTACTGCTATTTTCCTTACAATTGCCAAATAGATGGCAATCAGGCTGTACTCAACATTGCTTACGCTACGACGCCAGGGGTCCCGGGTTCGAATCCCTGCCTGGGCATGGATGTTTATGAGTGTCCATTCGTCAATTTAATCATATCATCCCCATCTTCGCAAATTAACCAAAAATGGCTCAAAACGCGAAGTAAAATAAAGCAAATCAAATCAACTTTGCTTACTATTGCTTACTATTTTTAATGAACCCTGCAATCATTCATGAGCTTAGCAGCATTCATTTTTAAAAAAAGGCTTTTGTTCAACCAAGTATGTGAAACATTTAATACGCTGGTAACAATTTAGGATCGGTTAATCACACCTGTCGTGTACAAATCTCATTACAAAGGATAAATTCCTAAATATTAATAAACACGAATGCACCTCATTTCTGTTGTTTATCGAGCAGCGAATAAAAATTGTACAACCAACACTCGGAAATCCCAGATCAAAAGCAACTTATCCTTGCCAAACTCACAGATTATCTCCACATGACCAAACTTAAGCACAGTATCTAGCCGAGAACACTCTCTAGTCGCGAAAACCAGTCCTATAAAATTACCACCTGAGCGCTACTGTCGCTTCCAATATGGCCGCTCTATGTAACATAAATCTTTGTTTATATTTGCTACGTAATAGCAGCGTGTTGTCATTGCTGGTATGGAAGAAAAGTAGTAGGAGTGGGGGAGTTCACCAACATCAAGTGAGGATCAAAAAACTCTCAAAAACTCATTTTCTCTCCACGTTCCGCGCCTTATTTATTGTGCTTTCGATGTTTCGCAGCGAAGAAAAGAGCACCAAAACATCAAATTTTCACTTTACTCATTTGAGGATCATACTTTGTAGGTATCTCTTTTTTTTATCAATTGAATATAAGTTTTTGACATATTTTGACAATTTTTTGTCGATGTTTTAGCGTTTAGCGATGTTTTAGTACAAATTTTCACTGCATCTCTTTTTTTTCCTACTCATACTTGGTAGGTATATCACGATCTTACGTGATACAACTTAACCTATCTTTTTTTTGTACGATTTTTTAATTTTTTTTACGATCCTAAGTGATATAACTTAACCTATTATTTTTTTATTTACGCACTGTTTGAACGTCATCATTTGAGGATCATATTTTGTAGGTATTTTTTTTTTTTATCAATTGAATATAAGTTTTTGACATATTTTGACAATTTTTTGTCGATGTTTTAGCGTTCAGCGATGTTTTAGTACAAATTTTCACTGCACAATTTTTTTTTCCACTCATACTTGGTAGGTATATCACGATCTTACGTGATACAACTTAACCTATCTTTTTTTTTTTACGATTTTTTAATTTTTTTTACGATCCTAAGTGATATAACTTAACCTATTATTTTTTTATTTACGCACCGTTTGAACGTCATCAAGTGAGGATCATACTTTGTAGGTATCTTTTTTTTTATCAATTGAATATAAGTTTTTGACATATTTTGACAATTTTTTGTCGATGTTTTAGCGTTCAGCGATGTTTTAGTACAAATTTTCACTGCACAATTTTTTTTTCCACTTATATTTGGTAGGTATATCACGATCTTACGTGATACAACTTAATCTATTTTTTTTACGATTTTTTAATTTTTTTACGATCCTAAGTGATATAACTTAACCTATCATTTTTTTATTTACGCACCGAACTAACCTACAAGGGACTCTGTTTGTTTTAATATTTCAGTATTATAAGGTTTTCACAAATTTTATATAACCTAAAATGTGTTGGATGTTGATTTTTAGTATGTGGCATTTTTTTATGAATTTTAAAACTGTTCTGTTACCCTCTCGTTCTTCACATCGTGGACGAAGGACTTCTCTGCAATCAGGATGACGCTGCATAGAGTATCCTCGGGCAAGGCATCGTGGAACTCGCAGACGACCTTGATGTTGGTGCGATCGTTGACCACCACCTGCTTCCTCTTAGATGTGTTGATGACGGTCATGGGTCTCCGTGCTTTGAATTCGCTGGGCGTGTAATACATGTCCACGCTTCCCTCGGTCACGCGTTTGTAAGCCGAGAACGCTTCGTAAAGTTTGAGGTAATCGTTTTTGGTCACGTCGAGGTTGTAATTCTCGCGCGGGAACACTTCGTTCCTACCGTTCTTCAGATAAACGTTCTTGATCTTGCAGTTGTTGAATCCGCAAACAGATTTTTGCTAAGTCTTACCGTTTCCAAGATAACCCCACTTCCGGTCGCCATTTTGGATTTCCGAACATAGGTTCTATTCATATTTTACTCACATATAGGCCTACATGATGAATCTGCAAACAGATTTTTCCTAAGTCTTACCGTTTCCAAGATAACCCCACTTCCGGTCGCCATTTTGGATTTCCGAACATAGGTTCTATTCATATTTTTTCTCACGTATAGGCGTACATGATGAATCCGCAAACAGATTTTTCCTAAGTCTTACCGTTTCCAAGATAACCCCACTTCCGGTCGCCATTTTGGATTTCCGAGCATATGTTCTATTCATATTTTACTCACATATAGGCGTACATGATGAATCTGCAAACAGATTTTTCCTAAGTTTTACTGTTTCCAAGATAACCCCACTTCCGGTCGCCATTTTGGATTTCCGAACATAGGTTCTATTCATATTTTTTCTCACATGTAGGTGTACGTGATGAATCCGCAAACAGATTTTTCCTAAGTCTTACTGTTTCCAAGATAACCCCACTTCCGGTCGCTATTTTGAATTTCCGAACATAGGTTCTATTCATATTTTACTTACATATAGGCGTTCGTGGTGAATCAGCAAACAGATTTTTCCTAAGTTTTACCGTTTCCAAGATAATCCTACTTCCGGTCGCTATTTTGGATTTCCGAACATAGGTTCTATTCATATTTTACTCACGTATAGGCGTACGTGATGAATCCGCAAACAGATTTTTCCTAAGTCATGAATTGGAGGGTTCTATGGCAACCTATATTAATTCTCGTAAGAGAACAGAAAACACAAAAAAAAAAAAAAAAAAAACAATACTGTGGTCACTACAACAAATAGTCTTCTTCAACCCCTATCTAACAAACCAAAAAAATCATCATCCTAACTAGAACTATGTAACTAACATTGTGATGACGCATATTAAGTACCCCTTAATTGTATTACTTATAAGGGTATACTATTGCACAACGTTTTTGCAACAAGTTATTACGTAACATTGTGATGACTCATATCTAATGCTCTTTGTTGTATTAACTATAAGGGAGTAAACTATTACACAACATATTGCAACAAGTTATGATGTAATGTGATGAGTCATATCTAATGTGGCGTCTTCTGATTGGTTAATTATTACAGGTGTTTTCAATACGGTCCGCGCTTTTATTATATAAGACGGCATACACTGCAGATCAGTCAGTCTCGTGAGAGCAGCCGAAGAGTACGGACGTCCTGTCGCAGCGCTCCTCGTTTTTGTAAAAATAATAGGTATTTAACTTTTTTTGAAGCTACATACTATCTATTATTTCAAGTTTAAAGGTGTTTCACGTGGTTTTTTATAGTAATTTCGACCAGATTAAATTTTGACGTGATCGTCGTACGTTTTCTATTTCACCTCAAAAAAATTCTATATAAATAACATACCTGAAAATTGTATCGCTATATACTAGATTTTTTGATTTCTGTGATTTTCGAAAAAGCAATGGCATCCACCACCAGTTTCAATCGTAAAAATGATAAAACTGAATGTGTTACTTGTGGGAAGCTAATCTCAAGGAACAATTTATCGGTACACAGGGCAAGATGTAGCGAAACAGCTTCGAGTTTAAATCGTTCGTTACCTTCTAAGCCTTGTGCTCGATGCGGAAAAATGATCAGCATTACAAATTTAAGTAAACATCTCAAAATTTGCAAACCATCGACCGGACAAGCATCGAAAAGGAAAATCGATGATTCAGAAACGGAAGCTTCCACTTCCAAACTAAGTAAATTATCCAATGAACCCAAACCAATTAGATCTGCATTCAACGACCAACTCCAGGATTTTTCAATTAAGTCAGAACCAGGCCGTGACATCCTTAGTTTCTTGGACGAAACGAAAACATCTGTACTAAATATTTTAAAAGATAAACTTGAAAACAACTCTATAAAAGTATACGTTGTTCTGTTTTCTGAATACGAGAAAGTTGATGGGACAACGAGTATTTTTTATCATCGTACAAAAAACCAGACACTTTATTTTGCTGACGTCGAAAATTTGGACAACTTCTATTATAAAGTTTCCAACGAGCTGGTTAAGAAACATGACGATTTCGAGGCTAAAGGGTCGGGATGGTCTCTGTGTGGAAGTCCTCACACGTTAACCGTTTACGTGAACCAATTCTCGCCTCTTCGTGCATCCAGCTACGTTCCTCTTCCACCGAACATTCAACACAAGAGGGCTGTGTTAAATATACAGAACAGCGATAACAAGTGTTTTCTCTGGTGTGTGTTGGCTGCACTGCATCCTGTTCATTGCAAAAATAATCCAGAACGGATTTATCATTACAAGCAATACGAGTCCGAATTTGAAAGTGTAATGTCTGACATCGAATACCCGGTGATATTGTCGGATATAACAAAGTTCGAAAATCGTGCAGGAAAACGCATCGCTATTAATGTATATTCTTTTACGTCAGATAAATATCTTGTGCACCCCGTCAGGATAAGCGATATCGACGATGACGATGCTCGTGTGATTAATCTTCTTCTAATTTCCAACGAGGATGTTCATCACTACACGCTAATTCGTTCACTATCACGTTTGGTCAGAAGTCAATCAACCAAGCATGCAAACAACATCGAAGTTTGCCCGAGATGCCTAACCATGTTCGACGATCGTGACCGACGTGATCATCAAAATCTTCATAGTCGTCAAATTGCTCTGGAGAAACTTGCCGAACATAAAATTTATTGCGGTGACAACAGACCGGCTAGAATGTTGATGCCCGAAACGAACGAAGTCGAAGAATTCAAAATGCACAAGGCATTGTTGGAACATCCCGCAATCATCGTCGCAGATTTCGAGGCGTTCCTCAAACCACTCTCCTACTGCGAACCGGATCCTGAAATTTCCACCACAACGCCGTACCAGCTTCATCAACCTAATAGTTTCGGCTATGTTGTTGTGCGACGTGATAAAATAAATGAAGCATATATATACCGCGGGCCAAATGTAATCGAACACTTCCTGGAAAAAATGGTGGAGGAGGTTGAGGTAATTGGTAGCGTACTGCTTACATCAAAACCGATGGCACCTTTAACTGAAAATGAACTTCAAAATTACAATTCCACTGAGGTGTGTCCGGTATGTGATCAAAGTTTCACTGATGAGAACAAAAAAATATTCCACCACGATCATTTTAGCGGAAACTACATAGGTGGAATTTGCAACACGTGCAATCTTAAAATCCAGAAACCTAAATTCATCCCCATATTCTTTCACAACAGAAGCGGATATGATTTTCACCACCTGGTGAGACATCTTGGCTACGATCCGAAACGTATAGGTGTCTTGGCCGAGAATGAAGAACGCTACATTAGTCTCAGCAAGCAAGTGTCGATTCCGGGAACGAAAAATACAATCGAGATGCGCTTCCTGGATTCGTATAGATTTCTCTCTGCAAGTCTGGATGCTTTAGCGAACAAACTCACCGACGATCAATTTAAAATAACTAGAGCTAGTTTTCCCAACGTAGACATAGAACTCGTTAGACGTAAAGGGATTTATCCTTACGAATATGTTAGTGATGGTTCTAAATTTAACGACGACGCTCTTCCACTTCCAAGAGAATTTTACAGCAGACTCAGAGAGAAAGAAATCGCGGAAGAAGAATACCAACACGCGCAACTCATGTGGGAGAAATTAGAATGTACGACACTCGGAGACTACCACGACGCATACTTAAAACTGGACGTGACGATACTCGCGGATGTTTTTCAAGCGTTCAGGAAAACGGCAACAAATATTTATAAATTAGATCCAGCGTATTTCTACAGTCTACCGGGATTAGCGTGGTCGGCAATGTTATTCCAGACAAAGGTCAAGCTGGAACTGATATCGGACGTTGACATGTTACTTTTCATTGAAAGAGGGATACGAGGTGGAATGGTGCAATGCGTACAGAGACATGCAAAAGCTAATAACGTACACATGAAAGAAGATTACGATTCAAATCGAGCATCGAATTACATCTTCTACGCCGACGTTAATAATCTCTACGGACATGCCATGGTTCAGAAACTTCCTTACGGGGGATTCGAATGGTTAGATCCCACTTCGATAGACATCATTCATTTCGACGATAGCGAGTGTGGTTTCTTCGCAGAGGTAGATCTCCAATTCTCCGACCACCTGCACGACACGTTTTCGTTGGACCCTAAACAGAGATACGTCGTCCACTACAAGAATCTCCGGTTTTTGATTGGGAGGGGTGTTCAGATAGTAAATGTTAGAAGAATACTAAAGTTTAAACATTCCACGTGGTTAAGACCTTACATAGAAACTAACACACAACATAGAACAGCTGCCACTTCCGATTTAGACAAGGGCTTTTTTAAATTAATGAACAATGCGGTGTACGGAAAGACCATGGAGAATGTTAGAAAGCACGTAGACGTGAAATTAATTTCCGATAAGAATAAATGTCGGAAGTGGATAGCCGATCCTAGATTCAAGTCGAGAAAAATTTACAACGAGAATTTGGCACTTTTCAATCTAGATATAAAATTGATGAAATTCAGAAAACCAATTTACGTTGGCGCAACGGTTCTCGACTTGTCGAAACTTTACATGTTCGAATTTCATTACGACGTGATGAAACCCTTCTACAATGATAAAATATCACTTTTGTACACGGACACCGACAGCTTCATTTACAGCATACAAACACCTAACCTATACGAAGACATAAAAAGTTCTTCCATGCTTGAGTATTTCGATACTTCTGCGTATCCTCAACCCAACAGATTTGGAATTCCATCTCGTAACAAAAAAGTCCTAGGTAAACTGAAAGATGAATGTAACGGTGATGTTATTGTCGAGTTCGCGGGTTTGCGTTTGAAGATGTATGCCATGAGAACAGAAAGTAGCGTCACGAAGAAAGCAAAAGGTGTGGGCAAGAATACGGTGGAGAACAAACTCACCTTCCACGATTACATCGATTGCCTTTACTCACAATCGACGATACTAAGTATAGAACAAAGAATCCAAAGTGTAGACCACGTGATTACAACAAACGAAGTTAGGAAAGTAGCATTAGATCTGCATGACGATAAAATATGTATTTTGTCTTGTGGAATCCACACGTTGCCTTGGGGACACTATCGTTTAGAAATTAGTAAAAATTGTAGGCAATGCAAATGAAAAAAAATAAACTTAAATAACTATAACTAAAATAAAAAAAACTTTGACTGTCTCAAATTATAACATACACAATAAATAACTAGCAAGGACAATGAATCTCTTTGGTTTCCGAAAGCAAACAATGGAGACTGTACACCGCACGGCAGATCATGAATTTCTACCTTCCATGTTATCTAAACTCAACGGCCTGTTGATCAATCAATTTTCGGAACGCTGTTCTTCTTGCTGGAACAGTGACGATTTCGGATTCGCGACGATCGACATGACGAGGAAACCCAACGACGGAAAATACAGAAACAAAATCAACGCCTTTCTAAACGTTGCAACGTTGTGAGAAACGTTTCTCACAACGTTGCAACGTTTAGAAAGTCGTTGATTTTGTTTCTGTATTTTCCGTCGTTGGGTTTCCTCGTCATGTCGATCGTCGCGAATCCGAAATCGTCACTGTTCCAGCAAGAAGAACAGCGTTCCGAAAATTGATTGATCAACAGGCCGTTGAGTTTAGATAACATGGAAGGTAGAAATTCATGATCTGCCGTGCGGTGTACAGTCTCCATTGTTTGCTTTCGGAAACCAAAGAGATTCATTGTCCTTGCTAGTTATTTATTGTGTATGTGATAATTTGAGACAGTCAAAGTTTTTTTTTATTTTAGTTATAGTTATTTAAGTTTATTTTTTTTCATTTGCATTGCCTACAATTTTTACTAATTTCTAAACGATAGTGTCCCCAAGGCAACGTGTGGATTCCACAAGACAAAATACATATTTTATCGTCATGCAGATCTAATGCTACTTTCCTAACTTCGTTTGTTGTAATCACGTGGTCTACACTTTGGATTCTTTGTTCTATACTTAGTATCGTCGATTGTGAGTAAAGGCAATCGATGTAATCGTGGAAGGTGAGTTTGTTCTCCACCGTATTCTTGCCCACACCTTTTGCTTTCTTCGTGACGCTACTTTCTGTTCTCATGGCATACATCTTCAAACGCAAACCCGCGAACTCGACAATAACATCACCGTTACATTCATCTTTCAGTTTACCTAGGACTTTTTTGTTACGAGATGGAATTCCAAATCTGTTGGGTTGAGGATACGCAGAAGTATCGAAATACTCAAGCATGGAAGAACTTTTTATGTCTTCGTATAGGTTAGGTGTTTGTATGCTGTAAATGAAGCTGTCGGTGTCCGTGTACAAAAGTGATATTTTATCATTGTAGAAGGGTTTCATCACGTCGTAATGAAATTCGAACATGTAAAGTTTCGACAAGTCGAGAACCGTTGCGCCAACGTAAATTGGTTTTCTGAATTTCATCAATTTTATATCTAGATTGAAAAGTGCCAAATTCTCGTTGTAAATTTTTCTCGACTTGAATCTAGGATCGGCTATCCACTTCCGACATTTATTCTTATCGGAAATTAATTTCACGTCTACGTGCTTTCTAACATTCTCCATGGTCTTTCCGTACACCGCATTGTTCATTAATTTAAAAAAGCCCTTGTCTAAATCGGAAGTGGCAGCTGTTCTATGTTGTGTGTTAGTTTCTATGTAAGGTCTTAACCACGTGGAATGTTTAAACTTTAGTATTCTTCTAACATTTACTATCTGAACACCCCTCCCAATCAAAAACCGGAGATTCTTGTAGTGGACGACGTATCTCTGTTTAGGGTCCAATGTTAACAAAAGCTTGTCTTGAACCGAGTCGGGTGGACATTTGATTTCGGGAGTCGGAGGCAAATCCGAAAACGTGTCGTGCAGGTGGTCGGAGAATTGGAGATCTACCTCTGCGAAGAAACCACACTCGCTATCGTCGAAATGAATGATGTCTATCGAAGTGGGATCTAACCATTCGAATCCCCCGTAAGGAAGTTTCTGAACCATGGCATGTCGTAGAGATTATTAACGTCGGCGTAGAAGATGTAATTCGATGCTCGATTTGAATCGTAATCTTCTTTCATGTGTACGTTATTAGCTTTTGCATGTCTCTGTACGCATTGCACCATTCCACCTCGTATCCCTCTTTCAATGAAAAGTAACATGTCAACGTCCGATATCAGTTCCAGCTTGACCTTTGTCTGGAATAACATTGCCGACCACGCTAATCCCGGTAGACTGTAGAAATACGCTGGATCTAATTTATAAATATTTGTTGCCGTTTTCCTGAACGCTTGAAAAACATCCGCGAGTATCGTCACGTCCAGTTTTAAGTATGCGTCGTGGTAGTCTCCGAGTGTCGTACATTCTAATTTCTCCCACATGAGTTGCGCGTGTTGGTATTCTTCTTCCGCGATTTCTTTCTCTCTGAGTCAGCTGTAAAATTCTCTTGGAAGTGGAAGAGCGTCGTCGTTAAATTTAGAACCAATCACTAACATATTCGTAAGGATAAATCCCTTTACGTCTAACGAGTTCTATGTCTACGTTGGGAAAACTAGCTCTAGTTATTTTAAATGATCGTCGGTGAGTTTGTTCGCTAAAGCATCCAGACTTGCAGAGAGAAATCTATACGAATCCAGGAAGCGCATCTCGATTGTATTTTTCGTTCCCGGAATCGACACTTGCTTGCTGAGACTAATGTAGCGTTCTTCATTCTCGGCCAAGACACCTATACGTTTCGGATCGTAGCCAAGATGTCTCACCAGGTGGTGAAAATCATATCCGCTTCTGTTGTGAAAGAATATGGGGATGAATTTAGGTTTCTGGATTTTAAGATTGCACGTGTTGCAAATTCCACCTATGTAGTTTCCGCTAAAATGATCGTGGTGGAATATTTTTTTGTTCTCATCAGTGAAACTTTGATCACATACCGGACACACCTCAGTGGAATTGTAATTTTGAAGTTCATTTTCAGTTAAAGGTGCCATCGGTTTTGATGTAAGCAGTACGCTACCAATTACCTCAACCTCCTCCACCATTTTTTCCAGGAAGTGTTCGATTACATTTGGCCCGCGGTATATATATGCTTCATTATTTTATCACGTCGCACAACAACATAGCCGAAACTATTAGGTTGATGAAGCTGGTACGGCGTTGTGGTGGAAATTTCAGGATCCGGTTCGCAGTAGGAGAGTGGTTTGAGGAACGCCTCGAAATCTGCGACGATGATTGCGGGATGTTCCAACAATGCCTTGTGCATTTTGAATTCTTCGACTTCGTTCGTTTCGGGCATCAACATTCTAGCCGGTCTGTTGTCACCGCAATAAATTTTATGTTCGGCAAGTTTCTCCAGAGCAATTTGACGACTATGAAGATTTTGATGATCACGTCGGTCACGATCGTCGAACATGGTTAGGCATCTCGGGCAAACTTCGATGTTGTTTGCATGCTTGGTTGATTGACTTCTGACCAAACGTGATAGTGAACGAATTAGCGTGTAGTGATGAACATCCTCGTGGAAATTAGAAGAAGATTAATCACACGAGCATCGTCATCGTCGATATCGCTTATCCTGACGGGGTGCACAAGATATTTATCTGACGTAAAAGAATATACATTAATAGCGATGCGTTTTCCTGCACGATTTCGAACTTTGTTATATCCGACAATATCACCGGGTATTCGATGTCAGACATTACACTTTCAAATTCGGACTCGTATTGCTTGTAATGATAAATCCGTTCTGGATTATTTTTGCAATGAACAGGATGCAGTGCAGCCAACACACACCAGAGAAAACACTTGTTATCGCTGTTCTGTATATTTAACACAGCCCTCTTGTGTTGAATGTTCGGTGGAAGAGGAACGTAGCTGGATGCACGAAGAGGCGAGAATTGGTTCACGTAAACGGTTAACGTGTGAGGACTTCCACACAGAGACCATCCCGACCCTTTAGCCTCGAAATCGTCATGTTTCTTAACCAGCTCGTTGGAAACTTTATAATAGAAGTTGTCCAAATTTTCGACGTCAGCAAAATAAAGTGTCTGGTTTTTTGTACGATGATAAAAAATACTCGTTGTCCCATCAACTTTCTCGTATTCAGAAAACAGAAAAACGTATACTTTTATAGAGTTGTTTTCAAGTTTATCTTTTAAAATATTTAGTACAGATGTTTTCGTTTCGTCCAAGAAACTAAGGATGTCACAGCCTGGTTCTGATTTAATTGAAAAATCCTGGAGTTGGTCGTTGAATGCAGATCTAATTGGTTTGGGTTCATTGGATAATTTACTTAGTTTGGAAGTGGAAGCTTCCGTTTCTGAATCATCGATTTTCCTTTTCGATGCTTGTCCGGTCGATGGTTTGCAAATTTTGAGGTGTTTACTTAAATTTGTAATGCTGATCATTTTTCCGCATCGAGCACAAGGCTTAGAAGGTAACGAACGATTTAAACTCGAAGCTGTTTCGCTACATCTTGCCCTGTGTACCGATAAATTGTTCCTTGAGATTAGCTTCCCACAAGTAACACATCAGTTTTATCATTTTTACGATTGAAACTGGTGGTGGATGCCATTGCTTTTCGAAAATCACAGAAATCAAAAATCTAGTATATAGCGATACAATTTTCAGGTATGTTATTTATATAGAATTTTTTTGAAGTGAAATAGAAAACGTACGACGATCACGTCAAAATTTAATCTGTCGAAATTACTATAAAAAACCACGTGAAACACCTTTAAACTTGAAATAATAGATAGTATGTAGCTTCAAAAAAAGGTAAATACCTATTATTTTTACAAAAACGAGGAGCGCTGCGACAGGACGTCCGTACTCTTCGGCTGCTCTCACGAGACTGACTGATCTGCAGTGTATGCCGTCTTATATAATAAAAGCGCGGGACCGTATTGAAAAACACCTGTAATAATTAACCAATCAGAAGACGCCACATTAGATATGACTCATCACATTACATCATAACTTGTTGCAATATGTTGTGTATAGTTTACTCCCTTATAGTTAATACAACAAAGAGCATTAGATATGAGTCATCACAATGTTACGTAATAACTTGTTGCAAAAACGTTGTGCAATAGTATACCCTTATAAGTAATACAATTAAGGGGTACTTAATATGCGTCATCACAATGTTAGTTACATAGTTCTAGTTAGGATGATGATTTTTTTGGTTTGTTAGATAGGGGTTGAAGAAGACTATTTGTTGTAGTGACCACAGTATTGTTTTTTTTTTTTTTTTGTGTTTTTCTGTTCTCTTACGAGAATTAATATAGGTTGCCATAGAACACTCCAATTCATGACTTAGGAAAAATCTGTTTGCGGATTCATCACGTACGCCTATACGTGAGTAAAATATGAATAGAACCTATGTTCGGAAATCCAAAATAGCGACCGGAAGTAGGATTATCTTGGAAACGGTAAAACTTAGGAAAAATCTGTTTGCTGATTCACCACGAACGCCTATATGTAAGTAAAATATGAATAGAACCTATGTTCGGAAATTCAAATAGCGACCGGAAGTGGGGTTATCTTGGAAACAGTAAGACTTAGGAAAAATCTGTTTGCGGATTCATCACGTACACCTACATGTGAGAAAAAATATGAATAGAACCTATGTTCGGAAATCCAAAATGGCGACCGGAAGTGGGGTTATCTTGGAAACAGTAAAACTTAGGAAAAATCTGTTTGCAGATTCATCATGTACGCTATATGTGAGTAAAATATGAATAGAACATATGCTCGGAAATCCAAATAAGGCCGCCGG